>NC_088389.1:103239166-103875000 GCF_037993035.2 Macaca fascicularis | reverse complement strand
CCTATGGTGAGGTGGGGAAGGCGAGTAGCTCAGGGAGGCCAGAGAAAGACCCACCCATTGTAGCAGCACTGAATCAAAAGTTTAGGCCGTTGCTTGTCAGTTGTGAAGGGATCTTTTCCAGGGGTCCTATCAGCTCTCAAGGTTCCTGCTTTGGGGAGGAAAAAGCTCCCCATGTCCCATGATCCTGTACACACCTAATCCTTTCACCTATAGCCACCAGCAAATAGTGCAAGGCAGATTAATCCACAGAGAATAGTGGTTAACATTCCATAGGGTCAAATCCATTTTTAACAAAGAGGGACTTTACTGAGAGGGGCCTCTAAGTCCCTACATTTTAGGAAGGACTCTAACCTTCCTATGCTGGGCCTCAAACCCAAGTTCAGTCAAGCGTCCTTGCCTTTTATTCACAGCTGTAATCCCAGCACTTTGGGAGGCCAAGACAGGTGGATCGCCTGAGGTCAGGAGTTCCACCAGCCTGACAAACCTAGAGAAGCCCTGTCTCTACTAAAAAATACAAAAATTAGCTGGGTGTGGTAGCACATGCCTGTAATCCCAGCTACTCGGGAGGCTGAAGCATGAGAATCGCTTGAACCCGGGAGGCAGAGGTTGCACAGCCTGGACGACAAGAGTGAAACCCTGTCTCAAAATATATGTAAATAAATAAATAAATAAATAATTTTGAAAAGTGGGGGACCTTTAATCTTCTTTGTCTTAGGAGAGACTCTCCGAAGTTGGGCCTCTAACCCAATCCCATCCTTTACTGGGGTAAAATGTACCCAACCACTTGCTCAAAGTTGATGCTGCAATCTATTTCCTTTGGGTCCGGGGTCTTCTCAGTATAGTCCCTTCATGGTCACCAGGAAGATGTTACCAGAAAAGGGTCCTGATCCAGACCCCAAGAGAGGGTTCTTGGATCTCACACAAGAAAGAATTCAGGGCCAGTCCACTGAGGAGAGCGAAAGCAAGTTCATCAAGAAAGTAAAGAAATAAAGAATGGCTACTCCATAAGCAGAGCAGCCTTTTCTCCTAAATCTTGACAATAAATATATTTCTTTCTAATATTTGACAGTTACAACTCTCATGTGTTTTTTTCTTTAAACCTAACCATTTAAGGGGAATATGATATCCCCAAAAAAAGTGGAAAATATACAGATGCCTTTCATGGCCTTGTTTATTAGATTTGCCAAAAAAAAATTCACTGTATCTATAAGCAAAAGACAATATTTCTATTTTTACTTTTTGGGTAAAAAAGTACTTATTTATATATAGTTCCTAGGTTTTTATATATTTGAAAACATGATTACCATTTTGTTTAAGAGATTTCTCACTGCTTGTACAGAGTTTCCACTACTCCATGCCATAACCAACTTATTTTGTGATAGTATCTTGTAACAAGACCTGCCATCTGAAGCAGGTTCTCATTTAGTTTCATTTCTTCCTCATTCCTACGGTCTTTCTTCTCACAGTTTTCTTCCTGTAACTTTAGTGAAATGGATCCATAGTCAGAAAGCCTGTGTTCAAATTTGTGTTTATTCATTCACCTACTGTATGAACTTGGACAAGTCAAGTGAAATCTGGAAACTTTGGGGTCTTCATTTGTAAAAAGCAGATAACACTTCCCTCCCAGGTTTATTTGAACACTGAATAATATATTTGTAAAAACACATCTATTTATAGCTTTTAGTTCTTAATTCTCAATACAAAAGGTAATTAATTCATTCAGAAATATGAAATGCCACTAGCCAATCAGGGTTTTGCTATTTTGTAGCCTTTCCTGATTCCATTACTCTCTCTTGATTTACCAAAGCACTTCATATGTGCCTATTACCCTTATTACATTATACCATCATCTTTTGCATAGTTTTTTTCTCCTTGGCTATATTATGAGCTTTACAATTAGAGAACTATTTTTAATAGACTTTATTTTTATAGAGCAGTTTTAGGTTTACAGAAAAATTGCCCAGAAATTAGAGTCTCCATACACCCTATCTCTCCCTCGTATTTCCCTTGACACATTATTATTAACCAATATCCATAGTTTATATAAGATTCACTCTGTATTGTACAGTTCTACACGTTCTTAGAAATGTGTAACTGTCATGTATCTACCATTATAGCATCATACAGAATAGCTTCATTGCCCTAAAACTGTTGTGTGCTCCACCTATTTATCCCTCCCTTCCTCAACCTAACCCCTGGAAATCATTGATCTTGTTACTGTCTCCATAGTTTTGTCTTTTTCAGTATTTTCAGTATTTATATAGTTGGAGTCATGTAGTATGTAGACTTTCAAACTGGCCTCTTTCACTCAGCAGTATTTGTTTAAGATTCTCCCGTGTGTTCTGCTTGATGGCTCATTTCCTTTTATTATTGAATGGTATTCTACTGTTTGAATGTACCCAGTTTGTTCATTCACTCACCTTTTGAAAGACATCTTGGTTGCTTCTAAGTTTTGGAAATGACGAGTAACCCTGCTATAATCATTTGTGTGCAGGTTTCTTGCTTGTGGACATAAATTTTCAACTTGTTTGCATAAATACCTAGGAGCATGATTGCTGGATGATGTAAGACTATGTTTAGCTTTGTAAAAAAAAAAAAAAAAAAAAAAAAAAAAAAAGGCCAAATTGTCTTCCAAAGTGGCTGTGCCATTTTGCATTCACACCAGGAATGAAGGAGAGTTTCTGTTGCTTGATGTGGAATGGATTTTAGTCATTCTAATAGGAGTGTAGTGGTGTCTCATTGTTTTAATTTGCAATTCTCTAATGGTATATGACATTGAACATATTTTCATATGCATATTTACCATCTTTATATCTTCTTTAGTGAGTTACCTGTTCACATCTTTTGCTTATTTTTTAAATTTTTTAACTTTTTTTTTAACTGTTCAGTCTTTAGAGGTTTTTTTTATGTTTTTGTATATCAGTTCTCTATCAGATATTTGTCTTGCAAAAATTTTCTCCAAGTCTGTAGTTTATCTTTTTAATCTCATAATAGTGTATTTGCAAAGAAGTTTCTAATCTTAGTGAAATTCACCTTACCATTTTTTCCCATGGATTATGGAAAGCTATATATTTTTATTGTCCAAAATTTTGCTTTTTACTGCTACTTACTGAGGTGGCTCTACTATTCATTTGTGTATCCACTTACCTATCACCATGTCTAGAATTTATTCAGGAGCCTTCCAAGTAGTTTTGATAAAGTAAGTAAGTTTAGCACTTTTGGAAGGTATATCAGACAGGGTCCTAGAAGGAAATGGCTAGTATAACAAGCTGGACATTTGAGGAGTGTTTTAATTAAGGGAGTACCGAGGTGTACTTCCTTAGAGGTGTGGGCAAGTTAAGAGAAACCACATGCAATATTGCAGTATCTACGGACCAGCAGCAGCAGGAATCCCAAGTCCAAAGGGCAAGGAGAGGAAATAGTTGAGAGCTACAACCTCAGACAAGGTGACACCTGATGGAAGTTGTGATTGTAGAAGAACACAAATGTTAATCAGTCTTTAGACTCAGGGAGGGAGCAGGAGTACCTCCGCCTCATTTCCCATTTCCTGCCAGGTTCTTCAGTAAACTGAATTCAGCCGGAAATCAGAAGGCAAGAGAACCTGCATGATAAAGCCTTCAGAAGTCACATTTCAGAGCGGAACAGAAAAGAGCAAATGATGGGCAGGGAGGGAAAGAAGGACACAGAGAGAGTAAACATCTCAGGCGGTTTCTTTAAAATTAATTGGAAGTAGGAAGAGGTGGGGATGCAATCTTAAAAAAGTAGCTCTCTTACTGACTGGCAAAACTTTTGGCAGGGTGCGGTGGCTAACGCCTGTAATCCCAGCACTTTGGGAGGACAAGGCGGACAGATCACCTAAGGTCAGGAGTTCAAAACCAGCCTGATCAACATGGTGAAACCCCGTTTCCACTAAAAATACAAAAATTAGCCAGGCGTGGTGGCATTTGCCTGTAATCCCAGCTACCCTGGAGCTGAGGCAAGAGAATCACTTGAGCCTGGGAGGCAGAGGTTGTAGTGAACTGAGATTGCACCATTGCACTCCAGCCTGGGCAACAAGAGCAAGACTCCGTCTCAAAAATAAATAAATAAATAAATAAATAAAACAAAACACCTGTCCCCAATTATTAGAATAGTGCTGACAAAAGTATCTTGATAACTTCATCCTGCCTTGATATAACAGCTCCAGGTTCTCTCCAATTTACCACATAGGTACTTCTTCCAAATCAAGCATAAAAAGGCAATATGATATATAATAGAATCCAGGGCCAAAAGAGGTAGCACATCTGTCAACCCATTTGCCAGTATGCTGTGCACCAAGTAATCGTGACTATAACACATGATACGCAGGACAGGTGTGTGTAGCAGAAAGTTAAGGTCAATGATCAAGACAAGCTACAAGCAGGTGAAGGAGGGTTAACTCTGATTGCATCTCAGGGTGATCAGAATATCCCATGGCCAACCCAAGGCTTTTTTTTTTTTTTTTTTTTTTTTTTTTTTGAGACGGAATCTTCTCTGTTGCCCAGAGTGGAGTTCAGTGACTCGATCTCAGCTCACTGGAAGCGCCGCCTCCCGCAACCCAAGTCTTTTGAGGATGAATAAGTTGTTACCACCTTTATCCAGCTCTACCTGGTAAGAAGATGCTCACGGGAAAGTAACTCTTCCTATTGTCTTTTTAAAAAAGAGCTCGTACCATAGCTGATGCTCTCCTTGAAATAAACAGCGTAACTAAATTGATATCTATAATCTATTCTTAGAGAATGAGAAATTGCAAGGTCTTATATTTTCATTAAACATAAATATGAAAAATTAAAGAAAGACCAACACAAATATATCCAATTGTTTTTGATGACAGTGCAAAAGCAGATTAACAAAGGATACCCTTTTCAACCAACAACAAATGGTACAGGTGCAATTGGACATTTATAACGACGCCAACCAAAAAAGAACCAGACCTAAGTCTCTCCCTTTATACAAAAATCAACTCAAAATGGATCACAAATTTACATGTAAAATGTAAAACCATAAAATTTTTAGCAAAAACATGAATTATTAAAGCCAAGGGTTAAAGAACTTGTAGACATGACATCAAAAGTACAACTATAAAAGGAAAAGAAATAATAAATTGGATCTCATTAAAATTGAAAATTTTTACACTGTAAAAGAACCTGCTAAGAGGATGAAAAGAAAAGCTATAGACTACCACAGAATATTTGCAAACCATATATCTGATGGACTAATATCCAGAATGTATAAAGAATTTTCAAAATTCGACAATAAATTTTAAAAAAAGCGCTGGGCACAGTGGCTCATGCTTGTAATCCCAGCACTTTGGGAGGCCAGGGCGGGTGGATCTCCTGAGGTCAGGAGTTAAAGCCAGCCTGACCAACATGGCAAAACTCCATCTCTACTAAAAATACGAAAAACTGGGTGCGGTGGTGGATGCCTGTAATCCCAGCTACTCGGGAGGCTGAGGCAGGAGAATCACTTGAACCTGGGAGATGGAGGTTGCAGTGAGCCGAGATCACACCAGTGCACTCCAGCCTGGGCAACAAAGCGAGGCTCTGTCTCAAATAAATCAATAAATAGCAATGCTAAAAATACAAAATAGTGACAACTTCAAATGCTGACAAGGATATGGAGAAACTGAACCAATGTTAGATTTATGGTGGTAAAGTGGAATAGTATTACCACTCAGGAAAACAATTTGGCAGTTTCTTAGAAAAAATAAATGTAAACTTACCATGAAACAAACATGAGAACTTTTTACAAATATTGCCATTTCATCTTTATACTAGTTAATGAAATATAGAATATACCAAATTGTTATAATGCTAGTGCAATAAATTTATTATACAGGGACACCATCTCAATAGTCTGTACACAGATGATAAAATGTAGTGTCCCTAGTCAAAATCTGTAACTATTTTATTCAATTCAGAATGTGAACTCTATTTCATTCAATAATTATAACCTAGGATTCAGGCTCCTATCACTTGATGTCAAATTAAACCACTGAATTACACATAAAAAAATCAAACTACAAGAGTCAGTGACACACCAATTGTCTTGTAATGTCATTTTATTTTCAGCTACATAGACATCTTTTTCATGTATTGTTACTAGAACAACTTGTATAGGGTTTTATGGTTTGGGGTAAACATTTTTAAAAAAGGAACTTGTCTCTATTATACAGAGTTACAATATAAAAATGATTTATAGACTATATTTTTCAGCATATAGGTAGCTACACTGTAATCCTGTTGAAGAAACTTTCCTATTTAAGCTTATAGGATGAAAATATATAATTAAAGTCTTCTGATCATAGCTTGAGACCATCAAGGGAATGTTTAGTTTCCTCCACAAAGAGCCACCAGGATTTTTTCATAATCTCCCTTGGTTTCATCCTGTTGATTCAAAAGTAAAGTATGTTACTCGAAACCATAATTACTCTAATTTTTTTAATTATACAAGAATTATTTTTAGACTTAGCTGTAGATGAGATTATACATTACCATTCATTTAATTAAACAATATGTACAACAGATAACTGACATTTTTTTATCATTTCATTAAAAAGCAATAGCCTTCAAGACTGAGATTACAAACTTCTCTGAATTAATTATGTTTTATATTAGTGCCATTATTTTCTATGAATGAAATATCATACAGAATTAAATAAGTATAACACAATATAATCTCATATCCTATGTGAGGAAATACCTGATTCACTCACCAGAAGAAGAGAAACGTATAGTGCCTGTAATTTTCTCACGTTTTCTGGGTAGATTTTAGTTGTCCAATATGAATAATTAATTAAATTTAAATAGTTATCTACCTTTCAATAAGTCCAAAACCCTTGACTGCTCTGTCATGTTTTTTTTAACATTCTTATGAGATAACTTGAACATAAGTTTTAAACATTTTACATGTGATAAAATTAAGATAAATATTTTGAATAAGAAGTTTCTAATCCTCTGACCAATATTAATAGCAAAATAAACCATAATGTCTATCTACTTTAGGGGGAACACTAGAATATTTTGCTTTCTGAATTTATGCATGGGAAACTAAATGTTTCCATGACTTTGGTTGAAAAATGTACCTAGTATTTCAGTAGAGAACTCACTAGTAGATTTTACCAGTGAAAGTTCAATTTACTCATGAAGTATACACCATACTATATTAAATTAATCTTACATATTAAATTTATAGATACAATAAGTCAATTCTTCTCTTTGAAGAGCTTGCAAAAAGAACTTTCATTTGTGGGGATGGCATTAGAGGAATCACAACATACCAGGATGGCTTGGCAAAGGGAGATACCATACATCTTCTGATAGAATGCTTTGATATCATTCATGTCAATTTCAGAACGTGAAACCATAATCCTGATCAATGCCTTATGGCGAGTTCCAGCACCCTGGCCAAAACAAATGATGGTGTCTCTTATATTCAGAAAATACTCTCATTAAAGAACATCAGTTTTAAAGTTAAGGCTTCTTACTCTTCCATACAATTTCTATAGAGAAACTAGCTATACACACACACACACACACACACACACACACCCCTTACACAAATGGTAATGAAATGAAAATAAACAATCCTCTACATTAGCGGTAGGTATAGAGAGCTGTCAACTTCCTAACTCGTCTCTCACCATCCAGTCTCTACACTATTCAATAATTACAAATAAAGGGAACTTCTAAACTGGAAATCTAATAGTCTAGTCTATCTATCTAAAATACTATCAGTGATCTTCTGTTGCTCTTAGGATAGAAACTAATCAGGGCTTACGATATCCTGCCTAATTCTTTTCAACACTTACAATATCCTGCCTAATTCTACCATCTCTTCCACTGTGCACCTTCACTCTATACTTACTGTCTTGAAAAGGTTCTGTTAAAGCCTGTGTGTGGGTTACTTCCTCCTCTTGGATCACCCTTGCTTTATCCCCCATCTCTTCCACTCTTGCCCTCACCTGGCTCATTTCTATTCAAACTTTAGGTCTTAGTTTAGCTGACAGCAATGCTACATGAATTTCCAGAGTCTGGAGTATATGTCCCACTTTGCTCTTCCATGGCACCAGGTGTTCATCATTACCCAATGAAATATCACACTAGAGTATCACAGAAAGGGGCAGCAACTATGCTAACCACCACAGAGCAGTACCTAGCACGTCTATCATTTCATAGATGCTCCTTCATATTATTCAAACAGTTAGATCTTTCTCTCTTTCTCTTTCTCTGAAAACCTCTTTATTTTGGAGCTGCAAAGAAAAAACGAAGATAACTTCATACTCTTCATTTATGGGCTCAAACTATCAGTACAGAAATGGCACCTTGTATAATGCCATGCGTGTCAGAGAGTAAAGTAAAAGTGACATAGCTGATCTCAAATACATCTTTCTACATCCTTAATCATAGAATGACATTTCAAAAGAGTCAACTATTAATCTGTGGCATGAAAGACAGAGTAATAAAAACGACAATTCAGACTCATAAAGTGGGAGATTATAAAACTCACAACCATAGAGGAAGTAGGCCACTAAAATTATGCATTAAAAAAGAAAGTATATCACCTTTCCAGTGGCCACACAGGTTTTAAGCAAATCACAAGTGAGCTATAAATCACTTACCAGGCTCACTTTACAATCTCACCTGTAAACAAAAGGGACTGAATCTAACAGAAGTCTATTCTAAGAAGGTAGTGTATTACCTCTTCCATTGAATAGAACAATGATTCTCTCTAATGGGAAGATATTAAATGTGTGATTTTCAAACAATATGAGGTTTTCTGTTCTTTCTACAAATAATTCTTCCTCTAAGCAGGGCATATAAGTAGAATGGTACGTACTTTCATGGCCTGATGAAGTTTCTCTGCAAAGAAAGCTGGTTTGCTTGTGGCACACTTCACTGTAAGAGGAGAAAATTTTAGTTGATGTATTTACCATGAAAAAAAATGAAATATGCATATGAAAGAAACAGGAAATGTAGAATTTTGCCAACAGGATTCTATCCCTCATCACCATTCTTCACCTGTCATCTCCCAGTATAGGGCAGTTAACTTATGAGAAGATATTTGTGACACTCTAGATGGTGGTTTTGAATATTCTCTCCCCTGATGACCAATTTTTTATTACCTTAAATACATTTCAACAGCAATTTCAGTAGTTAGTGCTATTCTGCATATATTCTCCTTGGAAATGGAGAAACTACTAAGTGTTCGAAGCTGTATAAGTACTTTATGTTACTATAAGAACATTTTAAAAGAACATTCTGTGAACAACAGACACTGCAGACTATGAGAGAGGGCAGGGAGAGAGGGTGCATGGGTCAAAAAACTACTTATTGGGTACTATGCTCACTACCTGAGTGCAGTACACGCATGGAACAAACCTGCACATGCACCTCTGCATCTAAAATAAGAGTTGCACAAACAAATAAGTAAAAATAAATGAATAAATAAATAAAACACTCTGGGATAGGATGGGCTTAAATATAAAGCAGAACCCAAATAATATTAGCACATGTCAATTCATAGTGTTCTTCATCTTGTTGGGATCTATGGACCAACAACATTGGCATCAATGGGGAGCTTGTCAGAAAAGCAGAATCTAAGCTCCGCCCCAGACCTGGGGAATCAGAATCTGCATTTTAACAAGCTTTCCAGGGGATTCAAGTGCGTAGTCACGTGTGAGAAACACTGTTTGAGAACATAGGTTCCCCAACCCTAATGGCTTTCTGAATAACCTGGGAAATCTTTAAAAAGTACTGATTTTTAGAAGCCAACTCAGACCCACTGAACCAGACTTTCCTGGGCGTGCCCAAGATTGTACAATTAACAAGCAGTAGACCAGGACTTGAAGTTACATTTATCTGTTTCCAGATCCCGTGCTCTCAATGACCATTCTGAATTGCCTCTGTGGTGTGTGCCCAGCCTGGTACATTGCTTGATATAAGTAGGTGCTCAGTAAGTATAGTCTATCTCTCCATATTTTCGAAAAGGGGAATAATATCTGTTGTTATTAAGGTTATAGTACTTTGCCAATCTTTTATGTTGCTTCAGTTGAAACGATGCACTACTTCTGGTTGTTTTTTTCCTTTATTGGTTTTGTTGCTGTTGTTGTTGTTAAGTATAGGATAGCATTGAAAATACAATTTCTAGTTAGAAAACTCTTTCAGTTGCAGGACTACATACCGATAGCTGTGAGGCATTTCTCAATGTCACCTTTCAACTCCAGGTCCAGAACTTTGTTCATGTCATGCTTACTGTACTTGGTGTATTTCTGAAACACTGAATATTAAATTTAAACTAAGATACATACAAAACATCCTTTTCTTTAGAAAACTTTAGCAAAGTCAAGGCCACTGACTCAAAGAATTTTTTAGAATAACAACTTTGGCTACACCTTTTAAAGCAATATACACAATTAATCATAACATGAATACTTAATCCTCTCCTAGGAATGTAACTCACATGGCCATTTTGGTATTCCTGTATATTTTGGGGAAGTGTTTGCAAGCGTTGACAGTTATTAGAAATGGCATGTGATTGACAACCATAACACTTCCTACAGCAGTTCTAAGAACCACAGCAAATGGATCTTCCCTTATATAAAGACCTGTGCACTAAGTTTCTCTTACATTTAACAGTAGAAATCAGTGTACCATTATAAGATGATGAACTTTGGTAATCATCATGACTTTTCCATTGCCTTGGCTTCCAAGAGGCTAAGAGCTAAATCTTGCACTCAAAGGCCAGGCCTTTTTCTGAGTTTTGTCTTGTTGTTTTTCCAAAGCACCTACATATTTCTTTCTTCATTTAGCTCTAAGGGTTTGTTTTGTTTTGTTTTGTTTTACTTCATACTAATTTCATTTGTTCTGTTATGCATGTCTTTTCCCACATATATTCCAAATCTTTCAGGGGAGTAAAAGCAGTGAAAATAACAAAATGATGTTCCACATGCCCAAGTCACAAAATGTATTAAATATTATAAAGTAGTGGCTTTACAAAATTGGACAAATGGACAAATAACGAGTCAGGAAAGCTATATCTGTTTGATACAGGAGAGATATTGATAAAGGGTTCTGTTTTTACTTTCTCTTATTTGTTCTCAAAGAAGAAAATTGCATCTTCCATAAACAGATTCCAGAAAAAAAAATTTATTGTTACCTCTGCGAAGATGTGGATAGCTTCGGGTGGTAAGGATGGTATTGAACACGTTTACATCTGTCCCCTTTCTCCTTTCTCCCGCTTCATACAAGGCCTGTCAAGAAACATAAAAGTAAACACTTCACTATCTGCTGAAATAATATCTGCACAATAATGTTAGACCTTGTCAAAGATTATCTAGGCAGTCGCTTTGTGCCCAATACAATCAGAGTAGTCAACAATAAGATTGCAAGTTCTTTAAAGATAGGGACCTTATTTTGTTTGTCAAAATCTCCCACAGTTTCTCTCAAGGTGCCTTGTAAACACTAGAGACTGAATATATGTTTGCAGAATAAATGTTTGCTGAACTAAATTGCTTCAAGATTATGCTCTATAGCAAGACAACTCCACGGGGATCTCTAAAAAGATTTTTTACTCTGTTGTTCAAAGTAATTATCAGCAAATGTTACTTATAAATCAATAATTCAACCATAACCTGGACCTTGCATTTTGATGTTAGAATTTCTGGATTCAAATTCTGACTCTGCAATTTCAAAGCCGTATAATCTTAGACAAATATTTCAACCTTACTAAATTACAGATTTTTTTTCTATTATATATGAAAAATATGATCCCTGCCCTATTTGTCACAAGCAGTCTCTATTAACTTTGAAATGTTAACTACCATCATTCTCTTGGGTCACACTAATCCATGTAGCCTCCATAAATATATATTAAGAACCCTGATAGTCTTAAAATGGAAAGCAAACTCAGAAATGTCAAAAGCAAATAAGAATTTTTTATTATGGGCAATTATTCAAATGCTAACTCTTGTTCTTTAATATGCTTGAACAATTTCTATTGAAATGATAAAACCTCCAATGTATGTAAAAAGTTATTTTGCACTTTTCAAGCAAATTGATCTGATATGTATGCATTTATTGAACAAAAAGTTCATGAGTGCCAATTATGTACATGATAATGTACTGGTATAGCAGAAGTGGATGGAGGTACACAAAGAAATCTCTATCCTTAGTGAAGCATTATAATGAATTCTCTAGAGAATACTGTTCCATGAGAAGGCACAATGCAAACATTAGTTGTCTGTTTTAAATGGAAATTCCAGACTTTAAAATGGTATGATTTTTCTTACATTGCCAGTGGTTTTGCATATAAATAACCAGCAATGTCACTGAAACTATATAAAACAATATGTTAGAAAGTATATATTATTATAATTTATCCTATACTCTTATCATTGCAGTAATATTTTAACAATATAAATCAACATCTATAAACCATTCCAAAGTTCTCTGTTAAAAATAATGTTAAGTATGCTTACTCTTTCCATTCACATAATAAAAAAATTACACTTCCCTTTCTTATACCTAGTTCAATGAAAGGTCAGAGTTTTTTTTAACAAACAGTTCTTGTGAATGACAAATCAAATTTGTATTGTCCTTCTTTAGTTCTCTCTGGTTTTATGAATAATGAGAGATATTGAAAACTTACAAAGACTACATTTTTTCTCTTTTGGGCTACAGAAAGTCATGCCTCATTCAGGAAATGTACGTTAAGAAGCCATTGGTCTCTCAGGAGATCTTAGATTTGCTTTCACAGGGCATCATGTGGTAGCCCCACCTAAGGTAGGAAGAAGGACTGCAGCAGTATTTTGTAAGCACTTCCTTACCCTGGCATCTGAATCAGCCAAGTCTTCATTCACACCAAAGTCCTCAGATCGGTCACCCTGAAAGAAATCCCATTCTATTGTAAGTTCTTCTCTAGCATGTAATTGCATGATTTACTTAATTCTCTTAACCTCAGATAAATAATATTTTTTGAGAAAAAGATATTCTGTTACTCATTTCTAAATGGAGTTCAGATCCAAGATTTTACTTGCGATGATTTTAGATGTTCTTCCCCTCCAAACCTCATGTTGAAATTTGATCCCCAGTGTTAAAGGTGGGGCCTAGAGGGAGGTAGTTGGGTCCTGGGGCTGATCTCTCACAAAGAGATTAATGCCATCTCTGGGAATAAGTTCTTGCTCATGAGAACCACAAGAGCTGGTTGTTAAACAGGCTGGTACCTCCCCATTCTCTCTCTTGCTTCCTTTCTTGCCATGTGGTCTCTGCACACACCAGCTCCCTTTCCTCTTCTGTGAGGAGTGGAAGCAGCCTGAGGCTCTCACCAGACACAGATGCCCAATCTTGAACTTGTTAGCCATCAGAATCCTGAGCCAAATAAACCTTTTTATCTTTAAAAATTACCTAGCCTCAGATATTCCTTTATAGGAACACAAAATGGACTAAGAAATTAGTCTTTATAAAACAAGAGGCATTTCCTAAAGTATCTGAGTTGTACCTTAGCAAGAGAAAGCAAAGCGTTCCGAAAATCTCCAGATGTGTCTGAGGTTATGTCTTTGGCCAGATCTCTCTTCAGTTCTGAGAAAAGAGAAAAATAGATTTTATAGTAAACCAGTGATGAATAATAAGAAGAATGTCTGACATCTCTAAGTTGGTTGAAAATTCACAGTGCCATAGTGTTCAATGACTTATAGAACACGTTTCAAAATATTATCATTTTTAAATAAGAAGAGAAAAATTAAAGCAGATAAATTTTTGGATCATTGAATTTATTTCATATGAAGCAATGGGAGCAATTTAGATAATACTGTGATTGAAAATTCACAGTCATAAAGCTTTTGTTAAGAATAAATTGTATAGGTATACATTAGTAATTAATTCTGAAATACAACATGGCAGAATTTAAGCAATAGAATGAATAAAATAATTGTTTAAAAGAACAAAATGAGGTACTTGCTTGAATACAAATTATTTAGTTTAAAAACTATAAATGTCTTATAAGTAACGCAGTTTGATGATTTATGTGTGTGTAAACACTTCTGCTTAACTACGTAAAATTATATTGTAATAGGAAAAATAAATTGAATTTGTAATTGACTAGTGCTATGGTTTTGATATTGTTTGTTTGGCCCTGCCAAGGCTCATGTTGCACTTTATTCTCCATTGTTGAAGGTGGGGCCTGTTGGGAGATGTTTGGATAATGGGGGCAGATCCCTCATGAATGGCTCGGTGTGAGTGATTTCTCATTTATAGTTTCTTTAAGAACTGGCTGTTTAAAAGAGCCTGGCACCTCCTTTTCTCTCTCTCCCTCTCTGCACATAATCTGCTTCTGTCTGCTTTCTCCCATGAGTAGAAGTAGTATGAGGCCCTCATCAGAAGCAGACGCTGTCCCATACTTTTTTACAGTATTTCCTTTCTTTATACATTACTTGGTCTCAGATATTCCTTTATAGCAACAAACAGACTAAAACAACTTGAAACTGAGCAATTTAATAAGCTATCACTGGCCTGTATCATGGCATAATAAAAAAAAACCACTTATTTTTATAAACTCTGTTTTATTAAACAGAAAATTATTATTATTATTATCACTGATACATGGATCTAACATAAACATTGGTAATTAAATAAGAATTGCAGAAAATGAGGTTTAAAAGCTTCTTTATTTTTATTATTTTATTAAATTCCTCTGAAAACGACATGCAAAAGCTATTGTATTCTCCATGCTTGGTATGAGAAGCAAGCAGAAAGATCTTCCATGTGCCACATATTGGGTTGGGAAAGCAAAAAAGCCAGCAGCTCAGGGAAATAAGAGAAGGAAAATGGTAACAGATTTGCAATTACCCTCTTTTTAGTGTTGAGCACATCATTTAAATGAGATGCTTCACTGAAGAGACAAAATAAGCTAAGACTAGTCTTTTATTCTGTGAATTTAACTGGAGATAAAGAGTGAGTTGCTTATGTTCATAACGATAAAGTTAAGGTTTCCAACAGAGAATTATAAGCACCTAATTCTTTACTTTTTCAAGGACAAATGAAGAGCATTTTGTTAGAAGATTTTTTTTTTGTTATTATGTATTCTTTTCAAAATAAATGACATTGGGACATTTTTATAAAACACATTCCAGAATAATAGAAAAATGTTTTTCAGAAATTTTTAAAAATTCGGTGCTCTCAATTGAGGTTTCCATTATAATTGTATGTGGCCATTTATCCTAGAGGAAAATTTTATATTAAAATGCAAGCTTGTTGGGGATTGGGACACCATCTCCGTTGTCAACAACCTAGCAACACAAGCGTTGCCTGGTAACAGCATTTAATAGACATGTGCCAAACAATAAAGAAACATTTTGATATGTAGAGATTCCAAAGCTGCCATAATTAACATACACATTCAATTTTAAGAAAGTATATCAGATTTCCTTTTCAACTAAGGCACTTGGACTGTTGGACATTACAACTTACCCTCTCTGTAGACCCTGTTAATGTCTCTGATTTCTTTGTTAGTTCTTGATGCCAAAATCTCAATCAGAGTGTCTTCATCAGTTCCAAGGCCCTAAATTTGAAGAGAAGAAAAGGAGAAATGTAGAAAAAAATCTTCATTCAAGAGGATCAACTAGTTTTTGGTGTTCCAAAATTTGTTTGACTCTGTCATTTAGTAAATTTCACCCACACTATTTAATAATTACAATAAGCTCTATTACATTGCCCTAAAACAAAACAAGTTTATCATCAATATTTTGGGTAAAAATAAAAATGCAAATATATGACTCATACAGGGACATGACGTGAAAGGTGTTAGTGCCAACATTTACGTTTTCATGTATATATTAATTCATTGAGTTATTAATTTATTTATCCTTCAACCTCCCACTGATTGATGGCCACTGTACTAGATTTTGAAAAGAACATAAGCATAAGTGACTTGCCCAATACATCCTCTTGAGGAAAGGAGTTTGCTTAAATTGGGTGATTTACCTTCATGGCAGCCCGAAGTTCATCAGCATCAAATTGCGCTGGAGTTTTTAGCAGAGCTAAAACAACCTCCTCAAGGTGACCCATCAGGGCTTTCTTCAGTGTTTCATCCAGGGGCTACCAAAAAAAAAAAAAAGATTAGAATCAGGGCTTCAAATAAGTAACGTGCTAGGTTAAAAAATGTGGTATTACCTGACTTTAAGTCATCATACAACTCATCCCTAAACCCAACCATCTTTTAGAGCTTCTTTCCTTCACATACAACGTGTACCAAATATTTTGAAACATTATCTTATTCTTTTAGATCTAGAGGGATTAGAATAAAATTTACTGAATTCATCGATAACTTCTTAAAGGATAGGTTAGTAGTCTTTTATACAGGGGAGAAATCACAAAGCGGACTGTGTGCTAACAGAAAACAGAAGTAAAATTACTTTTAAAATAATATATTCATGTTTCCAATCTTTGAGGTTTGTTCTTCTCAAATAAGCAGTATAATCAGATATTGAAATTATATAATTTTCTAATTTTGTTGCTTTAAAAAACTCATATTTGGTATAAAAGACATAAGGTTTATTTTTAAAGTAGAATTATATATAAACTTTAGGCATTAAACAGCTCAGTTTAAATATTAGTACATTTCAATCAGACCATATTCTTTATTGACAGCAGCAATCTTGGTGTTTATGTTCAAATTAAAAATTTGACCCCAAAGCACCACATCTGCAAAGAATATACACCAAGATGACTAATGTATAAAATAGGAAATTTGATAAAATGGATTCAATTGCAACAAAGTGGATAAACACTGCAATCCCAATCACAGATATAATGAGAAAACAGTGGTTAGAAACTTAAAGAACTAGGTAACTGTGCTTCCGAATCCATGGTTAAGTATAAATATGCTGAAATTGAATATCTAACTTTACCACTCTAACTCACCTTTCCTGTTTCCTGGAGATATGCTGCTTTGATCTGTTGACGCTGTGCATTGTTTCGCTTAGTTAGAATGTCAATGATGGTTGCTTCATCCACACCTGGAAATAAAGGGCCGACAGCCTTTAACATCAATTTTCTTCATCATCAGTTGACATAAAAGAATTCATTATCGAGATGTTCCAAATGAACTTCTTAACAAATTAAGAGGTATAAATTATTTATCAGCATAGAAAATCAATGTTATACTATATATCAGGGAAGCAATTGGGAGAATGACATTTCATTCATTTGAGTGAGAAAGGAAGAGACAATCAACTTTTCCTGGCCCTCAGTGTTGCAGTGTTTGATCCTAGTTCCAACTCTATATGTGAACAGAGGTTTTAATTTCAGCATGGAGTTTCTGCTAGAAATGAGCTAGTAATATCTGCTGTAACAGTAGAGATTCCACAGATTTGAACACAATTTCCTCAGTGTTAAGTAAATAATTATATCTTCATTTGGCAAAGAAATTTTTTATCTTCAAAATGAAACAGATTCTTCCCATTGCACATGTCTGTTTTTTGACAGTCATTCAAATAGCCATTCTGAAACGTCCAGGAGGGAACTGTTTTCAGGAAACACATTACCTTTAACCATTATGGCCTTGTGCAAGGCAGCGACATCCGAGGATGGATTGAAGGTAGGATAGGGGCTCACTGCTGATCCAGGACCACCTTTGGATGATTTCACAGTTTGCTAAGAATGAGAGAGAAATAAATTAATGGCCATTTACTTATATTCGTTTTTATTTCAATATTGCAATCATCATTTTATTATCACTCTACTTACAACATATTCCTGCTCTTCATTTTCAATAAACCAGGCCTGCTTGAGGAATTCTGATACCATTGCCATTTTTGAAAAAGTGTCTGGAAAGAAAACAGGTAGATGCTTTTACAAAACAAATGCACCATACACAACCTCTCCTTCCTCACCTCTTACATACATAAGAGGCAGCATTAGAGAGTAGCCTTGCTCTTACTTTCCAGGATTAACTACATTTAGGAGCATAACAAAATGTAAGACGTAACTTTATTTTTTTTTAAAGGAAGCTTTTATCCTTAAAATGAAGCCATACCCTCCTCTCTGAAACTGAACTCTTTCTTGGCATATTCAATTCTAAACTTCAGGGATCAGACAACTACTACAAGTAAGCACACAGGCTGAAGAGAGGACTTTGTGGTTCCCTACATTGTTCTAAATTTATAGACCATCCACCATATGCCAAGCACTGAGAGTACAAAAACATTGAAAAATCATCTTATGTACCCTCAGGACTTAAAACTAGTGTGTGTTCTCCACAGGAAAACATAAAGGCTAAAGAAACTTCTTAGAGTAGGCCCTGGCTGACCCAAGCCTCTCTTGAAATGAGTCAAAATTAACCTGGCAGAAAAGTTAAAGAGCACAAACAAGAAGCTTGTCATATTTGGGAAGCTGAAGAAAGTTTGCTGGCGCGAGAAATGTTGGCAGAAACTGAAACAAGAAGTTTAAATGTGTCCACAAAAAGGGTTTCTTTTTGTGTTTTTTAAAGCAGCATGGTTTCATTTATGTTTCAGAAAGACCATTCATCCTGTATCATGGAGAATGGCTAAGAGATAGACAAGATGGAGGATTAGAACACTATTTAGTAGACCATTAGACCATCTATGTAGAATTAATGAGAACCTGTCCAAAAGTAATGGCTAGATGAAAAGCTTAATTATTGCTTTTGTTTTTGTTTTTGTTTTTGAGATAGAGTCTTGCTCCGTCGCCCAGGCTGGAGTACAGTGATAGGACTGCAACCTCCATCTCCTGGGGTCAAGTGATTCTCTTGCCTCAGCCTCCTGAGTAGCTGGGATTACAGGCACTGGCCACCACACCCAGCTAATTTTTGTATTTTTAGTAGAGACAGGTTTTCACTATGTTGGCCAGGCTGGTCTTGAACTACTGACCTCAGGTGATCCGCCCACCTTGGCCTCCCAAAGTACTGGATTTACAGGTGTGAGCCACCGCTCCCAGACAATGATTACATTTATAAGGTAAAATAATCTGTGACAACCTGTACAAGTGAATTCAGATTTAAAATTTTATCTATAAAAAGATATCCAGGTGATATTTCTCCCTGAATAATTTAGTTTCCTTTTCTATTTCTTGGTATAAAATTATTCAGCATTGAAATAATTGCTGTCTTCACATTTCATCCTATTTGAGCTGTCTAAATAGTAGTCCTATGTATTTTTCCACCCAAGACAAAAAACCCAGAAAAGGATTACTTTATACAGGATTTTTGGTTCTAAAGGGAAGCCTAGAGGTGAAATTTGTAACATGCATGTTCTTTTGGCAAACTCTATCTTAAAGGAAATTTCTTGAATTGCTATCATGACTTGGCAATATTTTTATTTAATGAGACATATATTTTTAAGATCTTAGATATATTAAAAATTAATGTATTCTCTGTTTTGGCCACACACACATAAAAAGCCATCACGATCCTTTTAGTCTGGGGACGTTTTTCAGAGGCCTTGCTCAAGGTCTACACTGATCTGTCTATCCACACCATTCTGTTTCACCCCTCTAGAGACTACTCTCATGAATACTTGCGAGAGAGGTTGAGAGGATAATCTTGGCAGTTTTAAATTCTTGATATGAAGATAAGTGACTCATGAGGCATAAAACCCATAAACTAATTCCACAACAGCATGTTCAGACAAACCCTTTCAATTTACACCTGCTAAAAAATAACCGGAGTTCCAAGTAATAACACTGAATGCATGAAGAAAATAATATCCAAAGTAGAAACCATCTCCACTTAATTCTCATGGGATTGCTCTTATTACTATTCTGTCATCTGTGAGAAGAACCAATACCTTTTCCACTCATTTAAAGTTGCCTCTTTCCTAAATTTAATCGATAAATTTAAAATTGTTTCCTGAGGTGAAGTAACAACGTGCAATTTTGCACAAGGTTTTAGTTCCCATTACAATCTAGTCTGTGCAATTGCGGTTGCCACATGGAGTTTCATATTCCAACTTCTTAATTGACACACCCAATACTTTAAAAGCAATTCTAGCAGCTTCAGGCACTCTAAATTTCCATTTTCATCATCTCATCCAAGCCTTCGATAAAGAAGAATCATCAAAATAAGTGTTATAATTCATCATTTGGTAAAGTACTACTCCATCACTTATAAAAACATGTTCATTAATTCCATTCTTTTCAAATAGCAAATAAAAACTTCAAAAGAAAGCAAAACAAAGACTAAAGATATAGTCCAGTCTAAAATTAAAGGTGTCTCTGATAACTTCAAAATAAACTTTACAAAAACTTTACCATAGTAGTTTTTTTTTTTTTTTTTTTTACTTCTAAAAAATACTTGAATAATGTCCATTTAAAAAAAAAAAAAAAAAAAGCTAGACAGAGCCTAGGAAAAGGTATACTAATTACACAATACAAGATAACAAAAATAAGTAGTTTAAGTCACTTATTTGACAGAGAGAGCATCCCTAGAGGAGATAGCTTTGTGATTTATATCTTTTAAGTTCCTACATTCCAGCCTGAAGTATTTGGATAGACTAAAAGCATAATCTAGGAAAGAAAAGCAGCCAATAGAGAATTTTCTTCAAGAAATCAATTAGAGAAAAACGGAATCTGAATTCAGCCAAATTCACCACTAGCTCTTAGCAAAGATTAAAGACAGGAGCATCAAGGCAGGATATAGAAATTGCTCTAAAGGAAACAGATTTTATCACATACAGCTGGTTAAGGGCCCAAAGCCAACTGCACATATTAACTGAGCTTCCTAATAATTATAATACATCTAACAAATACCAAATACATTTTATATATATATTGGCCAAATTCTATCCATAAGCCATTCTGACTCTCAGTACCTATACTCTGCATGAAAATCTACCTGTGCCAATGAGTTCACAAAAGGTTTTCTTTTTTCTGTCTTTTTGTTTGCAGTGTATAAAGCTTGCAATAGATCTTAAAGAGCCTGTTCTATCAACTTACAGATTTTAACTAACTCAATACAGATTTCAACTAACCAACAATAAGCTCTAAAACTAAGTTTATTTAAGTACTTAGCATGAGCTCAATGAAAGTGAAATTAGCCATTTATACATAGGCTAATCTATAAGGAAATTAACAATATTTCACATTTCTTCTAATTAATGGTCTTTTTGTGAATATGCATTGCCTACCAATGTCAACTTATCTATTATTTGAATGTATAACTTTCTAAAGAGTAGCATTTTTTGCATATTTATGTGTCCTAAAAGAGAACCCCCTTCATTTTTCCATCTCTCAGCCTCCTGAAAGGCTACCTCTAGTATTTGTGACAGAGGAAGCTGAGGTTTGTGGTTGATTATATCTTCCTGGTTACAATCTAGAACTATCAGAGTTTTGCAATGATAGTAACAGCAACAACTAACCCTTGCTTGGAATAACAGCCTTTCATCATTATCCTCAGTTTCTATCTGGGAAAACTGAGTATTATTTTCAGGCAGTCTTCCTGCTAGTACTGGTAAGACTGGTGACATAAATCCATCCCTTTTGATTCCAGAGTGTTGTATATTTTGGCTGGGCATGGTCGCTCACACCTGTAATCCCAGCAATTTAGGAGGCCAAGGTGGGCAGATTACTTGGCGAAACTCCGTCTCTACTGAAAGTACAAAAATTAGCCAGGCATGGTGGTGAGTGCCTGTAGTCCCATCTACTCAGAAGGTTAAGGCAGGAGAATCACTTGAACCTAGGAAGAGGTGGAGTCTTCAGTGAGCCGAGATCATGCCAGTGTACTCCATCCTGGGCTACATAGCAAGACTCGAAAGAAGGAAAGAAGGAAGGAAGGAAGGAAGGAAGGAAGAAAGGAAGGAAGGAAGGAAGGAAGGAAGGAAGGAAGGAAGGAAGGAAGGAAGGAAGGAAGGAAGGAAGGAAGGAAAGAAGGAAGGAAGGAAGGAAGGAAGGAAGGAAAGAAAGAAAGAAAGAAAGAAAGAAAGAAAGAAAGAAAGAAAGAAAGAAAGAAAGAAAGAAAGAAAGAAAGAGGGAAGGGAAGGGAAGGGAAGAAGGAAGGAAGGAAGGAAGGAAGGAAGGAAGGAAGGAAGGAAGGAAGGAAGGAGAGAGGAGGGGAGGAGGGAAGGAGGGAAGGAAGGAAGGAGGGAAGGATGTTATTCTTTTAAATTAGTGACCAAAAAGAAAACGACATGATCAGTGTTCTTTTTAATAACTCACACCTGAGAATCAAATTCATTAACAGTCAACTTGTGCAGACCATGGCAAGTTTCACCCAGCCTTAGGGAGTTTATTTTTAAATGCATGCCTTGTGCATAGTTTTTCCTCGAATATATATTTCACAAGTCCTTCCCACACCTTTCCTGATGAGAGAAGGCAATTAAGACTACACAATGGCATGATTTACAAAAAGCAATTTATGAAAGGTAGCCTCACTAATGTTTTGCTTCCGAGCTTTTCGATAGGGTGTTCTTCTTGCCTGGAATACTTGTTCCTTCTCCACATTCAGTTCTCTTTGCCTAACTAATAGCTACTCCTAAGTGAGGCGTCAGCATTGACCTCATCATGTTCTTCAGAAACCCTTCATTCGTTCCTCAGTCTTGGATTAGGTGACCTTCCATGCTCTCCCATAGCATCCTGACTTCACCCCTACACCAGCCCCACCATTCTGTATTATCACTTTCCATTGGTTTATTTATATTCCCCAGGAGCAGGCCATGAGGCCCGTGCTAACATAATAATATTCATTATGTATGTACTTCCAATACCTAGCAAAATGCCTGGAATTCTGGATGTTAATAAGTATTATTGAATGAGTATCATGTATCATTGCTAATATTTTTAAAAACATATCTACACTAATTTAACAAACATTTTCTCCCCACAACTATAGGATATAAAATACAAATTGAAGTGTACTAGTTCTTGATTATCTGGCATCTGACCTCAAGAAAAACATTTAGCTTCTCCAGAGGGTCTTCGTTTATAAAATAAAAATGTTGAAGTAATTAGTATCTAAGATCCATTTACAGCTCTGAAGTGCCAATCTTAAATTTTACTTCAAGTGGATGAAGATGAAGAAAACTAGCATAATGAAGGAGGGTATTGTGTAAATTGGATCTGTTCTGAGCTTCCTGATGAAATTCTCTCCAACTTTAAAGGAAAAGGAAATAGTTGACTTCAAAAAACTGTTTATAGTTTATCATTGAAAATATTCCACTGGTTTAGCTCTTATTTTAAATGTCATAAATTAATAGGCCTAGAGAGAGCTAATGTCATCTTCAGAAATCAACCTTTGCAGACATTTTGGTTGAAAAAGTATTTAATAAGCCTGAAACTCTGGTTGGTTCCTTAATAATATTATTCTTAAGTATTTTGTCAACATCTGTTAAATGCTGACTATGTGCCAGATGTGGTTGAGCCTGGAGCTAGGGTGGTAATGTC
This sequence comes from Macaca fascicularis, assembly GCF_037993035.2. Lineage (NCBI taxonomy): Eukaryota > Metazoa > Chordata > Mammalia > Primates > Cercopithecidae > Macaca > Macaca fascicularis. Next base: position 103,851,595 of record NC_088389.1, on the reverse strand, counting down.
ACTTTTGGGGAAGAGGCCATTTCAGAATTATGAAACCAACATTTTACCACATTTGAGTCATTTGCAAAGTGCACTCTCTCACAGCTACCAAAATACTCCTGTGGAAAGGGGGTAACATTGCTTTTTCAAAGTTTATACAATCTTTTAGACATAATCGAGGCAGGAAAAATCTCATCCTTGTTAATTAACTAGCAGTGAACATAAGAAATCAGAACATTTAATAAACATTTAAAATGAAAAAACAGAAAAATCTTTGAAGGAATATGTTTAAGAAAAAATACCCAGATATATGGTCATGATTTGTAATCTCACTTTTACAAATATATCCAACACCAGTAAATACTCTTCTTTAGTTTTGCTTTGCGCTTTTCTAAGGAGTTTTATGGCCATTAGCTCATGCAACACTCAAGTGGAATAGCTGTTAGAGGGCCTTACTAACATTCCCTTAGGCTAATGTATCTGACATTACCCAGTAAGTATTTCCCTTCTTAGGTTTTCCAGCCAGCATTTGAAAAGCCTGTATATGACACAGAGCCTCCAAGAAAAGGAATGTGACCACACCCTCTTTAAATGAAACAAGTAATAAGCGGACCTTCTTATTTTAAATAGCACGAGCAAACATAACATATATTTTTAATTTAAATAGCACGAGCAAACATAACATATATTTAAAAATGTTTATTACAAAGGGCATGATTATCACTTTGAGGTCTGATCTATCTTGTTTTCCTTACAAAAGAGGAAAATAAATTATGAAAGTCCTACTATTTTGAAACAGTTCCCTGCAGCTCACTCTTATCACTTTTGTTCTTGCCCCCAAAAAGCAGCCCCCATCATGATTTCTCAGTAAAACACACACAGCTCTTGGGAAGAAATATTTCAAGGGGAAGAAAAGGAAAAACACATTCTTTAAAGGCTACCAAAGGAAAAGCACATTCTTTCCTTCTTTCTCATGGTAACTTACCAAGAGTACAATGAGCCAGTATTAAGCAAACTTATCATATTTTTACTTGTATTTGTTAACTAAGAAGAACAAAAACATTGTAATTTGTGATTCCTAAAATATAAATATCCAATGTAATTCTACAGAAAGATTTATGAATGACTTATCATGTTAAATGCAACTAACCATAAATCCTGTAGAAGCAGTAACATTTAACATAGTGATGAGAAAAGTTTTCAAAACAACCAAAACTAACTAAAAGGAAAACCAAGACTTACCTTTATCTCTACCTTCTTGCAAAGAACTAAGGGGAAAATCTTCTCTGAAGATTTCACACTAGCGGTGGAGACTTGGGCTCCTGATTTTATAGGATTTGAAAGGAAGCCACACCTAGCAACCAGAAGTTAGTAATTGGCTGCCTTCTGTTTGAAGTACGTGGCTCAGCTATGTCCAAAAACAAAGTGAAACAAGTCTTGCAAAACTACTCACTAAACCAACTCAACTGGCATTACAAAGGAAAATAAATGGAAGGACTGATTTTTTCCCCCCTCTGTATTTTGCACTTTTATTTCCAGATGGTATATTTATTTTGCACTTTTATTTTCAGAGTATACATCTGCCCCAATCCTAATACCACTGATTGGCACACTTTTGTAGTTAAATAGGTTGTAGACTAAAAAAAGTATGTTACCTTCAAAACTAAACAAACAAAATTTTACATGTGAATTCCACCTCCACTTATTATTCTGTGACTTTAGGGACATATTTAATTTTCCTGAACCTGTTTTTACTTTTGTTTTGTTGTCTTTTTTCCCTCCCGTTTAGTGGAGAATGGGTTCTTGTTATATTGCCCAGGCAGGTCTCAAACTCCTGGGCTCAAGCTATCCTCCTGCCTCTGCCTCCCTAAGAGTTGGAATTACAGGTGTGAGCCACCATGCCTAGCTGTTTTTACTTTTGTATATAGGGGCATTATCTAAGTTGTCTATCCAGTAGAATTCTTGTGACAATGGAGAAATAACATAATATTTGTAAATTTTAACATTACACAGTGCCGAATGACTTTCTATTTATATTTTTTTTGCCTTCAAAAACAAAAGACTTTTGTTCCTAGATATAGCTTGTTGTTATAAGAAATATAGAAGTAATAAAGTTCCAGATTGGCTAAAAATTTTGAACAAAGGTAATGCCAAAAATTTGATCATTATGACATTCAATGAAAGCATTGACATTAAAAGGCCTATCTACATTAATTCTTTTAAATAGAGTCAGTTACATAGAACTGTATATATAAATTGTAATATAGATCAGTTATGCATAAATTTTGATACGCATAGATCTTTGACATGGAAACTAGTTGAACAACAAAACAAGGAACTAGACCTATGAAATGAAAAGATTATTGGATCAGCAACTATTACAGAACACATTCCATAAGAAATTTCCCACCTGATGGAAGGAAAATTGGTTCTGGTAACTTCCATAGTGGCTCATTTTCATTCTTCGTGAAACCCAACAAAATATTATATGATGTTTCCATTAAAGTGCACAAGTGTAAACTCTCACAGCATTATGGCTCAATTTATGCTACATTTGGTGGTTTGTTCTTTTCCTCTTTTTCTCATAGATATCTCAGGTAAAATACATCAAGTTCAGGAAGTTAATGAAAATACTTTGTAAAGATCAACAGTATTTTATAATACAGTCTAAGTTCTCAAGGCCAATATCAATGAAGTCAACATATCCTGAAGTAGGAGGATCATCTAATCTAAATATTTCAGAAAATGTCAATATATGTTTTTACTATCATATGTGTAAGTTGAAAAATAATTAGTTATCTGCTAACAAGTTAACTGATATTGCACATTGATCTTTACAAATGTAGACTAACTTTCTAATACCATATTTATGTCATCAGGTGAGAAGGAATAAGATAATTATACAAAATCTGGTTTTCTTTTTGTCTTTAATTTGCATTTGTATTCCTAACTCTGGTAATGGAACTATTGGAACATTCCTGTACAGTGACGCTCTTGTGAAATGAAGAAAAAAGTTCACTTACATTTTATAAAATATAACAACCTAGAACACATATATAGTCTCATTTTGTTTTGTTGCTGCTATTACCAGTGCCATAAACTGAATGGAATTATTTTATGTATTTAGATTTGTAATACATAGACAAACCTAAAATATCAACAATAAACATGGTAATTGTAGCAGAATTAAGAAAAAAACTGAAAAGAATGTTTTTCCAAAATTAACTTCCAGCTGTAACACTAAAGGCAAGTGAAACTCCTAAACATAAAACAAAAAGAAAGCCACTAATCATCTAGGTATATTGCTGTGAATAATCTGTCAGAATCTTTTTCTTCACACAATAATAATGTCGAGTAGATTTATGGAAATAAAAGAACAAGTAAAATACGTTATCATTAACAGTTAGGGGATAATCATGGGTTAAATGTTTTTTTGTGGGTGAAACGCCACATACTCCAGATAAATGACTCACCACTTGCTGTTTCTAGAAGATGATGATTCATCGGCTCCGCTTACTTTACAAACAGAGAAAATAAAGAAAGAGAAGGAAAGAAAAAAGACAGTTAAAATCAATCACTATATGTTACGTTTTTCACAGCATGTTTATTTTCACTCATTTGGTTTAGAATCTGACAGTGAAGAGGAAACGAAACAAAACAAGGAGAGGAAATATGGAGTCTCTCACATACATCTCATTGTGCATAAGACTCTTGCAAAATATCTGATCTTAGTAAGGTGTCCCCTCATCCTTTACATTCAGCTCTATCTAAGCATTACTTGTTATATGGAAGAAAGGGTATATTCTGAATGATCAAGAACAGCATTTCACTGAAATTCCAAAATCTCCCCTCAGCTTCCTCATACCCCTCTCCACAGCCAGTGAAAATCATTATTTTAGTGTGTATTTCTCATGTGTCCCCAGGTCAAAGCATTTTGAGAACTAGTGATATAAATGTTTTTCCCTTTGCCTCTTAACATGGCAAATAATTATCACACACACACTGAGTTATTGGGATTCTCCTTATTATTATTCCTCAGTTATTCACATAAATTAAAGACAGAATTTTTTTCAAATTTTACTCTTTCAGGTTAATGAAGTAGTCACGTGGGTAGCGAAAGCCAAAGGGAGGTGCCTTTGTTGGACTTCACTTAGGGAAAAAGATCTTACCTCCCTGCCTCTCTATATTTCCTTTTGTGGGTGGAATGTCTTAGAGAAGATAAAAACTCAGATTCAGTGATGGCTTAGTATCTATCACTGTGTGACTTAGGAAAAGTCAGCCAATGACTTGATGATTCAACTATTATACTTCCAACATCAGGATCATGCTAGGATTAGTAATTTTGTATTTCACAAGTCTTTTTCTATTTCCCTGAATATAGTATCCATATCCCTCTCTATATTATTCTAAAGTAAGAGAATAAGACCTTGTCACATTCACTATGATGACAAATTTTACTTTAATACATTTTCAAGAAGTTTTACAGAAGGAAAATTAAGATATGTGTTAAGGTCAAAAGGTCAAACTCTGCTTTCTAGGTTCCAGCTGTTTTAAAATAGTCTAGCAGTTACTTACAAACGTAAACACAGTCTTACAATGCAATCTAGCAATTGTGCTCATAGATATTTACCCAAATGAGTTAGGAAATCATGTTTACACAAAAACCTGCACATGTATGCTTACAGCAATTTATTCATAATTACCAAAAATTGGTAGCAACTGAGATATTTCTCATTCATTAAGAGGTAAATGAATACATAGACTACAGTACATTTATATAATGGAATATTACTCAGTGATAAAAAGAAATGCTTTTAAACGAGGAAAAGAAATGAAGGAATCATTAATGAGTATTGCTAAGAAAAGGAAGCCAGTATGAAAAGGCTATGTCTGTTTCTTTCCAATAAGATGCATTCCGGAGAAGGTAAACTATAGAGAAATTGAAAAGATCAATGGTTGCCAGGAGTTGGTGGCAGAGAGGAGTAATAAATAAGAGATGTTTAGGGAAGTGGGCTGGGTATGGTGGCTCACACCTTTAATCCCAGGACTTTGGGAGGCCGAGGCGGGCGGATTATCAGGTCAGGAGTTCAAGACCAGACTGACCAACATGATGAAACCCCGTCTACTAAAAACACACACAAAAAATTAGCTGGGCCTGGTGGTGCATGCCTGTAGTCCCAGCTACTCAGGAGGTTGAGGCAGGAGAATCACTTGAACCCAGGAGGCAGAGATTGCAGTGAACCAAGATTGTGCCACTGTATTCCAGCCTGGGCAACAAAGCGAGACTACGTCTCAGAAAAATAAAAGAGATTTTTAGGGAAGTGAAACTATTCTGTATGATACTATAATGGTGTTTGCATTTGGCAAAACGCATAGAAATGTATAACATGAAGAGTAAGCCCTAATGTAAACTATGGCAATTAGCTAATAATAATGTATTCACCAATAAAACAAATGGACCACAACATTCCAAGATATTAGTAATAGGGGAAACTAAGAGCAGGCGGAAAGTGAGTATATGAGAATTCTCTGTACTTTCTGCTCAATTTTTCTGTAAACCTAAAATTTCTCTAAAAACTAGAGTCTATTAATGAAAAAGAAGAAAGTTCATTTGATTATATACTTTCTAAGATATACCAGTACCATATAATTTCTAATACAATAATTCAAAAATTGTTATGTAATCAGAACACAAAAAATACAGAAAGTCTTCACATAATCATTGACAACTCCGTGGATTTATGACATGAACCAAAGATTCATATCCTTCAATTTAATAATTTTGTTTTCAATTTCTATTTTAACTCAATAGGTTTAAAAAGTGATTTAAAACAATTATTTAAACTGGAATAGTTAAACAAAAGCTGGATCCTTATGCTATATTAAAAAATAAAAAACATGGATCTGGATGGATCTAGAATTAAAATGGGAGTAAATATATAAAACAAACTATAAACTTTATAAGATATTCTGTAAATATCTTGTAGCTAAATTTGTAATGAAAGGTTTCCAGACCAAGTCACAATAAATGTTTGCTTTGCATTGGTTGGGGTGGATTTTGGTTAACTTTATTATAAATAGATTATTATCCAATAGAAAAATGACATTTTCTTTCAAAGAGAAACTTGATAAATCCTAAATCTCATTTTCTCATTTACAAGTCGAATATGATTATACTTTGTTAAAAGTAACTGGCAAAAGATCACTATTCAGGATGATCTATTCTGGGAATAATATACATAATCTCTGTGTTGGGAGACTCTAATCTGTGGCTGAAAGCCTGCTATTATAAAAGAAGTGAGAGGTGTTTTGAATATAGGCAAATAAAAATCCTCAAGTGGAAAAAATAAGCAAAATCAGTAGATTCTTACAACAACTTCAAATTTCTTTACATGCACTAACAAAGTGTTACTATCTACATTGTACCAGGAGCTCTTATAAATTGTAAAGCAAGCAACCCAAACAACAACAAAATGGATGAAACCTGAGTACAGTCAAATGCCTCCGAGTCAGCAGATATGCAAATCCACATTGCCAAACAAACAGCAAAAGTTGTTCACATTTACAGTGGTGAGGGAAATAGTGTTTAAAGAAATGACCGGATATGGATATATACCCATCAGGCTGGTGATCACCTCAAATTTTCTGTAACACCTTTACTGGCAATAATGGTAAATACTATTAGAAAAGGATACACTCATATATTGCTGGTGCTTGTTTGCTTGTTGGTTTGAGAGTCATTTGGCAGCAACTAATAAAATAAAAAACACACAGAAGAAGATAATTAAGTGGGGCAGAAAGCAAGCCAAGAGAATGTCATCCTGATGAAGCAACTGTAGGCGAAAGTGTCAGGAAGAAAGCTGTGAAAAACATTGCCAAAGGATACAAAATGGTCATTTAGAAAGAGGCTCTAAAAGGAAGTCATTTAGAAATGGCTCTAGTACTTGGAAATTAAGAAAGAGGTGGTGGTATTAAGGATAAAGGGTTTTGGAAACACACTGGAGAGAAATTGTTTGAGAAGACCATAGGAGCTGAGGATATGGAGTTAAGTGTAAGCAACTCTTAGACATACACGCTTTCACTAAATGGTGGAAAACCGAAAGAGAGTAACAAGATAATAATTGTGAGGTAGCATTGGGAAGTCTGAACATGTTTTCAGGTAGACCATAAGGAGCTATAAAAGAAGAGGGAAGTCACAGGAAAACAAACAAACAACAGCAACAAAACAGAGTAGTTGATGGAATAAGCTTCCAGAATATTTGGGAGAACAGGTAAACCGGTACAGAGAAAGAGTAACTAGCCTTCGAGATGAGGGCCATTCCTTTCACTCAGGATCTCCTCATATCTTCCTTTCCTGGTTGGAGATTTAATAGGAGGAAAGAGATGAACCCTAGTCCTCTGGTGGGACAAATAGAGCAATGGTGAGGGGCAGAGACTAAGAAACAGCACTGGCAAGAATCGTCAAAGGGAAGATGATGTGAAGACATAGGGAGAAGACAGTCATCCACAGCCAAGGAGAGAGGCCTGGGGCACATACTTCCCTCATGGCCTCAAAAGGAATTGACCCTGCTAACTTCCTGATAACGGGCTCATGGCTTCCAGAACTGTGAGGAAATAAAATTCTGTTAAGCCACCCGGTCTGTGTAGAGTTGGGTCTAGACGCTTGTATAGTCTTAAGGGAGGCAATGGATGGGCCAGAATGTCTCTTTCGTGAAGTAGCAGTGCACCTACAAATCTAAAGATCACCAAAAAGTCCCTTGATGTGCACCTCCAAGAACATGCAGAATTGTTTACAATTGAAGTGAAAAGACACCTTTTTTGCACTATTTTGGACAGTAAGTGCACAGTAGAATAACCCTTTGACTGATTTTTGTTCTTGATGTCTTGAAGTATTGATTATTATAAAGAATTTTGCAAGTAGTTGCCTAGGCTGGTCCAAGTATATTGGTGTTTACAACTAATTGAACACAATCAGTTACAGATTTCTTTGTTCCTTCTCCACTCCCACTGCTTCACTTGACTAGCCTAAAATTGAAAAAAATAAATTAAATAAAGTAAAATAAAATAAGACTTTGCCAAGAGTATTTGGTTATCTCGGATTTTGACAAGGCCCCAAAGCAACCTATTTCACTTTAATGTTGCAAAACAGATGTAACCATAGTTTAAAGGTAACAATGCTTAAATTTTGCAACAACACATCTTTTTTTTTCTACATGCATAATGATAGCAAGGGATATAAGACAAATTTTAATAACCAAATAATTAAAATATCTTGCAATGTAGTTGTACAGAAATATTAAAACTGACACTTGTGTAGCTACTTAGTATACAAAAATCATTCTCTTTTCAAGTATTTGTATTTTTTATATATCTATACAATTATGGAAGGCCACAAAACTGCCATAAAAAAGGGTAAAAATATAACATAAGAAGGGGGATAACCTGCACACTTTACATAACTATGATCATCTTTAAGCTCAAAGCCAAACATGCAAATTCTAACATTTTCCCTAAATCTGATACATAACCAGGAGTCCTTTGGAGAGACTAAAAATAAGCAAAATGTGAAAAAGAAACAATTCTAAATTCCACATGTAATAGCCAGATTCAGAAGAACTCCGAGAAATTTAAATTCAGCTAATGGGTTTACAGTGGTCAATCCAGAGAATTAAAGATTCTTAGCCTCCATCAGAAACTCCTTTTCCTATTTGAAACTGTATCCTGTTGCCTGGTTAAGGTTTGGCATTTTTAAGAAGCTGTGGCAGGTGCTTATAATATGCACATTGCAGTTTTATTTCCATCTGGGTGAACAAGAAGTCAGCTGCCTGGAGCTGAGACTTATTTGCTTATGGACACAGGTAAATTTGCTTAAAGTGTTCTAAATGTAAAGAGAATAAAGGTTTAGTTGGGTGAAGGAGGAGCACCAAAAACTCACTGGGATTAGAAATGATGGGTTAGGCAAATATTTTCATAGTATTTGATATTTGCAATATGGAAATGAAATGCAGATCAGAGCTGCCTCATGGACTTCTTAAAATACAGTGTTTCCTAAACTTCCTTTAAACTGAAACATCTAAGTTACATTTCTATGCAGCTTGAATGTACTAAACTTAATATAACTATGAGATAATTTTTAAAACTCTATAGACAGAGTTTTGTTAAAAATAAGTACTGTGTTGAGGAGAACTATTGTATAGTGAATGTCACTAACAGAAGAAACGTGTTTCTGGGAAAACTGATGAAGAGCCCATTTTGTGAACAAAGTTGCTTTTGCAGAAGTTTCAAGAGTTCAGGATGTCTAACTCTGGTTTGATGAATCATGACTTTAGAATTTGCCCGAAGTGGGGAATTAGGGGAGAAAGATTTTCAGGGGATTGCATAATCCTCTCTGAAACTAAGTAATGGGAAGATAGTACCATTCCTGTTCTTGAAATACCTGTATATTTTCAAACAGGCAGTTCAACTTTAACTTGGCAGATGCTTTAAACTGAAATATGAGCTCTTTAGCAAAAGAAGAAAACAAAAGAGGTGTTTTCAAATTACTCATTTCACTTAAAAAAAAAAATGGTGGAAAAACCACATTTTTCCCAAAGGAGGGGACACTTAGAATTGCTTAAACTACTTGTCTTGAAGATCTTACATTGCTTAATAAATTAAAGTTATTTCAGCTATTGAGACATGTCTGCTGGTCTTACAGAGGCTCAGAAGACTTTCACACTGATTTCTGAGGCAAGGCATTCTCTGAGTTTGAGCTCTCTCTGTTGAAATCCTATTCACATTTTTAAGACCCAGCTGGAAAGCCAATCCTCTACAGTATAATTTCAAATCTTTATAAAAAGGAGTGGTGCTTCTCTAAAAAGCATACTGCACACTGGTTGGATCTCGAATACTAAGCCATTTTACTTGACTTTGTAGTGTACTTGTTTTTATATTGTATCCGTCCCCTCCTAGACTGTTTCTTTACTACTCATTCACATTCATACCCGATCTTTTTCACAGGGCTTTGCACATTGTAGGTGCACACGCAAAATACTCAACATTTATTCAATTATTTAGCAAAGTGATTCGACTGTAGCCGGTAACTATGTGTTAGCTCTTCAAAAAAAAAAAAAAAAAAATTAGCAATCACATGTAATAGGTGCTATTCCAGGCACTAGGCGTTCTGTGACTGAACAAGACAAGAAGTCTACTACACACACAAAACTTACATTCTAGTAATAGAAGTTGTTGTTACTTAACGTCAAAAAAAAAAAAAAAAAAAAAAAAAAGCTTAATCTTCATCTTATAGGATTTCCAGTCTACTCGTAAATAGTGCAGACTTTGAAACAGTACTTTTACCTTAAGCGGTAATTGCAGCCAACAGATCATAAATAGGAGAGTGTCTCATCTTACAAGCATAGCCAATATCTTCAATTTAAAAAAAAAAAAAAGGCCAGGTGCAGTAGCTCACACCTGTAATCCCAGCACTTTGGGAGGCCGAGGGGGGAGGATCACGAGGTAAGGAGATCGAGACCATCCTGGCTAACACTGTGAAACCCCGGCTCCACTAAAAATACAAAAAATTAGCCGGGCGCGGTGGCGGGTGCCTGTAGTCCCAGCTACTCCGGAGGCTGAGACAGGAGAATGGCGTGAACCCGGGAGGCGGAGCTTGCAGTGAGCTGAGATCGCACCACTGCACTCCTGCCTGGGCGACAGAGCGAGACTCTGTCTCAAGAAAAAGAAAAACCAAAACAGAATGGACTGATAACATTAAAGGCAGTCATGATTAGACCTTTGAAGGCATCCAAATTTAATATCTGCCCCTTGTGGCCATGTTGTGATGAGATTACAGCATTCATTCATATTGTGGGCCCCATAGGGCTGTGAAAAAGGGGGCCATGGAAACGCCATTATCAGTGTTGTGTTTAAGAGCGAAAGTCAAATTGAGGAGGAATGATTCATCCTACCTGGGTCAATCAAAGCAGGGGCACAAAGTAGGGACATCAGAAGATAATTCAACTAAATCCAGCTGTAGTAGCTGTCAACAGCAGAGGACAGGGCGCCAGACGCTTCACAATGTATGTAAAAGGCTGGGATGGGGCAGGTGGTGATAATTACTGACATTTATTGAGCTCTCACAATGGGCTGGGCTATAGCAAGTAGGCTTTACTGAAGGAGAGGGTAGAGAAATAGGTTCAAGATGGGTTCCAGAGAGCTTAACAAGGTAATCAATGCAGTGTCCTCAGCAACTCTCCCGAGAAAAGTGCCCTGTAAGCAAGGGCAGCTTTACAACCAGTATGTCTCAATTTTACTGATTAATCATTCCTTAGTATAAATAGGATCCATGGTGTCATTCGAGAAAAATGATGAGACAAGTCTCAATCATTTTAGATTTGCCAAAGTTAAGGTGGTACATCCATGACACAGTCTCAGGAGGTCCTGACAACATGTACCCAAGGTGGTCAGGGCACAGCTTGGTTTTATACATTTTAGGGGACATGAGACATCAATCAATGTATGTGAGAAGTACATTGCGTCCTTCCAGAAAGGTGGGGACAACTCAAAGTAGGGAGGCTTCCAGGTCACAGGTAGGAGAAAAACAAATGGTTACATTCTTTGAGTTTCTGATAAGCATTTCCAAAGGAGGCAATCAAAATACACATCTAAATCAGAGAGAGAGCAGAGGGATGACTTGAATAGAATGGGAGGAAGGTTTGTCTTGAGCAGTTCCCAGCTTGATTTTTCCCTTAGCTTAGTAATTTGGGAGCCCCAAGATTTTCCTTTCACAGTGGTATTATTGATTTGTGTTTTTAAATATAAATTCCCCAGATTAGTCAGGATTACTAGTATGGAAGCTGAATTGCAATACATTTAGTCAGAAAGTGGGAAATGTACTGGAAAATTACTGGGGTATATTTTGTAACTCCACGTTTAGACTCTCAGACTCTTTTGGAACCAGGAATTTGAATCTTGCTGGAAGTTTCTTTTTCTTTCTCTTATCTCTGCATTTATCAGACTAGTTTTTCTCATCATGGTAGCAACATGACAGCCAACATTCTTATCCTTACATCTCACAGCTTCTTTATGAGGCAAGCATTGTTTTTTTCCATTGTTTGAGAAAATTAAAGTAAAAATCCTGTGGATGTGTATTGATTGATCTAGCCTGAGTCAGTGGCCTACACCTAAAACAATCCACTGAGGACATAGAGTTGATGACTGTGATGGCAAGCCCTCACTAGAACCACGTGGTTGGTTTTACCTAGAAGAAGATAAGGCTGTTCTTAACATCAGGGAAGAATACTTCTTAGACAAAATAATGGAAGTCGACAACATTCTTTCAGAAATGACATCCACTCACTGTCTTACTTGGAATCTCCAGTTTTATTATCTGAAAAAGTTTCAAATCCATAAAGTTTTATCTAAAATAAATTATCTATATTTTCATCCTGGTATTCCTAAAAAACATTATTCTGTAATCTAAGCAGTGAACTATGGTTAAAATGGAATTTTGAAAGAAGGAAAAAAGTAAGTATGTTACTTCCATTGGGTAGCAACAGACACATAATAAAATCTTCTATTAGTACTGACTTAATCTGAAAAACAAACTCGCTATCAGCATAAATACCATCTCATGACTATTGCAGCACTAAAAGTAATTGGCTTAATTCTTTATGCATTTGATCTTTTTGCAAAAGTGGTAAATCATGTAACTACTTGTCATAATCAACTATAACATGACAAAATTTGAAAACATAAATAAGGCCTATCTTTTTATGATTATAAATCCTCATTTTCTTTCATTTATGCTTATTCTTTATGAAATATCATGAAGATAGGCAACTATAGTTTATTTTATGGCATTTTATGATCTTTTTGTGAGTCTTTCATTCTTGTTAACACTAATCATAGCCCTTTTCATTTATATAGCACTTCACTCTTTATGAAGTCCCATTATATAATCTTCTCATTTTGTCATGGTTGACTGCCAGGTACTTTTTAAAGCCCAGCTCAATCACAACGTAATGTAAAATACCATTTGGGCTAGATTGATGGACTTTGAATAAGGTGTGCTTCTTTGAACAACTATGGCTACTGATAATCAGAAACAAAATAAAGATTAGTTCTGAATTTTTATGACCTTCCATAAAATGTACATTCAACTAGATAGCCCCCCAAAGGTAGCAAATTTGAGATAATGAGGACTTATTAAAATTATGCTCAGTTGGAAATTTTGTGACTGGTTTTGAAGATTTCTCCAATCTCCACCAGTTTACTGCTTAGTTTGGAGGTCCATTTATAGTCAGAGGAGATAAGTGTCCAATGAAAGGCTGCAACCTACCCAAAGTTCTAGAAGGTCCATAGAGACATAAAGTATATAGAGACAGAGAGTACTTGGGAATGTCCATTTTTTTTACACTTAGGGAGAGGACCACTTCTCATCTGGAATCTGAGATTTGTGTTCAGTGGAGTTCTTAGAATCTACACTTAAGTCAATAGTGTATTTACCAAAGGTATTAATTCAAATCACTTTTTGGTTATAACTCTAACCAATATATATGTCATTGATGGCTCCAAAGGAAGGTTTGATTCAGGTTTTAGACAATAGAATGAAATTGCCCGAAGCCTTGGCAGATAGGTATGCAATATTACATTTATATTTTCTTTAAGAGAAAAACAAAATCTAAATCAAAAACTTTCATTTTGTTTTAAGAAATCAGGAAGACACTGTTCCATTAAAATATAATGTATTCTTTCTATGAAGACTGGCACCTTACTTTTCTTTCTTTTCACATATTACTGAGAACATTAATCAATATCCTACAGTTTTAATCAGCATTAAAATCTTCTTTCTCTCCTAATAGTTGATCTTGCCTCATTATTTTTTTTGCTGCCTGAAATAGTGATATCTTTCACATATATTCATTGCACTGGCATAAAGGGAATTATGATTTCAGAATTATGGTTCTACCTGAAAATAGATGTATGTATGTGTGTGCATGTATTCTATCAATGCTGAAAATGTACATAAAATTATGTGTAGCAAAACAATAAAATCTTTCCTATTTCTAATGTGTCAGTTTAAGCAAACACCATGTTCGTTAGGAGCCTGTTGTCCTAGCTCTGTACCTATTTTCAAATGAAATCATATTTTCCAGGTACAGGGAGTAACTATTTCCATCATTTCTAAGAACACAGAACACAAAATGTCTAAAGTACAAATAGAAGTTTCTTCATGTGCCTTAATACCTAAACAGACCTAAAAATGGGAAGACAGCATATTTAATTTCTTTTTTCCTTTTCAATTTGCAGTTAAGAGCTAAAATGGTGACGACTTGTCTTTTCCCTTCCCATTCTGTACCGTCAGCTTCACATACATCCTCAGCCTAATGGAACCAGTTTCTCTACAATTTTCAAAATGTCCTTGACTCTCATTTATGCACATTTGCTCATCTTGTTCCCAGTAAATATGGTCCTTTCATTTTTCTATAAATTTTTGCATTTATGAAAGCCCAGTTGCAACACACATTATATATTTTTAACTTTCTCATTCAATCTTTTGAGTAATCAATCTTATCCTTATTTATATTAATATTTAATGCTTCCATATTCTTAGAAACTTCATTAGCGCATCCGATGTCTTTTTAATGCCTCTTTGAACCTCAGAACTATCATGTTGGAAATTATTACCATTTCCGTTTTTCTGATAAGAACTGAAACTCACAGAAGTTTAGTCTTTCTTCCCTAAAGGCAAAGTGAATTAAGTAACAATATTTGAATTAAGGCTAGTTTGCTTATGACTTCAAATCACATGTCCACCTACCACTTAGAGTCATGTTCAATATATAATAGGTATTTGAATTAATTGTTATCCATGCATTCCCATTCAGAATTAGAGAGAAAAATAAACATATAACTATGACTTAAGAGGAATTAACTGAAGTTTTCATTAGCAAATTTAGTGTGAACATACAGTTATTTGTGTGGTTAAGTCCATGTAATTACGAGTTTGATGTGTGTATCCCCAACAGACTATAAATTCCTTTGTTTCTTATTGGTCCCATTTCCTAGCACAGTGCCTGGTTCCTAATAGGCACTTAATAAATGCTTGTTACATTGATAATGAGTGATGAGGTGTCTCTATATTAGAATGAGCTTATATGTCCAAGGAGTTCTTTAATAATAAATAATCAGAGAGAGCAATCTTGTTTACTTTTCACCATTGGAAATTTGGTAGTATTTCTCTTAGAGTAGCCCAAAACGAAATGTGCCAGGAGTGCTTGAGCAGGATAAAGCTGATCCGATACTGACCTGCACCATATTTCAACACAAGTCCCATGATTGAGCAACAGATATGGAAGATTAATGTCTGTGAAATCAATTATAGCTTCATTATCTGCATTCTAACATTCTTTTCCCCCCTTTCTTCATCTTAAAATGAAGTCTTTCACTGCTAATAATATGATGACAATAATGAAGAATGGCTTTCTTGTTTAATAACATGTTGTGAATATGTCAGTAACAAAATTCAAAGTGAACAAAATGGAATTTAGAATGATCTTATTGTAAGGAACAATAAATATTACTTGGGTATAAGTTTAAAAACTGATTGGAGGTGGCAGGGTTGTTGGGGCTAAGAACCTATTAAGGATGAAGCTAAGTAAGAGAATCAAAGATAAAAGCATTGTTAATACCTCACTGACTTGGATCAGTTCCCGAGTAAATACTTTACAAGAGGCCAGTGCAGAGCCACTTGAAGTCAAATGAGTAAGGAGGGAATTCAATCCATCCTGGTAAAACTGAATGAACATTCTTTGTTTCTTTAATGCACTGGCTATTGCTATTATTTCTAATCAATCAACAGTGTTTTTGTGCCCACGACTCTGAAACTCTGAAACATAAAACTTTGCAGGGCATTACGCCCAGGTGGCAAGAGGCAAGGTAATGATGTTATTGTGTTTATTTATGGTTGACTAGCTGATTCTTTGCGGATTAAGACTGAAATACAACAGATCCCACCCTCCAGTGTACACTCTGCGACGTATTGAGATCTTTCAGGCAAGCTTGAACTTCTCTGAAAAGACCAGTGGCCCTATGACTATCCCTGGCAACTTTCAGGATTTAAGTAACTCTCATTCGCTAAGATTCTTACATTAAGTGATCCATTCTTTGGCAGTATAAATGTTTTACCTACTCTAACAAGGTTTGGCCATTTAAATTACAAAACTGAATTGGTATTGTTCTGCTGTAGTACAGACAAATATATGTGAATGTGTATGCACGGTGTGCATTTTACATTCACTCAATGTCAAGGTTCATGGAAGAAGTAAATTATGTTTTCTCAATATTTTTGGCCAAATGATAACTGGCAGTATTAAATTTGGAAAAAACGTTTAAACACATGGAAGTAATAGACTCTGCTACTGGACCTGAATCAAGGAGACAACAGTTATGACAATATGTTCCTTCTACTCTGATTCTTGCATAGAAGCCTCATTGGCACTTTGCTGAGCATCACTGTAGAGATTTTTCTAAGAATAATAAAGCAAATTTTGATTCAGAAAGATAAATCTAATTACAGTCAGTATTCAATTTAAGGCCATTTTATATGGAAAATGCAGCACTAAAAATGTACTAATTAGAGCTAGTAAAATTTAGTAATAATTCACTATATAAGACATATCAAACAGAGTGTTTCAATCTACTTTCTTAGTTGAATAAAATACATGTATCTATAAATGTTTATTTTTGAGTACAGATAGATAAATTTGTCTACATGCCAACATTTAGGTCATTGTGCCACTAAAGTATGTAACTGACCACATGAAACTTTGTCTTCTGACTGCTTGATTCTCGATCTAGTACAAACCACTCTCAGGACAAAGACATTGATAAGTGCTTAGCATTTTCCTCTCAAATATATAATTACAAAGTCTTTTAAATCAAAGAGAAAGAAGTGAAATCCTATCTGCTACAACAATCAAGAGTGAAACTTTCCATTGGTTTAACACTTTAGTGCTTATAAAACTCTTTCATGTATATTTATTTCATCTTCATAATTGTATTGTGGGAAGGTGACATGATCATTATACATACACATATACATACACACACACACACACACACACACACACATACCCACACACACTGTGTGTGTCTCACTCTGTTGCCCAGGCTGCAGGGCAGTGGTGGATCACAGTTCACCACAAGCACATGTTACCCATGCCAGACATATATTTTAGTTTTTTATAGAGAAGAGATCTTGTTATGTTGCTCATGTGGGTCTTGAACTCCTGGTCTCAAATGATCCTTTCCCCTTGTCCTCCCTGTACACACCCTTGGCCTCCCAAAGTGCTGGGATTCCAAGTGTGAGCCACCATTGGCCCATTGTACATATTTCAAACTGAAGCCCAGTGAATTTTGGACTTAGCTAAAGCCAGTGATTGCAAAATAAAAAAGTTGCCACTTGAATCTAAGTCTTTTACCTTCTTTGAGTAAAGGGCTCTTTATGCCAGATCATGATGCCCACCTTGCCTTTGACATTAGGAGGCACAAAATTACTACCTGGAAGGCAAAGTTTTGGATTTATAATAAAATCAAATAGAGGCCAAAGTATGAGGACTTCAGTGACTATGAACCCATATACAGCTACCTTTTAATGCTGAAAAATCACCCATGAACTCCTATATCTATAATCCCATAAAACTACAAGAATCCCCTTTGTTTCTCCATTTTGGGAGTGTGTGAGAACCTCAGAACTACACTTTTACTTCTAACTACTACATCATTACCTGGTTTCCTGTATAATTATACAGTTTCCTGTATAATTCTTGAAAAACCAGCTATTCTGGAGTTAGCACTCATAGTGTGTTCATACTTTCCGAAAGTTTTTTCCTTTTGAAAACTTTTATTCTTCCCAGTAATTTTTCATACCTGACAGTTGAGACAAAGCTAGGTGATGAAATAATGAGACAGTTCAGCTTACTCATTGTCTTTATAATGAAATGAATGCAATGCGAAGGCATGGTGCATGCCTGGTTTTTGTCCATTTATGATCTTTTCTCAGGGTTGATTATTCTTGAACTCTATTTTTCATAATTTTCTTTAATATAGTCTCTGAAATTCTTTCATTTCTCAAATTAGCTTTTACGCTTCAGTTCTTATGTTTAAACCTCTTTTCATTTTTTCTTAGCCTCTATTCACTAAAAGTAATTGACTATAAATACATGTTTAGATTCCAATTTTTAAAAAGTACTTTGGAAAAATAAATAAGCCTGATTCTCCAGGCAATTTACTTTGTATTTCAAACAAATTTACAGTCCCTAGAAAATTGCCAGATGTAAGTTATATTGATTACAGAAAATATAATACAAAATGCTTTATTCTGTCTTCAAAACAAACTAACCAGAAAAATATTAAAGCATAAATTAAGTCAACTAGATAGATATTAAGACTTACTCTGATCTCAGATGTTTTAGAAAGTAATCAAATTCAATACACTTCTAAGTACTCTGCCACTCTGAGTCTAAAATGTAGTTAAATAATTGTTGACACTATTGGTTGAAATTCATGTCTTACTTATCCTTCTAGAAATTTAGAAAATTTTATAACAAAATACTTTGCTTACATCAGTGATATCAATGTAAAATTTAAAGAAAGTATTAAAATTATATTATAAAAATATTGCTAATAGTTGAAGATCAAAAAATAATTTATATGATTTTCATCTTTCTTAGGCTAATAGTCATATATTTCAAATAATTCTTCAACATGAGAGCTCCCAAAGAAAAAAGAAACTATATTTTCTACATGTCTGGACGGAAAAAATGAAAGAAATTATTTTTTAAAATAACAACAACAAAACCCTAGGAAACACTGTATTTCTTCTTCAGGAAATAAATTTGAGATATTAAAAAACAACAAATCTACCAAAAATAGTTCATCACTTTCAAATAAGAGGAGATTGGGAAACTTCTAATGGGCCATGGACAGATTTTTTTTCCTAAGTGTGTGCTGAATTTATATTTCAGCACAATTTCAAGAAAAAGAACAACACAATTAAGAAATGTTCCAGGAAATACCTTGTGCCATTTGACAGGATACATGGCTGATTCTAGGATGCATGACTCCTCTCTGAAAGCATGGGGGGACATATGTGCAAACACAGGGAGTATCAGTCTGAGAGTACTTTTTGAAAGAATCCAGATTGTGAACCATTACCTCAGGTGTCATAAACACCCAAGGCTGCTTTGGTGAGCAAGAGGTGGAACATCTTCTGGGTACAGAAGCTGGGGCTTGGCTTGCTACAACTGGTTCATCAGGGTGGGGCCATAATAGTCAACCAAGGAAAACACTACGTCACACAGAAAATGCAAACATCGAGCCAGTTGTTGGCCAGAGTCCTGAACATCTTACTGAGAAAGAAATGTCCTGGCTCACTGTGGTGCGTACAGTGTGAATCAAAATGTTCATCAAGGGAGCTAATTTGTATTGGCACTATGTCAGTTTCATATATTGGGGATAGAATTTTAAATATAGAGGCTACTCTATTCCTTTACTGGTTTGTTTACAGGATTGGGTGTACAAAAGAATTCATTCATCCAGTAACTTTACCTAGGTTTGTGTAATGAAACCTTGAATCATGAAGTTTTTTTTTTTTTTTTAATTAAACTATAACTTTAAACTTTCAATAAAAATGAAAATTAAGGCCAGGAGCAGTGGCTCACACCTGTAATCCCAGCACTTTGGGAGGCCAAGGTCAGGAGTTCGAGAGCAGCCTGGCCAACATGGTGAGACCCTGTCCCTACTAAAAATACAAAAATTAGCTGGGCATAGTGGCAGGTGCCTGTAATCCCAGCTACTTGGGAGGCTGAGACAGAAGAATCGCTTGAACCCAGGAGATGGAAGTTGCAGTGAGCCGAGACTGTACCACTGCACTCCAGCCTGAGCGACAGAGTGAGACTGTGTCTCAAAAAAGGAAAAACCTAAAAGTAGTCAGAAAAACAAAAACATCTTTAACAAAAACAAACCTTATAATTTTACAGAATCAATCAGTACAAAGCAAATCTATAGGTTACAGAATAAAGCAATGGCATTAGGTGACAATTTAAAGCTAGAATTGATTAAGCTGCTTCCAGTGAGTACCCATGCATTTCACTGTCATTTTCCTACACATCTGTGCCCCTTGAAGTGAAGATAAGCTGTTAATTTACACCGTCAGGGTGAGGGATGCCCCTTTTAAAGACATTAGCTGTCAGTTTAGGAACAAATGGAAAGGCAGATTTGGGTTGTTTAATTAATCAACTAATTAATTAATTTTTATGACTCAGCTTTCAAGTTTAACTCTTCCCTTTTGGCATAGTGAATTCGGGGTCGTGAGCTTTTCTTTTCCTTTCACAACAGTAAGGAAAAATTTTTTAAAGATAAAAGTGAGTCCTGAAATCAGACAAGTTTAGGTTTTCTTTTGGAAATGGTTCTTTCACCATTTTTCATGTTTTATGATGAAAGAGAAGTTATTTTGGAAAAGAAATTCGTTATTGTGTTCTTTGAAGTTCTCTGAAAGTGTTTCTATGTTTTTAAAGACACTTGATCAAACTTCTCTAAGAGTTTGGCCCATAAGGAAAACAGATTAGTAGATACCTTATGAAGCTGAAGGAAAACAAGTGAATTATTTATTATTCCACTTTTTGTAATGCATTGTGTGTTCAGAACAACCACAGTGCTTATCATGGTATTGTCAGAAGACTGTATGTCATAAAACAGAAATGAAAGGACTGTTCTTATAAAAAACACTGAAGAAAGAGAAGGGGGATGTTAGAAAAAATTGCCAAAGATGCGGGAGGGCCAGAAATATTACAAATACTAGAAACTAATGAGGAAAGAAGGCAACAGCATGGGCTTCTACAGCTGTAGTGTTTAATACTGGAAACTCCAGGCGCTCCGAAGCCCCATGGCTGAGCCTGTCTCAGCATGTTTCTCTTTTGAGTCTGTGTGCTGGCAAGGCATTTCCTCAGCTGGCTGCTATAGAAATAATTACACTACACAACTTTGAGAAGCAGAAGCAGACGGAAGTTACAGCAGAAACACTGTCATCTTGGTGGTGTTCTAATAGCCTTAGGATTCGAAAATGAGACAAAATTGAAAACAAAAGCACCATTATTTAAATTGGAAATTTAGAAATGTGGGTTATTGTTTAACCAAGTATTCAAATTCAACACAACAGAACAATTAAGTGAGTGTTCTTACGCCAAACTCCTCAGAGCCACTGGCAAATACTGAGAGAAAACAGGAAGTAAGGACCTCTGTCAAGCAGAATAATGTCTGATTTTAATCAAGAAATTGAGGATAAGTATATTTTTGAAAGGATGATATCATCCGGTGAATGGCCTCTTTTGTTTGTAGTAAGTGCTGGAATGTCACCACTTTGGGAAAAAAGTATTCAAAAATTCATAGCCTTTTTTTTTTTTTTTTACTAACACCATATTCACTTTGATTCTTTCTTTTAAATTTTATATCTTGTGAGATTTATCAGCTATCTCTGTGTGATTGCATATGCATATTTGTATGTGCAGATATATAGATATAAGTCTTTCTATTTTCTCTGTTCCCTGCCATCTATTTTTTGATTTTTCTCCGTCGCAGTTCCCCAGTATCTTGATTTCCAAAGTTTTGTAATGAATTTTGATGTCTGAAACGGCAATCCCAACATCATTTTCTTCATGTCTCCCAAGCCAAGAAGCTAACAATTTTCCATTAGGAAACAGCCAGCCACATTTCCCAATTTTGGCATGGTAACATACTGAAGACTCCCGTGATAGTAATTGGAGCTTTTTAGTCATTACAAAGTGAAAGATGACAGAGTTAAGACAGGACTTAAACTGCAAGACCATTCATTAGTTCTACAATGGCTATCAATTTTCGTTTGACTCATCTGATGTTGACTGCTTACAGTTCCAGCTTCTAAACAAAAGTTGTTTAATCTATCTACACAAGTTAATCATTCTATATTAAGTATTCTTGTCTATTTTAGTTTATCTCAAGGATTTCAAGTAATTCAGCCAATTGACAATCTAGGATAAAGGGATGGCTATAATAATATTTGCATTTTGAGAATCAATAATTAACAGGTCTACTCTAAGTTTAATAAGTGGAATAAATTAAATATATTAAATGGACAATTCCAATTAAGAGTTTATTAAGCATAGAGCATTGTAGTAAGTTCTGGGACATAAGATATTAATCCTGTTTGCAAGGATCTACAAATATAGTTGAAAAAAAAACTTTATATAAAAATTTTAACAACCATTCAAAACCGAATATAGTAAATGTTAAATGAACAAGATAGCTGTTTGGAGGAAGTGATTTCTGCTGAGAAATAGAGGTCATTGAGAAAGGTTGCCGTAAGTCTTAAAACACAGAACAGCATTCACATAGAAAAGGTGCCAATGAGTATTCCAAAGACGAGAAGCATCATTACCCAAGATAAAGAGACTAGAATATGCATAGTGGACTCCCTGGTTGTAATTCAAATTATAACTGGATTATTTGTAAAATACATATAAAACTGTATGCACAGAAATCTCTGTTGTGTATACTTGTAGCATTGCAGCTTCCTTCTGCGGGTCTGAGAATTGGTGCAGGTTTTTAAACTGGGTCAAGAAGTGATATTCCATGGGCATTGATGACATGAGGCTTCCAATTGCTCATCCAATTTTAATCATCGTTGATTATATATAGCCAACCATGCTCTTGTTGGCTATCCATCTATTTTTTTCTGTGTAAACACCTTGGGATATCAGCCATCACCATAGATCTCTAATAGTTGAGTATATTGCACTTGACCCATGATATTCTGGAATACAATCATTTCCATTGACACTAGGGAGTCCAGTTCTCTAACAATATTGCCTACTGTCAACTTTGGTCCAGCTACCACTAAGCTTCTCAAATATGCCAATCCCTCCATCACTAGCACATTCCTTCTCAGCTTTGTGATGAGAATGTTCTCTGGCCCTCCAATGAACATAATCAGCTGGTAGTCTCTCTGGTGTTAAACAATAGAATCATTCTAGCATGCTCACTTCTCTGAGCCTTTTGAGCCCTTCTTCAAAACTCTGCTAAGACAGTTCTGTCATCTCTACTTAACTTAATGTGAGCCTTTTTCTTCCCCCTACAGAGCTTTTAGTAACCATCCAAGCAGTGTATTAGGACCATTCCCAGTCACTCTTGTTAGGGAGTTTTCAGTCATGGAAGAATGCTCCCTTGTTGACAAATGTTCCTTTATCGAGTTTCTCTCTCACTATCCCCAGCTCTCACCCCAATCCAGCGCTGTCAAGATATACTTCCTGGCATGCTCTCCTGATTCCTTTTGCTGCAAATTAATCACGTCTTGATGTTCTTTTGGAAAGTAATTTTTTTCCATTCCCTGGTTGTCCCATGCTGAGACTTAGATACAGAACCAGAAGACAGGAGACAAAGTAAAGTCAGATCTTGATAAGGACAAATATCATCGTCAAAGGCATCCATCTCAGTTGAGGTTTTGGTGTGGCCTTCAAGCAAGAGAAGGCTGCTATGTTCCAGCAAAACTGAATAGGCCACTCTTATTTGCCCAGGGGTTCAAAGGAATCTGGGAGTTCTATAATTTTGAGCACATCCACCTACAATTCTCTACACCATCTCTATCAGGTTCTGACTTAGCATAAAACCTTGCCAAAGCTATTAACTCATCTCGTGTTCTATTTCTACTACTTTTACAGTAAAGTTTATCATCCAGTCTTCCTTTTGATCTGTCTTCTAGCTATACAAAGTATGGGTTTCTTTAAATGCTGCCCTGAAGGCCTCCAATCTTTCTTACCACGCCCCTGGTTAGTAACGGACAAACCTGAGCTTATCAATTTTCTTCTTCAGCACAATGACACTTAGCAACAACCAACCAACTTACAGTCCTTATAATTAATAAACCCGTCCATGGCTCTGAAATGGCACCATTCATATTGGATTTAGGGCCCACTCTAACATAGTGTTATCTCATCTTACCTTAATTACATCTACAATGATTGCATTTCCAAATAAGGTCATATTTGCAGGTTAGGACCTTAACGTATTTTTTTAAAGGACACAATTCAATCCACAACAGCATTCAAAAGACAAATCTTGTGATGAAAATTTGTGCATAAATTGTGTATTAGAGTATATTCCCAAGAAATTACAGAGAAATGGGAATAATAACAGAAGAAAGACAATCAAGGATGCGTTATCAAGCAATTTCCAATGAAAGACATCTTTTGTTCAAGCCTGTCATGCATTTCTGGGCACAGTATAGGTCTTAACTCTGAATTGGTCATTAGATGTAAAGAAGCTAGATTAGTCTTACCTGTGCACCTACCAGTCATTGATTCAGAGCTATGACTGAGGGAATGTGAATTCCCAGGCCTATTTAATTCCCTTGTGTGCAGATAAAGTGGTTGTGACAGCCTGAATTGCAGTTCCCTCACTCAGATTCACAAGTTAAGGTCCTAACCTCCAGTACATCAGAATGTGACTTGTTTTGGAGACAGGGTCTTTAAAGAGAAATGGCCTCTCTCCTTGCCATACCAGGTGAGAGAGGTTTCTCAGAAAAACCGAACCTGCTGATGCTTTAATCTTACATTTCTGGATTCTAGACCATAAGAAAATAAAAGTTTATTGTTTAAGACACCCAGTCTGTGGTATTTTGTTATAGCACCCCTGGCAAACTAATACAGCCACTGACAATCATAGAGTGCTGTCTCATGGGACTGAGAGCACAGTGGGGCAGCTATGAATGTAGTGAAAGAGCAATCAGAGGGAAGAGCACCCGGAGTGTCTGCTCTGGCCCTAAGCCTTCGTTGCCAGGGAACCATTTGCAGAACACGTGCTTTCTGTCCTCACAATTTTCGCTTTTGCACCATTAGATATCCTGTTTTTTCCAGAAAGGGCATAAAAAGGGTTCTACTGGAACCTGAAATTGCGACTCATACTTGATCAATGTACGCTGCTCTACAAAGTTTATTCCATTTTATAATGGAGGCAGTATCAACTATGGACCTGGGAAGATCATTTGGATAGATCTTGACGTTTCTCCACCTGCTGTTAAAAGTGAATGAGTAAATGCAGCAGCTGTAGTAGGATGAGGGCAGGGTACCAAGAGCACAGTTCCTTCAAGGTTGAGGAAATGAGGAAATGTGTCCCCCACAGAATGATCAATTTAAAAAAATTACAATAATGATGATCCAGCTTTCAAACTTTTAAGAACAAAACATAGATGCAGTTCTTTTTTTAGAACGATATGCAAAATAATAAATGTGGTACAGCATTTTTTATTCAAATTAGGAATGTTTTATATAAATGTATATAAAAATTAGGTGATTATATTTTTATTCTGTCAAACATCATAATGGATGTGAAATCATTTAGTACTATTTTTAATAATAGAAATTGAAAATTTTGCATGTTACTTTATAAGTGATATGAGAAAATAATGTAAATGGGGCTTTGGGTTATCTTCAGGGATGAATTTATGTGGAGACATTGTTTATATCCATACAGCAGAAAATATCTCAAACACAATTCAACTTAGAATAATCTTCAACACCTTTTTGGAGCTAAAATAAACATTTAAATAAATATTGCATGGAAATTATATTTCGTTTGGGAAACTTTTGATGTTAGTTTCACAAAATGCTTTATTCACACCCAGTGTTAATTAACTTCTAAATCTACTAATTAAAACATCAAAATTTCATGTTGTAATACAATAAAGAGACAATTTTATTCCCAGGAAACTATGCTGAGTTAGTATTCAGAGCCTGGAAACTAAATATAGACAAAAATATTAACTTTCCAACTCAGCCAACCTCCAATAAATACATGTAGGAAAAAGAGTGGGGGAAAGGGGAGGGAGAGCATTAAGACAAATACCTAATGCATGTGGGGCTTAAAACCTAGATGATGGTTTGGAGGCCGAGGCGGGTGGATCACAAGGTCAGGAGATCCAGACCATCCTGGCTAACACGGTGAAATCTCATCTCTACTAAAAACACAAAAAGTTAGCTGGGTGTGGTGGCGGGCGCGTGTAGTTCCAGCTACTCTGGAGGCTGAGGCAGGAGAATGGCTTGAACCCGGGAGGCAGAGTTTGCAGTGAGCCGAGATCACGCCACTGCACTCCAGCCTGAGTGACAGAGCAAGACTCTGTCTCAAACAAACAAACAAACAAACAAACAAACCACTAGATGACGGGTTGATAGGTGCAGCAAACCACCATGGGACATGTATACCTATGTAACAAACCTGCACGTTCAGCACATGTATCCCAGAACTTAAAGTAAAATTTTTTTAAAATCTTAAAACAGAATAACTTCATGCTTACAGATCATAGGCTCATTGTGAGAAAAAAAACCCCAAAATCCATAATCCTTACAAAGTTGGACAAGATGTGAACTGAAAAGGCAAACATTTGGTGAGCACACAAATCAGTATATATTCTAATATTATAATGTTATCTCATTTAAACCTGTTCTTACTCATGTGTGTGTCATCCTAGTTTTCTCTGACTTACAGCGCCTCACCCTTATTCCTCATCCATCCATATCTCTGAGTGTCTCCAGAGAAGCTGCAGTATTCAGTGGCTGAGAATAGTGATTCAGAGGTCATACTACTTGCATTCATTTATCTTTGTAACCATATTGATTTAGCCAGGAAGTGTTTTAGGTACTGAAAATATAGGAGTGAAAAAGAGTCCATACACAGTTAATCCTTGAACAACATAGGTTTGAACCACAT
This sequence comes from Macaca fascicularis, assembly GCF_037993035.2. NCBI lineage: Eukaryota > Metazoa > Chordata > Mammalia > Primates > Cercopithecidae > Macaca > Macaca fascicularis. The sequence goes on along the minus strand of NC_088389.1, from coordinate 103,824,841 downwards.
AAGGCCACTTAATACATTAATTTTTTTTCCAAAAAAGTTACATCAAGTATGCCTGCCTCTCCTGCCTCCCCTTCTACCTGTCTACCTCTTTCTCTGCCACCCCTGAGATAGCAACACCATCCCTTCTTGTTCCTCCTCCTCCTTAGTCTACTCAACATGAAGATGAGAAGGATGAAGACCCTTATGATGCTGCACTTCCATTGAATAGGAGGTAAAAATGTCTTCTCTTCCTTATTATTTTCTTAATAACATTTTCTTTTTGCTAGCTTACTTTATTACAAGAAATCAGTATATATACATATAACATACAAAACATGTGTCAATCAATGGTTTATGTTATTGGAAAGGCTTCCAGTTAACAGCAGAGTATTTAGCAGTTAGGTTTTTGGAGAGTTAAAAGTTCTACTCAGATTTTTGACTATATGAAGGGTTGGCACTCCTAATCCACATGCTGTTCAAGGGTCAATTGTACCTGTCTTTATTAAGGTGGTTTTTTAATGGTGTGATATACATAAATAAATTGAAAGATTCATAAATAAGTACATAAACAATTATCTTAACTTTCTGAATCTTTTACTTACTGTACAACCTTGAGTATGCTATTTAGCTAACTAATCCTCAGAATATTTTTAACCTGTAAAATTGAGATGATAATATTGAATACAGTTAAGTATATAATATGAATATATGTGTGTGTGTGTGTGTGTGTGTATACGTATATATATATGTCTTTATCCATTTGATGTTGCTGTAATAGAATACCCACAATCTTGGTAATTTATAATGAACAGAATTTATTTGGTTCATAGTTCTGGAGGCTGGAAAGTCCAAGAGCAAGGTGCCGGGATCTGGTGAGGGCTCTCATGCTGCATCACCCCATGGTGGAAGGCAGAAGGGCAAGAGAGCATGAGAGCAAGCAAGAGAGCATCAAACAGGCTTTTATAGATTCCCACTCTTGCAGTAACAAACCCACTCCTGCAATAATAACATTAATTCATTCATGGGGTGGAGCCATCCTGACCTAATCACCTTGTAACTGTTCTACCTCTCAATGCTGTCACAATGGCAGTTCAATGTCAACATGAGTTTCGGAAGAGGCATTCAAACCATAGCCATACACACAGAGACATGCAAACACACACACACACACACACACACACACACACACACACACACACTATATATATATATTTTATTGAAAGGTAACGATAAATAACAATCAGACTGAGCAAGAAGGCTTAGATAGATAGAAATCAAACTTATAAAACTAAACATATACTTCACTCAGGTTTTGTCCTATACATTGCCTTTGTTGACATGATGAAATAGAAAGAAAATTAGAATATTTCTTGTCCTTTATCATAAATTAAAGATTCTTTCTCCATCTTTTTTGACATCCAATGTAAAAAGATAATAAAGACTCTCTGATGCACCAAATCATTTTGCCAAAGAGGCCATTATTTTGTGTTAACTCTAAAACCTAGAAATCATTGTTTGTTTTTTAAAAAGTACTGAAATCTTAACTGTCTATTGTATGAAATAATGTTGGTTCATATAGTTTACCATTTATTAATGACAGTTTATAAATAAGTTCAGGTTTTTTTTTCTTTTCTCTTATTTGATCTTCCAACAAATCTGTAGCCTCTTGTATGAGGGAAAGCAGTTCACACAGGAGCAGCTCATCTTATGAAAGTGTAAAAGACAGTCTTTGTCTGTTTCCTGACTGTAAACCAAATGCAAAGCTTTATTTCTTTCATATTACCTCATAAGCTTGTTCTGAAGTTAAAGTGAGATAATCCATACAGAATTCTTTGCACAGTGCCTAGCATAGAGTAAATGCTCAATAAATGTTGATAACTGATCCCTCTCTATCTCATCTCTCGCTCTATTGTCACTGAGCTTATCATCATTTAGAATATCACTGCTTTTGCCTTATTATATTTGCAATAGCCTTCTGATAGGTTTTCCCTTCTCTAATATTACCTTTCTCCTCTTCCCTATAATTATGTGTTGTCACCAGATTAAATGTCCTCATGAGTAATTCCAAATTATCCAAGTTTCTGATCAAACACCTTTAATGAGTTCACACCTTGATTATTGAAGAACACCACTGTCTAGATCCACTGTCTAGATCCACTGTCCCTTTCTAATTTAGTTTCTTCTGTTATGCTTTGTAATGACTCTTGTGTTCCAGATAAAACAACTTGTTTGTTGTTCTTTTAAGTGTCTCAAAATTTATTTTCTACAAGAAATGCCCCCACTTACTATTTCACCCCCAACAGGCGCAGATGGACACGCCAGTCCTCCAAATGTCTTCTTATAATCTCCTACCTGAAAAGGGTTTTTTCTCTTTTCTTATCTTTATTATTACTTTTCTCATAAGCCTTTCTATGAAAAAGGACTTTTTACATTCTAGTTTCTAGCATTTTTACATGTGTACATGGTAAAAAAAAAAAAAAAAAAAAAAAAAAAAAAAAGGATACTCTTAGGAGAGTATGCTGTCCTTGAAGGAAAAACTTGTATCTGGTTCATATTTTTATTCCTAAAGTTTCCTAACGTTTCCACATTGAATCAATATTTATTGACTAACTGGATGAATTAACTTTTCAAATTCTTCAGAAACATTAGAAGTTTAAACACCAAATAAAAAAATAATACTATAAAACTGATTTTTTAACCAGGTAGATGTGACTTCATTTTTGATATGATTGCTGGAAAACAAGGTGATTAACTCTGTTCCAAAATGACTCCCAACCTCTTGTATTCCCCCAGTAGAAAGCAACTAGAAGTTGATATTCCTAGTCTTCCTGATGATGGCTTTATCACATCTGATTCAAGAGACATGCGGTTGCTTGTTTGCTATGTTATAGGACACAAAACAGACAATAAATAGTAAAATGACACTGAAAGTGGATATAGAATTGTGAAGAAGACACACTTTGCCTGCATAGGACTTTTGAAATAGATGTCTCTGGTTTAGTATTTTGCAGGAATTTAATTTCTCAGTAGAATGTGTCAGAATCTACCTAACCTGAAGTAGACTGCCAGCAAGTTTCAAGAACCTGTCAGGTGGCAGAATCAGAGGGCACAGCTGACTGACAATAATTTGAGGGGATACGAAGACAGGTATGAGTCTATTTGAAGCTGGGAATGTTACGACCAGGAAAGAGAAGGTGGAGCTAGAACAATTCATATTTCTTTACTTATGCAAATTCAGAAGCCACTGTTGAGTCAAACCAGGCATGAACAGTCACCCAGTACCTTGAAAAAAATTCCAGAGAAGTTAAAGAAGCAATTATGTTAAATAAGGAAGAGAGAGTCACTAAAGCAAACTCAAAAGGGAAACAACCCAAGTCAAAGCAGGGGAAATATTGGTGGTTGCAAAGTAGCAAAGGAAATAAACATATGGGGCCCATATGACCTTTTGTTAGACACTGCATTGCTCCATCCCATTTGTATTCCTCTTTATTTTACACATAAAGGTCATCAGCATACCTCTATAAGTTCTTATAATTATGACATATAATTTATGTTACCCAAATACCTCAGATCAGATTGAGATGAGACAACTGGGAAATTGATTAAGTAGTATATTATTTTTATTGCTAAGTCATGATGGCAGCCACCGTTTGACTGGTAGAAAGTAATGCCCTCGAAAGTGCACGGTCACTTAAAAAGTGTGTCATATGTACTTGAAGTCAGTTTTCGGCTACAATAAGGACATGGGATCTGTAGCCAGTACTGTGCTAGAGTGGCTTCCTAGCATCTCAGCAGAGCAAATTGTGCACATTTCTTCCCAAATCCAAGTTCAGTGATTGTTCGTAACTGGAAATTGGCTATCGTGGAAAACATGACAAGCTAGGGCTTTTCCCAACCTTGGTGAGGGGTTGTTAAATATTACCAACGTGTCACCATGGCTGTCCTGGTGTTTCTTTCTACCAGGTCTCATTTGTGGTTTAATTTGAAGACCTTTGAGAAAGCCTTACCATTGCCACTCATCATGATGAGTTCAATAGTTGTGCCAATAGTATTGTTTCCAGACGCTTTAATCGCTTTCAGTCTTGGAGTTGCCAAAATATTCCTGGATTCCATGCAGAGATAGGGAAACTCTTCATTTTTACACCAGGGTTCTGAAAGCTCTTTATATGCATCCCCTGGTTTCTCACTGTATCTTACTGACTTCTCCATGTTGTCTCAAAATGAATCCAATAAACCCTGTAAGAGATAGACATTATTCCAACTTTGATTTGTTTTACTAAAGGTCCTCCTGCCAACCTCCAAAATATATTTCTTCTTCCCCAAGAAAGCATTCACATATATCAGTAAATGAAAACAATGTAGGATGTATGAGCCTATGGGTAAATGAGAAGAGAAGAAATGCTGTCCGGTAAGAGGGGCATATGGAGTCCAGCTTAGTCAGCCAAAAATCAACCATGCCATTTAATTGTTTTAATTGTATAATTTGCTAGATGTTTCTGTTTTTCCTCCTTTCTCAAATTGACTCTTCACAATTTTTTACCCTGCTGTGTATTCTGGGCAGTTGATATTTAGGAGCTACCTTGATGGTTTACTTTCTCTCTAGCCTCTTGTTCAGTTTAGCCACAGGAAGACACAAGGAGGAGATTTGGAGGTTTTTGTTGGATGGCCTTCTCCATATAGCTGCTCTCTCTGGGCTATGATAACTGTTCTTTCCCTGGTCTCTCTGGCCTGAGGTTAGTAATAGCTCCTTGCTATCGCTAGTCCTTGCACACAGCACTGTCCTTCATTGTTTTTGGAAAAACCACAACCCATACCTTTAAGAAACTCTGTCTGTAAAAATCTCATCAATTATCCAGTTTGAGTATGGCATTCCTTATTCTGCTGAAATCCTGGATGATACACCGATTAACCTAAATCATAGCCCATGGGGCTCAATGTTCTTTTCACTAAAGGTATTTCTATTTAATATATTTATGAATCCATACTTACGGTGTTTCAACTATGAAAAAAAGTTTAAAATCATTCTGCCAAAGAAGGCTGTTTATTTGACCCTAATTATTGTACATTTACCCTACCTGCAATTTTATTAGATCTTTTCAGAGTTTAGAATTTTTTTTTTTTTTTTCTTGAGACGGAGTCTCGCTCTGTCACCCGGGCTGGAGTGCAGTGGCGCCATCTCGGCTCACTGTAAGCTCCGCCTCCTGGATTCACGCCATTCTCCTGTCTCAGCCTCCGGAGTAGCTGGGACCACAGGCGCCCGCCACCACACCCGGCATATTTGTTTGTATTTTTAGTAGAGACGTGGTTTCACAGTGTTAGCCAGGATGGTCTTTCTAAATGAGTAACTCCTGTTGACATGAGTATTGGAAGAGAAAATCAAGGATAATGGAGGAACATGGAACATATTTAATCTTGTAATACATATAACACATTGGTTTGATATATATTGATATGAGAAAGAAATCCAACAGTTTTATCAGAGTATTAAATATGTAGCGATGAATTGGAAAAAAAATGGGCTCCATCTCCTCAACATTGTCTCTGGGTTCATTTACATTCAAGTGAAAACTTGATTGTGCAATCTGAGTTCAATGTAGGTGCTAGAAAATCCACTCATATTATCAGGATCTTGAAGCTCACCTTACTGGGTTGAAAAGTTTCCAGAAAAAGATTTTCCTACCCATTAATGAAAACCAACAATTGGAATAATTCAAATCAGGAATTAACAAGGATACATTTAAGCTGCCTAATCCTCGAATCCCCTAGGCAATCCTGAGTCATTCATCTAACTAAGGTGCTGCTGCGATGATCAAGCAGTTTCCAGAGTGAGAAAGGGCGCCCTTGCCCTGACCTGCAACTAGAAGACTAGGAGAAAGATTACGTTATATGAATGATTCACATGAAAATGTGGGAAGGAACTGCTGTATCATTTTATCATATTCCTGTGATGACATACTTTGTAAAACCTGTGTTTTCTACTATGAGGGAAATGTTAACTTAAAATTTCCTGTTTTTACCATATAATTTCTATTGTTTTACCTATTGGCTCCGATGAACATGATCTTGTAACTGTAACTCTGTTTTTAAACGTAGTTTAAGAATGTGGGTACATGAAAGGAAAGGCGTAAGTTACTATCTGACCCTCCCCAATCCCCAAAGGGCCTAACGTAATAATTTGAACATATTTAGACCTCTACACTTATTTATTGAAATGAATACAAAATATTAAAATGTAGTTAAAATCATATTGATTATTTCTGAGAGCAGTCCCAAACTTAAACATTTTTTTTTCTTTTCACAAATGAAAAAATAATATGCTTACAGAAACTTTGTATCTGTAAGAAATTCTATGACTCTCTCAAGGAGCTGAAGATTACCTAAAAAGATTTATCATCAAAGGCATGACACAAGTAGTCACTTCCCCTGGTGTTCCCTTGCCTGGAATTGTTCCTGGTGAAACAAAAAATTACCCACCCTGCGTGACTAAAAGAATTAAAAGCAATAAAGAATACGGACAGGGTAAGCTATGATTAATTGCTTGGTGAGATGAAACTTTAATCCAGAATATACATGAATCCTGGTATTTAATGCTCATGGTTTTTAAAAAGTAATCTTTGAGGTTTTTAACACACCTTCAAAAGCATGGATTTAAATATATTCTTTGGCCTTCATAAGAATTTCCACTTATGAGTTCTCAGTAACAGCAATAATACTAGAGAAATTAAATAGTCTAATCAAGCATAAACTTTCCAATGTCATCAAATTTATCTAGCATGAAGAGTTTTCATTAGATCTAATTAGAGTCCTAATTATTAAGAATTGCCTACAGATCAATATTTTCCTGCTTCTCTTCAGCAACAAGAAAACATGTTCCTATAGAAAAATAAAAATATCAGAAAGCATTGAACTGAGAAGAGGCAGGAGAAAGCATCAAACCAGGAAGAGCCAGGACAAAACTCTGAATCAGTACAGAGCCACGATCGTTATAAAAGTTTCTAATAAATCTGAGGGATGACTCAAGGATACAAATGATAGAATGTATAGCAAAGTTGGTGATTTGGAGAGGCAACACAAGAAAGAAGACATTTTCGACTTGATTATATATTCAAGATAAGATAGACTATATTGTGGTAGTGAAATGAACCCTGAAATCTCACCAGCTTAATATATAAAGCTTTATATCTTGTTAACCCAAAGTCAGCTGTGATTTGGTAGCTCTCAAGAACAGCTCCCTTTCCTCTGTACCACAGGTATCTGGGTAGAGCTCTTGTAGCACCACCATCAGCAAGGGTTGGTTTAAGAGTTGTGTTGAGAGAAGAGGGAGCTAGGAATTGCGTCGAGGGAGTTGTTTCTGGACTCTTTCCAGGTGAGGATGTAAAGGCGCAAGTGGACAGAGGTACAAACCTTAGAACTCACCAAATATCCTTTGTGCTTCTCCACATTTCCCAGTCTCCATGTAGTTATTTCAGGACAATAAGACTACCCTGACCAATGCAATATGAACAGCAATAGTATATCACCTATGAGATGAGGCGTTTAAGAGACAGTGTGAGTTATTTCTCTTCCCTTGCCATGGTGATCACTGCAGTCCCAAAAGATAATGCTAGAAGATTTAAAAAGAAAAAAAAAGAAAAGGATCCGGATCTGCAAGTCACTGTTTGGAAGGAAGCTGTCCTAGAGGGTTACTTGAACCACAAATGACTTTGTGTGGGCAAGAGAGGAGTACATTTGTATGCAATAAGCCCTGAGTTTTGAGGTTTGTTTCCATAGCATAACCCATCTGTCCTTACTGATACCCTAGTCAAGATGAGTGCTTCAGAACTAACTTCTCCTATGGGGGATGTTCTGGAGATCTAAGATTACTAGAATCCTACAATGGTTTTATAAAAAGAGGGGCATTACAACCCAAGTATGAGCATTACATGATTACATGAACGAGAATGAGATTACGTGGCTAGAAATGTGTCTATCCAATTTAGAAGTTGCAATACATTTTCAACATAACAGCTAATTTTCCCAACAACAGACTTGATCTTACTCCTAATCATTTCCTCCACTTTTCCTTTAGAATCTATAAAATCCCTATTGAGGTTATTTTTACCCCATGATCAATAGATGTTTTCCTAATAGACCCAGGTGACCATTTTTTCACAGTACAGAAGAATAAAACTTTCATCCATCAAGTTTTTTATTAAAGATGTTCCCAATTATAAAATTCTGCCATATAGAAAATAATTTCAAATATTCTTAATTGAGCATGATATAGATGGCACAAATTATTGATTCATTGTCTAATTCCTACATAAAAGACATTGTTAATATGTTTTAATGTGTTTGCTTCAGACGTGTATTCAGATATTCCAGAAGTAGAAAGGGCCTGATCTCTAAAACTGGAAACAATCCATACTAGATATTCCTAGCAGAAACAAGGTTCTAAAACGATTTTAATAGGCCTGCAGATTTTAGTTTAAATAGAACTAGTACATAGTTTGAGAACACTTAAAGGAAGATGAATATCCTTGCCTCTGAAGGTCGAACCTCATGACTGGGAAACGTGCAGTCAGAGAAACCATGAATTACATTTATAATTTTGCTGTGAATCTTGAATCCCTTAGTTTCAGTCAAGATATATGAAGTCAGGTTTATGACTAAGAAAGCCACTGTTTCTTTCATGCAATGAATCAGAGAGAATAGGCAGTTAGCTAGAGCTAAGCATAGATTAGCAGAGACAGAAACGCTGAGCTGTCAAATACTTCAAAACCAATAGCAGCAAACAAAATATCCAAGTGCTGCTGGAAACTTATAAGACTATTACAGACCTAGGAATTTTCAACACCCAAAGCAACCTAAGTCTTAAAGGTATCTTTCAGAATATGAAAAACCAGAGTCATGCTATAAAGTGATTGATATTAAGATATTTCTTCCTTATTTATAGTTCTTTAACACTTGCTTTTAAATATAGCATTGTTTTAAACACATTATCCCTTGCTATAATACAAGAAAAATGACAGATGAATACTTAGAACCTCTCACATTTCTCACATGTGAGGAGAATTTTTTCTTATTCGTATGGCCTGGAGTAATGAGTGAGGAAGAGGAAAGTAATACCTGTCAGCTGAAATCCACCGGATTGATTTTCACTGCTCAGAGCTGGGAATTATCTGTAACAAAGGAAGGGTAGCAACACAAAGACGAGAGAGAGGGAAGAGACTGGGCTGGGTCGAAGGAAGAGATTTGGAAACAATTTAGAAACTGAGGAATGGGATTAGTACAAAGCTGCCATTTTATGATGACTGGGTTTTCATTTGTATGAATGGAAGTCTTCTTTTGGAGAGGATTCAGTAAAGGTTATCTCTCTCTCTCTCTCTCTCTCTCTGCCAGTAAAAGATAGTTTCCTAAAAGTTAAAAAAAAATTGCTGAAATGTGCCAAAGAGTGACCAGTTTGATAGACTGTTCTAATTGTTTATAAATATTTTAATTTTCTAGAAAAATATACTTAATCAGACATCAGTGTGCTATCCCACGCCAGCAGGAAAATACCAAGCAGTGATAGACCAACCTGGTCATCAACTTAATGAAAGGTCTCAAAATAACAAGCAGGAGTCAGGACGTGTTTTTCAGTGAGGAATGCTCCCACTAACAAGTAACAGAAAGTTTAACAATAGAGGGATACTTTTCTTATATAACAAGACATCTGAAAATAGATCTCTGTTGGCATTTGTTCAGCAGCTCATTGTGGTCAGGCCTAGCATCTCTGTTACTTTCTTTGTCTTTATTTTATGATTGAAAAGTGTTGCTGCTTCATAGTGTCAAGTCCTTGAGATGCAAGAAAACAAGGCATCCTCTTAGGTCCTCCTTAAGGTCCTCTTAGCTCATAGCAAGGAAGAGGATGACATGGGAAGCATGGTAGCCCTGAGAAGGTAGCCTGAGAAACAGGCCTGGAGAAGACAGGAGAAAGCTCTTGTGTAGTTCAAAGTTACCTATATAAGTTTGGTTTATACAGGTGTTCCATAGAGGTTATATTTTTGGCTTTTTATGATTTCCATGTGAGTATTCTCAATACTCAAATATTGCTAATTAACTTGGGAATAAGAATATATCTGGGCCCTGGAGCATAACTTATTCCTTCTATCCACTCTCTTCTTTAAATTTATTTCACAAAACAGTATTGATGAAAGCAATTTGGCACATATTTGTACCATTAAAACTCAGGCTCTTTAATTCTCAAAAAAGACTGCCCCTTGGGTAGAAAGAGAGGTGAAAGTTATATCATCAAGTACTTTAATGGCAATATATATAGCAGCCAGTATATTTTATAATCCCAAGATCTTTAACAACATCAAAAATAGATGTTCTATATGCACAGATTGAGTTTCATTTGGGTCATGACTGAAACCTGTTATATTTCAACCTGGATGATAGAGATGTAAAAACTTGAGAGGTTTCCAACAAAACAGAGTAAAGTCAGCATAACCTATGCTGTCTACTAACTAAATGCACCTTTAGGCGTGTTTAAAATAATGCAATACATTATAGCTACCAGCATCCTTCATTTTGTGCAGTATTGCTTTTTTTTTCTATGCGCTGTTCTGGCAGAGTTTCTCCAATCTGCACTTGTTCAATAATGAACATCGTTCATCTGGGAGATTAATTCTGGGCCATAGTGAGGAAGTAGTAATGAAAACAGTATTTTTATCTTCCTTACTCTGTGGGACTTCTTACCACATCTTTCAGTTAATGTTGGTTTGAGGTTAGACCTTGATCTCTTTGAAATACATTCCCATGAATGTGTTTCACCCAAGTTTACCTATCCCTTTTGAAGTTGAAGAGCTGGGAGTGCCCTGGATGAATAGATTTGGCATCAACAGAAAACTTAGTTTTTTCAGTTGGCTCATTAGACACAAAGAAAAGAATACAACTATGGACAAAGGTATTTTATTATGCAACATGCAAATATTTTTATTAACTGGTAGAGCAAGTTTGATAAAAGACAATCCATACCAAGATAAATAACATACAAATAGTCTATTCCACCAGCTAATTACAGAACATTGAAGAATGTGTTTCAGGCAAGGCATGGTGGATCATATTTGTGATCCCAAAATTTTGGGAGGCCAAGGCAAGAAGATTGCTTGAGGTCAGGAGTTCAAGACCAGCCTGGGGAATATAGAGAGACCCCTGCCTCTACTAAAAATACAAAAAAAAAAAAAAAAATTAGCTGGGCATGATGGCTCTCCATTGTCCCAGCTACTCAGGAGGCTAAGGCAGGAAGATCACTTGAGCCCAGGAACATGAGGTTCTAGTGAGCTGTGATTGCACCATAGTGCTTCAGCCTGGGCAACAGAGTAAAACCTTGTCTCTAAAAAATTTAAAAAAAAAAAAAAAATGTGTTTCTATTTGCTTAACAGTGAGTATTCAAAAAATAGTTTTTGTGCTGTATTGATAAAACCTGGAAGTGGTGGGAATTGATGTCATGTAAAATTGTTAAGAATAAGAATAACCGGGTGCAGCGGCTCACACCTGTAATCCCAGCACTTTGGGAGGTCGAGGTGGGTGGATCACGAGGTCAGGAGTTCGAGACCAGCCTGGCCAACATGGTGAAACCTCATCTCTACTAAAAATACAAAAATTAACTGGGCTTGGTGGCGCATGGCTGTAATTCCAGCTACTCAGGAGGCTGAGGCAGCTACTCAGTTCAGGCTGAGAATCGCTTGAACCCAGGAGGCGGAGGTTGCAGTGAACTGAGACTGTGGCACTGCACTCCAGCCTGGGCAACAAGAGCAAAACTCCGTCTCAAAAAAAATAAATAAATAAATAAGAATAAATCTGATACAAAGAGGTATCTTTATATCTGTTATATTAAGCCAACAAAATAAACATTTTTCCATGATGAGGAGGATAATAATAATTGTAGCTACCTTTTATTGGGTGGCTTAATAAATATCTGGTGACATATTAATTTTACATCAGCCCATTAAGTCACAAACCCCCTAAGCAGTAGGTATTACTTTCAACAATTTACAAATGAAGAAAAAGTGTCCTGAGAAGGGTAATCATTTGATTAAAATCAAACTGATTGAATGTTGTAGCACTAGGAAAGGAGATCAGGTTTTTAATACTTCAAAGCCTTTGTATTTAACCATTATTTTTTTTTCTTCCCAAACTTTTGAATATATCCTAAGAGAATAGTGAAAAAGCATGAAAAATTAAGTATATGTATCTGCTTATTCAAGCATTATATATAATAGAAAAAACTTTGAAGTAATTAAAATGTATTAAGAATGTATTAATAAGTAAAAAGGCTTATGAGAGGATGGCAAATGGAAAAAAGCTCAATTTACAAAAGATATCTGATCCAGAGCATAAGAAACAATATAAGCAATAGGCAGTATTTGAAGAGACAATGAGCAATAATTTTCCAAAACTCTTGCATGGATTAGAAGGAGCAATGCATTCTAACTCATTTTTTGAGGCCAGTATAACCCTGATATCAAAACGTGACAAAACATATTGCCGGGCGCGGTGACTCAGGCTTGTAATCCCAGCACTTTGGGAGGCTGAGGCGAGCGGATCACGAGGTCAGGAGATCGAGACCATCTTGGCCAACACGGTGAAACCCTGTCTCTACTATAAATACAAAAAAAAAAAAAAAAAAAATAGCTGGGCGTGGTGGCGGATGTCTGTAGTCCCAGCTACTCGGGAGTCTGAGACCCGGGAATCACTTGAACCTGGGAGGCGGAGCTTGCAGTGAGCTGAGATCGCGCCACTGCACTCCACCCTGGGCGACAGAGCGAGACTCCGTCTCAGAAACAAAAACAAAAACAAAAAACAAACAAACAAACTTGACAAGAAAGATTGCATGGAAGGAATATACAATAGCTCCTCTTTATCGGTAAGGGATGTTTCAAGATGCCCATGGATATCTGAATCCGAGTATAGAACTAAACTCTATTGCCATCAATAGGACACGTTTCTATGCATGTCTTCCACCCACAAATTAAATGCCTTTTCTATCTCAACTAAGTACTTATCATACACTGTGGCTGCAACTTTTGCAGTTTGAGGTGTGGCAACAAAACTAGTACAAATTTCTTTTTTCCTATTTCGAGATTTCCAGGATAGAAGATTCATTCTTACTGTAGATCTTAGCAACATCAGCCTACAGTTTTCCTTTCCTTAAGTCAAGAACTAACGGCAGGGAGTGCCCACAGCTCTACGGTGTGGATATTCTGGACAAGGGAACAGGCAGGACAGAGGGTGCAGGACAGCTCAAGATTTCATCACGCTACTCAGAACAGCATGCAACTTAAATCAGGAATTGTTTACTTCCAGATTTTTCCATTTAATATTTTCAGACCGCAGTTGATTACAGGTAACTGAAACCGTGAAAGCAAAACTACAGGTGAGGGGGGACTACTGTAGAGCAATCTCATTCCTGAACACATCCTTTATCAAATGTAGGTATTATTTATTTGAGCAATAGCTGATAGAAATCCTGATGAAGATGAAGCAAAAAAGCTAAAATAGAAAATGTTAATGTAATTTAGTTATGTTCATGTTCATTTTATATATAACACACTATATATGTAACATTATATATATATATAATATATATATATTTCTCTTCACAAAACATGCTTCTCAGAGAAACAAGAAATATAATACTATTCTTATGTTTATTTTATTCTGCCTTTACGTCAACAATGGCCAGTGAAAACAACTTGGGAGTAATAATGAAGATGGTCAGCGAGCCGAAAGTGTTCCCAGCAAAGCAGCCCTCTGATCCATATACTTCAGCTACATCTTACATCACCAAGGTAAATATGCTCCCCATGAAAGAAATAGGTCCAGCAAATGTATTTTGTTTTAATTTTTTCTGATTTGTGTAGGAAAAAAATGCACAAAAAGGCATTCATATCTTTTAGGAATATAGGCAATTTTTGATTTTAATTTTGTCTTTTTTTCCTGATTTGTGTAGAAAAAAATGCACAAAAGCGCATTCATATCTTTTACGAATATAGGCAATTTTTGAACATTTACCTATGGAATTAAGTGACATCTATCTTAGAAATAGTATAACATTCATCCCAGAAATCTATGAAAATACTGTAAACAAGAGTATGCCCTTGCGAGCATTTGGTAAATATGAAAAACAAAGCTCAATAACAAAGATATATTATAGTGTTGTTTTGAGGGATGCAGCCCAGATTCATGATATTCCAAATATTCCTGTAATACCAATTCAGTGACACTTGGATAAAAGATGGACAACTGTTTTTCAACCTATAACTGTCCCCAAAAGTGAAGAATATATTCATTTCACAAGAGATTTTGAATATATCCTAAATTAATGTTACCTGTTTATAATTTTTTAATTTTAGAATTGACACGCAAGAATGCATCTGAAAATCATTGAATAATGACTGGGGTTGGAATATTTTCCATTTTGACTACTTATTCATATTTTTAGTATATACTTAGTATATGTTAGGCACTGCACTAGATGTAAAAACAGTATGAAAGGAGACAAAGAGAATTGGGTTTAGAGGTGCAAATAAATGAGTTTCTGTAACTAGATATTTGTTACTAAAATTGAAAAGCAAAAATCTTGAAATAGACAATATTTTTGATCAGTTGGAATTTTGAGGAAGCTCCAGTTCCAGCATATTGATATGAAGAAATAATTGAAGCAGGAATTGTAGTTCTATTCATGGATGTAGTGCTTGAATCTAGAATACTACCCGTCATATAACACAGGCTCAGAGAACAAATGCTAAATGAATGTATAAGCTGCTCAGGATTTTACAAAGATGTAAATATTTGAGTCTGTTTAGATAATAACAAAAAGTACCAAATACAGCTCTTATTTTGTCTGGCTAACTTCTAGTGTCTTATTCATATTAATTTACTTATGCTTATCAGTCCTGTGAAATTGGTGCTGTCTTTATTCCCATTTCATAGGTGAGCATACAGAGACTTGAAACAACCTGCCCAAGGTCCCGCAGTTAGTAAGCATTGGAAATGGAATTTGAACCCAAGCCATATGGTTCAGGATTCTGTACTATTAGACAATGTGCTACACTGTCTATGTGGGATCTTGGGAATTTTAAGAACTATCGAAATCAAACCTCACCTGGGGACTCAAAGCATTGTGGACAGAATGTGTTAGGTATTCATTCTTTCAATTCCCAGTCTCTCATTCTATATTAAACCACCAATCAAAGAAGAAGTCAACAATCCAACCATGGGGGGATGGGCGTAGAGATTAAGTATTTTTGCTATTTTAAACAAACAATAACATTAATATAATATTCAACTACCCTTAGGAAACTGGTCATACAACCTGTTTGTAATGGTACATCAGGATAAGCAAGACTTGTTGAACAAAATAGCATTAATTTTGAAATTATATGCTAAAGCTAGACTGAGAATTCACCGATTATGAACAAATCAAAGTGTGAGAGTTGTCAATATAGATAATAGAATCTTTTAAGATAAGTTTGCTATAAAATAATGAGTCTTTGGCTATTACATAGATACACACACGTATGTAAATTTATGAAGAATGATCCCATTTAAACAAGACTTAAGCTTCTGCTTCATGTTTCTTATTAAAATGTATTTTCTTAATAAAATGTATTTTCCTATTAAAATATATTTTCTTATTAAAATGTATTTTGTGTGCAATTTTCAAGAATTAAATTAAATTATTCAGTAGGCCGGGTGCGGTGACTCACGCCTATAATCCCAGCACTTTGGGAGGCCCAGGCAGGCAGATCACGAGGTCAGGAGATCGAGACCATCCTGGCTAACATGGTGAAACCCCGTTTCTACTTAAAAAAATACAAAAAATTAGCCGAGTGTGGTGGCGGCTGCCTGTAGTCCCAGCTAGCGGGAGGCTGAGGCGGGAGAATGGCCTGAACCCGGGAAGCGGAGCTTGCAGTGCACAGAGATGCGCTACTGCACTCCAGCCTGGGTGACAGAGCGAGACTCCGTCTAAAAAAAAAAAATTATTCAGTAACTCATCTTCTATTTTGAAAACATATTGACAAATAAAATTCAACTTAGCTTTCGAATAACACATATGAATGGCAATCTTGATTAGTAAAAGGTTTGGATTTAAGACTTCTTTCCTTATTACTTGAAATGCAAACACGAGGCATTACAGACAATTGTGTTAGTCATTGTGTTATAGTGTGTTATAACACATTATAATTGTGTTAGTCATTGTAGTAAATGTAGAATCAATATCATTAACAAAGCCACTGTGGTGATATATGAACAGGTTGTGTTTATTGTTCCCTAATCAGCTTCTTAATGAAGCAACCTCTTAGTCTCTGTGGGTTTCTCAATATTCCAGAGAAGTGACAAAGCCACTGGCCACCTCAGGTTTCCAGAATATTCTGCTGTAAGGCAGGCCAAACCAGATCAGAGCAGAACAATAAGCTCTTCTTAGACTTCCTAACATAATGATAATAAATTAATCGGTAACATCAGCGCCTTTAGCATACAGTTATTGCTGTGAGATCGAGAAAGATTTTGTTCTCAAATGCTCACCATGGGAATGAGGAAAAGAAATGACCTCATATTTGGCATGTACTAGAGATTTGGTAAACAGCTGATCAGAATAGTAATTTAGAAGAGATAATCATATGGGAATTAGAGTCAAATGATCAAAGTTCAAATGTCAGATTAACCACTTATTAGTAGTATGATCCTTGCAAAGTCACCTATTTTCTCGTGTGTGTGTGTGTGTATGTGTGTGACGGAGTCTCGCTCTGTGGCCCAGCTGGAGTGCGGTGGTAAGATCTCGGCTTACTGCAAGCTCCGCCTCCCGGGTTCACGCCATTCTGGCACAGCCTCCCGCGGAGCTGGGAATACGGGGACCTGCCACCACGTCCGGCTAATTTTTTTTATTTTTGATAGAGACTGGTTTTCACCGTGTTAGCCAGGATGTTCTCGATCTCCTGACCTAGTGATCCGCTTGCCTCGGCCTCCCAAAGTGCTAGGATTACAGGCGTGAGCCACCGCGCCGGGCCAAAGTCACCTATTTTCTCTAAGTAGTTATTTCCTCATTTGCTAATTGGATTTACATGACCAATTGTGAAGATTTTTTTTTAGAATTATACAAGATAATGTCTAATAAATGTTTAATACGGACCCTATATGTAGTAGATGAACATTTTTGAGGTAAACCCTGAAAACACTGTGTTACATCTTTGAAAGTGTGTTTATATAGTCATATGAGCTTTTCATCTTCTACTTTTTTCTGTTTTACTCCAGTTTTTTGCAAACGACAAGACATGCACCAAATGCAACATAAACACAAATAACCAAGCAGATGGAGTTTATGAGAAAAGAGAAGGTGAACGGTGATAAACATTTTCTACCATTATTAATGCTATAGTACTTGTGTTAATAATTTACCATTGACCCAACTTATTATCTAGCATTATAAAAATTTGCTGTTAAAAAGTTATAATATGTATCATAATAGGTCTTATGTTATACTTTATTAGGTTTTCATTTGTTTGATTGACATACAGACATATCTGACAATCAAAATCTATAGTTTGGGGGCCAGGTGCAGTGACTCACGCCTGTAATCCCAGCACTTTGGGAGGCCGAGGGGGGCGGATCACCTGAGGTCAGGAGTTCAAGACCAGCTTGGCCAACATGGTGAAACCACATCTCTACTAAAAATACAAAAAACTAGCTGGGCGTGGTGGTGGGTGCCTGTAATCCCAGCTGCTCAGGAGGCTGAGGCAGGAGAATAGCTTGAACTTGGGAGGTGGAGATTGCAGTGAGCCGAGATTGCACCATTACACTCCAGCCTGGGCAACAAGAGCGAAACTCCATCTCAAAAAATAATAATAATAAAAAAATAAAAATAAAGAAAACAAAATCTATAGTTTGTATTTAGGTAAAAGCTACCATTGAGGTATGGATCCTCACAGAAAATGCGTTTGCACCTAGGCTCATGCTGTAGTTAGCAGGTGACAGCTCCCCCTCCTGGCCAAGAGCGTAGATGAAACCCTGCATAGCTGACCATACTCCTAAAATCTTTCAGAGCTTATCTTGTGGATCTGCTGGTGAGAAAATATCTAGGCACACAACACACATATGCATATACATGAGTTTATGCACACACAAAAACATACTTATCCACATTTTCATTCCTGTCCCACATACATAGGCTTGACAAATGCTGAGGATATGAAAGGCAAGATGATATATTTGAAAGGTACCCTCTCCTTGTGAATAGTAGTGCAATCCAGGAAGACATTAAATACTCACAGAAATCTACATTCAAGGCTCCAAAACTATATTTTTACTTTATCAAGGCATGAGGTTTTCAGGAATAAATAATATCTACATTAAATTTAAATGCAACTGAATTTTTTCATAGACTTTTATTTGTTTCTGTCAGATTCTTCTTAATTTCTTGAGTTACTAAACTAATATTTATTAGATCGTACTCTGAGTCAGGTAGTATGCTAAATGCTAGGGATACAGCAATGAACCAATCAAGTGAAATCCCTGCCTCTGTAACAATAGAATTCTAGGCAGGGGAGATAAATGTTCACATTAATTTGTATTTCGTCTCTGAAGTTTTCAGTGTGCAAAACATGCACAATAATTAACAGTGAGTTTTAATCATTCCCCCAGTGAAGTTCAGAAATGTGAATTTTGATTCTCTCACTATTACTTAGAATAATAATGGTTGGCCTATTCCTTAGTAAATTTGTGGCTCTATTTCTGGCTTCTCATTGATGTTTTTAAGTAAGTCAAAAATGCTAATAGGTAGAAGTATGAAAATCAGATATCGTGTTATGAAAAATGTGAAGATCAGTGGTACTGCGGCATAGAAGTCAGTGAAAGATACATCTATGTGAAAGAACTTACTGCAATTTTTTAAGAACTTGATCCTTCTCCAGTCACCCCAAATATGAACCATTTCTATCACTAAATTTATCATTCTCATTCACAGGGAATTATGGAGAAATACTAAATAAAGCATGTTTTGAAAAATTCCCATAGGCTTTGAATGAGCAGGAAAAATTATATATATATATAAAAGAAATCCCTCTACAGAGATCTTGCACAGGCCCTGGTGTTGTGTTTAAGGTTACCTTCTGTTAAAGCTCTGTTTTTAAGCTACTCAGATTAGATTTTTGAAGCCATAAGGTAACCTTTCCAAGACAGATTTGTGAGCTTTTATTTATTAAGTCAAGAACTGTCCATAGAACACCACTGTTATCATTTAGTTTGAGGTGATTATTCAGTAACATCAGGCTGGAAAATGACTTAGCACCCATGAGATCCAGAGTTACCAGCTGTTCTTGTTCACAGATACTGCACACTAAAAAACAGGTGTCCTTGACAGTTACTGTCTTTTTCTACTATACGGGGCTTGTTGAAGTTTCATCCTTACAGAATGTCCCTCAGTTGTAAGGAGCAGAGATTTATGGTTGGATAATGTGGTTGCAAGGATGCTTAGAGCCTTTCTTCTCTCTACAGAATGATCCTGAGAGGAAAATAAAGATACTCAAGAGAATGTGTGAGGCATATTATGACTTAGTAGTATAGAAGAACAAAAACTAGCAAAGCACACTGAAGGTAATTTTAAAATGTAAACTGTCTTCTATTAGGTTGGTGCAAAAGTGATTGCGCTTTTACCATTAAAAGTTATTATGTGGCCGGGTGCAGTGGCTCATGCCTATAATCCCAGCACTTTGGGAGGCTGAGGTGGGTGGATCACCTGGAGTCAGGAGTTTGAGACCAGCCTGTCCAACATGGCAAGGCCCCATCTCCACTAAAAATACAAAAATTAGCTGGGCGTGGCGGCATGTGCCTATAATCCCAGCTACTTGGGAGGCTGAGGCAGGAGAACTGCTTGAACCTGGGAGGCAGAGGTTGCAGTGAGCCGAGATCATGCCATTGCACTCCAGCCTGGGCAACAAGAGTGAAACTCCATCTCAAAAAAAAAGAAAAAGGTAATTATTCTGCAGTCAACGTACTAGAAACGTACTTATATATAAAATACTAAATAGAACCTCGGAGGTAATTATAACCAGTACTAGAAAATAAACAACTCTCTTTTCATATTAAACTTTATTATTGCTGAATTATCTATATATCTCTTCTCCTCCTTCTGATATTTTCATTCTCAGTGGTGTAAAGGAAATATTTTAAAACTTTTGCAGCAACTGTCTTTAAAGTTTCAACATATATGAGAGCTATCACATTGATGTCAAAGATGATTGTCTTGAACATATGCAATAAATAAATGCTGGTTGTCTCTTAGCCATTGCAGTTCTCATTCAGTGCTGATGAATAATGTTTAATATGAATGCAATGCATTATTCCAACTTTTTTTCTTGTTTGCAGAAAAAAAAATTGTTTCATCTATTTATGTTTTTAAAAAGAGTCTGAAACAGGGAGCTGTCTGTAATTTATAGAATTGTGTACCTTTTAAGGTGTCAACATTGATATTTGGGCTACTGGAAAAAGAGGCAAATAACTTAGCCAAGACTCATTTATGAAACCTCATGCTCTGAGCCAGCCCCATGTTATAAGACATAAGAGCTATGCAAGAGAACCATGAGGGCAGAATTAGAAGGTTAGGCCTGGGGGAATTTGGCTCGACTATGTCTCCATAATCTTACCCAAGTCAGTATGAGAAATAATACTCCTTAATTACAATTTCAATGTAAAATACTTCTTGCACAATTACAAAATCAACCATTCACTTGACTAAACAGCATTGTTATTTTTCTCTGAAGTTGGTTTTCAAACTTTGGGGGAGGAAAAATTGTATTTTTTTATTGTAGCTCTAACAAATTACCACAAATTTAGTGGCTTAAAATAACACAAATGTATCATCTTAGAGTTCTGTGGGTCACAAATTCAAAATAACTCTCACTGGGTTAAAATCCAGGTGTCCGGCAGCATGGAATTCTTTTCTGGAGGCTCTCAGGAAGAATCCATTACCTTGCCTTTCCAGCCTCAAACACTGCCCAGATTTGCTGGTTTGTGACCCTCTCCCTTTACCTTTGAAACCAGTAGCATAGCATGTCTCCGACCTTGCCCCATTGTCACATCGCCCTTTCTGACCGCTTCTTCCATTTTTAAGGTTTCTTATGATTACCTTAGGCCTGCCCACACGATCTAGGCTAATCTCTAATTTAAGGTCAGCTGATTAGCAACCTTAATACTATGTGCAACTTTAGTTCCCCTTTGCCATGTGACCTGACATATTCACATGTTCTGGGGAGTAGGACATAACTTAGTTAAGGGCCAGAGAGCTGAATGGAGTCTTGAGCTGCAACTTGTTTCAATTTAACTTTAATCAAATTAATTGCCTACTAAATCACACACAAAAAAATCAAAATTCACCAAAGATATTTAACAACTCTAGGTATCAAAGACACAGCAATCCCAATGAACAGAATCTGATGTAAAGAACCAGAAAAGTCAGTCCTAAGTGGAAAAACAGTCAAAAAAGTCCAATCCTGAGATGAGTTGGATGTTGAAGTTATCAGGCAAGGATTTTTAAACAGCTGGTATAACTATGCTTAAGGATTTCTTTCTTTTAAGGGCTTAAAGTAAAAGAGAAAAATCATACCCAAGAAACAGAATATATGAAAAATAACCAGGTAGAAATTGTGTAACTAAAAAACCCAGTATCTAATTTTTTAAAAATGGGCTTAATAGCAAAATGGAACTCATATAAAGAAGAGTTGGTAAAATTTAATATGGATTAATGTAAATTAGGCAATTTTTAAAGAGAGAAAACATAATTTAAAAAGAAAGAACAGAGCCTCAGAAATCTTGTAAGAGTATATGAAAATTTCTAATATTAATAATCAGATTCCCAGAAGAAAAAGGCAGAGAGAAGTGGTAGAAAAAAATCTGAAGAAATAATGGACACACTTCTCAAGTTTTGTAAAAGTCAGTATTTCACAGGTTCAAGAAGATTGGCACCACCTATCAAAAGAAATATGAAGAAAGTCACACTCTAAACTCATCCTCATCAGATGGCTGAAAGCCAAGGCTAAAGAGAAAATCATGAAAGCAAGTGGAACAGAGAACAACAATACATCACACAGAAGGGAACACAATTCAAGTTTGTGGAAAATCTTTTAAAATATTTATTAATTGGAAAGGTGGGAAAATTAAGTACTGAAAGAGAAAATTATTGACAACCCAGAATTCTATATCCAGCAAAAATATCCCTCATAAGTGAATGCAAAATAGTATATTTTTCAGATAACAGAAAACTGAGAGAATGTGTTGTCCTTGTCCATGCACCAGGAGAGAAGCTGCAAGTTCAGAGGATGAAGAAAAAGTAGGTAGTAGAGAAAAATTCATATATTAAGGAAGAAAGAAAACATCACTATAAATGATAAATATCTGGGTAAATGTAAAATTTTTTAATCTGAATTTAAAATAAATGAATGTGACTATATACATACAACATTTTCTTGTGGGATCTTAATGCGCAAAGAAGCACAAGAAACTTGGGGGTAATTAACGTAATTCATACATTGTTTGTCGTGGTGGTTTTATGGATGTATTGGTCTGTTAAAATTAGTTGAATTGTACACTTTAAAAGCTTGCAGTTTTGGGGGGGCATGTAAATCACATATAATAAAGTAACTTAACAGAAGAACCTGAGAAGAAGGGGCATGACAAGTTATAAATGCAATAGATGGCCAGTAAATAGTAATAGTAGGTGTGACTCTCATATGCTTTGCTTCCTTATGTTTTTCCTTTTATGGTTCCAGGAACTCTAAATGTAGGGAACTATGTCATAATATATCACTGTGGGAAGATTAATCAGAAAAATAATTAGTCCTTCAAATATGAGTACCTTTTTTATTGTTATGAGGTAGAATTTAATTTATCCATCTAAAAATTAGAGTATGGTTATTATGTATTTACTAAGCCCAAATATTTTAGAGTCATTCATTCTTGATTCTTCTTTTATTTGGAATTTTAAAGGTGTAAGTTTAATTGTCAAAATATATCTTAAATCCATCCATCTCTACACCCAGTACTCTGACTTGAGTCACCAACATCTGTAGTTGCTGCCTGGTAAACTACAACCACTTCTGAATGGTCTCCTTTTTCCTGTCTCGGCACAACCAATTTATTCATCATTCAGCAGTCACAGAGATCTGCTTTAACTGTGCCTAAACCCCTCCAATGGCTTTCAATGGACTGCACGTAAAACCCAAACTCTTTATTATTTCTTACAAGGCACTAAGTTGCCTGTCATACTGCCTGAGCCACTCTCTTTTACTCACTGGGATCTTGTCACACTAGCTCATGATAAGTTCCAAGATATTATCAACCTATTTCTTCCATCAGGGCCTTTTAGCTTTCTGTTCTCTTGTCTGAAGCGTTCTCTCTCACACTCACCTTCTCATTTTCAGCATGGTCAACTTCTTTTCATTCTTCAAGATTCACTTCAAAAGTTGTTCCCACTAAGAAAACTCCTCTAAGCAGCCTTACCTAATCAGTTCTCCCCAGTAACGTATACGCACAGTACTCTATTTACATCTTTGCTAATATTTATTACAATCTTTCAATTTTTTAACATATGTGTTTAGTCATTTGCTTCTATTCTTTTTCACTGGAATATAAACTTTATCAGACACACTGTGAGTCTTTTGTGCATCATTGCATTTTTTATTCTAAACTAAGTTTTCATTGTGTAGTAAATATTCAATAAATATTGAATGAATGAGAATGGAACAATGTTTAAGCAAATTAATAAATACATATTGGATCAATGCTATTTGTAAACTAAATTCTATAATTTTTATTCATGAAATATTAACAATGCTTTTTTAATGAAAATTTCTTATAAGATTCTTCCCTGTTCTTTCTCTTATATCAGTTGCTCAAGAACTGAAAGAAATTATGGTGGAGCTAGAAAAAGTCCAGGAAAATTTAAAACTTGCACATAGCCATCCAAATGCAACAGTATCTCCACGGAAGATAAAGTCCTGGGATTTGGATGTAGAAACAGAACAAGAGAATAAAAACAAACTTACAAATGTAATCTTTTCTCATGGCTCTAGAATAACTAAAATAACTCGTAATAACATTAATCTGGTTACTTCAAGTAAATATCCTTCTGATATTTGAGTTTCTGATGCACAAGGGAGTCCACTAACAAACTGAAACCATCATGTTGATTGATGTTCAGAAGGAATGTATTTGGAGACATTTATTTCATAGATACCAAAATGCATATTTGCCGTTTTCTTTTAGGAGTCTTTTTTTTTCACTCACGAGTATTTAAGAATCACTTCATAATGTCATATTGAGATATAGATTCTGGCTGTTAGATAAAGCACATTCTCTAGTTAAGTAACTCACTAGATTCACATTGTGACTTGAGACTCTTCAAAACTGTAGATGCTGTATCATTGAAAGAGGAGACTATTCTCTCTGACTTTTGTAGAAAATAGCCTGACATGTATATTGCAATTTAGAGTTTTATTGAATCAATGATTATAATTAAGATAAAACATGATCTTGAGTGCTAATGATCAGACCAAATTTTAGGGTGAACAGCAGAGGAATAATGCAGTAAATGAAATAAAACCATCATTAACTTCATAAGAACTTTGAGTAGTATTTTGAAAGCTCTCAGAACCTAAAATAATTGTACATATATATTTATATGTGTGTGTGTGTGTGTGTGTGTCTATATATGTGTGTGTGTGTTTTCATGATACTTGTGGCTAGCCAAGATCTAGGGAAAGAACACAATGGAAAAGTGTCTTAAAATGTGTGTGTGTGTGTGTGTGTGTGTGTGTGTGTGTGTGTGTTAAGAAACAGGCAAGTTACTTTGCAGATATGGTTCCCTAGCCATCCCTTCCCCATGCAGGGGCTTATAAATAAGTTATCTCCTATTTTAGATTCTGTGAATGGCTGATCCCCATTTGATACCATGTCATAGCAGGCATAACTGACTGTGGAAACCAAAATCCAAATTAATAGACAACATGGGAATATTCCTGTCCATATGTGACTCACTGTTTATTGCTCCTCTACTTGACACTCACTCCAGCTCCATGTCCAGGTACTCCACATTTGCTTTTACCTGTGAGAGATCCAGTCCTGAAGCAATGACACATCGAGTTGGTCCAATTCCATTCATGAGCTCCAATCACCTCTTTCTTTCTTACTGGATTTCTGCTTCCCATTTAGCTCCTGGAATGTTCTTTCCCTGAGCATGAGAAACTACTCTTGCCTGAGGCACCTCTTTATCATGGGTTGAGTCAATACGTAACCACCTCTTCTACCCCATCCAGACCTGCATCCACACCTATGCACGTGCAAACACACACACACACACACACACACACACACACACACACACTTAGGAGATTAGGATTCAGTTTCCTAAGACCATATTTTTTATTCAGGAGCCTCTAGCTTAGAGTCAGTCACATGGTAGATGCACAAGACACTCATTTGTGGCTCAGCCATAAAGCCCCATTGGGCTCATAATCACAGGTTATTAATTACTTTTAAGGTAAGATAAAATGTTTTCCATATTTAATTTCACATGAGAGACATTTTCTCTGAGTTTTTTTTTTTTTTCATTTAGAAAGAAGTTGGTAAAAATATGTAAGAAGCATATATCTTAAACAGATCTTGGGATTAAAAGCCAATAAATAACCCACTTTTTATAGAACACTGCATTTGACCTAAGGGGAAAAAAATCACACAATTATTTTTACTCCCAGTTGAACTACAGGAAATCAGAATGATGGAGGCGAGCAAGCCAGAAGCAATAACCATTTTAATCAAGAGTATCATTTTTAAATCTTGTTCTACTTTTTATTTTATTGGCACATAATATTTTACATGTTCACGGGATATATGTGAGAATTTTTTACATGTATAGAATGTGTAATGATCGAGTCAGGGTAGTTGGGGTATCCATCACTTTGAGTATTTATTCTTTCTATGTGTTGGTAACATTTCCAGTCCTCTTTTCTAGCTACTTTGAAACGTTGCTATCCTTTGAGAGTCATGAAAAAAGTGGGAGGACATTTCAGTTGCATTTTCTTCTTCATCAGTGCTTTTCCCCCTTCAATGATAAGTATTATAATTGATCTTAATTACTAGTATCTTGATTTTCAATGGTGAAATGTAATCATTAGTTGTCGTTTATAAATTGTCATTAATTTTCTTCTTATATTTAAATTTTTAAATTCACTTCAATGTAACAAATATTTACTATAATCTTACTACCACCACCTTCTCAGATTTACTTTATTGCTTACAAGATTCCTGTCTATAAACAGTGTCCTAGTTAGCACCTCAACTGTTCTGTTTCCAACACCTAATGTAGTGAATGAATGAGTAGATAGCATGAAGAATGTTCCCCATCTTGGAAATGTAAGATGAGTGTAAATACTTATCTCTGATACAAGAGAAAATATAAAAAGAACTTTAAAGAATATAGGCTGGGTGCAGCGGCTCACGCCTGTAATCCCAGCACTTTGGGAGGCCGAGGCAGGTGGATCACGAAGTCAGGAGTTCAAGACCAGCCTGGCCAAGATGATGAAATCCTGTCTCTACTAAAACTACAAAAAATTAACTGGGCATGGTGGCGGGCACCTGTAATCCCAGCTACTCTGGAGGCTGAGGCAGAGAATTGCTTACACCTGGAGGGGCGGAGGTTGCAGTGAACTGAGATTGCATCACTGCACTCCAGCCTGGGCAACAGAGTGAGACTCTGTCTCAAATAAATAAATAAATAAATAAATAAAAGTATTGTGAAAAAGTAATCACACTATTTCTGAGAGTATTTGTTCCACAAATGCATCTTAAAATGAATTAAATATTTCTCTGCTTTTAAACTCTAAAGCAGCTAATAAATCACCACAGATTCCATAGAAAATATTTCAAGATAACTTGCAAATTCATAAATCAGTAAGCTAGGTTCCTCAAAGCTTAAGTAATCTATGAAAATATTACTGAACACGGAACATTTGACTTTGCAAATCTTGAAAGAGAATTAATTTTATGACAAAATTAAAGTATGTAATTCTAAATGTGGATTTTAATTTAACTTACTTTTGTCTTCTCTACCCCATGTTCTAGTTCCACAGTTCTTTAGGACACTGATATTTCATAGCAGCATAGCAAATTAAACACAAGAACAGTTAGTTAAAAATCACTTGAACTCACTATAACAAAATATCAACTGTAGATTTTGACTTCAGGAAATATAAAACTATGACTCCCATTGACTGTAATATTAATTGTTGAAAATGTTATTAATGTAGAACTTATTATCAATCTAGGCAACTAAAACTTACAGTGATATAGTGATATTCCTCTAACATTTAGACCATTAATTAAAATAATTAATTTTGTGTTCTTTCTGGGAAAATGATTTTATTTTAGAAGACGAATGGTAGACATGGTACACATTTTATTCTTATGATACTCTTGGACAGCCAAGATCTAGGGAAAAAATACAGTGAAAATGTTTCTTAAAATTATGATTGAAAATACAAAATCTTCAAAGCCATCTTCAAAATCTGAAGTAATAGACATTGCTATGGCTTAACTATTTGTGCCCTCCAAAGCTCATGTTGAGATTTAATTGTCATTGTAACAGTGTTAAGAGGTGGGGCCTTTCAGATGTGATTAGGCCTTGAAAACTCAATCCTCATGGGCGAGTTTAAAACCTTAAAAAAATGGGTTTTGGGGAGTAACTTTCTTTCTTGCCCTTCTGTTCCCGGAACCTAGCCAGGTCCGGCTGCAATTTCTCATGGCCCAATAAGGAGAAGCAGACAAACTAGGAAAGAAGGAAATTTACTGCTGTAACCAGGCTCAGGGAGTAGGTCAGTGATAATTCCACCAGACCAACTCAAAGTGTGACTATTTTCTTAGTGCTTATCTAAGTTGTGGTCATGTGCCAACATGTAGCATTCGCCTAAGTCTATTGGTAACTGATTTTGTTTCAACTAGAAGGTCAGAGGCAAAAAAGTATGTGCTAAGTTTGATTAAACAGTGAGGTCCCCAGTACCTTCAAGCCCTGTCTACTGTGGTACTGGAGTGATTATATGTGGTACTATCCTACTGCTTTTCACCTTGGTCCAGAGAGCTGCCTTAGACTCTCCAATAAATCTGTTCAAAGAGCTGCCTCCGTTACCTTGACTCATCTCAGATTTCATCAACCAGAGACGGGTCCGGGAACTAGGAATGTAAGGCTGTCTCTATCATTCTTCCTTGCTCCAGCACGGGAAAAACCCAAGCAAACCTCCTACTGACCGTATGTTTCATTTCTAGCTTTGATGTCTGGGCACCGCTTTCCCTAGGTTTAACTATTCACTCAATGTTAAGGCAGTGCTGTGGAAATTTGTCTGTGTAACTGGGGTGCTAGGCAGGCCTGTCTGTGTGACTACCATGCAGGCCTGTCTGTGCGATTGCCAGGGAGAACTGGTCTGCCACACTTCCACCTTCGACCATGGGATAGTGGTAAAGTTGCCAGGGGCCAACTCCTCAAGCTTAGACTTCACAGCCTCCAGAACTGTAAGAAAATAAATTTACGTTTATTATTCATTACCCAGTCTCAAGTATTCTATTACAGTAGCACAAAATGGGCTAAGACAAAAAATTGGTGGCCAGATGTGGGGCTGTTGCTGTAATAAATACCTAAAATGTAGAAGCGGCTTAGAACTGAGTAAAGGGATAAAGACTGGAAGAATTTGGAGAACAGGCTAGAAAAAGCCTAGATTGATGTAAATAAAGAGTTAGATTGATGTAAATAAAGAGTTAAGGACAATTCTTGTGAGTGCTCAGAAAAAGATAATTGTAGAGAAAGACGGAAACTTCTTAGAAATTATAGTTGACCTTCCATGCCCATGGATCTCACATCTGTGGATTCAACCAAACATGGATAAAAAATATTTGGGAAAAAATTCACAATGTTCCAAAACACAAAACTTCAATTTTCAGTGTGCCAAGTACAATGTTGAATACCATACTGTTGAAGTAACGTGTAAGCTTTGTATTAGGTAGTATAAGTAATCTAGAGATGATTTAAAGTATGCATATGAAAGGATGTGCATAGATTATATGCAAATACTATGACATTTTACATAAGAAACTTGAGCACTCATAAATTTTGTTATCAATTGGGGGTCTTGGAACCAATTCCTTATAGATACTGAGGGACAGCTCTACTTAGTGATCATGACCAGAATGTTGATAGAAATACAGACATTCAGAAATGTCCATTCAGGACATAGGCATGGGCAAAGACTTCACGTCTAAAACACCAAAAGCAACGGCAGCAAAAGCCAAAATTGACAAATGGGATCTAATTAAACTAAAAAGCTTCTGCACAGCAAAAGAAACTACCATCAGAGTGAACAGGCAACCTACAGAATGGGAGAAAATTTTTGCAATCTACTCATCTGACAAAGGGCTAATATACAGAACCTACAAAGAACTTAAACAAATTTACAAGAAAAAAACAAACAACCCCATCAAAAAGTGGGCAAAGGATATGAACAGACATTTCTCAAAAGAAGACATTCATACAGCCAACAGACACATGAAAAAATGCTCATCATCACTGGCCATCAGAGAAATGCAAATCAAAACCACAATGAGATACCATCTCATGCCAGTTAGAATGGCAATCATTAAAAGGTCAGGAAACAACAGGTGCTGGAGAGGATGTGGAGAAATAGGAACACTTTTATACTGTTGGTGGGATTGTAAACTAGTTCAACCATTATGGAAAACAGTATGGCGATTCCTCAAGGATCTAGAACTAGATGTACCATATGACCCAGCCATCCCATTACTGGGGATATACCCAAAGGATTATAAATCATGCTGCTATAAAGACACATGCACACGTATGTTCATTGCGGCACTGTTCACAATAGCAAAGACTTGGAATCAACCCAAATGTCCATCAGTGACAGACTGGATTAAGAAAATGTGGCACATATACACCATGGAATACTATGCAGCCATAAAAAAGGATGAGTTTGTGTCCTTTGTAGGGACATGGATGCAGCTGGAAAC
Source organism: Macaca fascicularis (assembly GCF_037993035.2). NCBI lineage: Eukaryota > Metazoa > Chordata > Mammalia > Primates > Cercopithecidae > Macaca > Macaca fascicularis. Next base: position 103,794,775 of record NC_088389.1, on the reverse strand, counting down.
CATCATTCTTAGCAAACTATCACAAGAACAGAAAACCAAACACCGCATGTTCTCACTCATAGGTGGGAACTGAACAATGAGATCACTTGGACTCGGGAAGGGGGACATCACACACTGGGGCCTATTATGGGGAGGGGGGAGGGATTGCATAGGATTTATGCCTGATGTAAATGAGGAGTTGATGGGTGCAGCACAGCAACATGGCACAAGTATACATATGTAACAAACCTGCACGTTATGCACATGTACCCTAGAACTTAAAGTATAATAATAAAAAAAAAAGAAATACAGACAGTAAAGGTAATTCTGATGAGGTCTCAGATGGAAATGAGGAACAAGGTATTGCGAACTGGAGAAAGAATATCCTTATTATAAAGTGGCAAAGAACTTGGCTGAATTATGTCCCTGTTCGAGTGGCAGAATTTATGAGCCATGTACTAGGATATCTGGCTGAAGAAATCTATCAGTAGCAAAGCATTGATGGAGCTGCACGATTTCTTCCAATAGCATATTGCAAAATTCAATAAGAGAGAAATCATTGAAAGCCAGAATTCATAATTAAAAGGGAAGCAGGCTGGGTGCAGTGGCTCATGGCTGTACTACCAACACTTTGGGAGGCTGTGGCAGAAGAATTGCTTGAAAGCATGAGTTCAAGACCAGCCTGGGCAACATGGAAAAACCCTGTCTCTACTCAAAAACAAAACAAAATGCAACAAAAATTATCCAGGTGTGATGGTGTACACCTGTGGTCGCAGCTACTCAGGAGACTGAAAAGGGAGGATTGCTTGAGCCCAGGTAGTCCAGGCTACAGTGAGCCATATTCATGCCACTGCACTCAAGTGAGACCCTGTCTCAAATAAATAAATAAATAAATAAATAAATAAATAGGAATCAGATATATAAAAAAAAAAAAAATTGAAGCATCCCCAGCCTGGCCATGTAAAGAATAAAAATATGTTTGGGAGAGAATACAAAGGGTATTCAAAGGCCAAGTAACTCTTTGATGAGATCAGTATGAATAGAAGAAAGATTCTGAAGGCATTTCAGAGATATTTTAGGCTGTCCTTCCTATCTCAAGCTAAAAGTTCTAGAGCCTTGAGGGTAGAATGGCTTCAGGGGATAATCATGGGGAGCCAATGGGGCCTCAGGCCTTGCTGCCTTGACCACTCCAGTTATGGCTCAAGTAGACCCAGATGTGGCTTCACCTGCTACTCCAGAATGTATAAGCTGTAAATCTTGGCAGCGTCCACCTGGTGCTAATTTTCAGGCGCACAGTACAAGAGCTGTAGAAGCATGGCTACCTCCAACTAGATTTTAAACTACATACTAAATAGGCTGGAGGCCCAGACAAAACTCTGCAGCAGCAGTTGGAGTCATTCCAAAGAGTCTCCACTGAGGCAGCGCCTAGTGGAGCCAGCTCCAAATCCCAGAACGATGGAGCTACCAGAGTGCAAAGCCAACCTGGGAAAGCCACAGGCATTCTACTCCAATATACAAAAGCAGCTATGTGGGCTGTAGTCAGCAAAGCCATGGGAGTGGGGCTCCCCAGGACTCCAAAAGCTCAGCCCCTTCCACAGTGTGTCCAGGAGGTGAGACAAAGAGTCAAGAAAGGTTATTCTGGAGCCTTAACACTATCAAGCAACCTGTTTCATGTTGTTTGCCCTGTTTGGTTTTAGACTTACTTGGGATCTGTTTGTTACTTCTTCCTTCTTGCCTATGAGAATGTCTATCCTATGCCCATCCCACCACTGTATTTTGGAAGCATATAACTTATTTAATTTACAGGTTCACAGCTGAAGGGGATTTGCTTCAGGATAAATTATGCCTTGAGTCTCACTCATGTCTCATTTAGCTGAGACTCTGGACAATGAGTTGGTGCTGGAATGAGTTAAGACATTTAGGGATGAAATTAATGTATCTTGTATGTGAGAAGGACATGAGTTTTGGGGGGCCAAGCACAGAATGCTATGGTTTGAATGTTTTTCCCCTCCAAAATTGATGTTGAGATTTGATTGCCATTGTAACAGTACTAAGAGGTGTGGCTTGTAAGAAGTCACTAAGCCATGAGGACTCCAGCCCAATAGGTAGGTTTAATGCCTTAATGAAAGTGTTGTCAGGAGTTGGACTTTCTCCTTTGCCCCCTTGCCTTCTGCCATGGAAAGATGAAGCAAGAAGGCTCGCTCCAGATGCCAGCCCCTCAATCTTGAACTTGCCAGCCTTCAGAAAATAAATTTCTCTTCTTTATAAATTACCCACTCTCAAGTATTCTGTTATAGCAGCACAAAACAGACTAAAGCAGATGCTTACCCATCTATTCATTCCACAATTATTTATTAAGTTAATGTTGACTATTCCCTAGGAACATTGTAGTTAATAAAATGTTCCTTTTGTATTTACCTCATTTTGTCTTTTGCTTATTTAGAGTGCAGGTAGAAATTGTGAAACATACTTCCAATTACCCTTTAAAAGCATCTATTGTGTTTTGTAAAGTAACTCTTAAAGGTTTTCTCCTTCCCTCAAATAGGCACTCAGTTACATTAAAGAATTAATGACAACAGAAACAAACTCTTCAATTTAAAGTTTCAAACAATTTACCCCAAAATTTCTGGAGCAGTTTAAAAATATATATATTTTCAAAACACCTATCAGAATTTAAGTATTTGATATTTTTACATACTTAGCTTTTCATAAGTCCATTTTAGTGGTGCTTTTTATCATATGATAGGATGATACTGTTTGCTCTACTTCATAGATTAAAAGACCAAAACATTATTATCCAGAAATTAAAACTAAACTTCTATTCTTTTTGTCCAGGCTATCAGCCCAGTGGAGGAAAGAAAGAATATTCTGTTAGAACAACACATAGCAGGGTCCTTTGTCACACTGGAAGAAATGAAATAGGCTTTATCCAAATAAGAAAGTGCTATTAAAGATATCTTACAAAGTGAAAGTGAACCTACGAGATTGAATGGTCCTCAAGAAACAATCCACTGCTGCAAATTTTAGTTAGCACAGTAAATATTGGCGATATTTTCCATATGAAACTTTGGTGATTAAGGACACGAGAGGGAAGGTGTTTTATACATTTTCTTATTAATTTCCTGGATCCAGTGTGCTGGGGCAAATGGCTCACCAAATCAGAATAAACCAGAACAGAGAATTAGTGAACTAGAAACAGTGCTGCTGCTATCTCCGACCAGTGGTTTTCAAAAACTTTTTATAAATTAGAGGCTTCTTTCTTCTAAGAAAATCTTATCCCTAAAACTGCAAAGGTAAAACATATTAAAACAAAAATAATGATAAAAAACAGAGATGCTTTGTTGATGCTTTAGATAGAGTAATTGGAGGTCTCAAAAGGACAAATGCTTGAAAATTCATTAGGAAACCAAGCCCTTTGGGGTTCACTTTGCAAGATGCTCATGGGGTCCAATCCTCTTATTCTATTCAGGGAAAAGCAATGAGCTTACGTGACATCACCCACAGTCATGTAGCTGGTGAGTGGTGAACTAGGTTTCCTCACCTGTGAACTAGGGTTCCTGAACTTTCCATCTCATGTCTTTTCAGTACCTCTGATTTCATCCTCTCTCTCCAGAGTAGACAGGTGTTGTAAGAAAACATTTAACTGATATGCAGACAGCCCACATTTGCCTTCACAAATTCAAATTCAATTTATAGCAAGAAAAATAATCAAGAATAAACGTTCTTCTTATCTTTTATAGGAGGAAAGCATTGTTAATACAATAATGTGTTTATTGGAAGGAATGATCCATAGCAGAGTCACAGGCAAAATAATTGTAATACAGACTTTTTTCTGTGTTCTTCACCATCATTAAGACTGTGGTTTATGCTTACAGTGCAGTTAATTAAAACATTGAGATAATCATAGGTTTGATTTTTGTGTGGATTGCATTGCATGTTCCTCTTTGGCCTTTAATTAAAGGAGCTATTATCTTTCACATACTAAAGACAAGAGACTGTTGATGGATTGGTATCTTAAATATTGAAAGCCTGTTAAAAACAGATACTGTAATTATGATGGCTGTTATCAACTTTACATATAAAGTATTTATATAGTATCCTGTTGTTACCGTGAATAATAAATACTTAATAAACAGTTAAATGTCATGATTCTATTTCAATTTTTATGCATTTTTAGCCCCCTCTTTTCTCTTCTTTATTTTTCTGTCAATACTTTTAAAGTTGGTCGTGTTAATGCCAAGTTAATGGTCAAGTTTATTCTCAGAGTTAGTATTTATAACTCTAATTACCTAAGTACAGGAATGGTGAGTTCTGGAGCCTGAATAATTTAAATGATTGGGGCCTGGAGGACAGCCATAGACAAAATGATACTTATTTAGAAAATGTCAATAATAGGTATATCTTAAAATAAAATTATTGAATTATTTATTAAAACAATATGTCTGTATGTATTTGCAAAAATTATTCACTGTGTAATAAGAGAAAATGCAAGGAAGTTAAAATACACAATACAAATTTTTTACAGCTTACAAGAAAGAAAAATGAAATTTTAGAAAAGACATCCACTATTTACAAAATGTACATATTTTGCTACAAAAAAAGTCATGGAAATAAATATTGTATTATAACAATGCATAACTGAATCAGAAAAAAACCCAGCACTTCCCTGAAGTTCCATGGGGTGAGTACAAAAACCTTGTTGTTTCTATAGCACCAAGAGGTGCGTAAACCAGGGTGGAGCATTAAACAAACAGTCTTAGCTCACCTGTTTGGATTTATTTAAAAATGTATAAGCCAGTATTTAAGTGCTATGTAAATGTGAAATATAATTAGTTTTATATGCACATTGAGTTGGGAAGATTAAAAATGCATTCCGAAATCAGAATCTCCAGAATCATAGCATCTCCAGCCACAATGAACTTCAAACGGCATTTAATCCAATGGCCCCGATTCTCAAATGCTTCTCATAACTTACCAGCCTATTGAGCATTTAACCGTTGTCCGAAAACCTCTAATGGTGGAATAGAACAGTTAAATAGTGGCAAGTGCAGGGTTTAAAGTTTCTGTCAATAAAATTATCTAATCTTCATTTTTTATCAGGTCCATATTATATACTGTGATATTCCAGCTGCACAACAAAGAATCCATCACCTGCTCACAAAAAAAAAAAAAAAAAAAAAGATGCTGAGACGTTTGAGCACAATAAAGTAGATAATTATACAAACACTTTTTCCCATGAAGCATTCTTTAAGGATATGCCAGAGGATCTTGAAAGATCTTTGAAGAGCTATGAATTGATAGAAATACAATTTTGGATTTATTTTTTAATCATTTACTAGTTAATAAAATTATTGCTTTCAGTGTAGAATTACAGCTTTTAACTGATCCTACTTTATTGTAGATTTGCATAAAGAAGAAGACAATCTAATGTAATATCTGAAAGCAAAACAAAGAGAATAATAATAGTTCGAGGTCTGAATTTTATTCCTCTGCCTTTTGATATGCATTGCCAAATTTCCTGTAAGATATCCTAATATATTTATTTAGAATCTACAATTCTATGTAAATATTAACTTTCTTAATGTTGTGATTTACTTTTAAGAATCTGGCAACTTAAATTCATGACTACTTAAAGAATCACTTTATCCTTATGTATCTAAAGACATGAAAGTCTTATTTCCTAAGGAATAATGAGACAAAAATTTTTTCAAGCCACTTTACTTAAGTCATTATTTTCCCTGTAACTCAGAATACATTAACTCCAGTATCAAAATGTAACCATTATGATTCTTCATGTCTTCATGACTCTCTAAACTGTGTTGTTAATCATTTTGTGGTAAATCTTTTCAACAAGACTATAATGACCAAAGTTCATTAAAATCATCAAGATGTGGAAAAAAGTAACACTGGGTTGCATTAAAAATGGAAAACACCCCAAGTTGACTCTTGCAGATACCCTATTGTCGAAGATATGTGAGATAAATAATTTAGGATATTCATTTTACATTTTCAAATTAGTAATGTATATTCTGTGGCTTTCTATTTATATAGAGATCCATATGGGCTACTGTGAAAAATACATTTGTTAAAATACATTATCAAATTATTTAAATAATAAAATTGACTTTAAGTCAAGTTTTGCTCATTCACATGTATTTATTGAATGTTTCACTATATACCAGCTACTGTTTTGTTAATCAGTTTTTTTGAGGTATATGTTACATTCACTAAAATAAACTCATTTTTAGTGTGTAGTTCAATGAATTTTGACAGATGTATAAACTTGTGTAACAACCACCACAATCAAGAGACAACACATTTCTAAAATACTTTTCACCCGCACCCTCTGCTCCAAGCAATCATTGATTTACATTCTCTTACATGTTAGTCTAGTCTATTCTAGAATTTCATAGAAATAAAATTATTCAGGTGGTGTTATTTTATACATGGCCTTTTTCTATATTTCTCTTTCCAAGCATAATATTTCTGAAATTAATCCATAGTTTTGCATTTTGGGAGCTCATTTCTCTCTGTTGCTGAGTACTCCCATCCTATGAAGTTCTCTATTCATCTGTTTTAAGATATTTTAATTGTTTCCAATTTTAAGCTGTTATGAACAAAGTGTTATGAATATTTGTGAATATATCTTTGTGTGATCATATGTTTGTATTCTCTCGATAAATACTTAGATTGCTGAGTCATATAATAAACTTGCTTTTAGCTTCCAGTCACTGCTTTAAGCTCCTAAAGTGCAGGGGTTTATTTGTTTGTTTTTAAGAAAGAGCCGATGTTTCCGCTCCTATTCAACTTACATGAAAACTTAATTGAACTTACATAAAAAAATTATCCAATGCTTTATATATATGTGTGTGTTTGTATGTGTATATACATATATATAAATACACTCAGACATATGCTATATCAGTAATAAAATACTGAGCCTAGGCTAACTCAACATAGCCTTCGCTTTTTCTAATTGAATGAAATACAAGGTATATTAATTTTTTTTTTTTGAGATGGAGTCTCACTGTATCACCAGGCTGGAGTGCAGTGGCGCTATCTCGGCTCACTGCAACCTCCGCCTCCCAGGTTCAAGCAATTCTCCAGCCTCCTCCTGAGTAGCTAGGACCACAGGCGAGTGCTACCATGCCCAGCTAATTTTTGTACTTTTAGTAGAGACAGGGTTTCACCATGTTGGCCAAAATGGTCTCAATCTCTTGACTTCGTGATCTGCCCCCCTCAGCCTCCCATAGTGCTGGGATTACAGGCGTGAGCCACCGCACCTGGAGGGTATTTTAATTTTTTTATTGCTCCATAATAAATTACCACAAATTCAATAGTTTAAAGCAACACATATTTAACATCTCAGTTTCTGTGAGTCTAGATATAACGTAGCTTGAGTTTCTTCTCAGGATCTAATAAAGTTTAAGGTGTTTACCAGCCTGCATGTCTTTCTAGAGCTTGGGATGCCCTTCCAAGTTTATGTGGCTGTTGACAGAAATTAGTTCCTTGTGGTTGGAGGACTGCATTCCCCATTTTCTTGCTGGCTGACACCTAGGGACTGAGTTCAACTACTAGAGGGTGCTCACGGCTCCTTGCCACATGGCACTCACAGGACAAGGCGGTTCACTTTCTAGAGATCAGTATGAGAATCTCTCTGACCCCAGGGAGGGCCCCAATCCCTCTCTTTAAATTACTCACCAGAGTAGGCCAAGCCTACCCAGGATAATCTCCCTTTTAATATACTCAAAATCAACTGATTAGAGATGTTAATTTTATCTCAAAATGTCCTTTGCCATAAAATGTACCATAATTATGCCAGTCACACCCTATCATATTTACAATCCTACCTATATCCAAGGAGAAAAAAATCATACAGGGCATATACATCCAGGGGCGGGTATCCCAGGGATCATATTACAATTCTGCCTGCCACCCAAGGTAATACGTTGAACTTATTCAAGTTGGTTTACCCTATTCTCTCCACTTTTTTCTCTTAGTTTGAATGGTTACATTTCTGAGCTGAACCAAACAGAGTGGTAAGTTTGCCACACAGGTGAAGGACTTAAACTTCCATTGACCTAGAAGGATCATGCCACACATGTCCTTATTCTGTTTTTAGGGTGTTCATTGTAATCACTTCAACCAACCATCTTAAGAAAAGCCTTTTGAAAATATATATGAGTCATTTTCTAGTTATAGTAATAATGTTTTATGACATTAAATTTATTTTGGGGGGTTGTTCCTTTTGGCTTGTCCTCTGAAAGTTATTGAAATGAGTTTAAATCCACTCTGAGTCATCTGCTACATTAATAATATTGTCCTCCTTTATGGCATATTCATTACACATATATCAAGAGACACAAGTCACTCTGGATGAACCAGCAGGCTACAAAAGAAATAGCAAGTAGCTAAAAGAAGACTGAAAAGATGAACCATAAAGAAATCTCTATCTCTCTTTCTTTCTCAATACTAAACGTAAACCAAGTAAAACTCCGCCTAATTTGAAACGTGATGAGATGGTTTATTTCATAAGCAAAATCCTTAATATCATCTGGTTAAACACATACATACAATTCTGAAGCATGTCTAGGGAGTCTTCATTGGGTCCAAGAGATACAGTTTATCCCAAATAAATTCTGCACATTGGTAGAGATTTGGAAGTGGCTTCTCTAATCTATCCAACGAATCATAAATGCTATGCTAGGCCTTAATGTTAGGTTTTTGGATCATAGCAAGCACTCTGTTTGGTCTGTCCATATCTGCTTCTGTTCCTAGTTTGGGAATAAGTTTCAGGTGTCGTGTGTGAAAAAGAAAAAGAGATAAGAACCTCCAAAATTATCTGGCACCAAGATACAGTTTCAGAAAAAAAAGAAAGTCAAGTCTTTTCAATACAATTAATAACCTCTTCATGATATAACTCTTATAACGTATTATATTATTAAAAATAACCTTATCTAAAACACTGAAAACTGACTTCTATTGGGAAATTATGAGTATGTGAGGAAAGGGGTATAAGGAAGAAAAGAGAATCTAATCATTTTACCACAAAATGTTAGAAATTCAAAACAATTATGAATGGAAAGACCCAACTTCATAACGAATGCCCAGGAATCGTTTTAGAGACCCCCTTTTTTTTAACTTAAGTGTTCTGAACTCTTCAAAATTGAATCAACAATGGAGGCCCACGTATATGTCTGACCTTTTGAAAGTGTAACCAAAATTATTCAACCAGGAACGAAAGATTTCACTATGGCAGACTGATAAGAATGTTGGCTTCCCAGTCTTGCAGATCTGCTCCTTATGACCCCATGCACATCCCATCCTGCCTATGTTCCAAAACATCATCACAAAGATTCTTTCTGCGCCTAGTAAATTTGGCACAAATTGAGACAAAGAATAAAAAAAGTACTTTTTTTACTTTTATTTTATTCCTTTTGTCTATTACATGAAAAATAGTCAACGGGCAAACAGAGACTATCAATAACAAAAGAAAACAAATATAAAACAAAAACAATAAACCACCAAATCAAAGCAGAATTACCTAAACTGAATGGACATGATCTAAAAGGACTGTTAAAGGAATGTCTATGGTTGATTGAAATTTGATTTTAATTTTCCTAATTTTCAAATACCTACAAATTATCATGCCACAGGAATTAAAACACACGTAAACTGAATCCAAAGTATGCATCTGAAAACCAGTTGCATCACTTCCTAATTACGTAACTTCAAATGAGTTTGATCCTTTTGTGTCACAATATTCTCATTCTAAAATGAGGGTAAAAGAAACCTACATTACAGGGTTGTTTTATAATAATATATAGAAAGATCAAGGGAATACCTGGTTGAGACTGCATATCAGTGCATACATTTTAGCTATATTATTTTTTAAACATAAACTTAGAACTGTATTAAAAACATTCTAAGAATTGTTAAACATTGGCTTTTAATATGTTTTCAGAGTTTAGAAACAGATGTATTCATGCCCTTTTAATTTCTTTCCTAATGAATAAACGTATTTCTTATATATCTAATTATAATTTTATTAAAAACACATGCATTACTTTAAACTTGTATTTTTGTAAAAATAAATACATTTCATAAAATTTGGAAAATGGAGAAAAAATATGATCATCTTATATTCTAATGAAGATAGTGGGAGACAGAAAAGACATGTTCTCTTGCAAGGTCTGACAGGAGCTAGTTTTCCTGGCACAGTATTCCCTCTTTTTAAGGGGTGTCACTAGCTAACGAGAGTGCTGCCCATCTCTTTAGGTTGAGTGTAGGAATATGTAAAGAAAAACCAAGTAGAACTTCTAGAAATAGAAAAATATTGTCTCTAATCATAAAAATTAATTGAGTGGATTAAACAGCAGGTTACACAACAGTAAGTAGAGTGAGAGTACTTGGAGGTACAGCCAAAGAAGCCATCCAGATTACAGAGAGATAGAGGGATACAATCTATAAAAGAGAAGTTAATAAAAAAGGACAATAGAGTAGAATAACAGAGTGATAAAACTGGAGTGTCCAAGAAAAAAGAGTAGGTAAAGGACCTCATAAGAAGATATAATGACTCAAAAATTGCCAAAATTTATGAAAAATATAAATCTTTAGATCCAAACATCAGTCAAATCTAAAACAATATTAAAATACATGTATTTAAAGATAAATTATATAGCTATATATATATTATAAATAGATTAAATTCATCTGTATACACCACTATATTACGTATGATACATTGCATTTCGCAGATTGTATCCTATATAAAAAAGAGATCAGAATCAAACTACCATACTTCAAAGATAGTATCTCTCTGAAAGAAAAGAAGACTACCCAAAAGAACATGGTACAATTATCACAAAGATACTCTAAAGGTACCTCAGGAAAATGAAAACTGAATGAGTACCCAGAAAAATCTCACTAACATACCTTCTCAAGGATAAACCACAGGAAAAAAAAAAAAATCTGACCCCAAAGGAGACACTGAAATTCAAGAGGTAACATCAGCCAAAGTAATTAGTAAATCTCTGGATAATTTTAAGTAAGCATTGAATATATAATAATAATAAATAAAGTTGGAGAATCATAACAGGATTAAAATACTGGATAATATTGACTTGCCAGTCAGGCGGCATCTGATCGGAGTTAGTATGCTTGGGGTTTTGTTTAATTAATTTATACACTTTAAGTTACATGCGTTCATTTAATTTTAAGTTCAGGGAACAAAAAATTCAGTATATTATTTCCAAACCAATAGAGAAAATATGTAGTAGTACAATCATCATTAATTTAAAAGAAAGGAGAAGGGGAAGAATGAACAAACATCAACAAAGCAGGACAAATACAAGATAAAATGATTTAAATAAGTCTAAATATACCAGTAATGAAAAGAAATTAAACAGACATGTTCATTCCTCTTGTATTTGAGAGTAGAGAAAAATGTGTAAAATGTTATATTACCAATGGCATTGTTAAATGATCTACACTTTGGAAGAAGGCAGTTAGTAATTTGACAAAGCAATTTGACAACTCTTCTGATAGTTTATTTGATAGAAAGATCCTAAAACACAGAGAAAGCCATAAATACAATGCATTATTTAAAATTCTGAAAGAAGAAGGAAGGAAGGAAGGAAGGAAGGAAGGAAGGAAGGAAGGAAGGAAGGAAGGAAGGAAGGAAGGAAGGAAGGAAGGAAGGAAGGAGGAGGGAGGGAGGGAGGGAGAGGGAGGGAGGAAGGGAAAGCACAGAAGGAAAGAAGGGAGAGAGAGAGGGAGGGTGGTAAGGAGAGAAAGGGAAAAATTTAATGCTCAATGATATAGATGGATGTTAAAATAAATTATATGATCATATGCTAGATAAATTTGCAAGCATTTGATGCCTATAGAGATCATGTAACAATATGCCAAACTGTAATCAAATAATAAAACTAATTCATGCATACTATGATTACTATATATATATATGCATAGAAAAAGATGCATAGTAAGAAATATTTTTAACTATCAAAGCATTCGTTTAGTGTCATATAATTATGGGTGACTTTTTCATATTATTTTCAAGTTTTCTACAATGTAATTTAAATTTAGACTTAAATAAGAAGGAAAGAGGATTCTTGTTTTGAAAATCCCTCCATTATGCTATACCTCAGAATATTTCTGAGGATGCATGTTATAAGCTAGATGATCTTAGCCTTTTTAGATTTGCTGAGGTCTACACCAAATCTAATATTGTGGATTTTCTTAGGTTGTTATTTGTGATATGTATATACTTACTCATATTTTTACTGCCACACTATATTCTTCTTTGTTTCTATCCTGGAGAAACTAAAGTATACAAAATCCAGGTGTGCCAGCTCTTCCAAATTTTCTGGGCTAAACTCTTAATATTGGTACATCTAGTATTAGCATATGGTGCAGAAAATATTTCACCTTTCTGTGTGTGTTTGTTTTAATTTTGCTTACCTGTGAATGGAGGTTGGCTAGATGACCTCTGATACCTCTTGTTCTAGTTATCCATAATTCTTGTTTCTTTCATTTTAAAATGGAAAGAAACAGAATCCCAGCCAGTATAATTGCTGGATCATACCCAAATCTAATTTTAAGGCTGGTACAATTATAGTAAAGATAATAGAGCTGAAAGAAATTTTAGAGATGGTATAGCCCACTTCTTTCTGAAGAAAACTAAGCCCTTGGGAGGAGTGCTCAAATTTTACCTAGAGAGGTAGTTATAAAATGGAGTGATACGGTTTTGCTCTGTGTCTACACCCAAATCTCATCTTGAATTATAATCCCTACATGTTGAGGGAGAGACCTGGTGAGAGGTGATTACATTATGGGGGCAGTTTCCCCCTGCTCTTCTTGTGATAGTAAGGGAGTTCTCACAAGATCTGGTGAGATGGTTTAAAAGAGGCACTTTCCCCTGATGTCTCCCTCTCTCTCCTGCCACCTTGTGAAGAAGGTAATGCCTTCTACCATGATTGTAAGTTTTCTGAGGCCTCCCCAACCATGTGGAACTGTGGGTCAATTAAACCTCTTTTCTTTAAAAATTACCCAGTCTCAGGTAGTATCTTTACAGCAGTGTGAAAACAGACTAATACACTGGAGAGTGGAAAAAAAATCAAGATTCTGTATCCTCTATCCAGTGAATGAAATGACACTCACAAAGTGCATAGCAGAGTAGCTAGCTCATAGTTGTGGCAATAATGGTTTATTTTCTTCTACCGTACTCTACACATTTACTTTTCCAGTATATATCAAGACATCGAAGGTAATATATAAACCCTCTATTATTATGCACTCTGAACTACAGGGATGAATGAAAACATGAACTTTGTCCTCAGAAGAGTAATTATAATGGAAAACATTTACTGTGCATTTACTGCATGAAGGGTGCTCTGCTGAAGTATGCATACATCACATACCATTTAATTCTCAAAGCATTCCTATCCAACATGTATTATTAGCATTGCTTTTTTATCAAGTGAGCAAATAAAGACTTAGGGAGGTTATACAGCCTCCTAGCTAGTTAATGGAAGGATTATGATTCAATGGATTCTTGAGAATATTAAATATTAATATTAAGTATATTAAGTATTAATGTTTAACATGTAAGATAATGCATTATGAATTTAATATCCATGAATCATCATTTACGGTGAAGACATATGACCTAAAATAGACCTGTTTTTTTTTCATCTCCAACCTTTCCATGTGCTATAAAAGCAGTTGTTTTAGGCAATTGTTTTAGACAGTTGTGTATGAGAATTCATTGAGAAAGTTGGAGTATTTATACTAGAGAAAGGGAAACAAATAAAAATGAATAGAAAATCAACAGAAAATAAAAGAATAGGAAAAGAAGAAAAAGCAGGAAAATAAATGAAAGTTTTGAGAGAAAGCATCAGATTTTGAGTTTGGGTTTCTTGTAATTTGGGGGACTCTAAACCATTTCCCAGTAGGTGGTGCTAGAGTATATCAGTTCCAAAATCCAAAAAGGCTGGCTTGGACCTTTTACTACACTCCACATACAGAAATAAAACAAAGCAAAAACCCTCACAAACAAATACCGGAAGTTGAGCATTGACTGACTTTTTGCAGTGATGTCAACTTTAGAATAAATTATAGTTTCCTCTGTATTACACACAAAAAGAGACTATTTGAAATGCAGTCCCCTTGTGAGGAAATACTGTAATGCCAGCAAGAGTTGAAACCTTTCATTCAGTATTTTTCCTCTGAGATTTTGTCCTACATTCACGAAAGATGTTTTCCATAGCCACTTAGTAAGTACAAAGTAAAAGGAGTTTCAGAGAGTCCCAGTTCCACATAATAAACGCAATATAAAAAGAAGTTTGCAAATGCTCACCTCCCCAACAATTTTCTCATAATGAAAGAAAATATGAGAATAATAAAATGTCAATATGATTTAAGAATACACTGAAGGAAAACCCTTTAATTTCTCAACGAAATAATGCAGAGTTATACATACCCAGGAAACTAAAGACCTGATGGAACTAGCAGAGCCTTTTCCATTCTCAGCCTGGGCTAGTTCCCCCCCTCGCCAAAAAAAATACATTTATTAAAGTATAGTCTCTTCCTGACCCATGGATACACTGAGATAGACTTTCTTGTATGTTGAGAAATTATCACTTGTCATTTTCATTCCAACATCTTTAGTTTAATTATAAATGTGTCACTGAGGACATGTATAAAAACGAGGTATAGGTCAGCCGGACGCAGTGGCTCACTCCTGTAATCCCAGCACTTTGGGAGGCCGAGGTCAGGAAATAGAGACCATCCTGGCTAACACGGTGAAATTCCGTCTCTACTAAACACACACACACACACACACACACACACACACACACACACGCACACATATTAGCTGGGCGTGGTGGCGGGCTCCTGTGGTCCCAGCTACACTGGAGGCTGAGGCAGGAGGATGGTGTGAACCTGGGAGGCAGAGCTTGCAGTGAGCCAAGATTGTGCCACCACACTCCAGCCTGGGCAACAGAGCGAGACTCCGTCTCAAAAAAAAAAAAAAAAAAAGAAAAAGAAAAGAAAAGAAAAAGAGAAAGAAAAACTGTGTGAAGAGACTGGGCATGGTGGCTCACGCCTGTAATCCCAGCACTTTGGGAAGCTGAGGTGGGCGGATCACGAGGTCAGGAAATCGAGACCATCCTGGCTAACACGGAAATCCCGTCTCTACTAAAAATACAAAAAAAAAAAAGAAAAAAGAAAAAAAAAAGTAACCGGGCGAGGTGGCGGGTTCCTGTGGTCCCAGCTACTCGGGAGGCTGAGGCAGGAGAATGACTTGAACCCGGGAGGCGGAGCTTGCAGTGAGCCGAGATTGCGCCACTGCACTCCTGCCGGGGCGACAGAGCAAGACTCCGTCTCAAAAAAAAAAAAAAAAAAGAAAAGAAAAGAAAAGAAAAGAAAGTAGAAAGAAAGCAGGTATAGCTCTATCGGTTTCTTCTCTAAAGCAACATTCCTCTGCCTATTATGCCCAGCAGTATCTTGCCATTTCCATCTTACCTGTCCATGGGAGTCAAGAAATGATTTTATTTCTTTAATGTGCTAAAGAATACAGCTAGTGCAAAGGGCTTGGAAAGATTGCAAGAGAATATGAAGCATCTGCATATACAGAAGGAGATAATTTTTTCAGTAAATGAGTGATGACTTTGTAATTTAAGTTTTCTCCTTCGGGTTTAGATTTCAGGAATAAAACACTGTGAGTGTAAGATTATAAAGGCCAGACCACCGATGGAGGTTTGGGGCACTCCTTCAACCACTCACAAATTGGACAGTATGTTTTGATGGAGCATGCCCTCCTTTACCAGGTATTTCAGGTTGTGAGGAGAGGCTGCAAGCTGTGAATCAGCATAACTAATCAAGACAGAATTTGTGTTTTGTACTTCATGGATCTTTTTTCCATTCATGTCCACTTCAAGAAGGCAGCCAGCTCCTTCATGCTTTTAACCTCACAGGAGGTTTGTGCTGTAGGACAGAAAGGCTAATTATCCAGCAGATGATCTGCCTTCCTGGCACTCCTTGAGGGAATTATGCCAGATAGGGGAAAGGGAGACATGTGCCTTGTGGAAAAGAGAAGGTGGGAGGGGAGGAATGGCGCAGACGACCAGGATGGGAAGAGAGATCTGCAGACTCCCAGGGAACCTACAACTTGCTCCTTCACAGCATTGCAGGAGGTGAGCGGAGTTTGGGGTTAGGTGGGAGGGGTGTGGCTGCCTAGTATGCCTGAGGGGCTGGAGATTAGGCTGTTTCACATCCTTTGCAAAATTTACTGGGCTTCCAGATGACACTGAAACCCAAGGCTCTCAGATTTTAGTAGCCCTTGTAAGTTCAGACAAGGCATCTCAGTGGTAACCGGATGGGTAAAAGACCCCCAAATGCTTTGGTTTTCATAAGATGGATGTGAGTGAGAGAGCACCAAAATAAATTGAGATTGAATTATCACGGGATTTGAGCTTAAAAAAAGATCTAAACTTACTTTAAATAAATACATTTGATTTCTCAGATTTTTTACTAAGACTTATATTTATTTTAGTTCAAGTTTAGTTTCTTATTCTGAGATTTTTCCCTAAAAACGTAACTAACTGTCCATGCCAAAAAAAGGCAAATAACATTTTTGTTTCAAAGAAAATAAAAAATGCAAGAAGTGGGGAGAATTGTGTAAGAACACCTTTTTAAAATAATGTTCTTTTCTGGGTAAACATACTACTTAATAAAAACTCAAGGAAATATCTTTATTATATAACAGGCCAATTTTTGCAAGATGAGAATTAGGGAGGGGTGGGATGTGTAGATTTTAATATCCTTGTACCTACAAGTGTGCATGGCAACAGAAGAATAATGTTTGGGCTTTTGTGATGTGAATCAAGAGAGAGCCTCGTGGCTGAATTATCCAGCGAAATAGAGAAGTTATTGTTCACCACCTTTTATGTTAGGGTAGCAAGGAGTTGACAGCCAAGACCTAACTAAAGTCATACCACAATTCTTCTGGTTCAGTGTTCTGACCACACCTGCTGTATCTCAGTTCTTCAATAAACAAGGTGTGTGCCACCTTGTGGTTAGAAATTCTCAGCCAATAATTGTTCATCTTTTATTCTGGCTTATCTAGAGCTAAGTTCCGGACAGCAATTATTTCGGACATCTCCATTTTAAAGCAAAGTCAGGTTTTTGCCTTGAGATTTTGCCACTCCCAGCATTATGCTGGGGATCCTACCAGAGCTCTAGTCTCAAGCTTTGTTTCCTGTCCCAAGAGCTCATGACCCTCCACATTAGCAGATCCAGTACTTACTCACCCCTCTGGATTGCCCTCTTATTTTATTTTATTTTATTTATTTATTTTTGTGAAAGAGTGTCATTCTATCACCCAGGCTGGAATGCAGTGGCGCAATCTTGGCTCACTGCAAACTCCGCCTCCTGGTTCAAGCGATTCTTGTGCCTCATCCTCCCAAGTAGCTGAGATTATAGGCGTGCACCACCACACCTGGCTAATAATTGTATTTTTAGTAGAGACAGGGTTTTACCATGTTGGCCAGACTGATCTCAAACTCCCAGCCTCAAGTGATCCTTCCACCTCAGCCTCCCAAAATGCTGGGATTGCAGGCTTGAGGAACCGCACCAGGCCTGGATTGCCTTCTTATATCAAGCTTCTAGATTCCCTTACTTTTACTTTCCTACCATAATTCAAAAAATTGCTAAAGTGTGTTGAGATTTTTCAATGTGCTTTACCAAAAAAGGTTTTTCCGAATATCAAATTAACCATCTTGACTCCATTTTCCATTTCCTGTCAAGTACATCTGAGCCAGTCTTTTGCCCACACCACCACACCAATGCTAATGTTAAAAGATAATTTTCAGAAAAAGGTGAAATCATGACCGTCATGCAGATATGAAAATGAACATGTGTTATATAATTTTACTTACATAATATGAGGGAGCCAGGGAGATGTTATAACCGATTCAAAGGAAAAGTCAAACAGCACTAATTTATCTAGAGCACAGGAATGTTGAAATTAATTGGAAATGCAGACAAAACTAATTTTTCCACATTCATTTAGATCACTACCAAACTGGACACAGAAAGTCAATTAACATTACTACCAGACAAGTCAGAATTTGTTTATCAGTTACCTACTACTTACAAAGATTTGCAAAATAGCTCAAAGACAGTGAGCAGGAGTAGAATCTGATACCCTAAAAGTTGTCAGACTATGTATAGTTGCTCACTGAAACACAAAATGTTTTTCATACACTGATCTTGTCAAGGTCATTAATGACTTCTACACTGAAAAATTCAGTGTTATTTCTTCATAATCATCTTGCTTAAGCTATTAATAGCTTTTGATATAACTAATGACTTGCTTTCTTTTTGGAAAAAAAAATTATGTGCTGTCCCCTTTGCTGATTTCTCTTTATTTTCATAAACTCTTCTCCATCTGTACTCATTGTGTAGGTGACTTCATCCAATTCCAAGTATTTAATACCAACTATATGCTTGAAATTCCTCAGATTATATCTTTAGTCCCAACATCTCCTGGATCCATCTGACTATACACTTTTTTGGCTCACATCTATTGTCAAGTTGCCATCTTAAATTTCTGTCTGAAACTGGACTTTGATTTATTTTAATCTAACCCTTTTCAACACTCTCTCACACACACACACGCAAACACCCACGCCCACACACACACATACACACACCCCTGATCTTCATGCAGTTCTAGTTACTCAAGCCAAATCTGCAGAGTCATTCTGAGTATCTTCAATTTGTCCATCCAGGTTCATTCTCTTCTCTAAACCCTGATTCATGACACCAAACTAAACTGAATGTCATTTCTCAGTAAACATCTTGCAAGCGTGTAATAACCTTTTACACTTGCCTTTCTACAGACTATTCTCATATGCAAACAGAGCAAACTTTTAAAATGAATATCATATCCTCCCCTTCAGACCTTCTTGCTATTCTTTGAATATACTTAGAATATTCTTGTTTCAGGGTCCTTACTTGCCTGGAAGGTATGTCCCTTAGATATTCAGTTTGATTTCTCCTTCACTACAACTTCATGAATAAATGTGACCTTATCAGAGATTTTCCTGACTCTCATACGAAAGGGCATCCGTCCCCCTCTCCATGATCATTCTCTATCCCCCTTACTCTACTTCACATTACTTCACAGCACTTACCACCACTTTACATAATTTTTATATCTGTAGTGTATTTATATTTGTTTAGGGTTTATTTGATATCTTTCCTTCTCAGAATCTAAGTCCCATGAGAGCAAGAATTTTGTCTGTTTTTTCCAGTGATGTTTGTGCTGTGTATATAAACATGTCTGCATCATAGTCACGCCATACGGGTGTGGAGTGAAATGAAAGATTGAATAAATGAATTGACCAATGATGCAGAAGTTATGTTACAGCACCCTGCGTGATACATGGTCAGTCCTACTTTTATTTGAGTCCCAACCATTTTTCAACAGGAAGAAAAGAAGTTCCCTACGTATAATCGCAAATATAATCAAATACTTGAAAGATGTTCTTTGGCCTCAATGTGACTTTAAAGCTGAAACACAAACAAAATCAGAGTTGAGCAATGATTTCTTAAGAAGCCAATAATGAAGAAACAAGTCAGCAGGATAAACAAAGATCTATATGGAAGAAACTTCACATCACTGTGGGTTCAAGTTATATTTTCTTTGAGTAAAAAATCACAGTTATACTATTGATAGTATAATTAACATCTTGTTGAATTCATAAAATTGCCTTGAATAAAGTAATGATTGTCTAGTGAATTTCTAAGTTCTCCATGGGGAAAGAAATATAAATATATCAAATCCATAATATGTAAATTTGATATAGAATATAAATTTGATATAATTATATTTCACAAGCAATAGAGTAAATGTTCTTCACTTTCCTTTCACACAGTTACTTTATTTCATTTTTATAGTTTTGCATTTAGAGCCTTCTATACTTTTATTGTATCAGTAACTATTAAAATTCAGCTCTTTAATGAAGCAATTTCAGCTTTATCCGATACATCTCTGATAACATTGAAGCAACTCTCTTAAGGTCAACTCTATACCATTAAATTATTTTTCAAAATATTCTCATGATAGTAATAGAGTGTATTGGTCCTGGTATTTTTTTCTGAAGATTACTGGCATAAGAATTATCCGGGGAAGCCAAATTGAAATTTCCATACCATCTTATTTGGTGAACAATGAGAAATAAAACCTATTTAAACCTACTTTTTTTTTTTTTTTGAGATGGAGTTTTGCTCTCATTGCCCAGGCTGGAGTGCAATGGCATGATCGTGGCTCACTGCATTCTCTGCCTTCAGGTTCAAGTGATTCTCCTGTCTCAGCCTCCCGAGTAGCTGGAATTACAGGCATGCACCACCGCACCCAGCTAATTTTTTTTTCTTTCTTTTTTTTAAGTAGAGATGGAGTTTCACCATGTTTGCCAGGCTGGTCTTGAACTCCTGACCTCAGGTGATCTACCCACTTCAGCTTCCCAAAGTGCTGGGATTACAAGTGTGAGCCACTGTTCCCAGCCTAAACCTATGTAAATTAAATGAACACAGAGAATATTGTAAAGGATAACTGGTAATGGTTTCAAATATGGCTTATTCTAGGAGTTCAAATAATAGCTCCAGAACCTGCCATGTCTCCACCTTTAGATTCTACTTTCCTTCATGTTGAGTGAGTCTCAGACTCCTTATGACAAGCTGTTTGCCAAAATCTCTGTTCCAGGGATAAAGAATGTCTCCGTCTCTTTCCAGGAGCTCTTGAAAAGCCTTAGAATTAACTTGTATACCTTAAGCAAATCAGTAACTTTTTCTCTGTCAATAGCAAGGTTGAAGCAAAAGAAAAAAAAGAAAGATTCATCTATAATAGGGACTAAACATGAAAATTCTTAAATATAGCAAGAGTAGCATGAGATTTATATAAAAGTTAATTTATAAAATCCAAATGAAGTACATAAAATATTCCTAATGATGTGACTATTATAGAAATGTCATTACTTCTAAAATTAATATAGAAAGGTTATGCAACTTAAATTATAATCTTGATAAGCTTTTCTGTTGAACAATATAAAGTGATTCTAGAATGTATGTGGAAAAATATATCTCTAGAAATAGTCAAGAAATTTATGAATACTGAATAATAATAAGAAGGCAAAGTAGGAGACTTCCAGGTACTAAAATAACTGTGAAGTAACTGTAATCAAAGGTAAGTGTATAATATTAGCACAGGAATAGGTAAATATATTAGTCACATATGCCTGAGCATCCATAGAAAGATTTAGTAGTTATAGGATTTTAATCAAACTTAGTGAGAGTGTCTAATTTAATAAACGATGCTTGTATGTTTGATTATCCATGTAGAAGAAAACTGAATCCTTGCTCTAAGAAAAACATTGAAAGAAAATTTAGAAGGCTATTCGTATAAATTTGAGATGGGAAAGATATTCCCAAGTTTAACAGAAACCACAGAAACCATAAAGGAAAAGCTAGATATATTTGGCTATTTTAAAATTACATATTTCTGCAAGGCAAAAGATAGCAGAAACAAAATGAAGAAACAAATTTAAAGATATTTAAAGTGTTAAAAATTAAATTAAGTGTAGAAAAGGTTTATTTTTCTAGGGCACTAGTTATTAAAGGATCATTACATGTGAATTCCTTCTGTAGAATTCATAGGATTATCAAACTGTAAAAGCAACAGAAAGAGAAATTACAAATTTTATCAATAAAACTATTTTACAGTTAACACTTAAGCTTTTATTGTCCAGAAATATCTTTCTAATGAAATGGTATTTCTAGAAAAGCATGAAAAATCACTCCAATTCTTTATTTTAAAACTAAGTAAATAAGAAGCAGAATGGTTCTCATTTGAAAAGATACAGAATAAAACAGAGCAAAAGAAACACAAAGGCGATGAAAAATCATTAATAAGAACTCAAAAATGTCCCTTTCAAACAAAAGTTGAAAGGGTCAACAGACTTGCACTTTTGACCAAGAAGGAATTTTAGAAATGTGAGTCAATAGAAAAAAACATCCTGTTTTTCAGTCCAATCATGGCAATGAAAAATAGGATTCTCAAAAACATAAAAGAGGCATACCACGATAAACATAAGTTATTACTCTTAGATGACTTAAATGATGAACAAAATGTAGACATTGTGATCATGGAAATGTATTTCAGATGTAGAGTTTGATCTGATTAATGGAGAAAATCCCACAGCATCTCTACTGAAAGAAACTATAAAAAGGAAGTACTGGTAAAACAGCTTTCTCAGGGGCCATGGTAACTGTGAGCTAATATCATTTGTATTTGGTAGGAGATGGGGAAGAATGGGAGATCATTAACTTTTGAAGGACTTCAGTGGATGAATGCACTCAATCTGTCCCAGATGCATTTCATTAAGAAAGAATAAACTAGCTAACATTGCCAAAATTAAGTTCACTTAAGGTAGCAGGTCAGGGATGTTTTTCATGATCTGTGTCTTTAATAAGGAAATGTTTTCCATCAAAGTGGCTCAAATGGGAAAGACAGAAAATATCAAACGTTGAAGAAGGTGTGGAACAACCAGAGAGCTGTTTTATGGCACTGGTAGGAGTGTAAATTGGTACAACAACACTGAAAAACTAGCTGGCAGTTCAAAAATTAAACAAATGAGTGTTCGTGACTCAGCGGTTCCAGCCTTAGGTTTATATGGTCAACAGAAATGTGTACCAAAGAATGTTCACCAAAGAATGTGCACAAGAATGCCTAAGCAACGCTATTCATAATAGAACCAAACTAGAAACTGTCCAAGTGATTACTAGTAGCAGAACAAACTCATAAATTGCTTTATTCACCTAATGGGACACTCTACAACAATGAGAAGAAATGAAGTGCAACTATGCAACAAAACAGGTCTTGCAAACACAACATGGATGAATCTTCAAATGCAGTGTGGCACAAAGAAGTCAGGCACAAAGAGCATGTGTTGTTTACTTCCCTTTATATGCAATTAAAAAACAAGCTAAACTATGGGCATTGGAGTTCAGGATAATGGCTGTCTTTGGAGCACAGAAACCAGAGACTGTAAGGGGAATCAGAGGCCAGAGGGTTCTGGGATGCTGATAGTTCTCAGTTTGTAAAAATTCATCAAGCTATATAGTTATGTTTTGTATGCTCTTCTGTATGTATGTTATTTTTTAATAAAAAGATTTCCAACACAGTTTTATGTGTGTAGTACAGAGCTGGAAGCAATAAGTAGGAGAAGTGAGCAAGTTAATTTTCCTTAAATAGAGGGAATCATTTATACAAATTTATAACTAAAATGCAAACAGCAACTTTCTCTTTATAGGATAACGGATTTCATATATATGTTGTCCAATAGCCTGGAAAAAACAACATCTTTGGTTCTTATCTCAAAGCCAAAGGCTAATATTACACCTGCTTCAAATAATAGTTTTCATACACTCGATTCTATTATGTAAAATAAGAATATTGCTGTATTAGTCTGTTTGCATTGCTATAAAGGAATATCAAAGACTGGGTAATTTGTAAATAAAAGAGATTTAATTGGCTCACAGTTCTGCAGGGTGTACAGAAAGCATGGCATCTGCCTCTGCTCCTGGTGAGGGTTTCAGGAAGCTTACAATCATGGCGGACGGCAAAAGGGAAGCTGGTACATCACATGGCGAGAGACAGCAAGAGAGAGCAAGGAGGAGGTGGCAAGCTCCTCTATTTTTTTTTTTTATTTTTTAATGTGTATTTTTATTTATTTATTATTATTATTTATTTTTCATTTATTTATTTTCTATCTCAACAGGTTTTTGGGGGACAGGTGGTGTTTGGTTACATGAATAAGTTCTTTAGTGGTGATTTCTGACATTTTGGTGCACTCATCACCTAAGCAATGTACACTGTACCCCACATGTAGTCTGTTATCCCTAACCACCCCCAACTTTTTCCCCTGCGTCCGCAAAGTCCAATGTATCATTCTTATGTCTTTGCTTCCTCATAGCTTAGCTCCCACAGATGAGTGAGAACATATGATATTTCATTTTCCATTTTTAAGTTACTTCGTTTAGATTAATAGCCTCCAATTCCATCCAGGTTGCTGCAAATGTCATTATTTCATTCCTTTCTATGGCTGAGTATTATTCTATGGGGGCTGTGTGTGTGTATGTGTGTGTGTATCACATTTTTTTATCTACTCATTGATTGATTGGCATTTGTGCTAGTTCCATGTTTTTGCAATTGCAAATTGTGCTGCTATAAACATGTGTGTGCAATATCTTTTTCGTATCATTACTTCCTTCCCTCTGGGTAGATACTCAGTCATAGAATTGCTGGATCAAATGGTAGATCTACCTTTAGTTTTTAAGGAATGTCCACACTGTTTTCCAAGATAGTTGTACTAGTTTACATTCCTACCAACACTATAAAAGTGTTCCCTTTTCACTGCATCCCCACTAACAGCTATCATTTTTTTATTCTTTAATTATGGCCATTCTTGGAGGAGTGAAGTGGTATTACATTGTGGTTTTGATTTGCGTTTCCCTGGTGATCAGTGATGTTGAGCACTTTTCCATATGCTTGTTGGTCATTTGTATATCTTCTTTTGAAGATGGTCTATTCATGTTTTAGTCCACTTTTTAATGGGATTGTTTGTTTTTTCTTACTGATTGGTTTGAGTTCTTTGTAGATTCTGGATATTAGTCCTTTGTCGGGTATAGACTGCAAAGATTTTCTCCCACTCTGTGGGTTGTCTGTTAACTCTGCTGATTATTTCTTTTGCTGTGCAGAGCTTTTTAGTTTAATTAACTCCCATCTATTTACTTTTGTTTTAGTTGCATTCGCTTTTGGGTTTTTGGTCATGAAGTCTGCCTAAGCCAATGTCCAGAAGGGTTTTTCCCACCTCATCTTCCAGAATCATTATGACTTCATGTCTTAGATTTAAGTCTTTGATCCATTTTGAGTTGATTTTTGTATAGAGTGAGAAATGAGTATCCAATTTCATTCTTCTATATGTGGCTTGCCAATTATCCCAGCACCATTTGTTGAATAGGGTGTCCATTTCCCACTTTATTATTTGTTTGCTTTATTGAAGTTCAGCTGGCTGTAAGTATTTGGGTTTACTCCTGGGTTCTCTATTCTATTGTATTGGTCTGTGTGCATATTTTTATGCCAATACTATGCTATTTGGTGACTAAGGCCTTATGGTGTAGTTTGAAGTCAGGTAATGTGATGTCTCCAGATTTGTTCTTTTTGCTTAGTCTTGCTTTGGCTATGTGTGCTCTTTTTTGGTTCCATATGATTTTACCATGTTTTTTTCTAGTTCTGTGAGGAATGATAGTGATATTTTGATAGGGATTGCACTGAATTTGTAGATTGCTTTTGGCAGTATGGACATTTTTACAATATTGATTCTACCCATCTGTGAGCATGAGGTGTGTTTCCATTTGTTTGTGTTGTCTATGATTTCTTTCAGTAGTGTTTCGTGGTTTTCCTTGTAGATGTCTTTCACATTGTTGGTTGGGTATATTCCTAAGTATTTTAATTTTGTGCAGCTATTGCGAAAGGGGTTGAGTTCTTGATTTGATTCTCAACTTGGTTGCTGTTGGTGTATAGCAGAGCTACTGATTTGTGTACATTAATTTTGTATCCTGAAACTTTGCTGAGTTCATTTACCAGTTCTAGGAGCTTTTCGGATGAGTCGTTAGGGTTTTATAGGTATATGATCATATAATCAGCAAAGAGCAACAGTTTGACTTCTCTTTATCAACTTGAATGCCCTTTTTTTCTTTCTCTTGTCTGATTGCTCTGGCTAGCACCTCCAGTACTATGTCAAATAGAAGTGGTGAAAATGGACATCCTTGTCTTGTTCCAGCTCTCAGGGGGAATGCTTTCAACATTTCCCCATTCAGTATAATGTTGGTTGTGGGTTTGTCATAGATGGCTTTTATGACCTTAATATATGGCAGCTTTGCTGACGGTTTTAGTCATAAAGGGATGCTGGATTTTGTCAAATGATTGTTTACATCTATTGAGATGATCGTGTGATTTTTGTTTTTAATTCTGTTTGTGTGGTGTATCTCATTTATTGATTTACCTATGTTAAATTTTCCCTGCATCCCTGGTATGAAACCCATTTGCTCATGGTGGATTATCTTTTTGATATGTTGTTGGATTTGGTTTGCTAGGATTTTGTTGAGGATTTTTGCAGTCATGATAATCATGGATATTGGTCTATAGTTTTCTTATTTTGTTATGTCCTTTCCTGGTTTTGGTATTAGGATGATACTGATATTAGGATTATAGAATGATTTAGGAAGGATTCCCTTTTTCTCTATCTTTTGGAATAGTGTCAATAGGATTTATGCCAATTCCTCTTTGAATGTCTGATAGAATTCAGCTGTGAAT
The DNA here is from genome assembly GCF_037993035.2 of Macaca fascicularis. Classification (NCBI taxonomy): domain Eukaryota; kingdom Metazoa; phylum Chordata; class Mammalia; order Primates; family Cercopithecidae; genus Macaca; species Macaca fascicularis. The sequence goes on along the minus strand of NC_088389.1, from coordinate 103,768,350 downwards.
CCATCTGGTCCTGGACGTCTTTTGTTGGCAATTTTTTTATTACCATTTCAATCTTGCTGTTTGTTATTGGTCTGCTCAGAGATTCTATATATTCCTGGTTTAATCTAGGAGGGTTGTATATTTCCAGGAATTTATTCATCTCCTCTAAGTTTTCTAGTTTATGCGCATAAAGGTGTTCATGGTAGTCTTGAATAATCTTTTGTATTTCTGTGGTATTAGCTGTAATGTCTCCCATTTCCTTTCTAATTGAGCTTATTTGGATCATCTCTCTTCTTGGTTAATCTTGCTAATGGTAAATCAATTTTATTTATCTTTTCAAAGAACCAGCTTTTTGTTTTGTTTATCTTTTGTATTTTATTTTGTTATTGTTTCAATTTGATTTAGTCCTGCTCTGATCTTTCTTGTTTCTTTTCTTCTCCTGGGTTTGGGTTTGGATTGTTCTTTCTCCAGTTCTGTGAGGTGTGACCTTAGATTGTCTATTTGTCCTTTTTCAGACTTTCTGATGTAGGCATTTAATGCTATGAACTTTCCTGTTAACACCACTTTTGCTGTATCGCAGAGGTTTTGATAGGTGGTGTCACTACCATCGTTCAGTTCAAACAATCTTTTAATTTCCATCTTGATTTTGTTGTTGATCCAACCATCATTTAGGAGCAGGTTATTTAATTTCCATATACTTGCATGGTATTGAGGATTCCTCTTGGAATTGATTTTCAATTTTATTTTACTATGATCTAAGAGAATACTTGATATAATTTTGATCTTAAATTTACTGAGACTGGTTTTGTGGCCTATCATATGGTCTACCTTACAGAATGTTCCATGTGCTGATGAATAGAATGTATATTCTGCAGTTGTTGGGTAGAATGTTCTATAAGTATCTGTTAAGTCCATTTGTTCTAGGGTGTAGTTTAATTCCATTGTTTCTTTGTTGACTTTCTATCTTAATGACCTGTCTAGTGCTGTCAGTGGAGTATTGAAGTCCCCCACTATTATTGTGTTGCCATCTATCTCATCTCTTAGGTCTAGTAGTAATTATTGTAAAAATTTGAGAGCTCCAGTATTAGGTGCATATATATTTAGAATTGTGATATTCTTCTGTTGGACTAGTCCTTTTATTATTATATAATGTCCCTCTTTGTCTTTTTAATCGTTGTTGCTTTAAAGTTTGTTTTGTCTGATATAAGAATAGCTACTCCTGCTCACTTTTGGTGTCCATTTGCATGGACTATCTCTTTCCACCCCTTTACCTTAAGTTTATGTGAGTCCTTATGTTTTAGGTGAGTCTTCTGAAGACAGCAGAAACTTGATTGGTGAATTCTTATCCATTCTGCAGTTCTGTATCTGTTAAGTGGATCATTTAGGCCATTTACATTCAGTGTTGGTATTGAGATGTGAAGTACTATTCTATTCATCATATTATTTGCTGCCTGAATACCTTGGTTTTTTTCACTGCATTATTGTTATATAGGTCCTATGAGATGTACGCCTTGAGGAGGTTCTATTTTGATGTACTTTGAGGATTTGTTTCAAGATTTAGAGCTCCTTTTAGCAGTTCTTGTAGTGGCACATTCTCTCAGTATTTGTTTTTCTAGAAAAGACTGTATCTTTCCTTCATTTATGAAGTTTAGTTTCACTGGATACAAAATTCTTGACTGATAATTGTTTTGTTTAAGGAGGCTAAAAATAGGACCACTATCCCTTCTAGCTTTTAGGGTTTCTGCTGAGAAATCTGCTGTTAATCTGACAGATTTTTCTTTATAAGTTACCTGATACTTTCGCCTCACAGCTCTTAAGATTCTTTCCTTTCTCTTGACTTTAGATAGCCTGATGACTATGTGCCTAAGCAATGATCTTTTTGTGATTAATTTCCCAGGTGTTCTTGGAGCTTCTTATATTTGGATGTTTAGATCTCTAGCAAGGCTGGGGAAGTTTTCTTTGGTTATCCTCTCAAATGTGTTTTCCAAACTTTTAGATATCTCATCTTCCTCAGGAATACAAATTATTCTTAGGTTTGGGATATTTAACACAGTCCTAAAATTCCTGGAGGCTTTGTTCATTATTTAAAATTCTTTTTTCTTTGTCTTTGATGGATTGGGTTAATTCAAAAGCCTTATGTTCGAGCTCTGAGGTTCTTTCTTCTGCTTGTTTGATTCTACTTCTGAGGCTTTTCCAGTGCATTTTGCATTTCTCTAAGTGCCTCCTTGACCAGAAGTTGTAGTTGTTTTTATTTATACTCTCTATTTCAGTGAAGACTTTTCCTTTCATATCCTGTATCATGCTGTTTATTTCTTTAAGTTCGACTTCACCTTTCTCTGGTGCCTCCTTGATTCTTCCTCTGGCAATTCAGAGATTTCATCTTGGTTGGGATCCATTGCTGGTGAGCTGGTATGATCTTTTGGGAGTATCAAAGAACCTTGTTTTTCATATTACCAGAATTGTTTTTCTGGTTCCTTCTCATAGTCTGGGATAGACTATGTCAGAGGGAAGATCTGGGATTCAAGGACTGCTGTTCAGTTTCTTTTGTCCCACAGGATGCTCCCTCTACGTGGTGTTCTCCCCCTTCCCCAAGGGATGTGGCTTCCTAGGAGCCAAACTACAGTGATTGTTTTTGCTCTTCTGGTTCTAGTCACTCAGTTGAGCTACTGGGCTCCAGGCTGTTACTGGAGAGTATCTGCAAATAGTCCTGTGATGTGATCTGTCGTCAGGTCTTGCAGCCCTGGATACCAGTGCCTGCTCTGGTGGAGGTAGCAGGGGAGTGAAGTGGACTCTCTGAGTTTGTGTTGTGTTTTTGTTTAGTGCACTGGTTTTGTGTTGGTTGGCCTCCAGCTAGGAGGTGGCGCTTTCAAGAGTGTATCAGCTATGGTCCTATAGGGAGGATGCAGACCTTCCCTAGGGACACCTGATTGAGTATTCAGTTTTCTCAGGCAGTGGGCAGAGCCATAGAGCTCCAGATTATGACTTTTGTCTTCAGCTACCAGGATCTCTAGAGAAAGACTACCAGGTAGGGGAAGAAATAGGCATGTCTGAGCTCAGCCTTTCCTTGGGCAGGGCTTGCTGTGGCTGCCGTGGGGAATGGGGGTGTGGTTCCCAGGCCAATGGAGTTATATTCTCATGGGAATTATGGCTGCCTCTGCTGAGTCATATAGGTTACGGGGGAAGTCGGAAAAAGCCAGTAGTCACAGGCCTCACTCTGTTCCCACACCACCCACTGTCCTAAAGGCCAGTCTCACTCCTACTGTGCCCCCCAACAGCACTGAGTCTATTTTCAGGCAGCCAGTTACCAGGGCTGAGAACTTGCTCCAGACCACCAGCCTCTCTGTTGAGAAAGCAAGCCAATTCACAGTTTTTCAGTGTCTCATGCAGCCTCCAGCAGTGATCCAGTTCCTTCAAAAGGTCTGTGGTTTCTCTCAGCTTTGCTGGTATGCTCCCGCAGTAGTTTTTGGAGCAAGTCTGTGATATGAATCTCCACACACTGGTGTGTCCGTCTGAGAGGGAGCTGCAAGCTAGCCCTGCTCCTATCCACCATCTTAATCCCCTCTCTTGCAAGCTCCTTTCAACAACCAGCTCTCATCATCACCAAGGGAATGGCACCAAGCCATTCATGAGAGATCTGCTCCCATGACCCAAACACCTCCCACCAGGCTCCACCTCCAGCATTGAGAATGACATTTCAACATGAGATTGCGAGGAAACACACATTCAAACCATATCAATTGTTAAATCAAGAGATACCATCTTCTAAATCATTTCACTGCCCATGGCAATTTTACCCTTGGAAGCTTTTACAAGCAATATTATTCTATGACCCACAAAGGCCTATTGAAGTAGATTGCCAATCAATACATATTTTAAATGGTCATGAATTATCCAGTACATGTTCAATGACTTTACACTTAAGTCACTTAGCTAAGTACTGCTAAGACAATAGGTGACATTCTGCCTTTCACATGTGTTAAACTCTCTTCCTAATCTGCTGGATTTCTAAACTACCCTGTTTTCACCTACTCTGAGATGGCAAAAGCCTTTAGCAATGCTAAACAGATAGACAAAAGTCAAAATGCCAGGCAGAACGGTAAGAGGCACACTGAGGCCCAATGAGGACTGCAAGTATGGAATGCTAGGAAATAGTGTAAGCTAGGTGAAGTTGGCATGGAGGAGTCAAGGAATGAAGATTCTAGAAAAGTGACCATCTGTGCAAAGAGGTAAATTGGTAGAGCTATAAAAATATGCTTATCAAAGAAAAACCATCTATCATGTTGAGACGGTATAATTCCCTTGACCCCCTTAGCCAGTAGGAACTGAAGTGGCTCATTTCCCTCAGGCTGCCACTGGCTACTCCTTGCGGGAGGAAGCATGCGAGCGAGGGAGTGAGGGAACCGGAGTGAATGAACTCTAGCACCAGTCAGTTGCTCCTCTCTGGAGGAAGCAGGAACTGTGTAGGCCCCACAATGGTGTCAGATCATGTTGCAACCAATGCTCTTTCAGAGCTGCAGTCCGGCGACTGCCAAGTGCCAACCAGCTCAGTGGAAGGTCAGAGTGGCAGCTTCTGTCCTCTCAGCACTCAGGTTCTTGTCCGGCATCCAGGAAGAAATCAGGTCACACAAACTGAAAGGTGATGAACGCAGAAGACTTTATTGAGCGGTAGGTGGCTCTCAGTGGAAAGGGAGGCTAGAAAGGGAATGGGAAGGTGATATTTCCCTTAAACCCAGCCATATCCAGCTGGGCCCATCTCCCAAGCTGCACTGTCTGAAGCTAGCCACGTTTATCTGTTGTCTCTGATGCTCAGTTGCTTCTCTGTTCGCCACTCAGCTGCTTGTATCCTTGATACTCAACTGCTTGTGTTGCTCTGCCAGCTGAAGTATTTTATGGGTATAGGATAGGGGTGGGGCAGGCCAAAAAGGCAACATTTGGGTGGGAAAAATGGGGTTAGCTGTTTTCACTTAGGGCTGAGGTTCCAGGCTTAAGGGTGGAGTTCAGCCGGGAGCCCAGCCCTACTGTACCAATGTCAAGGTCTGTTTTACAAAAAGAGGTTATTGTGAAGCAATTTTCAAATGCATACCCCATTTATATGTGTAAGGAGGGTAGGAGGAAGCTTGAATATTTATGACCAGTCTTAGAAAGAACAACTAAAGTATGTGTATGTAACTGTATGACTATATATACACATTAGGTACATGTATCTGTGTATATAAATGCATATATATATATAATTGTATTATCATTATTTATGTCTACTCTAAGGAGTTTTGCAACTTAGCGATAATATTTCAGTAATCTTTTTTTTTTTTTTTTTTTTTTGAGATGGAGTCTCGCTCTGTCACCCAGGCTGGAGTGCAGTGGTGCCATCTCGGCTCACTGCAAGCTCTGCTTCCCGAATTCACGCCATTCTCCTGCCTCAGCTTCCCTGCCAGTACGCCCAGCTAATTTTTTATATTTTTAGTAGAGACGGGGTTTCACCATATTAGCCAGGATGGTCTCGATTTCCTGACCACGTGACCCACCCGCCTCGGCCTCCCAAAGTGCTAGGATTACATTAGTCATCTTTTTTACACTTGGCACCTAAAGTGCCTGGCTTAGACTAGGGGCCTGAAAACACTCATTAACACAAAATAAAAGTGTTTTGGAGGTATGCAGAGTTTCTTGACGGATCAATAAATAATTTCAAACATCTAAGATTTCATATTTGCAGTTTTTTTGTCTTCCTGTATTCTCAGTTGCCAGCTTTTGTTTTAATTTAATTAATGCAAAACTTCTATATCCTGCAGTTTCAACTAACAGTTTGGTTGCCTAGTCTGAGAGTCTGAAGATTCATTCTCCCTCTAGACCAGCTCCACTAACTTTATGACAGATACTTGCCACCCTTAAACATTTCTTTACCATATACATGAGTTCACAGATGTGAAGGGAACGTATAATCTTAAATAAACACCATATGCTCTATATTAGGCTTATGCTCTAAATATAGAACTGTATTTAGAGTATTATGTTTTTTGGAAAAAATCATAGTTTTGTCAGCATTCTATTTACAACACATTGCTACATCTTTCTCCTTTCCTATATTTTTAACAAAATCAATGAAAATGTACATGCAGTATTTTATACTTGCTATTTGTAATATATTATCCCTTCATTCCAAAAAATAAACTTCCACAACAATCATTAAATAGCAGGAAATATTAACCATCTGCATGCATGTATCACACTTTAGTTTTAAATTTTCGTTTGAGATATTTCAAACATAGAGAAAAATAGAATAAAAAATGTGATGAACAGCCTTCAACTCATCATCAAGTTCTATGAAATTACATACTATATCATTGAAACTCTGTGATACCCTCTCCGTCTTAAATCCTTTCTCCACGGAATACTGGATTTTGTGTTTATCATCCTCATTTAAGCGTTTATTCCCATAGTGTAAACACTTGAATATGTCCACACAAAATACAGCATGATTTTTCAGGTGTTAAAAAAATTTATGTAGGCCGGGCATGGTGACTCACGCCTGTAATCCCAGCACTTTGGGAGGCTGAGGCAGGCGGATCACCTGAGGTCAGGAATTGGAGACTAGCCTGGAAAACGTGGCAAAACCCCATCTCTACTAAAAGTACAAAAAATAGCTGGGCATGGTGGCAGGCATTTGTAATCCAAGCTACTCAGGAGGCTGAGGCAGGAGGATTGCTTGAACCCGGAAGGCAGAGGTTGCAGTGAGCCAAGATGGTGCCACTGCAGTCCAGCCTGGGTGACAAGAGCAACACTCCATCTCAAAAAAAAAAAAAAAAAGTAAATATTATAATATCTTGCTCCATATGTACTTCTGCAATGTACTTTTTTACTGAATGTTTCAGCAATGTATTCATGTTGATTTATGTAACACTAGCATGCTTGTTTACACTACATAATTCCATTATATGACTACAACATAATTATGTATATCCAGCATCTTACTTATGAGCATTGGGTTGTTTCTAGTTTTTCACTTTTATAAAAAGCTGGAATGGATAATGCATGCCTTCTTTTGCACATGTGTGAGGATTTCTCTAAAGGAATTGCTAAATTCCAAGCAAGTCATCTTCAAGTTTATTAAAACTTTTCAAATGTTTCTTCATATTTACATACCCAATCAGAGTAAATGCAAGTTCTCATGTCTCCAAATACTTAGCACTATTTGTATTGCCCTATTTGTAAATTGTAGATTGTTTGCCAACCTGCTGTGTGCAAAATGGTATTGTAGGTTGCTTTAATGTGTATGTCACTGATTATTACTGTGGTAGGTACCTTTTCATGCTTGTTGGCCCTTCCTATTTTCACCTATTTATAAGCCTTTTCCATTTATTGGGATGGAGATTGGTGACTTTTTCCTTATTAAATTGAGTGAAGTCTTCTTAATTCTGGATACTACTCTTCTGTCTGCTCTATGTGTTCCAAATATCGTTTTTCACTCTGTAGCTTCTTTTGCTTTTGTGTATTATGTCTTTTTTTGAGTGGAAATTTAAAATCTCAATGTAGAAAATGAATTATTTTCTTATGGATTACATTTTCAGTATCTTGTTTAAGAAAGTTTTCTTTATTCTTCTAAACATTTAAGGCTTGACTTTTCTTATGAAGGTTTTAACCTACCTGAAATTGATTTCCTGAATGGTATAACTTTGGAACGTACCACAAACACAACTTTATATTTTGATATGTTGCCAGAATTTCTTTTAAATTAAGGCATATAGTGTTGAAACCATTGCCATTATGGAAACTACATAAGTATTGAGTTGAGTTTGATGTAGATTTTAACTCTGCAGTAAGCCTTAACTGAAGAGTATCTTGGGCATATTCATCTTTCTGAGCCTCTTTTTCTGCAAAAAGTTAGTACTAGGCCAGGCGCGGTGGCTCATGCCTGTAATCCCAACACCTTGGGAGCCTGAGGTGGGTGGATCACTTGAGCTCAGGAGTTTGAGACCAGCTTGGCCAACATGGTGAAGCCCTGTCTGTACTAAAAACACAAAAATTACCCAGGTGTGGTGGCACATGCCTGTAGTCCCAGCTACTCAGGAGGCTGAGGCAGGAGAATCACTTGAACCCGGGAGGTGGAGGTTGCCATGAGCTGAAATGGCACCACCTCACTCCAGCCTAGACAACAGAATGAGATTCTGTCTCAAAAAAAAATTAGTACTAATGCCTGTTCCATGGTTTGTGTTAAAATTAGTAATTCAGAAATATCCACTGGATTGCCTGACACACAGAGTATACTGTTAGGGACTTGATCTCTGGCAGTGAAAGGAAATAGCAATAGCTTGAGAGAACCAGAACAAATCAAGATGAATGCTTGCTTATCTAATTTTGGCATAACAAGATGATGACAAATAAAAATGAATATCCCACATTTTGGAAACTAATAATATGAATATCTGTTGAGGTTATAGGATCAGACTTTCCCTCTGTGAGTCCTAGATAATCCTAGGTCAGGAAGTGAAGATTCAGAGTTCTGCCCAGGACAAGGGCCAGAAGAGACAGTTCTCTGGGGCTGAAAGAAGGCTCCTTTGTTTCTTTATTTTACCAACCTCAAAGTGTTCATCAGTTGGAGTGAACAGCTCTAGTGGGGATTGTATTGGTCAGGGTGGGGAGTGGGTCGGGGGACCTATTAACAGGGAGAAAAGAATGCAAGGAACGGTTCCAGGATGCATTCTGGGAAGAGTCTGTGCTTAAGCAGTAGGCTACAGAACTTTTTCGTTTTTCTGGAGTCATCCTTTCCAATAGCCCCAAACCTGCAAGTAAATTTTCTTCAAAATTACAGCTAAATCTCAGTTACACCCTTGAAAAACAGGTAAATCCCAATACCCGTGCTTAGATACAAACTCTCCAGGGAGAGAACAGGGATCCTTCTCTCCTTCAGAATAGACAGAAGACGTGGCAGATGCCATCAGACAACAACGTTTCTAGTGGAGCTGATGACACTGTCAGCTACCCATGGATTGGTGTTGGCAAGATGAAGTGGGAAGAGAGGGAGAAGTTCAGTGACATTTTGGAACGCACTTGAGATGCTGGCTTTGGAAAGTTTCCTAATTACTAAGGACATACTTTGATTATGGTTCTGGAAAGACACATGAGAGCTAATTTCCATTAAAATGTGCCATAAAAATGAAAGGAAGAGAGACAGATCCTGGAGCAGTAGTGTGCACTTGTAATCCCCAGAAGGCTGCGGTGAGGGCATCACTTGAGGCCAGGAGTTTGAGATCCGCTTGGGCAACGTAGCGAGACACTGCCTCTAAAAAAAAATAAAAATAAAAATAGCTGGGTGTAGTGGCACACACCTGTAGTCTCAGCTTCTTGGGAGGCTGAGGCAGTAGGATCACTTGAGTCCAAGACTTTGAGGCTGCAGTGAGCTACAATTGTGCCACTGCACTCCAGCCTAGGTGACAAAGTGAGATCCCATCTTTAAAATAATAATAACAAAAAACATTTTAAAAAATTAAGGATTTCTTTGATGAGACTTGGATCTTGGATCTTGTAGATTAAAAAAGTGTGAGAAGACTGAACAGACTTTTAGTCCGAGGAGTTGCAAGCAACACAGTAGAAATTAAAATGTGAGCAGAGATACCAGAAATACTATCTTTACCAGACATTCTTAGACACTTCCTTTTTGCTAAAGCTTTTCCTGTTCTCTCACTAGATCCACTCCCTCAATCATTAATTCATTCCACCATTCATGGAACATTCAATCCAATGTGAATGGATTGAATGTTCGGCCTCCTTGTAGCCAATTCAATCCAATTAAATGTGTACTACATGCCTCAAATAGTGCTAGATACTGGGGATACAATGGGAAGCAAAACAGACTGGGTCCCCGCATTTGCGGAGCTTGCAAGGTGGTAGAGATCAGCCTTAAAATAATGAATGGAACCAGGTATTGGGGCAGGGATGGAGGATGTAATCAAGAGATCATCAAATGATTACACTCCAGTGCAGTACCTTATAAAAATGAATGGCACTATATTGTCTGGAAAAGAGAAAATTATGTTTAGTAAAGGAATCTTAAAACACTAGAAACTCAGGAAGACTTTTAAGAGCCATTAAAATGAACATTTCGTAAGTTGATCCTCTCACTATGCTGGGAAATGTATTCACGCACCATGCATCAGTACGCAGGGATAGCAGACGAAAACAACACATCTGTGTGTAGAGTTTACTCTTTGTGGGGCCTGAGAGTCAAACTCAGTGGAAGTACACTATTCTCTGGAAACAACTTGAAGGATAAAAGACCTATAAACTTTTATTATTTTTATGTATTTTGACTCTTCCAGTGTTAACAATGTATATGATAGAAAATATGTTGCCCGCATCCTGCATCTTTTGTTTATCTAAAGAGAAATGCAGTGGAGGTATCCCTCACAGGGAATTTGTTTTTATAGCTTCTTAAACCATAAAAACAACTCCCTTTAGCTATTTCTCATTTAAAGTGCATGTAGCATAGTGGGGTGTTTTTATTTGTTTATTTAAAGCATGACTTGAATTTTGTGAGGAGATCCCATGTGAATCTGAAATATTAAATTGTGTATCTACACTTCCAGAGTCCTGGAACCATCTGCAAACCAGGACAGATTTCACAGCCTAATTCATAATTATGTAGATAGTAAAATCCCCAAAGACCCTTTCTGCCTTTCTTTAAAATAGTTCAGATTTCTTCTTGTGTTAATATGGGTTGATATTTCATCTGAATTATAGGTTTAACTGGGAATAAATTAGAGAATTTCAGTGTAGGAGGCGATCCTGTTCTTTTAAATTTTGGGTGCAAGTTTTCTTCTTTAAAAGACTTGAGAACAGGCACATCCTGCACTCATTTGTATCATGGAGTGGATAATGTTTCCAGACTGATCTTTGTCTTTGTAATGTTACTAAGAACTCCCAGGGGTTGTGGCTACAAGGAGGCCTAGGAGATATAAGTGTCTGCATATACTTGTGTGAAACAGGGTATTTAATTCCTATAACTCTGCTTTTGTACTTCATACATGTTGACTCTAAGACTTCGCTCATCTTGGATTCTCAGTGGATGCATATATCCATATATTATAAACTTCTCTATAGTCATAATGATTTCTGTGAGTGGTTTCCAGATTATTATTCAATGTGTGTTTGTTAGTACAAGTATATATATATATATATATATACACACACACACACACACACACACACACACACACAGTTATACTATGTTGTTTCTGATTACATATTTCATGAAATAAATTATAACTTTAGGATAAGCATGTACACATAATTAAAATGAACTTATCATTACATATTAAATGACAAAGAAAAGCTATTCTTATTTTACTTTCACACTTTTTTTCCCCAGTTTTATTCTCATCCTTGTTTCTAAAGATACATAAAATACAAACATAAATTATACAAAAAGCCCAATAGTATACTATTTAATTATGACTTAGGAGCAGAGGAAGAATGCAAATTAGCATTTTACAATACAAGGTGTTGAAATTATATGCTTTGTTTATTTTTTCTTTTATTTTATTATATGCTTTGTTAGAAAAATGCAATTCCTTAAAGAAAATATCAGATAAATAGATAGCAAGATTTTCAGTTTCTAGCCACTCCCATTTTTCTTGAGTATACAGAAAATTTCACAAGTTTCTTATGGTAAGAATATAAGAATAGTTTCATTTCTGACATACTGCCATAAGGGTAATATAAATAATTTCAAAAGCTCTTAGAGAAGCACAAGCAATTCAATTATTCATTTGCAAGGAGAATGTTGAATTTATTTATATTGGAAAAAAGACAAGCATTGACTTTAATTTTCTTTTTTTTTTTTCTTTTTTTTTTTTTTTTGAGATGGAGTCTCACTCTGTCGCCAGGCTGGAGTGCAGTGGCATGATCTCGGCTCACTGCAAACTCCACCTCCCAGGTTCAAGGGATTCTCCTGCCTCAGCCTCCCTAGTAGCTGGGACTACAGGCGTGCACCACCAAGCCCAGCTAATTTTTGTATTTTTAGTAGAGACAGGGTTTCACCATGTTGGCCAGGATGGTCTTGATCTCTTGACCTTGTGATCCACTCGTCTCGGCCTCCCAAAGTACTGGAATTACAGGCATGAGCCACCATACCCGGCCCTGACTTTAATTTTCATTGTCTCTGAATGGCTTAAAAGTTCTCTACTTCCATTGTCACATCTTGGCCAAGATCATCATTATTTAGAGAGGCACACCTCTCTCACTGCTCTTCTCAGCTGAATTAGACCCCAGATATTCTCTTACCTCCCAGTTTGTATTGCACAACTCCACCTCAAACCTTCAATCTGAAATACTAGTTCTTTCACTGTCCGTTTTAAGTTCACTTATATGCCCTAGCTCATTAACAAATTCAATGAATAAAGCGTATACTTAGTGCTGAGTCTTACATTTAAAAGCATTTTTTAAAAATCAGCATGTAGTTTTATTCTCATTACATGCTATTATGGGCTCAATTGTGTCCCCCACCCTCTCGACTCTGAAATTGATGTGTTGACATCCCAACTTTTAGTACTTCAGAATGTGATTGTATTGGAAGATAAAGTCTTTAAAGAATAATGAAATTGGCCAGGTGCAGTGGCTCGTGCCTATAATCCCAGTACTTTGGGAGGCTGAGTCAGGTGGATCACGAGGTCAGGAGTTCAAGACTAGCCTGACCAACATGATGAAACACCACATCTCTACTAAAAATACAAAAATTAGCTGGGTGTGGTGCACGCCTGCAATCCCAGCTACTCAGGAGGCTGAGGCAGGAGAATCACTTGAACCTGGGGTTTTTGAGACTCCATCTCAAAAAAATAAATAGATAAAAATTTAAAAAGGAATAATGAAGTTAAAATGAGACTCTTAGGGTGGGGCCTTAATACATTATGACTATTGTTCTTATAAAAAGAGGGAGAGACCCCAGAGTTGTGTGCACACAGGGAAAAGGCCCTGTGAGGACACAGCGAGAAGGCAGCTGTCTGCAAGCCAAGGAGGGAGACCTCAGGAGAAACCAAGGCAGCTGGCACCTTGATCTTGCATTTTCTGCCTTGAGAACTGTGAGAAAGTAAATTTCTGTTGTTTATACTACTTAGCCTCTGGTATTCTGTTAGTATTGCAGTCCTGGTAAACTATTAATAATACAAATATATATATATATATATTTAGTATGTACCAAAAGAAGTTGGTAACATTGTGAAAACACCAATTTGCCTTACAATTAAAAATTTAATACACAAAAATACATAATCTGATACAAAAATGGTCTTGAGGCAATCCCTGTCATCTCCTTTTCTCTACTCCTCTAACTCTAGCCCAGCTCATCTACTGTGACCATGCAATGCTCTCTGCTAGGCTACTCTAGCTCCCTTCTCTGGCCCTCCTGAGCACCTATGCCCAAGATCACTGAGAATATTTAGCATCAGAACCTTGTTCTTATTCTGAACCCTATATTTAAAGCAAAGATGAGTATGCCTGTTTATCTGAAGCTAGCGTAAAAGGAAGGTAGACAGAGTCCTCTTGTCCATCTGGTCAATCTGCCACTCACTTTCCCTTCCACTCACATCCACAAGACACCTGGGACAGCACTGTGCGAGATCTGGATTTAAACCCTCTGATTTACGTCACACTTTATTATTATCTTAAAATATCCTCACACGACATTAAGTCTCATATTGGAACTAAAGCTATACCACATACTTTATAAAACACGTCACAGAGTTGAATTCATAGCATAGCTCAGGGGAATAAACTGCACATTGCTAGTTAAGTAAATTCAAATCATCTATTTTTCTGAATTGAGTAAGGAACCCTCCCCTCAGTCTGAGAATCGAAGCCGATGAACTCCCTGAGGAGCGGCGTTCTGCTTCAAGTTGGTATGGTTTTGGCCTCATGACTAACCCGTATGTGGGAGTCAGGTCTAGTTTGGCTCTGGGGCATTTTTTCAGCTTGAGCTGCTGCAGAACAGCAGTGATGAAAATGAATATCTCATTGCGTGCAACATCTTCTCCCAGACACTTCCGGATGCCCATTCCAAATATCAAAACTTTCTCCACGAGGCTTTTATTCAGTTCTCTGTTTTCGTTTAGAAATCTGTCAGGTCTAAATAAGCTAGGATTATCCCAAATAGTTCTGCATGAAATAGACAAAAACAACACGTAAAAAGAAATTATTTTCTCATTTTTGCTATTGTTGGCAACTTTTCCACAATAATTTTCTTATGCATGAGAATATTCCTTATAAATTATATATAGAGAAAGGAAGTACACATAAATGAAGTATATATACACCTATATGTATAAGTACTTATGGAGACATATGATTATATATAATTATGAATATGTCACTTTTTCCTTTAATCTTTGACAAATCTAGTTATGATAAAGATTTAGTACAATTACACCTAATTTTCACTGAAATGACTACCAATTCATTAGTCAATAAAATACTTGAAAATCTATTTCCTCAATTTTTCTGAATTGAATAAGAAACCTTCCACTCAGTCTGAGAGTCTAAGCACATGAACTACCTGAGGAGTGAAGCTCTGCTTGGAGTTGGGATGGTTTTGGCTTCATGGCTAACCGGCACACAGAAGCCAGTTCTAGCTCGGCTCTCCTGCAAGCTAACTTCAAGGTATGGGTTAGCCATGAATTTAATTATTTTAAATGAAGAATTCCATAAGATTCTCATAAGAATATTCCAAAATGGTGACATAAATAAAAAGTAATACATATTCAATGTCTTTTGCTTTACGCAGAATGACTAAGAATGATGAGACTGGGCCACATCTCTCACTCTGGTAAAAAACAAGTTTAGGAAATGGCCTTTGTACAACAATACAGAGAGGATCTGGGTCTCCAGAAAGCAGCTCTCATTGAGGGATTGCCCACAGTTCCCAAATCACTGTGTACCTGATTCTTGCTTCTATCTCTATCTTTTGTTACACGCACCATATTTGGCTTATTTATGATGACCAATGCTAGCATGTTTTCTGTAGGCCTAAACCGTATATCAGGGACCCACCTGGCTTTACAAAGAACTGGCCCTCTTGGTGTGTAGATGTCATCATCTCTCTAGAAGGAAAAACTGGTTTCTGTCTATACCAGAGGCCACAGACCTAGAGGATTAGTTCTCTCCACAGTCCTCCAACACATTTTGGTTTTCTCTCATAATCTTTTAAAAATAATTCATTGTTGCTAACATTTAAAAATCAGATTTCACGTGAAAATGTGCGTTTCCAAGTTCTCTTTTATAATCATAAAAGCTGACAACATTGGGACAACGTCCTGCTTGCCAACAGTTTACTGAGCTGAGTTAAATGTGGCAGATGACCTCCCCTCTTCACAATGCTTCACCAAGTGCAATTCACTTATTTTTGGTATTTTTTTATTGCTCAATAGGTGCTTGAGTTTGTGACCTATGCTTTAGATTAATTAAATGTGAAGAATTTTCCCATAATATCAAGTCTTAAATTACATACTCATTCAGCTTAAACAAGTGCCTCCATACAAATGGTATTTCTTTAGTAGCACCCATGTTAACTCAGTTTGTTTGCACATTACTCAATACTCTTTATAATCACCAGTTCTTAGGATATTATTAATAGAATACTTAGGATTATACTAAGAAAGAATAAATGTTATTAAATATACATTTGCAGTATTTCTTCTTATAATGGTTTTAAAATGCCTCGGTGTGGAGAATGGAAGTGTCAATCTCCGTGACAGTAAGTGTTGCAGTGGGACAGCATATGCATTGTCTTCTACCACCTTTCTGTTCACAGAGATTGTGAAGCTGCCATTAGGTACACAGGATAATCACTTCCCTCTCTAACAGCTTGCAGCCTGAAACATCAGTCAGATGAGATCTTGGGTGAAAAGACTGTGTAACCTATTTACTGTCTGCTGAGTGCATAAGAATGCAGTCTCTGCCAGTTACTGGAGACATCAAGCCCTGACCATGACAGGAAGCGCTTGGTTTCCATTATATAAAATTTACACATTTGGATTTGAGTCCTACCTCTGCCACCTTCTGAACATGCGACCTTAGGCAACGTGTTTAACCTGGTTGAGGGTTTGTTTATCTGTAAAATGAAGATTGTGATAGCACCAATGCATTGTGATCAATTATCAATAATAATTGAGGCTCAGGAAAGATACTGCAAGGTTTTGTGCCTTGCCCACAGTAGGAGTCTATAAATATTAGGTGTAATCATCATTCTCACCACCACTACCACCATCACCACTGTGATTATCCTCACTTTCACTGCATTAGATACTCTCATCTCAGCCCTCTCTTTCACAGCTGAAATGGATGAACTTCTAACTTTATTTTATTCAACAAATATTTATTGTGTGCCAACTATGTGTGAGGCAGTGATCCAGCTGCTGGGGTAGAGGAACAAGTAAACAAACAAAGAAAAAAAAAATCCCTGCTTGGTGGCTTACATTGCAGTGGGGGATTGATTTCAGACTCCATTTCAATGTACTAGCCATGACTATGCAAAGTCCTCTGCCCAAATCTCTCCTAATGAGCTCATTTTTGAAATTGGAATTGCCCTATATTGAATTTTTCCTCAATTTGTGTCAATATATCACCATTTGCATTATAAATGAGGAGAGAAACTGAGGAAAGAAACTTTCCAATATCTTTCAAGAGAAACAGGAGTGAAGGTTGGCTAAGAAGATTGTAAATCTTTTCCAGATTAATAAACAGTAAACAACCAAGCAAGCAAGCAAGCAGATTTATCCAAAGATTAATTCTGGTGACTTACTCATCGTGGTTTACTTGATACATGTTAATAAAGGTGCATGTTTTCCGGGGAATGAAATAGCCATTCAGAGTGGTGTCCGCTGTAGTACTAAGAAAGCAAAAAACAGCATTACAGCATATCCTGTCAGTTCAAATTACCCATCTCTAAACTGCCACCTGCAACTCACAGACTATTTTTATTTATGTCTTTTTTTACTATAATAATACATCTTTATACATCTTCATTCTTTCATTAATTAAAACAATTTCCACTTCTTGTCAAATTAGTAATTTATTTTTCTTGCATGTGTTAAGCACATTGTGCACTTAATATATTCAAAGCACTTCTATGAGCTACACATTTCCATAGAAAATTATCTCAATATTTCTGTGACCGAGCTGACCATAAGCAGGCAGATCAAATTACATCAGGAAACGATTAAGAGAATTATTCAGTACTTCTGTGTGCTCACTGTGTTTGTGTCTATTATTAATAAATTAGAAAGACAATGTCACACCTTTGAGTACTGGGTAGAAGGAACAATGGAATTGAAGCAAGGAAATCTGAACTTTGGATGCTGCCCTTAGTGGGATATTGGGCAAATTATCTATTCTGTGACTCCATTTCCTAGCTATGAAACGAAGGTGTTGGTTGTGTTGGATGGTCTCTAAGTTGCCTCTAAAGAAAATACTCTATTTTTCTAGTCTGATACTCAAACTCCTTCCTGAAACCTGTTTGCCTTTCCCCTTTATGCCTCTATAATTATTCATGGATTGGATTCAATCATTTTATGTTTCCCTGTGGCACTCCCTACCTCGCTAACCTACTCTCACACTTACTTCCCCAAGAGAAACAGAAACATTTCAATTTGATGAGTTTGAGAGAAGGCATTGTCTCACTACTTCTGGGTTCTCTCTTCAGATTAGCCAATTTGTAATGGAGATACATCTCATCTACAATCGGAAAGAGGCTGAGCTTAGAGGGTCAGATTTTGTCCTTCCACAGGAGACCTGGAAGTGTTCAACCTAGCCGGAGACTGAGTAGAGAAGTATGTCAGTTTCGAGGTCTACTTGAACTAGTTCTAAGCCACATCGTGAAAACTAGCTCTGATTATTTAAAAAGCTAATAATGTAATTTCTATTTTACCTGTGTCTATTTTGTGGCTGGTACTGAGCTTTGGCAAATAATATGAATGTTATTTATTGAGTTTCTCAAAACCCAACAAGGGGGAAGACCAAACAAGCAATAGACTCGCTTTTTGGAAGGGTTACCTTTTCTCATGCATAGCCACTTGCCTATCTCAACACATCCCAGTCCACACTCCCTCTGTGGATTTAGCTGCTCAGATTCTACTCATAGAAGTTATATGCCTCTATTTTATGGAAACCTGGTATGTAAAATTTTATTTCATTGGTATTAAAATATAAGAGTGAATTATAAAGTTTCTCTTTCTCCTTTTATGTCCCTTAAATTTCATGTGCATATGTGGTTTTCCACACAACTTTTAAGAAATGCACACACAATAAATATTTATTAGGATATGATTTGGTCTTTCCTGTGTGTTTTTGTATCTGTGTATATATGTTATATGTAATAGCAAACTTTTGCTGCTTTTACTTAAGTTTATTTCATTTAGTTTGTTTAAATTTATTTTATCATATTTTGTGCCTTTTCATTTTAAATGGAAAACAATAATCGTACAAGTGTAATAGAATAGATCAGTCCTGAACAATATAAGTAAGATAGCACCTTTGTGTGCACAAAATTCCCGGTTCGTATCACTCCACTTTCGTTAGCCAATGCAGTAGTTCTTTTAATTTCACATTTTAATGTATTTCCTTACTTTTAATAATACAATGAATATCTATGTCCTAATACATATTTCTCCTTATCACTTAGACCCTCAGATGAGTTTACAGGGCCCTAATTAGATGACCACTTTCATTCCAAATGATGCCTATATAAACTTGGCAGAGCCTCTCTGTTCCTGGGTACTTAGCGGAAGTGTGGATAATACTCTTATGAAGCACCAAAGTCATTTAATAAAAGTTATTGGGACAGAAGAGTTGCTTTTAAATAGGTAGGGATTTTTAATTTCTTTAAAAACTTACGTTAAAATGAAATTTGCTTTAACTGAGAGAGGATCTGACATAGCAGCTAGAAAACAAAATGGATCACTTGAAAAAATAGCAAATAGCCACTGTGTGTGAATAAAGAGAGCAAACAAGGGGCAAAATACAGGGAACTGTCACTTGCTGTCTGGCCTTGACTCTGCTCAGCTGGCGGTCTTGCCCTTTGGGACACTTAGCTAAGGATACTGCATGCTGTCACACCAATTGCTAAACGATTACATCAGTTTCCTGGGAAGAGAGATATTCCCACTCCTTCACTATTTAAAGGGAGAGGGAAGAACAAACACTGAGAATTCCAGGTGTTGTTGTTTTTTTTTTTTTTTTTTAATAATTTTTAATTGTGTGGAATAAAAACAGAACAAACTACTGGAAGTTTGGTTCCCCACAGATGTATTTAATGAAGCTATCTACCTAATCTATGCTGGCATGCATTTGTGTGCTGGAGATTCTGAAATAAGATTCAGTAAAGTTTCAAGTATCTGCAAATGAATACTCTGTTTAATCTCATTGTGACAGCATTAGCTTCCTTAGTTTACTGTCCAGCAAAATTCTGGGCTACTAAAAACAAATCCATACCAGGAGGAAGCTAATTCTGCTCCTCAGATGAAATTAAGCAAGTTTGCATGACTTTTCGTAGCCAAATACATATTATGGTTGGATTATCTGTTGTTTGGACTTTCCATATCTTTCTGACACTGTGATTAGTGCACATAAAATAAAAGTTAATGACAACATAGTTTAGTAATGAAAAATGTTCACAAAATATGCTTTTGCTGAACACAAAAATTTTATTATAGTGTTTAAAAATAAACTAAGATTTAAAGTAATATTAAAACAATAATACAATGTACATTTTAAAGTACTTAAAGTATTCCAATGTCTAAGATTCTTCAATGCCTCCACCCCACCACTAGTGGCTGTTTTAAAGGAGAATTATATGCTTACCAATGTGGAATAGTAAATGGAAGAAAAGAGGCATGTCTGAATACTTCACTTATGAAAGCTTCTGTGTATGGCAAAATTTTCCTGTCTTCAAATCTGG
The DNA here is from genome assembly GCF_037993035.2 of Macaca fascicularis. Taxonomy (NCBI): domain Eukaryota; kingdom Metazoa; phylum Chordata; class Mammalia; order Primates; family Cercopithecidae; genus Macaca; species Macaca fascicularis. The sequence goes on along the minus strand of NC_088389.1, from coordinate 103,748,435 downwards.
GTGGTTTCAGCCCAATGTTTCCATCTTTAAAGAAAATTATGTTTTGATTTAATAAGAAAAATGATAATTGTAAGAATTATATTTTTCATTTGAAAACATATTACCAATTTCTTCTTGAATTTTGGCTTGAATTTCTGGATAATGTATCAAATAAAGAAAGCTCCAATATAGACATGTTGATACTGTTTCAAACCCTAAAAAAGAACCAAGAGACCAAGTGTCATGGAAAAAAGCATAGTTAAATCAGTTTGCTCATTTTATTTCCCATTTGACTGCTAAGAATTAGCAGAAAGAAATCTAAAGAAATTAGATTAAGAATGTAGAAGTCAGATAAAGAATAAGAATTAACAGAAAGGAATCTAGCCAAAAAACAATGGAATCACTATAAAATTATTATTAAGTTTAATTTCAAACTGTAGTGGTAACTTCTCACCCATTAGGATAGTGCAAAATGGTGTGGCTACTATAGAAAACAGTATGGAAGTTTAAGTTTAAAAAATTAAAAATAGTATTTATATATTATCTAGCAATCCTACTTCTGGGTTATATTACAAAAAAAATTTAAAGCGAGATCTGTAAGCTACATTTGCACATTCATGGTCATTGCAGCATTATACGCAATAGCTAAGAGGTAGAGGCAACCCAAATGTCCATTGATGGATGAATAAAGAAACTGTGATGTATACATTGTGGAATATTATGGAGTCTTAAGAAAGTAGATTCTGTCACATGCCACCACATGAATAAACCTTGAGGACATTAGGCTCAGTGAAATAAGGTAATCAGAAAAGGACAAATACTATATGACTTCACTCACAAGAGATTTCTAAAGTAGTCAAAATCATAGAAACAAAGCATAAAGGAAATTGTCAAGGGCAAGAAAGGATAGGGGAAATTAGTGTTTAATGGGCATAGGATTTCAGTTTTGCAAGATGAAGAAGTTCTAGAGATCGGTTGCACAACCATGTGAATATGCTCAATAGTAGTAAACTATATCACTTAAAAATGTTGTATATTTGTGAACATGACTAAAAATAAATTAAAATTTTAAAAATATGTATGTACTATTTATAAGACTAGTGAAAACATAGGAAGCATTGTATTACATAATAAACACCATTGATGTAGATAATAATAATGGGTATTAATTGTAATAAAAATAAGAAGTTATTGAGTACTTACTCTGATCCAAGAGTGTGTGCTCTCTCTCTCTCCCTCTCTCTGTGTATGTGTGTGTATACATACACTATATAACAATATATGATACATTGGCACACATATATAACATATTTTATAAATTATAATATAGATACGCAATGTATAACTATGTTAATTTTACTGAGCCTCAAAGACATTATGGGTTTTGCTCAAGGTGAATGAACTCATAAAAGGCAGAGCCAATACTTAAACTTGGACATCATATGAGCACATAATGAAAGGTTGACCAGATTCAATTTATTTGAATAAGTTTTAGTGTATATTTTATAGTTTCGATTTCACTCTTTAAACAAAGCATTTTTCTTTTTGAGATTATCCATACCTCAGCTAAATGGTTTCATTACTGAAAATAAAAGCAAAGAACCCTGTATGCCAAACTTCATCTTTTTTCAAGGGCTACTTTATGATTACTACATCGAAGAATGTACTCAATCAATTCTTGAAACCTAAAACTCAGAAATGCCACATTAAAAAGCTCTTCTAGACTGTTTTAATTGTAAATTCGCCTCTATGATGACCTAATTCTAAAAGTAATGTTATTTGTGTTTTCTACTCAAATCTTATAAAACCGGTAGCAAAAGATGAGTTTTTAAATCAATATATTTAATTTCTGGATTTTCCTGATGATGATGACAACACAGGTAATGGTGAATATGTTTACCAAACATTGACCACTTAAGTGCATTGTCATCTGAGATGAGGGCCACAATTAGCGTCACATTAAAAATGAGAAACTTGCATCATAGAAATGGTAAAATATTTTACATGGGTCACACAAGAGACAAAGGTAGTTGTTTTATAAATAACTTGCAACACAATGTGCACAATAAGTATACCCAGATATAGCTGCAGAACAGAGTTAGTTCCTTTCCAAACTTCATTTCCTAAGCTTGTTTTCACATCTGTTGAACATGGCAGTCTCTCATAGTGAGCCAGTGGCTTCTTCAGTTCTTAACTCAGAGAATTTCTAATATGACTTCATACTGTAATAATTTAATGTAAAAGTAAACTGTTCAAATAAAGTTACTGACCATGATGTCTACAGCAGAGTACAGTGTAGTGTGAAAATTTGGACTTCTATGTGGAATATATCAACTCTATTCTCTAGCATAAAGAACTTTATTCTCTAAAATAAACAACATGCCATGAATAGTACATGCAAAACACTGCTCTCACTCACGGTAGAGCCATGGACCTTATATCCAAGATCTTTAACTATCTGTATGAATATCAGGATCTATATTTTGATTATCATGAATTTTGCTTTTTATATCCAGGCTTAAGCAACCAGCAGTTAAGTTATCTATCTTGGTAGATTATTGAAACATTGAGGGTAAAATCAATGATTTTTGGGAAAACCTTACTATACCCAAAGAAGAAACTAAATTATTTCTACAATCAATTTCAAAAGTTAAATATGGAAATATAAATCTTAATAATATAGTAGATATGATGGAACAGAGTGCTTGCAAATTTTATCCACTAAAATATATGGTTTACAGCTCACTGATTTATTCTAATAAAATATTTTATTACATTTCACTAGTGAGGTAGCAGGTACCTGTGGAAGCTTATGGTTTTATTAATTTTCATTATTTCTCTATTTACATTAAAATATACACTCCATGAGATACGTTTATTTAGCAAATAAATGTTTTATGTAGTAATCCATTCTACTGAATACTGTTTTGTACACATTTTACCCAAACCATTTTTTAACTGTGTTGTACATGTCAGATGGTTTTATTCTCCATCCTAGACATTTTTGTCATCTGCCATAATTTTATATTTGCTGATTACTTGATAATCTTGGAAGTATTACATATTTCTGAAATATATTCAGATATTATCTCACTGAATCAAGATCAAAATAAATTATAATTAAACAGGAGGAATAAGTTCAAGAGATCTATTGCAGTCTGATGACTATAGTTAATGATTATATATTGTGTTCTTAAAAAATGCTGAGACTGGATTTTAAGTGTTCTCACCACAAAAATGATGACTACGTGAGGTAATGCATATTTTAGTTAGCTAGATTTAGCCATTTCACAACGTATACATACTTTAAAACATCATGTCGCATATTATAAATACATACAATTTTATGTGCCAATTTAAAAATAAACAAATAAGAAAATAAAACTCACTTGATGTATTTATCACACCCACACACACCCAGTCTTTAGTACTCACTAATGTTCAGGCATTTTAAAATGTTCTGACAAATACTCATATTTGTACATAGCATTATTTAGATTGTCAGAAGAAAATACAAAGTACAGCCTGGTCACATTTTTATGATGAATAATCAGATGAAATAATCCATCAAATTGAAGTCATGATTAAAATAATAAATACACACACACACACACATATAGGGGGCTCGTGCATTTGCATGAGAAAAAATAATACAAATAAAAACAAATGCCTCTATTTGCAGAGAGAATTCATGATCAAAAATGCATAGATCCTAGAAACAAGTGAACCCAATTACCAATAAATATAGTATAAAGAAGAAAAATACATTTGAAGAGTATTCCACATAAAATGAAACTGCTAAAACATTTATAATCGCCCAGGCTGGAGTGCAATGGCGCGATCTCGGCTCACTGCAAGCTCCGCCTCCCGGGTTCACGCCATTCTCCTGCCTCAGCCTCCCGAGTAGCTGGGACTACAGGCGCCCGCCGCCTCGCCCGGCTAGTTTTTTGCATTTTTAGTAGAGACAGGGTTTCACCGTGTTAGCCAGGATGGTCTCGATCTCCTGACCTCGTGATCCGCCCTCCTCGGCCTCCCAAAGTGCTGGGATTACAGGCGTGAGCCACCGCGCCCGGCTTGTATTTTCTTATACTGAGAATTGGCTTCCTGCAGTTTAGCATCTTAGAGGAACTCTAATAAATGTGATAGATAAAAATGACTTTTAAAGAAAACTATAAAATTTAAGAATGAGAGTAATATGGTAGCAGTACAAATTGGTACAGTCTTTGTGAAATGAATTTAGCAGTGTGTATCAAAACTCAATCATTCTTTCATTAGTTGACCCAGAAATTCTGCTTCTTAGCATAAGGTGGTATTTCAAAAGGAGGCAAAACTCATGTACAAGAGTGGTCATCTTAGCTTTAGCCCAACATTCAATATCCGCATTTTCTGTGCAAGCCAGGAGGTGCAGTTAGGGTATCCACATGAGATGGGTAAAATATGGGGGGTGCCAGACATCGAATATTAAATGAACTTTAGAAGCAGCAAATTGGAAATACACCTGACAATCATGGTTGGATTGTAAGAGAGTACAGAGCTTCGTGAGAAAAGTTAGAAACAGATTTAGATGTAAGTAGCAATTACATTTACAAAGTACATGATAATACCAAAAGCCTATTTTATGAGAATACACAAAATGAAAACAATGACACTTTAAATAGTTTCCGAATAAATGTCAATGGATTGGGTGAAGGGACTGGAAGTGAAAGTAATAAACAAGGACAGTCATTTCATGGACAATAATGTGAAGGCACCATTAACTGTGGGCAATGATTAACTCAAGTCTCTACTCCTGAGATCAAAATAAAGTTTTCTGAATGACATAAGAAGGTAGAATAACAAATTTATACGATGTGAGATCAACTAGATAAAATGGCCGATATAGGAAGAGCAAAGTCCTCTAAACTGTAAACAATAGATAACAACAAATTGCAGCTAATTTGTATTGGTCTTACATGTGGCTAAATTCTGTCACATACCAGCTCCAAAGAGGTCGTTCACAGTGCTTATGATTTCACTGTCATTCAAAGTGTCTGTTTTGGTAGCAGCGTATTTGTTGTGGCATACATTAATCAGAGCATCAGTAATGTCTCGGATATGATCCTGAGGAGACAAATCTTAGCATGACTACTCACCCCTGTCTATGTTGTATATCAATTTAAATCCCACGCAGGAAGAGCCATATCACCATATAACTAGAAGGGAACCCATTGAGTCTTGGAATATAAGGAATGTAAATAGATCATCTTAAACCTTGCAACCATTTTTGCTTAAAATTGGCAATGCTTAATCTTGATAGTGTGGAATAGAAAACCAAGTTACCAAACTCAATTTTCTCCTCAGAACTTCTTTCAATAAATAAAAAAGAGTTCCTGTCTCTCTAAGTACAACTTGAAAATATCAGCATTCTCCCTATAACTTATTACAGAGAAATTGCTTGGCAATGAATAGAAAGTTTATTTATTTATTTATTTTATTTTTATTTTTGAGACACAGTCTCATTCTGTTGCCCAGGCTGGAGTGCAGTGGTGTCCACTGACTGCAACTTCCGCCTCCTGGGTTCACGTGATCCTCCTGCTTCAGCCTCCCGAGTAGCTGGAATTATAGGCACGCACCACTACACCTGGCTAATTTTTGTATTTTTAGTAGAGATGGGGTTTCACCATGTTGGCCAGGCTGGTCTCAAACTCCTCCGCCCACTTCGACCTCCCAAAGTGCTGGGATTACAGGTATCAGCCACCGTACCTTGCCAATAAAAGGTTTTTAAATCTGTTGGAAGGATTTTGTGTTCACTTCAGGCACCATGGAGAAAGAGATAGGGCTGGGGTATTTGAGAGAATGGGAATAAAAGTTTATACACCTTACAAATGCTGATACTTACTATACCTGATCTAGAATTCCCTTCTGGTACCTTGAAACAGATTGTCTTCTGCCTCTTCTTTTTCATTGGAAGGAACTTAACTTAACTACTTACACCTCTTCATTTGCTTAATGATCCCACCTCTTCATGTTTTATTTTTTTGTTGATGACTTCATCTCAGCAAATTGCCCTTGTGAACTAGGATTCTTCCTAGTACATACATATTTCAAGATGGAAATCTATTCTTCTGCCGACCATCAAAGTGGGCCCCAAATAATTTAATAGCCTCAAAAGAAATGTCCACTCTGCCACCTGCAGAAACTTAATACATGTGTGGTCATCTGGAAATTCATGTCTGTATAACAAAGAAACTCAAGAAGAAAATGAAGGTAATTTGAAAGCTTCCTACAGAATATCTTTTATATTATTCAAAAATACTATCTGATAAAAAATATGCTAATATTTGTGATACCTATAAATCTGAGATCATGGTGACAGATATGAAATTGGAGAGATGAAATTATTGCTTTGTTTCTTCAAGGAACTCACTTATTATTCATCATTTATCAGGCAATCACTTAGTTTTATCAAAATATTCAATATCTGCACTTTCTATGCAAGCCAGGAGTTGCAAACAATCAGGGTATCCACATGAGATGGGTGAAATATATGGGGCTAGGGGGTCACGTCGTGAAATATTAAACAACCTTTAGAAGCAGCAAGTTGGAAATACATCAGAGAACCATAGTTGGATTTTAAAAGTACAAGCCTTCATGAAAAAAAGTTAGAAACAGATTTAGATTAAATAACAATTATATTTATGTTCATAATACAAGCATATACCTTACCCACACACTGAGAAAATTTATGTTTCTGGGGAAATTTTTTAAGGATTAAAGAATTCAGAACTTTTCTTAGGGTTTTATGAGAACTGAGTAATGCTGTCACGTAATCTCACTGTCTGGACCTCAAATTTACTAATAGCTTGGGTACAGGTCATTGTGGCAAAATGTAGTGAAAAGAACCAATGATATTCAAAGCATTTCACCATTATCTTTTGTTTCTCACCAAAGCCCTTGTCCCGGCATAAGATTAAATCCTTACCTTATCATATGTAGCAAGATGATCTTGTACGTGTAGTGCAATAAACCCATTCAGGGCCCGATAAAACTCCCGAGGAGCGTTTATAATCTGCAGTGGAAGGTAGCGGAGACATGGTATGAAATCGGCAGGGTTAGCGGCACTGGAGGCCTTGAGTAAGTCGTCATTCGTTTTAACTATCTTAAGAAATTCCTCATCACTGTGATCATATCTCTTGCCAAAGCAGAGGGCACAGACAACGTTGGCCACCGCACAGGTGATCGCGTTTCTGGGGTCAAAGCCGCCATTCTTGGAAGACAACTCTACAAAGACTGTCACCAGCTCAGAAACTTCCTCAGTGACGTGCTCCTCCAGTAAGCAAGAGCAAGTGGAGGATTTTGCTTCTGCGTTAGAAAGAGTTCGTAAGGCCTTAGAGGCAATTTTTTTATGCAGTTTCCAACTCTCTCCGTAATTCACTGAAAATGAAAGACTCTTTCCTTCTGCCAGGAAAGAGAATGTGTGCATGTTAGGTCTGCCTGCAAAATGCTCCCCATCCTTAAGTAGTACTTGTTTCACCATTTCCATTCCATTTACCACCAAGACAGGCACCATGCCAAGTTTGAGGAGAAAGACATCTCCATATTTCTTCCTCATCTCCATTAACGTAAGGTAAGGATGCTCTCCAAGCTGGAGAAGATTCCCTATGATGGGGAAGGACCAAGGGCCAGGAGGAGACAGCTGCTTTCTGCCCTTGCTCCTGAGAGCTCTCACAAAAACAAAAACCATCACCAAAATGATGAGAGAAGTGGTCACCTCTCCAGGAGTGACTGCTAGGTTGAGAATCATTTCCAGGAATATATCACCTAAAACAGAAAAATGTCTATTTTATTTTTGTAGCGTTAGATATAGACTAAGTAGCCTCTCTTCCCTTCAACATTTAGGGGGAAAGTACAGACTTTTTGAGATTAGTTGAAAGCCCTTTTTACCTGATGCACTGAGAGGGCAAAATCAAATTCTTGCAAAATGAATGGCACTTTTATCCTAATTTGATTCTTTTCACAGTTCTAACCACCAGACTGAAATCCTGCGAGGTGAGTCACTGACCATAGGCAGAAGAAGACGAAAGTCAATGGAGAAAGCAGTCTGGTGACTTGGAAAAGGAATGAGGCTCCAGCAGCTGACTTTACACTCATTCATAGGACCTCAGTGCCTCCACTTAACCTCAGTGAATCCCGGTTTTCTCCTCTAACTATCCTACCTCACAGATTTAGTCACATTCTTTCAGTAAATGTTTACCACACCCCCTAATATCAAGCACTAAGAATACAAAACAAAAATTCACAGACTAATGAGGAAACTAGGTAAATAAAAATAAGATTAGAAAGTGGAAAGTGTTATAAGAGAACTGCGTGCAGAGTAGTTTGTCATTGTTTGTGGATCAAATCAGATTATTATTTTTTAAAAAGTACTTGGGGCCAGGGGCAGTGGCTCACACCTGTAATCCCAGAACTTTGGAAGGCCAAAGCGGGTGGATTGCTTGAGGTCAGTAGTTCAAGACGAGCCTGGCCAACATGGTGAAACCTAGTTTCTCCTAAAAATATAAAAATTAGCCGGGCATGGTGGTGCATGCCTGTAATCCCAGCTACTCAGGAGGCCAAGGCAGGAGAATGACTTGAACCCGGGAGGTGGAGCTTGCAGTGAGCAGATATCACACAATTGCACTCCAGCCTGGGCGACAGAGCGAAACTCTGCCTCAAGAGAGAGAAAAAAAAAAGTACTCGGTGAATTACAAGCCATTTAATGGATATCTAATTGGTTATTTGCCTCCTCCCTCTGTTCTTGGACTTCCCAGGCTGTTTATTAGGGTGACTTCCTCAATTCTTTCTGCTCTATGACCATGGGTGGTTAATCCAAGAATGGGCCACTAGCCCAGGATAAATCCTCCTTAGGAATAGAGAAGGGGACTGTGAAAGATCATCCTTTCTCTGGGCAGCTAGATCTATAAAATCTAAGTTCCGAAGATATGATTTGTTGGTCTTTCATTCATCAGGTGGACATAAGAAAGCACGTTAGAAAGACGAATGAAGTAGAAAGGAAAGAAAAGATAAAGAGAGGCCCCACGATCTTACATTCACCACTTCTACCTTCAGGAGACCTAGGTACACTCTTGTCTCTAGGTTGAATTATTTCCCACTTAAACTAACTAGAACTGGTTTCCGTTACTTGTGACCAAGAGGATCCTAATCAAAATAATAATAATAATAATGCTTTATACACATGCAGAATATTTTTATTAACTATTGTATTTTATGGTAACTGTAGACAGAAGAAGAGGAAAGTTGATAGAGAAAGCAGCCTAGTGACTTAGAAAGGAAAATTTAGTATTTCCTCTCTCTTACAAGAAAACACAACTAAACTATTCACACTTCTCAAATTAGACAGACAAATAGCACTGATGCATGTACTCATTGGCTAGTGTAAATGTCCAGCTCTCTTTGATTTTTGAGAAGACCAACACTTTGTTTCTTCTCAGCTTTAAAAATAATAAATTTTAATAAACGGAAAGATTATTGTGCAAATAGCAATGAATTTGTCTTCCAGTTCAGATGAAAGTGACAGGGTGGTAAAAACCATTCCAATCTGTTCTCCTAGAAAAAGAACCAAGGGTCAAAGGCAGATTTATCTTAAAGCCCTTACTCAGCATAAATAACTCCCACTGTTAACATTCAAGAAAACACATTGTCATTCATGTGTCACCTTTCTTTTTTCTTTTTTTATTTTTTGGAGATGGAGTTTCGCTCTTGTCACCCAGGCTGGAGTACAATGGCCCAATCTCAGCTTACTGCAAGCTCCGCTCACTGCAACCTCCATCTGCCAGGTTCAAGCGATTCTCCTGCTTCAGCCTCCCGAGTAGCTGGGATTACAGGTGTACACCACCACGTCTGGCTAATTTATGTATTATTAGTAGAGATGGGGTTTCACCATGTTGGCCAGGCTGGTCTTGAACTCCTGACCTCAGGTGATCCACCAGTCTTTGCCTCCCAAAGTGCTGGGATTACAGGCATGAGCCACTGTGCCAGGCCTTATTTCATCTTTCTAAACTTCATGGATAAAATGTGGCTAAGTACACCAATTTGCTTGGCATTATTTTTTAAGGGATAAATTTTGGAGTTAAAATTGAGAGATAAATATTTTTATGGGAAACAAAAAACTCTGAATATGCATTTAAACTTAGAAAAAATATGCTGAGTACCTAATCAATGTAACATCCACAATTTGAAAAACTGCCATTAATTGCAGTCTTACCAAGTGGCAGATATAGCAGTAAACAAAGCCTGCACTGTGTCTCAAAACTCACATCCCTGGGAGGTAATAAGTCATCCTGCTATGGGGAGACTTGGAGAGATAAAGTCATTTTTTCCCAGTTATTTCCAACCTTGAGCTTAACAACGAATCACCAATTATTTACATCTAGTGCTTTCCCAGGAGAAAATTCAATTTCTCTTGAGCATACACAAAAAACTGCAGTTTCTACACCAAGAAAAAGCAGTTTCATTTCCAAAGCTGAGTAGTGAGTGGGTGGGAGGTATGTATGGCTGGGAAAACACTGGACCCAGAAAGATGACTGTGTTTCCAGCCTGTCTCTTCCTCTATTTAGCTCTGGAGTTTCTGTTAAATTACAATCTCTCTTAGCCTCAGTTTCCTCATCTGTAAAATGGTCATGTCAGAGCAGAAGAGTAGAAGATGTCTAAGGCTAGCTCCAACCTTCAATAATGAAAGCTAAAAGGAGAAAAAAGGCAGAAGCAAGTGTGATGTACATTGTCAACTGCCCAACAATACTATTTTTCCAGAGTCTCTGGAACAGTTAGCAGTTCATCAACAAATGTAAGTAACTGTGTGATTACCCTGGATTTTTTTTTTTCTTTCTTCTCAGCCTGGGCCCTTCTCGTTTCTTTTACTAAATTCTGTTTGGCGATCTACCAGGCTCAGATGCTTTGCCAACTTTCTCAGCAACATTCTTGGAAAGCACTGAAGCACATTCTGTTCCTGGTGTTTTGAGGATAAATTCAGGCAGAGGACAGGGGATGTGAGGCTCCCTAAGGGTGCACTGCTACACCACTGAGGATTCAAAGTGAATTTTAAGCAATTTTTTTTAAAGCCTGATGAGAAAGACATACATAGGTTGAAGGTCTCCATAGTGATTCTGAAGTCTATACATACACATTAGATTTCCCTCAGGAGATGTTAAACATAGCAGTGTCCACATGGACCAATTGCATCAAAATCTCTAGGGATGGATGCATTTTTCAAAAGCTTTTCTTTTTTTTTTTCTTTTTAAAATTTTTTTTATTTTTATTATTATTATACTTTAAGTTCTAGGGTACATGTGCATAATGTGCAGGTTTGTTACATATGTATACTTGTGCCATGTTGCTGTGCTGCACCCATCAACTCCTCAGCACCCATCAACTCGTCATTTACATCAGGTATAACTCCCAATGCAATCCCTCCCCCCTCCCCATAATAGGCCCCGGTGTGTGATGTTCCCCTTCCCGAGTCCAAGTGATCTCATTGTTCAGTTCCCACCTATGAGTGAGAACATGCGGTGTTTGGTTTTCTGTTCTTGTGATAGTTTTCAAAAGCTTTTCAATGTGACTATGGGGCATTTCAAATTGAGGACCTTTTTTAAGGGAAAACTACTTGCCAGGATAATCATCCAACAGTCTCAACAAACCCCCTCAACCCAGTTACTGCTTGGAAGGCTCACCTGTGCCCAGAAATCTTGCGGGTCAGTGTGAGGAATCTGGTGCAGGAACCAGAAGACAGGGAAGGATTTTGGCAAAGCTGTGTGTGTCCTAAGAAACACCAACAGTCTCTTCCACAGCAGTAGCGGGCAGGGGCAGAATCTTGCCTGGAGGGAAAGGCCTGGTGAGAACACCCTTTCCTGGAAGACAGGGGACGGGTGGACCTTTGACCTGTGTGGGGAGGAGTTTGGAGCTTGATCAAGGGCACTGGGAGCAGGAGAGAGGGGTGGAGAGGCTTTTGTGGCCAGGATTGGGTCTGGGAAGCTGGGAGATTCCACTGTGAGTGGAGTCAGAGCGAAGGCATTTGGAGCTAAGGCTTCTGTAGGAGGGAGTAGGATGGAAATTGATCTTTGAAGAAAGCAAGACAGAAGAAGGGAGATGGAAAGCCGAAATCATTTTAAAATTGCTGGTGACAAATGAAGGTAGGATAGAAAGATGTATAACAAGGAACAGGGAGGGAGAAACAGGGAGGAGCTGTACAGAGAGGTTGCTGTGATGTTAGTTTTGAATTCCTTTTCTCCAAACTGGACTTCGGCACCAGGAAAATGCGCGCAGTTCTCTGAGTGGTCAGCAAGTGCAGGGACAGGAGGAGCCATGAAACACAAAATAAAGGGATCGTAGGTCCACCTTCTCAGATGAGCTTAGTAGATTCATCGTGAGTCTTCACCAACCAGACAGACCTGCACTTCCACAACTAGAACAGTTAACTTCTGAGTGCAATATTGGTAGCTTTGGTTTGAGAAAATATTCCCATCTGCGCTAAGGCATTTTTGCCCAATCTGGATAAATGCCAGTTTTTCTACATAATGCAAGTTTTTCTGTGTAACTGGGTAAATGACCTGTGGTTTTTGGACCACCTTCTTGTCAGAGTGTCTGCAAATTATTACATAATAGACTTTTTTTTAACATTGAAGTTTTTGGCTTCCTAAATATTCTGAGTTTCAAGGTCAGATTTAATGAGAGTGCCAAGAATAATCAATGATAGTCAGTACTTTCTCATAAAGGGGAGAAAGCCAGCCCCCAAGGGAAGTGCTCAACCTAATATATTCCCTCAACAGTAACTTTCAGGCCATGACCTACTGTGTTACTGTGGTGTCAGGTTCAAAAAAATATCATGGGTTTCTAAATAGCTAGACTTCAAAAGTCACACAACCAAAAAAATCTGACAAGCGCCTACAAACCACAGGAATTTTCTGACCCGCTGGCAGATGTTTTGGTAATTGACATTTAATCATGTCATACTTAGCTACTGCTAAAAAAAAAAAAAAAAATGTTTTACTTCTAATGTTTTCTCATGAAGTTTCTCCTTCTCTAATGTAACTAACTGCACATTGGATTAATGTATTAGGTAGCTCTATCAAATTATTTATGCAAGTACCCATTTTATAGACAGTTGATAGTAGCTGACTAATAATGTGCTATTTAAAAGGTTTGATCGAAGAGGGTAATGAGAATTGCCATGTAGTCCCGTTGGTTAAGAGGAAAATCCATTCCACAATAATAATTGTTACAGTTCGTGTTTATTGTGTGCTTACAAGGATAAGGCATTTTAAAGTCATTTGTATTTCAGTTATTTCTCATAGCCAACCTTTGAAGGGGTTGCAATTATTTTTCTCATTTTACATATGATGAGCTCTGAGGCCCAGGGAACTTAAAAATTTGCTCAGGCTAACAATGTGTGAGTGGTGGAAAAAAAGATTTAAAACCAAATATTTTTAATATCTGTGCCCTTTGCCTTTGATTGTGCCACCTTCTAGTGGAGAATTCTTCAACTGAAACCTGAAGCTTCTACTGTAAACAATAACCATCCTCACTGATGTGACTTCATATAAGAAATTGTCATATAAGATACATCTAGCAGTACCTGCCTCAGAGAGTAGTTAAAAGAATAAAAATTATTTGATCTCTGTAAAGCATTTAATATCTGGCACAATGATAATCATCCAAAAATAGTAGTTTTGTCCACAGAAGAGGAATATTCTATTTTTAGGGATTAGGTGGGCAGTACTTTAAGGAGAAGGTGATATTTAAAGTAAATTTAAAGTATAAATGGGAGCTTACTAGGTGAAGTTGGAATGAAGCAATGTAGCAGAGAAGAACATTTTAAAAGGAAGAGAGGTTCAAAAGAACTAAATATGGTTAAGAAATAAAGTGAGATACAAGATGGCAGGAGGTGAACATGGAAAAAAATCTTCTTAAATCAGAATCTCAGTGATTCCTGAGTCTTCAGTCTCCCTTGTCACCCACAGCTAGTAACTTGGTCCTGTGAATTCAGCCATCTACATGTTTCTCATTGTCCTGGCATTTCTATTCCCAATTGTTGTTACCAAGATCTGGTCCCCATCAAATATTTTCTGGACTATTTTAATAGCTTTGTATATTACACTCAGCAGCCAGTAAGAACAAATGGCTTAAATGCACACAATTTATCTTTCTTACATAACAAAATACCTACATGCGGGTGACTGCTTCCATTGGTTCGGTACCTTCGTGACACGTGGGGTGATATCTCTGCCATTCTTTAGGCCTTTCCCTTTGGTTGCTATATGGCTGCTGCAGCTCTAGCCGTCACATCTGTGTTCCAAACAAAAGAAGGGGGAAAAGTCTATGTCAGCCACATCTGTATCATTCTATCACTTAAGAAACTTGAGCTTTCCCCAAAGCCACCAATAGACTTTTGCTTAAGTTTTATCATATCCAAGAGGATGATAAAGTATTTGGCTTGTAATACTGCCACTGCAAAGAAAAGAAAGGGCAGTTAGTAAGGAAGGCAGGTAGACTGGATATTGGGAGTAACTAACATGCCTGCCGTGCTTCAGATCTAGTGGGTTTGTTGCTAGTCTCTCCCCAAGTCATACTCCACTCTGCTGGCCTAATCAGTTTTCAAATGAACAAGTCCGGTCACATTGCTTATTCACTTCCTGCAGGATGCACAGTGCTTTGAGTTTCATTCATTATCATCTGTGACTGACTCTTATCTGCCTTTCCAGTGTCATCTTTTGCTATTGGGTCCCTTTCATTTTGTACTATCTGCTTTGATTCTCTCTCCTTCCTCTTAGTCAGTACAGACCTAGAATTTTGCCCACATTTTTAAGTTTTACCAGTCCTTATGCTGTAGTATTCAATGTTTTCTTTGCCTAGGATGTCCTTACACTCTACATTGTAGACCTGAAAACACCAGTCTTCAAGACACACTTGATTCTATGAAACCTAGCCCTGCTTTCTCCCTTTTTCCTTCCTTGGCTGTTGGAGTAGATACTGTGGTGTCTTGCCCAGATCTGCTCTTCAGGGTCAACACATACATCCAGGCAGCTGATGGGAATTTCTGCTGCTGATGGTTCTTAACTGCATCTCAGGAAATTTTGCTCTTGGTTTTAGGACACTCCCTCCCTCGAGATGTTCCTTCTTTTCAGGTGGCCTACAGTCAGCAATTGATGAATGTAGAGACACAAAGGCCCTGATGTTTTGATCTAGTCCAAGGAAGCTGTGAAGCCTCATTCCAGCTCCAGAGCTCCTTAGAAGATGGATTAAGACTTTGGTTGCATCCACATACACCTTGTGGATTGTGTTCACCTTCTGCCCAAATTGGCTTTCTCTATTTCCTCGAAAGTGTATCTTTTGATAGTTCTCAATAAAATGTTGACATAAAAATTTCCATCCTGGATGTATTTCCAGAACACCCAATAAAAACAGCTCTCTTGGCATTTGTGCCAAACTAAATATATTCTTTTGGACAATGCTGCCGTGTAATGATATTTAGCATATTTATAAACTGACTGCCCCCTGCAGTCAGCTCTGCTGTGGAAGTCTGGACTCCCACGATACTAGAAGGATTTTATACATCTTGCATTTAAAATAGGAAGAAAGATTTTCTAGAGAAGATGCTGTTAGGAAGACTTGCCACTACCTCGCCCCACAAAATAGCAACTTTAATATTTCTCCTTTTGCCTTATCAAAATGGCAATCATAAAAGCCACAACTCTATAGACACAAATGTCTGTATCAGAATGTACCAAATTTCTGTGCACAGAAGACTTGCATTGTTTATTAGCATTGCCCCTCCATCCTTTGCACATGTGTCCAAATCCACCCCTCTACCACCACACACATAAATACTTCTCACATATATACACAGCAATGTTCTTGACAGTGAGTAGGAGATACTCATAAAGTCTCAAATATAGACCACCCGTATTGGTTCCTTTTAGAAAAGCAGCTTAAATCTCTTTTGCTTGATATGCATATAGAAAAAAAAACCATTTGCTACAATTCTGATAACTGAAATAGAGTTTGATGCAAGAACTTGAAGATAATCCTATGTGACTGAAGTATGACAGATGTTAGCTGCCTTTGTTTCTTTGCCTTTGCTGCAATCCAACCATTTTTTTATTCTTAAAAATCAGGTTGTGGAATGATGAAAGCTAAGCCTCATGATAACTATTTGGGGTCCGAGATACAGGAAAAGAAAGCAATAAAATATGAGTTTCATGCTACTGTTTTGATGCTCAGGCTAGATTCCTCAGATTGATACCTTTTTGGAAGAATGTGCCAAGAATATTTGTCAACAAAAACTTCCTCTGAAAGTTATTTCAATCTGGCTATCTACA
The DNA here is from genome assembly GCF_037993035.2 of Macaca fascicularis. NCBI lineage: Eukaryota > Metazoa > Chordata > Mammalia > Primates > Cercopithecidae > Macaca > Macaca fascicularis. The sequence continues at coordinate 103,732,107 of NC_088389.1, read as the reverse complement.
TCTGGGATCAGGAACTAATGAGCCCGTGAATAACTTTTCTGGCCTGCCATTCTGTTAGTGTCTGATATGTCTGAATTGAGGAAGTATGGAATTTATAGTTTGTTGGTGGATTATTGTGACTTCTATCAGGAACTTCTGAGAACAGTTATAATTGTGCCTCTTAAACTTGGTGCCTGTGTTAGACAACAATGTCAGTAGCAAAAAAGGATCACAAAGCCTTGAGAGAACGTTATTCTGTTCAGGAAAAATCAATAATTACTCAGAAATACCTCATAGAAAAATAAAAATGGACTTATTCCTTACATGTTAGAGGTATTTGTATATACAGGTTGGCAAATCTATACAAGTAGCTAAACAACATGTTTCTACTTTTTCTAACCAAGTAGCTTACAGGTTTATACTGTAACATCATGCTTCTACCCTTAGACCCAAATATCCAACATCTTGGAATTTATCTTGAAGAAATCATTAGCCAAGGGAATTAAAATGCATGCACAAAAAAGCTAATCATAGCATTGATTATGACAGTGAAATTTTAAAACCATCTATGTTTCCTTCAATATAGCATTTTACATAAAGAATACTTTGCATCTATTAAAAATGATAGCACTATCTCAATATTTATAACCATGAAGATGTCCCTGCCACATTACTGAGTAAAAAAGTAGACACCACACCACATGCATAGGAATGAATTATCTATATAAAATTATACACGTGCCCAAACACATACACATATATCTGTAAAGAGATGATATCTGGAGGCATATTCTCATGTGTTCATGAAGAGATTTGGGAAGATATTTACCTTCTTTTCATACTTTGCTGTGTTGATTATTTTCTTACAATAAGCATATATTATTCTGTTAAGAAAATGTTAATCTACTTTGATTTTTAAATCGTGCTTCTATAAATCAAAATTTTTATCAGTATTTCCATTTCTGTACTTAAAATGGTTCTTATGTTTCCTTATTGTAATATTGTTTGTGTTGTTCTCATAGTTCAATGCTAAAACTCTTAACATTATTTGAAGATACGAAGCTAGTAGTATGCAAACCTTCCCAGGAAATGGTACTGACACACATAGATTCCCAGGAAATGCTACTGACACACAATGGATTCTGACATGACTAGCGTCTATATTAAGGAGGAAAATGTGGTCCCTATACACTAGCTTTCAAACCAATGAGAAAATACAAATGGGACCAACAAGCTTGTCTTGTCATGCTTGTGTGATAGACATGCTGGTGTCAAAAGGAAATAGGGGATTACTAATGCCAAAGTATATAGAAGAGGAAAGATAGCATGGTACTAGCCAATTGTCTTTGGGAAGTTCCCCTGTCTTTTCTGAACCTCTTCATTTTTCTCATTTGTAGTTTGCTGTGATGACTAGAAAAGTATATGTCAAATGCTGACTTATAGGAGGATCTCAATTAATGAAGTTATGGTTGCTATTATTATTAATATTGTTGCTGCTGCTACATCAGGAAAGGTAATATTGAAAATCACATGATGAGTTTTATCAATGTACTCATTTGAAATAGATAATTCATGTAAGGAAAAAAGTATTCTTATTCTACAACACATCTTATTCTACAACACAGGAAATTCTCACCTTTCTTTTCTTTTTTTTTTTTTTTTTGAGATGGCATCTTGCTCTGTTGCCCAGGCTGGACTGCAGTGGCACAAACTCAACTCATTGCAACCTCCACCTCCTGGGCTCAAGCAATTCTCCTGCTTCAGCCTCTAAGTAGCTGGGACTACAGGTGCATACCACCATGCCCAGTTAATTTTAGTAGAGATGGCGTTTTGCCATGTTGGCCAGGCTGGTCTTGAACTCCTGACCTCAAGTGATCTGTCCGCCTTCGACTCCCAATGTGCTGAGATTACAGACGTGAGCAACTACACGCAGCCACTTTTCTTAAAAATGTAAAATATTACCAAGTTTTTACTTCGTAAGTTATAAAGATTCAGCTCAAGAATAAGAACTTGTTCTTCTATGTCACTTATCTACGATGTGATATAAATTTTAATTTAATATTCCCTAGCTCATTCCTTGGAGACTCCAATTTTCCATTGCAGAAATCACACAAATAATTTTGCCTTCAGATAAACAACACTTGATTTGTGGCATATGTTCTACTGTCCTAAACTTTTTACTCGGTCTCAATTTCTACAAACCACAAACATTTTCTTTCAAACATTTTTTTTTTTTATAATATAATTTTTTATAAATATTTTTTATTTTGGTAAATTTCACATTAGTAATGTGAAAAATTACCATGGAGCATCGTACACATTGAAAGTGAAGACAAAAACAATAACAACAGGGAGTTCACTCAATGTTCATTTACATTTTAAATAATAAACAATATGCATGACATGTCATTTTTAAAAAGGAAAGGCCATACTAATAAATTCCTCTTTAATTTTTCATGTGTGTGTGTTCAGGCTTGTCAAGTAAATCATAATCACATGTGTTGTTTTGTGATGCAGTTTATTAGCTTAATGTGCTCTGTATCTAATACATGGGTCCACAGCAAAGAGAATAACAATTCTATTCTATTTTACAATAGCACTGGAAAGAATTAAATGCTTAGGAATAAACATAACTAAGCAGATGAAGAACTTACAATTGAAAACTGTAAAACATTGCTAAAAGAAATTAAATAAGAAAAAAATAAATGGCAAGACATCTCATGTTCATGGATCAAAATCCCAAAGGTGTTTTTGCAGAATTAGAAAAATCCATCCTGAAATTCATATGAAATCACAAAGGACCCTGAAGAGCTAAAACACTTGAAACAGAAGAATTAAGTTGGAAGTCTCACACTTCCTGTTTTCAAAAAGTACACAAACCTACGCTAGTCAAAACAGTGTGGTACTGGCATAAAGACTGATGTAGACCAATGGAATAGAAGAGAGAGTCATGAAATAAACTCTCACATACATGGTCAAATGATTTTTGACAAGAATGCCAACAGTATTCAATGGGGAAAAGAAAGTCTTTTTAGCAAATGGTGCTGAGGAAATTGAATATTCACATACAAAAGAATAAATTTGGACCCTTATACCATGTACAGAAATTAAAACTTAAACATAACAGCTAAAACTATAAAACTTTTATAAGAAAACATAGTTAAAAATTTTCATGACAGTGGGTTTAGCAATGAATTCTTGAATGTGACACCAAAAGCACAGGGAACAAAATTAAAAAAAGATCAATTTGTCCTTCGCCAATATTTACAAACTTTGTTGTGTTAAAGGGCACTCTCAACAGAGTAAAAAGGCAGCTCACATAATGAGAGAAAAGATTTGCAAATCATATGTCTGATAAGAAATTCACATCCAGAATATAAAAAGAACTCCTAACAACTCAATAACAACAACAAAAACTTGGTTTAAAAACAGATTAAGACCTGAATAAGCATTTCTTCAAGGAAGGTATACAAATGGTTAACAGGCCCATGGAAAAAAATGCTCAACAACTCTAATCACGGAAACGCAAATCAAAATTGCAACAATGAGATATTGCTTCACACCCATTAAGATCGCTATTAAAAATCAAAACAAAAGAAAAACAAGACAGGAAATAAATGATGCTGGCAAGGATATGGAGAAACTGGAACTTTTGTTTATTCCTGTTGGGATGTAAAATGATGCAGCTGCTGTGGAAAACAGTATGGTGGTTCCTCAAAAAATAAAACATTGAATTGCGTATAATTGATGAGACTCTCTCTCTCTGACCTAACTTTAGGTAGTCTCTCTTCAGCCCTCTTTTTAACTAGCTCTCATCTTTGGGGCCCTGTCTTAGGCCTGCGTAGTCCAACTACAACAGGAGTCCTGCTAAGTCCCTTTAGAGAAAATTCCCCACCCTTGATATCTGATCACCCTTGGGATCAGATCAAGTTCCTCATCCCCCACATTTGATGTCAAATCACCACAGTCTGGCTTCAGCAAGAATTCTGTTAAGTCAGGTTAGAAAGAACCATCTTACCTTCATGTGTCCTCTTAGTAATTTTCTGTCCACTGACTCAGTCACTCTGCTGATTGCCTCTGGACCCCCAGCTGTCCTTGCTGTATTCTCTCTCCCCTAAGGCGATAGTCTTGCCACCTATCACAACAGTCCAAAATTTTCTTTACCTTTTTCATCAATTTCAGAATGATTTTTTTCTTTAACATGATCCAACAATTTTACTTCTGGGCATGTATCTTAAAGAATTGAAAACAGGATTTGAACAGATAATTTGTACACCTATGTTCAACCAATCTGAATGCCTACTGAATGATAAATGGATAAACAAAATATGGTGTCCATAAGCCATGAAACATTATTTGACCTTCAAAAGGAAGAAAATTCGGACACATGCTACAACATGAATGATGCTTCAAAACCCTATGCTAAGTGAAAAAGCCAATCACAGGACAAATATTGTATGATTCTGCTAATATAAGGTCTCTAGAGTAGTCAAATTCATGGAGACAAAAAGTAGAATGACGGTTGCCAGAAATGGGTGCAGGGGCAAATGGGAAATTATTATTTAATGGGTACAGAGCTTCAGTTTGAGAAAATGCAAAAAGTTCTGGAGATGGATGGTGATGCCTATATCACAATGTGACTGTACTTCATGCTACTTTAATGCCACTCCCTGTACACTTGAAAATATTTAAATGGCAAATTTTATGTTAAGTATACATTACCACAATTAGAAAATGACTGAAACTCTCAACTGAAAAAAAATCTGCACACATTGGGGTTCCTTTTCAGTTTATAACATCATAATACAGTTCCATGTTACATATTATATGTTTCTCATTCAGCTGTTCCTGTGGAATAACTAGAAAAACTGGACATGTGGTTAAAATTCTTTTCCAAGCATCTCCTCTTGCTGATTGCAAAAACATTTCTTTTTAGCTTAATCCTTTATTCATTTATTACTGCTAAACATTTTAGAGCTAAGTAAACCAAGACTCTTTTTTAATCCTTTCTTTTAAAATGGCAGCATTAGAATATTTGAAATTTTCTTAAATGAATATAAAAGCTTCTCTTCTTTTATAAAGACAATTTTAAAGAATACTTGACCCTGGGAGCACTTACTGTTGCTATACTAAGAAGTCTGGATTTCACTTGAAAATACAGTGAATTGGTTTAGAAGGCTGGAAACAAACTCAAGAAGACGTCTAATTCGTCTGTTCTAAGAAGGACTCACTCATTTCAGGAAAAGATGGTCCATTATTATTTTATTTTTTCTAAGACTCTAATTAGAGCATATTCTACTTCTTAATAATACTATTCCAGTTTCAAAATACCCATGTTTAACCATGTGCTCTTAATAAAATGTGTGCTTTTTATTCTTCCTACTTAGGAAATAATACAGTCTGTTAACATAAAACATATTTCCATAAATTTGCTTATATCTGCTAGGGGAACTGTACTTTTTTTAAAGAAGAAGTCAGGTTCACTGAATTTGTGATTTCCGCTAATATATTAATGTTTTGAAGTAAGCAGGGGTAAATTTTTTTCTCAGTTAAAGAGAATCACCATCGGTATATGACGATGTAAAGGAGGGGGGGAAGCTTAAATCCTGAAAATCCTCAAAAAGCCTGCTGTCCACCTAGTTAGCTATTTGGTGAAACCAAGAGTGCACATGAAGACTCTCCAAAAACAGTTACTCTTGTGGTTTAAAAATTTAAAAGTGTTGATTAAGAAGTCTTTTTTTTTTATTTTGAAGAAACTGTTCCATTAAAAATGAAGGCCCTCTTTGAGTTACATTTGGAGGAGAAACCATGAGCCCACGGTAAAAGGCTGCAAAGCGTGAAACTGCCACTGGAGGTTTAACTGTTGAAATTTTTATTGGAATTTTAAATTTTGTACGTTAGTACTCTGCTTACAAAGAAGAATACGTTTGCAATGGCCTTCCTCTTGCCCTGTTTCCCCACCCCTACCACCAATAAGCCCTTTAGTGCACCTTTTCGAAAAGCTTTACAATTCTCAGCATTACACACATTATCTCATTTAATCCTTAGTAAGAGCTTTTTAAGTTCAGAATAACTATGCCTTTTTTTTTTTTTTTTTTTTTTTTTTGAGTCAGAGTCTCCCTCTGTCTCCCAGGCTGGAGTGCAGTGGCACCATCTCAGCTCACTGCAACCTCTGCCTCCCAGGTTCAAGCAATTCTTCTGCCTTCTGAGTAGCTGGGATTACAGGGGCCCACCACCATGCCTGGCTAGTTTTTTTTTTTTTTAGTAGAGACAAAGTTTCCCCATGTCAGCCAGGCTGGTTTTGAACTCCTGACCTCAAGTGATCCTCCTGCCTCAGCCTCCCAAAGTGCTAGGATTACAGGTGTGAACCACCATGCCAGCCTGCCCCAATGTTTTTCACCACTGTCACCATCTTGCCATGCACATAATCTTGCAGCCTCAGCAATTTGACATTCTTCTTTCTTCCTCATCAGCCATATTCAGTGAGTTATCAAGTCTAGGTTATTCAGTCTTCAAAATACTGAATGTCTCTTTTTTATCATCATTTCCTTCCTCTCTCCAAGAGCAAATTTTATCATTTTGATAAACAGACAATTGTTCTTCCTGCCTCAAGCCTCTTGTTTTTCAATATATATTTATTTATAATATTAACAAATATTTATCAAATGTCCATTTATTAATCAAATATCCTATCTTAGAAGTTAGGGTTACACCAGTAAACACAAGCAACAGAGCCCCTACCCTCATGAAACTTACAGCCAGTTATGGATACAAGCAAACAGAAAAATGCATGTATAATAATATAATGTCAGGTAGTAATAAATTATATGAAAAAAGCAGAGTAAGGGAATAGGGAATGATGGACTAGAGAGGTACGACTTTATTTTTTGATCATACCTCTTTTAAACATTTAAATTCACATCCACTTAAGAGAAATTTATTGCATACGTTTTCCCAGATTAAACTTCCTGAAACATTTGACCATATGCCACTTCTCTATTCATCTATATAATCATTCATCTATAAAATAAATGGGATAAAATCTAAAGCACTTAGTGCAAGGTTGCTTAATCTGACCCTAGGTACTCTTTCTTGCTTTTAGTCTATACAGACAAAACTCTAGCAATATTGACTATTTTCCGGCTTATTATGCTTTTCTACTTGATATATTAAAAGCCTCTCTCTGTAACCACAATAATCCCTCTATTCTAAGCCATTCAGTATGGTACAGAATCTACTCCCTTATAATTAACTGTCTCCTTGTGGCTGTTTTATATTTTATCTTTCCAGTTGAGTGGCACACTTTTGAAAAATGACTGTTTAATATTACCTTGTACTATTCTCAGTACTGACTCTTCCAAAACTTACAAAATTGTTGACATTAACTTAACACATATTTGTTAAGTAGGTGTTGACTAACCAGTTACAATGTGTTGACCACAGTCAGCCTTTGTGGTCTCTCTAGCCACAACGTAACATCCTCTGTCCTTTTCTTCTGGTGACATTAAGCCTATATCTGGGATAGAATCATTACTTGAGTTGCATACATATGCCATTTATTTCCCCCTTCAAAGCAGTGTGTCACTATAATTCAAACGTATCTTGTATCATTTTGCGTTAGAATGAAATACATTTTTTAACAGGATGCCAGCTTTTCACACTTGCCACAAGGGGGAGTAGTAGTTCTTTTCCAGGAAGCAGAATGACGCCATAGTTTCATTCCCCAGCAATTGCTACCCAAACATTTTATTCTCCCACATATTATTTCCATATGTTTTTTATTTGTGTTTTTTTCCGCCTGCATATATTTGCCACAACTAAAGGGACATTCTCTCTTCACTTCAAACATAAATTTTTATTTTAGTTCACTTGATTTTATCCCTCAAACTACTTATACTTTAATTTCTACTCAGGTTCTTAATTTATTTTAAATTGAACTCAATATCTAAAATGGTGTCAGTACTTTTTGGGAAATATTTGTTGTTGGAGGTAATCATTGAAGAAGATACCAGAAAAAATAATTTCCCAATAAATATCTGACATGCACAACAGATAACATATATTGTTGTTACTCAGTTTGTCCATAGTTTGAGTGAAGGCAGGTATTTAAGACTTTCCAAATAGGAAATGTTCTTAATGAAAACTAGGAATTCCAATACTGTACATATACACCATTCTAGGGCTAGCAGGACTATTGAAAAAAATCTGGACCAACATCTTCTAGTTTGCAAATAAGGACAGTAAATCCCAGAAGGTCAAATGACTAAGTTAGTTCAAGGCCTCATTCTGGTCCAATGGTCTTTCTATTAAGTTCCACTGTATCTCTTGTGATATTAATTATAAAAAGCAGTCTGTAGTTTCAACATACAGCTAAAATAGTTATTTCCAAAGGTCTGCCAATATTATGCTAAATATTATTATAAAAATGTTGTTTTGGGTTCTGAATACTGCAAAACATCTTGTGTTCACACAGTACTAAATATTACCTTGCAGTTGTTGCAGTTAACCAAGCAGTTCTATATGTGCCAATTTAGAGGCTTAGGTGGAGTCAAAAAAGCAATTTAAATAAAAATAGTACCAAGGGAAATAATGAAAATATTAGTACTATGTAGTATGATTTTCCATATGTTAGAAAAGTTACATAAATGTGTAAATGCATGAATAAAGTTCTGTAAAGGTATACTGTGGGAATTGTGAATTATGATACTCTGGAGAAAGAGAGGAGAAGGTGAAATGCCCTCTAGAAGGTGCAAAAACTGGCCGCCTGGGATTCACTCCAGCCAGTGGGTCACACCAACACTCCCAGAAGCTAGCCCACTGTCTGAGCTACTATACAGCCACTGTCATGAGATGTTTTAGAATAAGGTGTCGGTGGAGATGGAGAGAAGCGGCTGGTACTAAGTTCTGAATACCACACAGTATTCTGATGCTATGTCTACCTTCATAATGTTTGAGTTTTAACAACAAATATGCATACCTTTTGAGTTTATGAACAACTAGAAGGCAAAAATTAAAATTATAAAAGAAAATTCCCCATTAGCATTACTAACAAAAGATATTACTTATATAAAAGGCTGTTTAACTTTGTAACAAGATATCTATTATTTTCCCACCGAAAATATAGTCAATCAGTGATTAACTAGCACAGTAGTAAGAGCTCAAAATTTAGCTCTATAGTAGCTCTGTATGGAATAATAGCTAAGTAAGAGTGGAACTGTTTTGCAGCTGTACTTAAAAAAGTCTTGTAAGATATTTCCTAGTAGACCAATTACATTAAATCTGCTATTCACCACAGTGAATATCTTCAAGAGATAAAACATTTAGGCTTTGTTATTGTTGGTTAAGTTCAGGCTGTGGAGGTTTTCTCTTTCCATGAACACTTGGCTCATGACAATGGCCAAGCCCTGGAAAGCTACTTCTAGGCAGCCATCTGTAGGCTTCTTATAATATCTTTATATGTACACTAATATACCATCATCTTTGCTTATTAAAAATGTAATTATGTTAATTATTTTCTTTTATATAAACTTAGCTCCATAGTTTCTCCTTTCTAAAATTAGAATATAACAAAATAATTTTGAACTAAAATTCCTGTTCTTTGTTCTTTACATGATTTTGGTTTATTTTATTAAAGGGAAACCTTTAGCCACTCAACTTCACCCTATCACAATGCCTCACATTGTCATAAAAGAAATGGTATTTCAGCCTCCATTCCCTAACACAGAACAGTATGAGAACAAACGCTTCTGGTTCCTCCCTCTACCTTGCCATTTCTCCCTTGGATAGAGAAATAGTTTGCCTGTTTGGTAAATTCAGTGAGAATCTGGTATTCACTGGTGATAGCTTCCTCTATTGCGGGAGATAATTGGTGTTGAAGTTCTTGCTCATGAATAGCCCTGCGTCTTGTCTGTTTCTTTTTCTCTTGGAGTAGTCCATCATCAGTGGAATATGTTTTCCTCCTCCAGCTCTTCTGTGTCCATTTGACACCTGCCTATAGAGGATTCCTGCCATTCTCTAGTTTCTCCCTTACGTTGGGGGAGATAGAATCCCAATGAGAAGAGGTCTTTATATCTAATATTTTCAGAATAATTCTGATCCTGGACTTTCATATTTATTTATCTCTTAGGCTTGGTTCGAAATTTTTCAGTAACCCATAGGAGAAGATGTATATGAAATTAGAATTCTTCTTTAAATACCAGAATTGTATATCCAAGTGTCTAATATATATCTTCTTTTGGATATTTAAAAGTAACTTCAAAATTGGTTCATCCAAACTTAACTGATAATCTCCTCCCCAGAGTGAAAATCAATAAGCAATACACTTGTCCTCCTTTAGGCATTCTCTAACTCAGTGGATGATATTGCTTTCTCTCTGGTTGCATGAGCCAGAAATCACAAGTCTTCTCTGACCTCTTTTCTCCTTCATTTCATATATCCAATTCATCACGAAATCTTTTATTTTTCCTCTTAAACAAACCTCAAGCCTGTCACTTTTCTCCATCACTACAACAACACCTTATTCTAAAACACCTTCAGGACAGTGGCCATAGTAGCTCAGATGGTGGTCTGGCTCTTAGGAGTGTGGCTGTGACTCACTGGCTGGGGTGAATCCCATGGGGCCAAGAAGGGAAAGAGTCATTGGCCCAGCCATGATATACAACATGAAACTGGACAATTAAGGACTCATAAATTGAACAAAGACTACAAATTGGAGGTTAAAAGAATTACCAAAGAATATGAATGATTTGGGCCGGGCGCGGTGGCTCAAGCCTGTAATCCCAGCACTTTGGGAGGCCGAGACGGGCCGATCACGAAGTCAGGAGATCGAGACCATCCTGGCTAACACGGTGAAACCCCGTCTCTACCAAAAAATACAAAAAACTAGCCGGGCGTGGTGGCGGGCGCCTGTAGTCCCAGCTACTCGGGAGGCTGAGGCAGGAGAATGGCGTGAGCCTGGAAGGCGGAGCTTCCTGTGAGCTGAGATCTGGCCACTGCACTCCAGCCTGGGCGACAGAGCGAGACTCCGTCTCAAAAAAAAAAAAAAAAAAAAAAAAAGAATATGAATGATTTGTATGCCAAAATATTAGATAATCTAAATTAAATAAATAAATTCCTAGAAACATACACTCTATTAAGCCCGAATCATGAAGAAAAAGAAAATTTGAACAGAAGTATGACTAGTAAGGAGATTGAATCAATAATCAGTATTCTCCCAACAAAGAAAAACCCAGCACTAGATGTCTTCACTGCTGTGTTCTACCATACATTTAAAGAAGAATTAACACCAGTTCTTTTTAAACGCTTCAGAAACTGAAGAGGAGGGAACACTTCCAAACTCATTATATGAGGCTAACATTATCCTAATAACAAAACCAGACAAAGACACTATAAGAAAACTCCAGATCAATATCCCTGATGAACACTGGTGCAGAAATTCTCGACAAAATATTAGCAAACTGAATTCAATGGTGTAGGTAAAGGATTGTACACTGCAATAATTTGGTTTGTTTGTCCCCTCCAAATCTCAGGTTGAAATTTAATCCCCAGTGTTGGAGGTGAATCCTAGTTAGGAGGTCTTTGGGTCATGGGAGTGGATTATTCATGAATGGCTTAATGCCATCTTTGTGGTAATGAGTGAATTCTTGCTCTGCTAGTTCCCACAAGAGCTGGTTGCTAAAAAGAGCCTGATACCTCTTTCTCCTCTCTCTCTTGCCTTTCTGGCCATGTGAGCTCTGCACATGCTGGCTTCCCTTCACCTTTTTCTATGAGTGAAAGCAGCCTTAACCCCTCATCAGAAACAGATGCTGGCATTATGCTTCTTACACAGCTTGCCAAACCCTGAGCCAAATTTTCTTTATAAATTAACCTAGCCTCAAATATTCCTTTATAGTAACACAAATGGACTAAGAGATATACCATGACCAATTAGAATTTATCCCTGGAATGGAACAATATTTTAATATACAAAAATCAAACAATGTAATCCACCACATGAATGTAATGACAGACAAAAATTTACTGATCTTCTCAATTGTTATAGAAAATGCACTTGACAAGATTCAACATGATTTTATTAAAAATAAAAAACTATGCAGTAAACTAGGAATAAAAGCAAACTACCTCAACATAATAAAATTCATATATAAAAAGCCTATAGCCAATGTTATACTTACTGGTAGAAGACTGAAGATTTTTCCTCCAAGATCAGAAAGGAGACAAGAATGCCCACTTTTGCCACTTCTGTTTAACATAGTGCTGGAAGGTCTAGCCAGAGCAATTAGGCAAGAAAAAGAAATCAAAGGCAACCAATTGGAAAGGCAAAAGTAAAATTATCTCTGTTCACTGATATGATTTTGCATGTAGAAAACCCTAAAGATTCCACCAAAAAGAAACTGTTAGAACTAATAAATGAAATCAGCTCAGTGGCAGGATACAAAATCAGCATGCAAAAATTAGTTGTGTTTCTATGCATTAACAAAGAACAACCTGAAAAGGAAATTTTAAAAATTGTTTACAATAGCATCAGAAAAAAAAAAAAAAAAAGAACGAAAAGAAACACTTAGGACAAAATCTAACAGTGAGGTGAAAGACTTGACTTGCATGCCAAAAGCCACAAAATGTTGCTGAAAGAAATTAAAGAGGACACAAATAAATGGAAAGACAGCTCATGTTGAGGGATTGGAATATTTGATATTGTTGAGAAGTCAATACTACCAAAAGTAATCCACAAGTTTAGTGTAATCTCTGTCAAAATCCCAATGGTATTATTTGCATAAATAGAAAAATCCATCCTGAAATTCATCTGAGATTGAAGGAACCTAAATAGACAAAGCAGTATTGAAAAGAAAAAAGCTGGAGATCTCACACTTCCTGCTTTCACAACTTACTACAAAGCTATAGTAATCAAAACAGTATGGTTCTATTTAGCATAAGACAGATATGTAAGCCAATGGAATCAAATAGAGAATCCAGAAATAAACAGTTGAATATGTAGTCAAATGATTTTAGACCAGCATGCCAGGATGATTGAATGAGGAAAAGAGTCTTCTCAGCATATGGTGTTGAAAAAATTGAATATTCACATGCAAAAGAATGAACTTGGATCCTTACATTATATCATATATCAAAATTCAAAATGGATCAAAGGGCCTAAATGGAAGAGATAAAAACATAAAATTCTTAGAAGGAAGTATAGCGGAAAACTTTATGAGATTGGATTTGGCAATTATTTCTTGTGTATGACATGAAAATTTCAGGATACAAAAGAAAAAGTTGATAAATTGTACTATATTATTCTTAATAACTTCTGTGCATCGAAGGACACTGTCAACAGAGTGAAAATGTAACCTACGGAATGAGAGAAAATATTTGCAAATCATATATCTGACAAGGGGTAAATATCAAAAATACACTAAGTGCTCCTACACCTCAACATAAAAAAAAAAAGCAACACAATTAAAAAATGAGCAGAGGAACTGAAGACATTTCTTCAAAGAAGATACACAAGTAGCCAATAAGCATATGAAAATGCTCAGCATCACTAATCATTAGTGAAATGCAGATCAAACCACAATGAGATACCACCTAATACATCTTCGTCTCTCACCTGACCTACTGCCTCATTGCTTTATAATCAATCTACTAATTGTTCAGTGAGTTCACCACATTATAACAAGAGGCATCTTTCCCACACAGATGATGGCATTCTATTACTTTCTCACAAAGACAAAACTCCTAGCGCAGCCTATAACAGGGGTCAACAAACTTTCTCTAAAAATGATAAATATATTAGGTTGTGGTGAGCCTTATGCTCTCTGTTGCAACTGTTCAACACAGCTATCATAATGAAAAAACATCCAGAGGCAATAGGCAAACAAATAGTTTTTATTAAGCAATGAACATGGCTCTTAGCAGAGAGGGGAGTTGGAGAGGGGATAGGATGGGCAGGTCATCTTCCCCTGAAGTCAGGTAATCTCTTCCATAGTTCGGCTGTTTCTTCCCCGAAGTTTGGCCATCTATTCCCCAAATTCCATTTTTCTCCATGAAGTCCAACAATCTCCCCTTTTGTTGACTGAGTCTGGAGTCTTTATAGGCACAGGATGGGGATGGGGTGGGCCATAGGTAGTTTTGGAAAAGGCAACATTCTATTGGTAAAAGGGCATTATTCAGAAAAAATCAGTCAGGAGAGGGTGAGCAAATAGGAATAGAAGTTCTCACTTTTAGCCACTTTTTTTTTTTTTTGGCTTAAAGCTTTGGTTTCACTGGTCACACACCTCTGTCTGACTAGAATTTCTCTTCCTCCTACCTCTATTAACATATTGCAAACAAGAAGCTGCAGCTAAAGGCTAGATGGATTATAAGTTAATCATTTGGGTGCCATAAAATAATATGAGCAGTATTATGCTGACTTTTGGTATAAAGAATATAACACAAATATGTGTATATATATATATATATAACTGAGGGTGTCTATATGGATGTTTAAGTTTGTCAAATGCCTTTAGAGGTGATTATATAAGTTATCTTCTAATATTTATTAATATTATCCTAATAATGAAGTACTTTTGCATTCCAAGAGTAAACCAAATCTGATTGGGATATATTAATGATGTAAGATTCTACTTGCTGATATTTTATTTAAGATGTTGACATCAATATTAATGTGTTATCCTATAATTTATTTTTTCAATTATTAATTTTAAAAATTATTAATCTTGTTTCATAAAACAAATTTGGACATTTGTATTTCTTTCCTATGCTCTGAAACTATTTAAGTACCACTAGTAATTTCTTTTCATTAAGGTTGGTGAAATTTTTCTGTAAGCATTGTTTTTGCTGTATCTTATAAATTCTGGCATATAATGTCTTAATTATTATTTTTTCTATTGTTTCTATGCTGAAATTTTGTTTGTACTTCCCTTTTGACTCAATGATCATTTAATAGAAATGCTTACTTCCAAGTGGAAATTAATTGATCCTTTCTAATTAGTTGAACTGTGCTCAGGGAATGTTATTTGCATTGTCTATTCTTTGGAATGTAATGAGGTCTTTTATGTGATCTAATAGAAGACCAATTTGGGTGAATGTTTTCGTAAATACTTAAAAATCAGATATATTTGTTATTATTGAGGTAACTATTTTATCTTTATTATAACTTGTAGACTTCTTAAGCATCCTAGCGTTTTCTTCTTAATCTTGTTAAATTATTTTTAGGTGGAATTATACCTTGCAGTGTTATCAATCTAGTAGTGTTATCAACAATGTGACATTTTGCTATGTTTTCCTGGAAATATATTGTCCATCCTTTCATTTTAAACTTTCTTAATTACTTTTTTAAAACCATGTTTCACATTACAATGTGGAGTTTTGTTTCTGTTTTGTGAACCAATCTAAATATCTGCCTTTAGTAAGTTAAAAACAAGTCCATTTATATATTGTTATAACTTACATATTTTAACTGGGTTCCACCATTTTATATTATATTGACTATAAACATATATATGATACATTTCTTTTGCTCCTTTTTGGCAGTTCTGGTATTTTGGAAGATTTTCATTTTCTTTCTTTTCTTTATGTTTTGAAGTTTTTTATTTTTTTCTTTAGGTCACATTTCCAAAAATGACTTGTCTAACCTAGCTGGGACATTCTATGCCATGACTCTCAATCATTTATTCCTTTTACGTTTTCTCATATTATAATAAGTATCTGAAGTTACCTCATTGGTTATTCATTTAATAATTTATTGGTTCTGGCTGGGCGAGATGGCTCACGCCTATAATCCCAGCACTTTGGGAGGTCGAGGCAGGCAGATCATGAGGTTAGGAGTTCAAGACCAACCTGGCCAACATAATGAAACCCCATTTCTACTGAAAACACAACAACTTAGCCGGGCATAGTGGTGGGCACGTAATTCCAGCTACTCGGGAGACTGAAGCAGGAGAATTGCTTGAATCTGGGAGGCAGAGGTTGCAGTAAGCAGAGATCGTGCCACTGCACTCTAGCCTGAGCAATAGAATGAGATTCCGTCTCCAAAAAAAAAAAAGAAAGAAAAATTTTTGGTTCCTTTCTACTATAAATTTCTTTTTATCAGAACTTCTCTCTCTCTCTTTCTCACTCACTCTTGCTCTGACTCTTTCTTCATGGTATAATTAGAGCTTGCAACAGTACACATTGTGTAACAGAAGATAGTTAATAAATATTATGACTGTTAATTGAAACTACTTTTTAAATGTCTTTCAGCATACTTTTCCTAGTAGTGCCTCACTCATTTTAGGCACTCAGTAAGGATTTGTTACCACTAAACTGAAACTGTGAAGACTATAGCCTTATGTAAAATGTAAAATATGATTATGATAATGATAGCTAATACTCATGGAGAATTTACTGTCTGCAAGGCACTGCTCTAAGCCCTGCACTTATTAACTCATTAATCCTCACAATAACTGAGTCACAGAGTGGTTAAGTAACTTTTCCAAAGTCACCGAGCTGGTAGATTTGTTGGTATTAGAAGGGGTAAAGGCTATAACCATACTGAAGATGAGAAATGTCAGAAATAACGTCGTCTTAAAAGTAGAAGATTAATACTACACTAATACATTTTTGTTACTATTGTATCTTATGTATAATTCTTATCTCCTGTATTATATTTTAAGCTTTCTTGGAAGCAGGCATTTTTAAAGCCCTCATAGAGCATAGAAGGGTGCTAAGTTAATAATAACCAGAAAAGTAGCTTATATTTTCAGGCACTTACTATATGCCAGACTTAGTGCTTTAAATATATTAACTCATTTAATTCTTACAAGAGCAGGTACTATTATTTTTCCCATTTTACACATGATAAGTTAAAGCACAAAGAGACTGAATAACTTTCCTGAGGTTACACAGCTTGTAAATGACAAAAGCAAAATTTGAAGCCAGCCAATCTAGTCCAATGTCAGTGTTTTAAATCATTATGCTGTGCTACTCACTGAGTGCTTGTGACTGATTAAAGACTCCAATGATATACATTTCATTATAGGTATATATGATTCTAGGCGTGATTTCTCCACAGGCTTATCTATCTAAGTCCCAGATTTACACTTTTAGATAAGCCACATAAAAACAACTTTGAGGTGTTAGTGAATCATACTAGGTGCATTAGGAGGTACATTCACAAACATTTACAAGTCTCAGAGACTATGATTTATCTTTAGATAACATTGATCATTTAAGTAAGGTCAAATTTTAGATTATTTTTGAAAATGACAGCAACGCTTTGCACTTATTCAATATTGTTCTTTAACCATTCTTCTCCAGATACAACGTAGGCAGGAGATTACTAAAAACGACCACAAATTTGGAAACGTTAATATTTTGAAAGCATACTTGCCAAAATAAACATCCCAAATTAGATATAGCTATTTTACTAAACAACATTATGATTCCTCTTCAGAAGTATTATTGTTTAAACCACTACAAATTTCTTTTATTTCCTATAGAATATTAATTTCATATTTCAGAAAAAGAAAATAAGAGATGATTAAGTGCAAATCTCAAGGCAAAACTTGTAATTTTGCCCATATTCATGACCACAGCTATATTAAGAAACAACAACATAAAATGTTTTCCAAAGAAACAGAAGCAAGTGTTTAAAACAATAACCACAATTACACACTACTGTTGAATCAAGCACATTTATAATGGAGCAAAAATACATTACAGCCACCAAAATACATATTTCATTGTTTCTGACTTACTGGATCACCACAAATAGACCTATTAATATGGCATTGGATTCACATAAGAAACTAGTACTACTCTTTAAAATTAAATGAAAAGATTATTTTCTTATCTATATATATATATTGCATATGTAGTATTACACACAGTATTTACATATACATAGAATACATGTAGTATTTCAGATCAATAGCATTTTACACATTTTATATATAGTTTTTACATAGAAATATATAAAAATCATAGAGTATAACATAGAAGAATATAAAAAATTGTTACTAGAGAAAAAGAAAGATATTTTGTAATGATTAAAAGGGTCAAACATAGTTAAAAACTAGAAGGAAATTAACCTTTTATATCTTTGAATGTTGCAAATGCAGAGTAACTTTTTTCTCTTAAGTGTTTCTAATGTTTCCTTAATTTCTAGTATCAGCTGGTATAACGTTTAAATCATTACACAGTGTTACAAAATTCTGCTACAAAAAATCAGATAAATAATTATTTATTTGAGAAGATTAGCAATACGAAATAGCAAACATCTCCTAAATAACCTGAAAACAATAACCCATATAATTCCAAGTTTAGTATTTGTTTTGGCATGAAATAAGTTTCAGCACCCCAGTAACATAAATAATAAATTCATAGTAGATGTACTGAAACACTTTTATAAAATTCAAAAAATTACATCAAATAATGTTCTACAATGGCACACTAAAGGAATACAGGAGTATCATATCATTTCTATAAGTTGACATAATAACTAACAATAACAGGTTAACAATATTGCCCTATCATATATAAGCAATGTACACACAAATTTATAATAGCTAGTCCAAACACCATAACTTAATATTATAGAAAATAACTATATATGTCTGAATGGGAGACGAAGAATAAAAAGTAAAGGGTCCTACCTTCTCAAAGACTAAAACCCAAAAGTATTTTCGATGTTTAATTACATTCTTTTGGTAGATAACAGACCTTCCCTACTGGGTTAAATCCAATCACAACTTTCTAGGCCAACAATTAACAGATGCTGACATCTTCATTCAAGAACAGCCATGAAAGGTGCATGCATTCCAAAAAAAATTGTAAAGATATAAATCAATTTGCAGAAGTTAATATCATTATCCATTCTACGCTTCTTATTCTCGTCAGAGAGGAGAAGGGCTTTCTTCTGGGCTGTCTCTTTCTTAACTCCTTAGGAAATCAAGGCTTAAAGTTCTTTGGCTTTTAAATAAACATATGTCTTCATAGGCGGGGAGGAGGCCCAACTAGCAATTTCAAATCATTTTCTTACCATTCTCAGAAGTTCCACTTTGGCCAGACTCATTAAAGAGAATGACAAATTTCTATCATTTTAGGACAGTTCTTTTGGGGCAGGGAAAACAAGATAAAAGAAAAAAATAACTGCAAGTGGAACTGATATTTGAACAAGGAAGGAAAGAAATATTGGAATTTAAATGGAACATTTCCAGGAACAAGAGCACAAGCACACTTTCTCATCCTCTTCTTGCTCTTCAGTCTGGTGTGGTGATCCAGATGGGACACCCACTTCCCAGTTAGTCGATTCTAGCCACGGGCTTCCATCCTCTGAATAAGGGCATGGGTTTCTAGTCTCTGCATATGGAGGTGATCCTCTCATTTCAATGTGTGGACCTTCATAGGATGGACTAGGATACATTTTGTCTCCTTCATTATGTCTTTGGGGACCACTGAGTTGAGGTGTAAGAGTTTGCATTGCAAAAGAAAGGCAAAATATCCTGAAGATAATTTCATCCTCGTGAGATACTTTTTGGGCTCCCTACAAATTCTTCCTGAAATAGCTGATGCTGACTCACTTGCTCTGGGAACACATTTATTGTGGCCAAATTTTTCACGGCACTTGATTGTGAGATCTTAGATTAGTAATGTTGCTTGGCAACACAACAGCATCCCTAGACTTTTTCAATTTGACTTACCTAAATTCAAGTTTCAAACTTTCAGAAAGAGCACAGATGGTTTTAAGATTTAGCATTTTATATTTATAAGAAAGAATATATATATATATATTTGATTCAAATTTATGCTCCTAGCACAAGAAACTCCAAGTTTATCTGCTAAGCAATTCCATTTATATCTATGTTGAATGTCCTTGCCATTTCCTGCAGTCTACATCCCAGCTGTTCTCGTCACTACCCACAGTCAAAAACTCTCTCCTCATATGCATTTTTCATTATAATTTCTGCTCCAGAAAGGAATGTGCAATAATCCTATAATGTCTTCATATTCACACCATAACATGATAAAAGAAGGAAAGAATAAAGGAAAGAAGGAAGGGAGGGAGGAGAAAGACAAGAAGGAAGGAAGGGAGGGAAAGAGACAGGAAGGGATAGAGAAGGAGGAAGTTTGCATCTAAACTTCTATTCAAGAAATTGCTTTCTTTAAATGTGGCCAACACTACCTTTAAAATAATTTATATAGAGAGTAAACATCTCGAAGATTTTGCTTTTCTTATATAGAGAGTAAATATCTCTAAGAAATTGCTTTTCTTTATGTGGCAAATACTACTTTTGGAAGAATTTATATAGAGAGTAAATATCTCTAAGATTCAAACACAGTGTAATAAGGGTAGAGTAGACATTTCTTCATAATTTAGCATATCACTAACTGCAAACAATTTTCAACAAAAGTATTTATTTATTAATGCAAGTTATTGAAAACATTTAAAACATTCCAAATGTGTCAATGTGTGTATAACAAGGGCAGTAGAAGCTAAATTTAGAAAAAGTGTGATCGTGAATAATTTTTATTTTATTCTTTTTTATAAATTTTCCACAATAAACACACACAACTTCTGTAATATGAAAAATAAGCCAGTGTAACATGCTTTTATAAATGTTGTGCAGTAGAGTAAGTCGATGATCAGTTTCATTCTGTGCTGATTATTAAGTTATTCCGTGTCATCTGCTATCTTACCCTTTTGGCTTAGTTTTCTGACACTGAGGTCACAACTCTGCAAATAATCTTGCTCCCTTCTAGCTGCTTTCCTGTTAAAGTCTACCAATGAAGGAGCTAAGGGAAATTTAAAGACAGAAATAAGAGAAGGAACATGGTCTTCCTATTTGCTTGTTGTTTCTGTAGGTTTTGTCCTGGCAGTGCCCCGGCTTCCTTCAGCACTCCCAGAGCAAGCCTTCTCGTACCCCATTGGTAGTACTAGCATGAAGCAAGTATCCTTTCTTCAGAGATCTGATTCCCAGCTACCGTTTCCATTTATTGAGTCACATCTAACACTGCCAAATTTGAGTGGGGACCAGAGCAAGTGAAGGCTCTCCAGCAAGTGCAGACTGTAGTGCAAGCTACACTTCCCCTTGAAGATCAGCAACAGTTCCTAAGATCGTAAGTATCTGTGGTATACAGGGGCACCACATGGAGTCTTTTGCAAGCCCTCATAGGAGGATTACAATGCAGACCTCTAGGGTTTGGGAGCAAATCTATGTCTTCAACATACTCGCTTCTTTTTTTGAGAAACAGTTACTGGAATGCTTTTGATAATTGTAGAGCCTGAAAGCCTGACCAAGGAACATCAAAATAACTGTGCAATCTGAACTGCCCCTCATAAACTGGGTGTTATATGGTCCACCAAGCCGTAAGTTTGGTAAGCAATTAATCATCAAGTGGACATGCTTGCTAGAGATGCACATGAGAAGGTGGTTCAATGCCTCAATTTGTCCTTCACGTCCTTTGAGACCTACTCCATCTTCATTGTCTTCTCTCACTCAATCCAAGGGAATTCCTTATAACTGAGAAAGAAAACCTTGAGCTTAGTGTACAAATGGTTAGATCCCAAGGAAGGAATGTACACACAGACACCAAAAACTCCATTAAACTGGAAGTTAAAACTAGCTGGGACACCTTGGGCTCACGCCATTGGGTCAACACTTGAAGGAGGTTGTTATATGGAGAAGAGCAATTGATGTTCATATTTACCAAAGGGAACCTGAGTAGCTTCCCAACAGCGAGGGAGGCAGAGGGCACACTGACTGGATTCTCTGAGCACTTATTAACACTTTATGTCCAGGCCAGGCACGGCGGCTCATGCCTGTAATCCCAGAACTTTGGGAGGCCAAGTTGGGTGGATCACTTGAGTTCAGGAGTTCAAGACCAGCCTTAGCAACATGGCAAAACCCTGCTTCTACCAAAAACAAAACAACAACAAAAAAATGCAAAAATTAGCTGGGCATGGTGGCATGCACCTGTAGTCCCAGCTACTCAGGAGGCTGAGGTGGGAGGATTGCTTGAGCCCTGGAGGTCAAGGCTGCAGTGAGCCAAGATCGTGCCACTGCACTTAGAAAACTAAGCAACTACACAAAAGCCTGTTATTGAGGATTCAGATCCTTCAGAAACAAAAGTTTAGATAAGCCCACTAGTAAAGAAATCTAGTCAGCTGAGGACAAGGCGGGCATTGTATAGATGTCAAAAGAAGAAAGTTAGAGATGTTAACCATGCTCCCGTGATTAGTTTCAGAAATGAGGACAAGAGCAGTGATATAAACTTTCTGCCTTTCTTGTTACTTACAGGTATATTTGTAGTAATACAAATTAGCTAATTTATATTTATTTTCTTTCATTTTTCACTCCTTATTTTACATATAACTCATTGGATCATGGCACTTTTACTTACACTTTAGACTTTATATTACCAATTTCCAGGTGGGACTGTGATAGAATTTGAGGAGTAATGAACATCACTGAGAAATTGATACCATGAGTTTTTCTGGAAATTGTTACTGTGGTTGAGACTTTATGGCTCTCTCTTTCAGAGAGAGGAGAGAGCAAAGGATGGATAGTTGCTTCATCTTTCTAGACAATGGCATAGCTTTTGCTTTATGGAAATTCAAAAATTAATAGAAAGGTATATAGATGTAGAAATGGTCAAAGGAGTGAACTATGCCAGTTTATTAGATTGGTTTTTCTCAGTTCCAAACTCTTCATTCTATGCTCAGCGGAGACTCTGTGATCTACTTTTCTCCCTTGCCAGATTATGTCTTTGTTGGTTCTGTTAGTAGAAGGCACTGGCGGGAGAACGGAAGGCAGAAAGGAGGAAGGCAGACTCCATCCTATTTGCTTACTGTTCCTTCAACATTTCCCTACTCAGATCCTTTTCCTAGCAGCAGCAAAAACAACATCTTAAAAGACAACAGAGTAAGACAAGCAGAATCTTTCCCTGAACTGTCTGGATCTCGCTCTGTGGGAACCCCTCCCAGCGTCTGGGCTCTGATAACCCACCCCAACACCTTCCTGTTTCCCTCAGCCCTACTGGCAAATCTACTTCCTGCAGTTAATTTATCTGTTCCCTTCATGTTCCTTTTTTACTTCTTTAGCTATTCCCCATACTAAATTCTTTCTGTTATTATAATTAGTGTGGTTTCTGATTTCCTGACTGATATGAGTACTTATTACATTGGCCAGATACTGTATTTTACATATATTGTTTTACTTAATCTTCACAAACCCTGTGAGGTCTAGTGTGTGTGTGTGTGTGTGTGTGTGTGTGTGTATTCCAGTGTATTGGATATATAATATTCAATCTCATATATATGTATATATGCATAATTCAGTGTATTGAGGCTGGTAAAATTGAATTTAAACTTTTTTCTTTTAACATACCCATCTTCAAAAAGGAAATCAATGTTAAAACTTGGATTTGAACCAAGATTAGATTGACCCGAAAGCCTACCAACTGATAAATAAACAAATGTGGTATAGCCATACAATGAAATATAATTGAGCAACAAAAAAAAAAAAGAAGAAGAATTTATACATGCTACAAAATGGACGAAACTTGAAATTATCATGTGAAAGAAAGCAGACACAAAAAGGAACGTTTTGTATGATTTCCTTTATGTATGAAATGTTCAGAATAGGCAAGTATACAGACACAGAAATTTGATTAGTGTTTGTCAGGGGCTTAAGGTGATTAACTCCTTAGTTTTTACTCCAGGAAAATGGTTATTTTACTTTTGTTAACCAACTTCAAATCAATTCAGAGAATGGTCTAGAGTTTTGTGAGTAAACCACTATTTTACGTATAGTGCTTGTATTTTCCCCAAAACGCTGCCTCACAGAGAGCACTTTAATTTTCCATGCTATTGCTACGTTGATCTCAACCTTGAAAAGAAAAGTAGTTTTGATCCTGGACTGAAAAGAAGAGGAGGTGGTGCATTTCACAGAAGAGGAATTATGGACGGCTAACAACATTAGTAAGATGCTCAACTTCACTAACAGAATGTAAACAAATGAATGTAACAATAGAATATCATCACACACACACACTCAGACAGGCAAACATGAGCATGGTAGCAAGAGAGGAAGGAAACTCTCATCTATCATTGGTGGAAGTATAAACAGATATAGCCTTTTAGAAAAGCATTCTGGTGCTATGTGTTAAAATTAATAATCCACATAGCCTCTTATTCAGTAACCCTACTCTTAGTATTCTATACCATAAAAATAAAAGTTTCAATGCATAAGGATATAGTGACAAAGAGATATTTGACAATTTTGGAAACAAAGTAAATGTCTACACAATGAGGCATAATTTAATATATTGTGATAATTTCATACATTATCACCTAGCCATTTGAAAGAATGACCCAGATCTATATATATTTCCCTGGAAATATGTTCTTGATAAACACCAAAGGAAAAAAGCTAGTATGGAGAAACAGATACAATATTCCATTTATGTAAAAGAAAGTGGCAAAATGTGTTTCATAGGTACCATGCATATTTGTATGTATGTGTATGTGAATCTAAGATAATGGAGAAAGTTATAGAAAGACATACACCAGGTAGTTAACTTTTGGTTGCATAATTGATGAGTGGGGGACGAGGTAGGGAGGGTAGGATTGAGTACAGGGAGAAGATACGTCAGTTCACAAAAACAACAGTATTTATTAAATATGTGTCCCAGTATGTAAGATATTTTTCCATTTATGCTGTTTTATACATAAGTGTGATATTACATAAAAATACATCAATGAATTTAACCAAAATACTACAAATCAGTATATATAAGAGTAGCAGGATTTCAAAGGACTTTTTTCATCCTTCCCTATAATTTGGTGTATTCTTTGAAGTTTTATAAAGATTATGCATTGCTTATATAATCATACAATCAATGGAGTGTGGGCCTCCCCCTATGACTTAGTACCCCTGCATGTTTTAGCTCTCAGACTTGTTCACATTGAGACTCCAACAATTTGTTAATTACAACTTAGATTTTCCTAGCCTGGAGTTGATTCCCACGGAGGTTTCTGGTACAGTAAGTTGTAACTCTCTATATCTGCCTGTCTGTCTCTAAAATTTTGGAGTAGCAGTTTTTCCTATGGCCTCACCTCTCTGATGGATTTGGAAGAGTTGATTTTTAAGTTTGTCCAGCTTGTTACTTGTTGTTACAATAAAG
The DNA here is from genome assembly GCF_037993035.2 of Macaca fascicularis. Lineage (NCBI taxonomy): Eukaryota > Metazoa > Chordata > Mammalia > Primates > Cercopithecidae > Macaca > Macaca fascicularis. The sequence continues at coordinate 103,706,964 of NC_088389.1, read as the reverse complement.
TGGTAACAACATGCTATTGCTATATTGATCTCAGACCTTAAAAAGAAAAGTTGCTTTGATCCTGGACTGAAAAGAAGAAGAGGTGCTGCATTTCACAGAAGAGGAATTATGGATGGCCAACAACATTAATAAGATGCTCAACTTCACTAACAGAATGTAAACAAATGAATGTAACAATAGAATATCACCACACACACACTAAGAGAGGCAAACATGAGCATAGTAAGCTGCTTGCATGCTGAATCAGAAACAAAAAGTCTGAGCAGGTAGATTTTCCAATGGGTTTATCATTGGCAATGAATATTTAATTGACTACATTGTATTTTCAGCTCTATGAAAATTAGAAAATAAGAGAAGACACGTATTATATGAATATACTCTAATAAGTTGAAGGTTATAAGGCACTTTCTCTAAAGCCCATAATAAACGTTTGTCTTTTTTTATTATTATTTTATTTTATTTTTGAGTTGAAATCTTGCTTTGTCATCCAGGCTGGAGTGCAGTGGTGCCATCTCGGCTCACTGCAACCTCTGCCTCCCACGTTCAAGCAATTCTCCTGCCTCAGCCTCCTAAGTAGCTGGGACTACAGGCGCCTGCCACCACTCCTGACTAATTTTTGTAATTTTAGTAGAGACGGGTTTCACCATATTGGTCAGGCTGGTCTCAAACTCCTGACCTCAGGTGATCCACCCACCTCGGCCTCCCAAAGTGCTGGGATTACAGGCGTGAACCAGCCAAATTTTTATCTTTATGTGGTATTTAGAACATATATGTAGAATATATAAAGCAGTAAGAAGAATATATATTTTTCCTTTTGAAACACACAATTTGCTAGATCCTTTAGACCTTTAACAAAAGTGATTTAATTTGACTTACAATAAGTTTCAGAATGTAATTTGTATACATTCTTTTGCTTATAACAGAATATCTAAAATTGGGTGATTTATAAAGAAAAGGAATTACCTTTTTATAGGAAAAAAAAAAGCTTTCCTATTCTGAAATTATACAGTTTGCTCAAGGGTTACATCTGGTGAGAGCATTCTTTTTTAGTGGGGACACTGCGGCATCCTGAGGTAGTTCAGAACATCATGTGGTGAGGGGCTAAGCATGCCAACATGCTAGCACAGGTCTCTCTTCCTGTTCTTATAAAGCCACCGGTTACCCTCCCAGGATAAGCCATTAATCCACTCATGGATAAATGCACCCATGATCCAGTCACCTCTTAAAGGCCCTGCCTTTCAATACTGCCACACTGGGGATTATGTTTCGACATGAGTTTTGGAGGGAACATTCAAAATATGGCAGAGACTTAACAGAAACAATGAACAACCTTCAAAAACAGATAGATCATGTAAGCAGAAAGATGCAAATTCTAAGAAAGCATCAAAAAGATACGCCTTAGATCAGAAACAATGAAACAGAAATGAATTCCTTTGACGGGCTTATTAGTAGATTGGACACAGCTGAAGAAAGAATCACTGAGCTTCTGGATATAACAATAGAAACTTCCAAATTGAAAAGCAAACAGAAGAAAGATTGAAAAATACAGAACAGAATATCGGAGCACTGTGGGACAATTCAGAGAGTATAACATACAGATAATGGAAAAAAAAAAAACTGAAAGAAAAAAAAGGAGAAGGAATATTTGAAACAATAATGACAGAATTTCCCCAAATTAATCTCAGACACCAAACCAAACCAAAGATCTAGGAAACCGAGGGAATAATAAGCAGAATAAATTCCAAAAACCCTACACCTAAGTATACCATATTCAAACAACAAAATCAAAGGCAAGGGAAAAATCTTGAAAGAAGCCAGATGGAAAGAACACCTTACCTATAGAGGAACAAAGAGAACTCCATTTGACTAAGTCGACTATTTAAGCACTGGAAAGGGGCTCAGAGCTATCTGGACAGGGAATTCAGGCTTCTGCTACCCAGATCATGGTCTAGGAGGGAAAAACATTTTCCTTGGTCCCAAGGACAACTTGCCCCTTGACTTACTAAGGCAAGGATTCCTTCTCTCTGGGTGTAGGGCAGGTCTTCTATTAGATTACCTGCCACACACAGACCTCAACAAATCATGATTGAATGAACCATGCAAGCAAGAAGAAAGTGGAGTAAATTATTCAAAGTGTTGAGAGAAAAGAAATCCACCAACTTAGAATTATATAACCTGTGAAATAATCCTTCAAAAGTGAAGGAGAGGCCAGGCATGTTGGCTCATGCCTGTAATCCCAGCATTTTGGGAGGCCGAGGTGGGCAGATGACCTGAGGTCAGGAGTTCAAGACCAGCCTGGCCAACATGGTGAAACCCAGTATCTACTAAAACTGCAAAACAAATTAGCCAGCCATGGTGGCGGGCGTTTTTAATCCCAGTTACGCAGGAGGCTGAGACAGGAGAATCGCTTGAAACTGGGAGGCAGAAGTTGCAGTGAGCCAAGATCACGCCATTGCACTCCAACCTGGGCTACAAGAATGAAACTCTGTCAAAAGAAAAAAAAAAAAGAAAAGGAAGGAGAAATAAAAACTTATTTAAAAAAAATGGAGGAAACTTGTTGCCCGTAGACCTGTCTTATAAGAAATTTAAGAGATGTTCTTCAGAGAGAAGGAAAGCAATATAGGTCAAAAACTCAGGTATTCACAAAAAATGAAAAACATCAGAGAATAATTGAAAGTAAAAAACTTTTTCTAGTATTAATTGATCAAATAGTTACCAGTTTACTGAAAATAATAATGACAGCAATATATTTGATTATATATGCATATAAATGTATGTGTGTGTGTATATATGTTCTTATGTATAAATGAAATGAATGACAATTATAGAAGGTACAGGAGTAAGGAATTAGGAACATTTCATTTTTATGAAATATTTGCACTATCCATGAAGCAGTACGGTGTTATTTGAAAATAGATTTGTTGTAAACGTATATTGCAAACTCTATGGCAACCACTAAAAAGGGTTAAAAAAAAGAAGTATAATTAATATGATAAGAAAGGAGAGAAAATCATATAAAAGGTTTAACTAAAACCACAAAATGTGGAAAAGGCGTGGAAGACCAAAATAGAAACAGAAAACAAGGATAACAAAATACAGTAAAAAATATAGTAGATATTCAACTTTATCACTTTAAACATCAGTGATCTAAATATATCAGTTATAAAACAGAGATTGTGTGGATGAATCAAAAAAAACAAGACCTAAATATATATTATCTACAAAAAACTACGTTAAAGACGAATACAAATTAAAAGTAAATAATAATGGAGAAAAGTATATCATGCTAACACTAATCAAAAGAAAGTGGGAGTAGCTACATTATTTTTAGACAGATCACATTTTAGAGCAAGAAAAGTTATCAGGGGTAAAGAGAGGCATTATATAATGGTAAAGGAATCAATACTCCAAGAGCACATAGCAATTGTTCATGTGTATGTACCTAACAACCAAGTGTCAAAATATATGAGGCAAAAACTAATAGAACTTTATTGAGAAATAGATGAATCAACTAGTATATTTGGAGACTTTAACACCTGTCTGTCAGAGCTATATGTCAGATAGATTTAGCAGGCAGAAAATCAGTAAGGATATAATTGAATTCAACAGCACTGTCAATCAACTGAATAAAATTGACATCTAAAGCTACATCTAACAATAGCAGAATACATATTCTTCTTAAGCTAACATGGAACATTCACCAACATAGGCCACATTTTTGACCATAAAACATATCCGAACAAGTTTAATAAAAATCACACTCCTTGGTATTTACCTAAATGAACTACAAACATGTCCACACAATAGCTAGAAAGTTCCAAAATACTTAAAGATTAAGCCATACCTTTCAAAATAACACGTGTCCAAAAATAAATCCCAAGAGTAATTTAACAATATTTCAACTAAAACAAAATGAAAATTCAATGTATCAAAATGTGTGAAAAGCATTAAAGCAGTGCTTAAAGAAAGATATATAGATTGAATGCATATATTAGAAAAGAAGAAAGATCTAAAATTAGTCATCTAAAGTTTCACCTTAGAAAACTAGAAAAAAAAAAATACAAATTAAACCCAAAGTAGCAGAAGAAAAAAAAAAATTAGAGAAAAAAATTAATGAAATTGAAAACAGGAAATCAATGGAGAAAATCAACAAAACCAAAAATTAATTCTTTGAAAAGATAAATAAACTTGATAAGCCTCTAGCCAGGCTAGCTTTAAAAAAAAAAAAAATAAGGCAGACATTACTTACATGAAAAATTAAAGATGGGACTGGGTGCAGTGGCTCATACCTGTAATCCCAGAGCTTTGGGAGGCTGAGGTGGAGGGATCACTTGAATCCAAGAGTTCAAAACTAGCCTGGGCAGCATAGTAAGACCACATCTCTACAAATATATATTTTTAAATAGTCAGGGTTGGTGATCTATGCCTGTGGTCCCAGCTGCTGAGGAGGCTGAGGCAGGAGGATTGAGCCCAGGAGGTCGAGGCTGCAGTGAGACATGATTGTGCCACTGCATTCCAGCCTGGGTAACAGAGTGAGATACTGTCTCAAAAAAAAAAAAAAAAAAAAAAACCAACAAATAAATAAGTAAATATATAAAATTAAAATTACAGATGGCACATCAATGTAGAACCTATGAACATTAAAGAAAATAAAGGAATATTATGAACAGCTCTATACCCCAAAATTCTACCAATTTCTTGAAAGACACAATGTGCCAAAATGTACACAAGAATAAATAGACAATATGAATAGGCCTATATGTAAAAAGAAATTGAATCAATAGTTAATAACCTTCCAAAACACACAACACCCTAGGTTGGTTCCCTAGTGAATTCTGTCAAACATTTAAGGAAGAAATTGTATCAATTTTCTACATCTCTTCCAGAAGATAGAAGCAGAGAGGATACTCCATGCCTCATTTTATGAGGCCAGCATTATCTCAGTATCAAAACCAGAAAAAGACATTATAATAATCAAAAAAAATTTTAGAACTAATTAGTGATTATAACAACATTGCAGGATATGAGGTTAACATACAAAAATCAATTGCATTCTTATATACCAGCGATGAGCAAGTGGAATTTCAGACTAGAAACATGTTAGCATTTTCATTAGCACTCCAGAAAAATGGAATACTTTCCATTAAATGTAAACAAAATATATACAAGATCTATATGAGGAAAACTGCAGAACACTTATGAAAGATAACAAAAAGAACTGAACAAACACAGAGATATTTCAGTTTTATAGCTACAAAGACTCAATATTATCAAGATATAAATTCTCCCAAATTGATTTATACAGTGAATAAAATTACAAACAAAAATTCCAACAAGTTATTTTGTGGATTTTGATAAACTATTTCTAATGTTTATATGGAGTGGCAAAAGACCCAGAATAGCCAACTTCATGTTGAAGAAGAAAAACAAAGTAGGAGAACCTGCACTACCAGAATTCAAGACTTACTGTAAAGCTTCAGTAATCAAGACAGTATGGCATTTGCAAAACGATAGACAAATACATTAATGGAAGACAATAGAGAGCCCAGAAATAGACCCACATAGATAGAGTCAACTAATCTTAGACAAGGGAACAAAGGCCTTTACAAGGGAGCAAAGATATAAGGGAGCAAAGATAGTCTTTTCAACAAATGGTGCTGGGACAGCTGGAAGTCCACATGACAAAAAATAAGTCTAGGTATATGCCTTACAGCCTTCACAAAAAATAGCTCATTATGGACCGTGGATCTAAATGTAAGAAGACAAAACTATAAAACTCCTAGAAGGTAACATAGGAGAAAACCTTGATGATCTTGGGTATAACACTGACTTTTTACATACACCCTTAAAGGCATGGCCCATAAAATAAATAAATAATAAGCTGAACTTTATTAAAATTAAAAACTTCTGGTCTGCCAAAGAAAATGTTTTTTAAAATGAGATGGCAAGCCACAGACTGAAGAAAATATTTGCAAAAGATACATCTGATGAAGGATGATTATCCAAAATATACCAAAATACTTTTAAAACTCAACAATAAGACAATGGACAAATTTATTAAAATATGGACAGAAGACCTGAACAGACAAGTCACCAAATAAAATTGACAGATGGTAATAAACATAGGATAAAAGGTTCAATATTCTATGTTAGTAGGAAATTGAGAATTAAAACAACAATGCGATACAACGACATACCTATTCGAATGTCCAAAATTCAAAACACTGATAATACCAAATGCTGGCAAAGTGTGGAAGAGGAAGGGCTCTTGTTTATTGCTAGTGGGAATGCAACATGGTACCGACACTTGGGAAGATAGTTTAGCAATTTCTTATAAAACATACTTTTACCATATGATCCAGAAATCACACTCCTTGGTATTTACCCAAATGAATTGAAAACTAGTCCACACAGAAATCTGCATATGGATGTTTACAGCAGATTTACTCACAATTGCCAACACCTGGAAGCAACCATGTTGTTCTTTGGTAAGTAAATAAGTACACGTGGTACATTCGGACAATGGACTGTTACTCAGTGCTGAAAAGAAATGAGTTATCAAGCCATAAAAAGACATAGAGAAAGCTTAACTGCATATCATTAAGTGAAAAAGTCAGTCTGAAAATGCTACATTCTGTATAACTCCAACTATAGGGAAATCTGGAAAAGGCTAAATTTTGCAGTAAAATGATGAGTGGTTGCCAGGGTTTGCAGGAGGAGAGAATAGTCACAGTACAGAGGATTTTTAGGGCAGTGAAACTGTTCTGTATGACAGTGCAATAATGGAGCCATGTCATCATATATTTGCCCAAACCCACAGGATGCGCAACAACAAGAGTGAACCCTAGTGTGAACTATGGACTTCGGGTGATAGTGATTTGACAGTGCAGGTTCATCAATTGTAACCAATGCACCCTTCTGGTGTGGGAGGTCAAATAGTTGGCAGTTGTGCCTCTGTGGAGAAAGAGGGTATATGGAAATTCTCTATACTTTCCACTTAGTTTTGCTATGATGTTAAAATTTATTGTATATCCTTAATTAAGAACCTATTATTCCCCCCAAATTTTGCTAGATGCTGAAAATTCGAGGATGAGCAAGATATTGTTCGTATTTCCCTAGATCTTGGATTCATTTGGAACAGAGTTCACATAAACAAAGAACTGTAAAAAAAAGTGATGAAATTGCCACAATAGAGGTATATAAAAATGTTCACCTCATTTATACGTTCTCATTTTTCAATTCTTCTTTACATCATAAAATGCAATAATATATTTAAATGTTTTGATGCATTTGTATGCCTTCAGTCATCAAGTAAAATGTATTTTAATGTTATTACTGATATTGTTTTTCCAAGAAAGGTAGCTTATAAAAATGATGAGTTAAATGAATTGCCAGTATTAGTATTAGTATTTTAAAATGAAGAATAACTTGTAGAATTTTATGTATATGTTATACTTAATAATAAAAAGAATCTTCTATATATAATATTTAATAATATAATACGCTTAATAATACATTATATGTAAGAATATGATTATACATACCTAATTACATTTTATATTTCTATTGGAAAAGTTTTTTAAAAAATGCTTTGTGGAATTTTCCTCTCTCTTCTCACTCTTACACCTTCCTTTCCTCAGTATCAAAGCAAGTAAAGTCTTACATTTTTAAAAATAGAAATAATAACAATAACAAAAAAGGAAAGGAAAGAAAGTCAGAAACACAACATTAACAGAATGCATATTTAACCAAGTCTGGGAGATCAAGCCAGACAGCACTTGGTAAATACTCTTTGGAGACAGTAATGCTCAAAGGTTGTGTTTGCTGTTGTGCTTGACGTTTGTTTTGCGTGTGATCTAAGACACCAGATGACCAGTAATCTCACTTGCCCTTTCTTTCTCTACTCTCTGTGGGCTCCGCACACACCTCCTTCCCCTGCAACCTTGCCTGCCCCTGGCCATCGCCCAGCTCACTGTTCTTCCAAAGATGTCTGGGATGGTTAGGATTCAGCAGGTCACACCTTAGCCTGTCAGGACCTGGCGCCTCCTGTGCCCAGCATTAGTCCATCGCTTCATTTCACCTCCAAAGAGCCCAGCGACAAGTCTGCCTTGTTAGACACAGATCTCAGTGAGCCCAAGGCAGCCAGCAGTTTCCCGTTTGGTTTCCTGTCATATCTCCTTATGTTTTGGCAGTCTGAGATATCCACAGTCCCTATTAACCTTAGCAAGGGCCATGCCAAGGAGGATGAATTGCTGGGGTAGGTGACTTCACTCAAGGGCTGTTAGATTTAGTCTGCACAAGGTCAGCATTTACAGACTGAGTATGGTTGGGTTTTAGTTTAGTTTATTTCAAATCTCCAGCCTTTTACTTCAGTTATGCAAGTTAAGGGAAACTGTCCATGGCACTTAGGTTTACAAGGTTTCATTTAACTTATCACACATTATCAGTTTTGAGCTTCACGACAATCCTGCAAGATAGATGGGTAAATATTTCCTATGTTCCACTGGATTTCATTCATTTGTTATCCATTCATTCGTTTAACAAACTTCTTTGAGAATCTGCTCTGTATCTAGCACTGTACTTGGAGTGGAGCTACATACTAACGTGTTCTTATTCTCCATGGACTACTAGTCTTACAAGAGAAGCAAAGAATCAGGTAAACACTGCACAAAATGCAATTACAGATATAAGCAAAAAACAGAGAAGAGTGTACCCAGTAAGGTGGGTAAGAGGGTACATTTAAGAGATAGATGCTCAGAGGAGGTTTTGCTGAGTTGGAATCTGAAGAAATAAGACCTTTCCAGGAAAACAAATACAAGACCGTAACATATTTTGCCCCTATTTAGTACTCCCATGAACCCTAAAACATTCTAATTCATATGACTGCCTCTTTTCAGATTCAATCTAGGTTTAATGCAGTTATAAGAATGAGGCAGTCAATTAGCAAATAACTGGCACAAATAAGACAAAAACTCATTCCATATGACTTGTATTTAGCGTGTTTTTGTGAATCAAGAGTATTTTCCTCGGAGGAACTAATTCTGTTTTAAAGAAAGCATTGAAGGTAGAGAAGAAATACATTATAAACTAAGACAATTTCAACCTAGTTATCTCCCAGATAACAAAAATGGACAAGATTTCCCACTTACATTTTAAGTGAGGCTTATTATATGGTGAAGGTTTTGAGTTTTGTGAAGCACAGGCTTCAAATTTTGCTAAATAAAAATGGTGCTCGATTTATAGTTAAATTTCATCCTGAAGAATTTTTTTTTCAGGAAGCATTAAAGAACTTCTACCCAGCCAAAAGTATGTTTTAAAGTCATTTTATTGGATAATGAAAGGAAGTGAAACATGTAAAAGAATATCAATGCGTTCCTCTTGTAGACTTTCCTGGAAAAACAGTTGAAAAAACTTCACAAAAGATCACTAAGAAAGATGACTCATTGGAAAACCATGATCTGTCTCAATAGACCATGCCAGGTCTGTCACGATTTGCTGTGTGGCTCTGGTAAAAAAGATTTTACCAGAGTGAGTCCTTCTGTCTTCTTTCGTATGATAAAGGTACTGGTTACTATTGTATTCCAATTTACAGTGTTTTAGTCACTAAATTAAATGATGTATGGGAAATAATTTGAAACACAAAATACTATGCATAATAAAGTACTAAAAAGAAAAATGTTTGCATTTATTATTATACATTAAATATGTTGTGTAATTAATGAAGAATGATGCGTTTATCAGTAGACATTTGAGGGAAAGATTTGATGTAGACATCTCAGTAAAACTTAATGTTTTCTTATGGGTAGATTACAACAACTCCTGTCATGTTACCTGCAATTCACTTTAAATATTTCATCATAGATTGTATGACACAGGCATAGCCTGGAGATATTGTGGGTTTGGTTCCAGACCACCACAATAAAGTGAGTCAGGCAAATTTTTTTATTTCCTAGTGCACGTAAAAGTTATGTTTACACTTTCCGGTAGTCTATTAAGTGTGGGATAACATTATGACTACCAAATAATTATACATACCTTAATTAAAAACGCTTTATTACAAAAAAGAAAAATAAAAAACTCTTTTCATTAAAAAGAGTTAGGACTTTTCTTGGATTGGGCTTTGGTTTTAGGGAACATTTTGGTCAGTTTGATCTTCTTTCCAAAACACTAAAACTTTCTCCTTATCAGCAATAAGGCTGTTTGCTTTCTTATCATTCGCGTGTTCACTAGAGCAGCACTTTCAATTTCCTTCAAGGACATTTTCTTTGCATTCGCAGCTTGGCTAACCGTTTGGCCCAAGAGGCCTAGCCATTGGCCTATCTTGACTTCTGACACGCCTTCCTCACTAAGCTTAATCATTCTAACTTCTCATTTAAAGTGAGCAATGTGCAACATTTGGTTTCACTTGAACACTTAAAGCCCATTGTAGGTTTATACGTTGACCTAATTTCAATATTGTCATGTATTAGAGAATAGGGAAGCTTGAGGAGAAGGAGAGAGACGGGGGGAACGGCTGTTCGGTGGAGCAGAACACACAACATTTATCAATTAAGTTCACCCTGTTACATTTGCATGGTTCATAGCACTCCAAAACAATTACAGTAGAAACATCAAAGATCACTGATCACAGATCTTCATAACAGCTATGAAATAATAAAAAAGTTTGAAATATTGCAAGAATTACTAAAATGTGACATGGAGACATGAAGTGGGCACATGCTGTTGGAAAAGTGATGCTCATAGACCTACTTGAAGCAGAGTTGTCACAAACCTTCAGTTTGTACAAAATGCAGTATCTGTGACATACAATGAAGTGAAGTGCAGGAAAACAAAGTATGCCATAGATGAGTGAATAAGTTAACTGTACTCTACTTGCTAGAGTGAATTGTTAACATTTGAAGTATTATAATTAGAGATCTACCCTCCAGGAATGGTTAGAGCATTTAAAAGGTCATGGCAGGGTGCTGTGGCTCACGACTGTAATCCCAGCACTTTGGGAGGCTGAGACAGGTGGATCATGAGGTCAGGAGTTCGAGACCAGCCTGGTCAACATAGTGAAATCCTTTTTCTACCAAATAAAAAAACAAAAAACAAAAATTAGCCAGGTCTGGTGGCACGCCCCTGTAGTCCCAGCTACTCAGGAGGCTGAGACAGGAGAATCACTTGAACCCGGGAGGCAGAGGTTGCAGAGAGCCGAGACGGCACCATTGTACTCCAGCATGGATGAAAAGTAAGACTGTCTCAAAAATAAAAACAAAAACAAAAAAAGAAAGATCACAATCATTATTTCATAACGGAGGTTATTCCAAGTGCAATGACTTCATATCACAATGACTGTAATATCACTACCTCCATCTGCATTTGAACAGAAGAGCTCTTTGAAACACATTTTTCCATTTTGAGAACCTGAGGAGCCAGGATCCTAACATCCTTAAAAGCTGTGTCCTAGTCTTAGAACTCCTGTTCTCGTCCGTGGGCCATTGGCGTAATAAAGGATTCACCTAATTATGGCTAGATGACTAGCACATTTTTTCTCAAGACTATTGTCACTGGGCTTCCAGAGAATATTTTGTGCAAAGTACTGGTCAGTGCTTGAAGGGCAGAGAGATGGAATTTCACTTACTTGAAAGAACCGATTGTTTGAATGTTTTTGTACCTACTTGACAACAAATCTGTCGTATGCTAAATTTTGTCAGAAACCGGCTTTCATGTAACATCCCACCTGGTATGTTAGAGAGAGAGGAAATAGAGCTTATAGCTACTTCTAATGTGGAGAAAGAGGGAGAAAAGCGAGGGTACTAGAAAATCAATTGAAAGAGCCTAAAAACGGTGAATGGAAAAACTGCCTAAATGGACTTTACCAAAATTCTCTTTTTAGTATTATTTGGAATATCAATCCAATTTTTTCTTACAAATGTGCCAAGCATCTACTATAAATTGCAGGTGTTGAAGGAATGATTACTTAGTGTCCCACATACGAGTTCCTGTTCTAAAGACTTCAAATATTTCTTGAAAGCACTGAGGAATTAATGATATTCCACTTTTATAAATCCTGAGTCATGTAGCTTACTTTACCTCCTTTTTTACTTTGGCTTCCAGAGAAGTCTGTGTTAAGTTTGATGTTCAATTATACATCCTCTAATATCATCCAAACAGCTTTTATTTTCATTTTCTTCCCTTATGTGGCCTTTATTTTTAATTCTGATAATATTGCTCTATATTTTATATAATGCTTAATTTGTATTTAAGTTTTGCTGCCTTATATCCTTTGTAGAACCACAATAATTCAAAATACAAACATATACTTACAAGTAAACTTATATATAAAATGGATTTCAAACCAGACTGCTATAGAATTCTATAACACTAAATAAGATTATCTCTTCTCTATCAGTTTATTTTCATAGTAAATAATTGAAAATTCAGAGAAATGAGTGAACATTAGAAGCAACAGTATAAAAGCTGAGTGCTCATTGTAAAAGAAATACATTTTAATGAGTTGTAAATCATGGGAAAATAGAAAGTGTGAACATTTCAAATAAGAAACTTCCTTAATGCACGTGTATAATTAAGGGTTTCCTCAAACAATAAAATTAAAATTTCTCATTATACTTTTACATAATGTCTTTCAAAATATATTGTAATACTTTAGTTTTTTCTAAATTTTCTATACTTGGAAAAAACTTGCTGAGCACAGATTTTTAAATCAATAAGTTATTTTTCTATTCCTGCCACCTCCACTCCTCCCATCTCCAAGCTAATGATAAATAGAGAATTAAATATAAGAAAACGCTTTAATAACGTTATGAAACTTGGTCTGCTCTTCTGTAGGTGCTGAAATTCTTCCTTCTAGAAAGTCAGAAACATTTATTCAAATGGGCTACAGCCATTGATTGGTTAGTCTTGCTTTCAACATTTATGAAGCAGTGGCCCAATTTGTCCTTTTAACATTTATTTCCTTTGTGCCCAACATCTTGGAGGTTTCAAATTAGGATTAATTTCTTAATCTTCATGTTGTAGTACTTATCATCTCTCTCATTAGTCTAATTTGAGTTAATTAGAGTCTGTGGTTAGTTCTCCATCTGTGTTATAGTAGAACAATTGAAAAGAGAAGCACAGACACAATTATGCCATTGTATTGTCTGGAGGAGACAGAAAGCCAGTGGGGCTTCCCTTATTAGGTTAACATCTACCTGACTTCAAAATGATTCAATGATATAAATAGCAATGGGAGCCATTGGGAATTCCAAATCCCACCCCTTTTTCCTTTATCCACCCTTACAATCCAATTAATTCAAAGGTGATGGAGGAAGAGAAATGTTCTACATGTCAAAATGACAATGTCCATTAAATGATTTACCAAATGAGTAGTGTGTGTGATAGTTGTGTGTGAATTCACATTTTTACATTTAAAATAAATTTCCGTTTTGTCATGTTTTATTAAAATTCCCCTTCAAATCCATGTGGATGAAGTATATGTCTGAATAATCTTTTGGTGACCACAAGGGTTTGATAAACATGAGAATGAAATAAACATAAAATATTAGTGTTTCCATTATATTGAAAACCTGGCAGCTGTGGTATGGTTTGATACCCCAAAAGGAAACTTTGCTTAGGGGTATAGATTTTGGGAGGCAACTTTTGTTATAAACCTAAGACATTCTTCAAAATCTATGTGAGGTAGACCAGTTCTGAATCTCAGTGCACAAATATATCTATAATAACACCAAAAGAGGCATAATATTTGATATAATTAAATATACTTGCCATTTACTGCATTCAAGTAACTATAAGCTTCCAATTTAGTGGTTTAAAATTAGTAACTATTAAAAGTATAATCAATGAGTCATCACTATTTAGAAAATACAGATATCTTTTTAAATATATAGGTACCAACAATACTATTGTATAGGGAGAAAGATCTTAAAACTCATTCCTTAAGAAAATTCTAATTGAAAATCACTAGGAGCCATTAGAACATGAATAAATGTAAAACAAATAAAAAACAGATTTTAAGGTACCAAGATCAGGTGGTAGGAAATAAAATAAATGTCAGCTACTTAAGAAATCTACATTGAATAAGAAACTACTAATACTCTTCCAAAAGGGATATTAAGGAATTATCCTAAAGATATTCTCTTCAGAGCCCTCTAGATTCATAAAAGCACCAGCTAAGTTGTTTCCCTTATCTTTAAATAAAATATATAGCATGAAAACATTGTTTATTTTTAACAATGTTAAAAATAAATAGGTTTTAATTGACTGTAATGCAAAGTTGTTTCTTAAAGGTAGCTATTATTTGCAGGAACATTTTCAAGGGAGAACTTTTATTCATGGATTCAGGTAGATAAGTTATATAGAAGTAATTATAAAAATATGTTAACTTTGGGGAGATACTATATATACTCTTTGGGTCTTTTAATTAAAACACATAAATTAAATAATAAAATATGATTACATGTTTTTATTGGAAACCAAAATTCAGTGAGACATATGGTTGGGTCTGTTCTTAGCCTATAAATGTTATATTCAATTTTAGTTGCAATGTTTATGTCTATGAGACTGCTTCACAAGCTATAGGAGCTATAATTTTATTGCAAAGGGCAAATGTGATTATTCTGAATTCTATACCAATCCAAAGAGACATTTCAATTCCAGTTTCTTGGCTGTAAAATGAGGACAATATCTGCTTAACATCTCCTTGTATTACTACAAGAACATTGATAAAATGTATGTGATAGTTGGGGGAATAGTAAAACCTTTGGCAAATGTAAGGTGGTCCCAGAATTTTCACTGCATATTACTTTCAGTAATACACTCCACCTGGATGATTTGGGCAGAAAACAATCATCTGAGAATGTTTTTTATAATATTGCATGTTGATGAAAACATGCAGAGTTAGCTAGCCTGTATGCTGTCTTTGTGCCAATTAGGAAAGAAGCTCCTTATGCCAGACAAACGCAGGTTTTTGCCAGGGGCAAGGTTTCATGAGCGTAGTACAAACTGGGTCTTTTAGTCAGCAGTCCTCTGTTATAAATAACCTTTCCAACTGTACACTGTGACCCTGCAAAGATGCTTGGATATTATAAACTCAGGTTTTTACTAAAAATAAAAACTAACCTAATATGGGGCTCTGAGCACTTTACTAGCAATTGAAATGGTCCCACAAGTTAAGGAGAAATTTTTGCCCTGTGTCATTAGATTAGCTGTGGCTATTATGAAAACCTGATCTTTAGTCAGTTTTTATAGATATGCTCAAAAATACATATAATGATAATTGGCGACAGATTTTATAAACTGCAAAGACTGGTGAGTTTTAATTTCTATCTACAATGTAGATCAATGTTATCCAGTTTAAAATATAATAAGCCATGTATGTAATTTAAATTTTTCTAGGAGTCACTTTTTAAAAAAATTAAAAAGGGCCGGGCGCGGTGGCTCAAGCCTGTAATCCCAGCACTTTGGGAGGCCGAGGCGGGCGGATCACAAGGTCAGGAGATCGAGACCACAGTGAAACCCCGTCTCTACTAAAAATAAAAAAATAAAAAAAATAAAAAATAAAAAAAAAATTAGCCGGGCGAGGTGGCGGGCGCCTGTAGTCCCAGTTACTCAGGAGGCTGAGGCAGGAGAATGGCGGGAACCCGGGAGGCGGAGCTTGCAGCGAGCTGAGATCCGGCCACTGCACTCCAGCCTGGGCGACAGAGCGAGACTCCGTCTCAAAAAAAAAAAATAAATAAATAAATAAAAAATAAATAAATAAATAAATTAATTAATTAATTAAAAAGGTGAATTTTAAAGAATTTCAATAATATATTTTATTTAATCCCACATATCCAAAATATTATTAATCCAACTCATAAACAATATTGAAAACCAATACCTGTTTCCCTTTCTTTCTTTGTTTTTCATAACTGTGTGTCTTATACTTAAAACAAATCTCAATCCAAAGGCTAAATTTTCATCAGATGTACTTTATCTGTATTTACATTTTTTTTTTTTTTTTTTTTTTTGAGACGGAATCTCACTCTGTCGCCCAGGCTGGAGTGCAGTGGCCGGATCTCAGCTCACTGCAAGCTCCGCCTCCCGGGTTTACGCCATTCTCCTGCCTCAGCCTCCCTAGTAGCTGGGACTACAGGCGCCCGTCACCTCGCCCGGCTAGTTTTTTTTTGTATTTTTTAATAGAGACAGGGTTTCATCGTGTTAGCCAGGATGGTCTCGATCTCCTGACCTTGTGATCCGCCTGTCTCGGCCTCCCAAAGTGCTGGGATTACAGGCTTGAGCCACCGCGCCCGGCCTATCTCGATCACAAAATTTGTGATCGAGAAAGTTATTCCAAGTTTATTTAACTTTTTCCTTTTCTTGGGAAAGGGTCTCAGTCTGTCACCCAGGCTGGAGTGCAGTGGCGCGATCACGGCTCACCGCAGTCTTGCTTTCCCAGGTCAAGTGATTCTCCCACCTCGGCCTCCTGAGCAGCTGGGACTACAGGCATGCACCACCACACCAGCTAATTTTTGTATTTTTTGTAGAGATGGGGTTTCTCCCTGTTGCTCAGGCTGGTCTCAAACTCCTGGGCTCAAGGGATCTGCCCGCCTCAGCCTCCAAAAGTGTTGGTACTACAGGTATGAGCCACTGTGTCCAGCCTTAACATTTTTTTAAAGTAAAATTTAAAAATCAGTTCTTGAGTCAAACTTTCCATGTTTCATGTGCTCAGCACTTATATGTGGCCTGTGGCTACTATGTAGGATGGTGCAGTTAGTTTATATAGCTACTATAAAATTTTTCAAATATTTATTTAGTAATCATCAGATATGCTTTTAGATTTTCTAAAGATATGATATCTGACTACATGGCAAACATTTTTAAAATTATATTCCTATGAAGAAGTTATTAATCAAATTTCAGCTACTTGAGAGGCTGACGCAGGAGGATTGTTTGAGGCCAGGAGTTCTAGACCAGCCTGAGCAACATAGCAAGACTCTCTTTATGTTTTAAAAAAATAAGTTATTAATCAAATACAAAAAGTAATAATTTCAATAAAATATATGAGGTTTATAGAAAAGATTTTGTAGAGTAATAGAAGTCAACCTTATTAAAATATTAGTTTCCCTGTATTTGCTTATTAACTTTGCGACTGTCATCTTTTTGTCAAAAAGTGACGTTTATATTTACAATAGTTACATTCACAATTTTCTGCTCAAAATATGAATAACTCAGATGCTGCCTCAGTAACAAAAAAGTATTTTCAAGTCTTCTAACATGATCAAACTTTGCCTGCCTGTTTTTACTTTCAAGAAAAAAAGTGAAAAACTCAGCTTATTTCTTTGATAATAAGAGTGGTTTTTTGATGTAGAGGGAAGAGACAGGAAAAATTTGATGCTTTATGTATGTTTTTAAAGCTGCAACTTGAAAAATAAAATTATGAACACAATTTAGAATATTCACTCTTCACCACTAACTCTGCTAGCCCCTGGCACAATAGAAGAATTGCAAAAATATACCAAACTTTTTTTTAAAACTCAATGTTTATTCCAAGTTATGTTATACAATTTTTCTACTTTTATATTCCTTCTATATATTCTGAAGACTGTTCAACTTTTAGAGACAAGATGCATTATTTTTATGGAAGAAAGTCTTGAAAATTTATTATATTATTTATACTATTATTGTCACCATTATGTGAGAAGCAAAATCAAATATAATAATCTTTCCTCTCCAAGTAAATGGATACATATTATTCAAATTCTTGATGTGCTTTTACTTAATTGAACTTAAATTTTTGAACATAAAGTTTGCATTAATTTAACATGTAAAAATATCTGTCAAATCTGTGTACCTATTTCAGAAATTAAATATTTTCATTAATCATAATTTTATTTGTTCAAATTATTTTTACCTTTAAAATATATATATCTTAAACTAACTTCCTTTTGTTTGACACATTGATAAGGTGAAAAAGACCAAATTTTTATAACAGAAAATCATATAAAATTGTTTTCCTTATAAATTATGTTGTTTTAAAAGTATATACTGAAAAGATCATACTATAAGCTTTTCTTGTCTAGTGCTTTATATAAATTTTCCTACCCAAGGCCAGTCACTAAAAAACTGTCTACAGTCCTGAGGGCCAATTAATTATTTAAAAATTGCAAGTCTTTCTCTTACTGAATCTTTTGAGTTTGCAAAATCTGTACAGACAACTACATGTCAAATGTACATGTAGTTGTCTGTACACAGACAACTTCATGTCTGGACTTTAGTTGGTATGAACTTGAATGACTTTTACGGGTAAATGACACAAACCTGTTCTAGGTTATCAAAGTGTTCTCTTTCTCATTGAAAATCACACAGAGTGCTCATGCAATTTCCTTCAGAGGAAGCAGATGTCTTGTTATGTTTCTGTTCATGACGTCCACAGAATAGGGCGGCATTGTAATACTTATTTCAGTAATGTAATTCATGGCACTATAAATATGCTGAATTGTCTGGTAATTCCATGAAGAGGCAGTGAACTGCAGTGACAAAGGAGAATTCTATGCAGAAAGTGATGTGCGAATAAGAAAAGCATGCAGCCTCATCTCTTGAAGAGACAATAGCTTTTGTAAGACAAATCCAAGCCAGGTGCCATGACTCATGCCTGTAATCCCAGCACTTCGAGAGGCCGAAGCAAGTGGATCACTTGAGGACAGGAGTTCGAGACCAGGCTGGCCAACATGGCGAAAACCTCGTCTCTCGTAAAGATACAAAAATTAGCTGGGTTTGGTGGTGTATGCTTGGAATCCCAGCTACTCAGGAGGCTGGGGCAGGAGAGTTAATTGAATCCAGTAGGCAGAGTTTGCAGTGAGATGAGATGGCACCACTGCACTCTAGCCTGGGCAACAGAGCGAGACTCTGCTAAAAAAAAAAAAAAAAAAACCCTTTGCGAACACTTTTTATACTAACATTTTATTGTGTTTAATGCTGCTTGTAATAAGTAATACACCAGTTGAAGCGTAGAAAAAAAATTCTTTCACATACATTTACTTAATTACAATAGTAACAGAGGGATTTACACTCCAGAATTTAAAAAGGGAGCTCCATCTTGATATCACTTACAAGCTTATGAACTAACTAAATCTTTTCTTATTTTGGTGTTCCTACTAGAAAATACGTTTTTCATAAATTTATAATGCCATATTTAGCCACATAAAGGTGAATATGTATTTATATGTATCATGAAGAACATGTCTACTTTTGTTTAAATTTAAACATAGTCTAGTTAAAACACAGTAATTCTTCACATTCTGTTTAAAAAAATACATCCAACCTTGTTGTTCTTCTTTAAATACAAAGCTGATGAGAGTTGTCACTTCGTATGTAAGGAAAGACCTTTGATTCCCCCCAGGAGGATAACTGTTGGTTGGCTTTGCCCCTTTACACTCATGTATAATTTTGGATTTTTAAGCTCCAGAATATAAGTATGGGCAAGGACAGAGCTAGTGAATGTGCTTAGAATGTTCTGACACATTCTTCACTCTTCTCTCGTCTACTCTGGGTTTTTGAACGTGGTTGCAATTCATTTCCCATGTTCTTTTTGCTAAAATAAACTGAGAATATTGGGAGGGAATTAGATCCAAAGTTTCTTCCTCCCTCCTTTCATGACTCCATTCCCATGAAAGCACGCTACTCCCACGTTGTCATCTAAAGATCATTCTACAATGCTACGTCTGTCACCCCTCTGCTGCCCTCTTGTAAAGAAGAGCAAGTTGTGAGATGTGTTTATTGCCCTGGTTTTCAAAATATGTCCCATAGCAGAAGCATTAGTAATTATCTGCGAATTTTTTAGGAAATCCAGATTCTTGGACACCACTCCAATCTACTAAATTAGAAACTCTGGGGCTAGGAGACCTCAATTCTTATTTTAACAAGTTGCCCAGGCGATTACGAGTTTGAGAACCATTGACTAGCGAAAGGCAAAACAGAATTGCCCCAGGTCGGTAGAATCAGCCTAGAATGCAAGTGCCTAGACTCAGCTTAGATCTAATCGCCCAAGAGCCTACATTTGTGTGATCATCAAGCTCCTCTTACACCTGTATTTAAAGATTATTTGGGTAATACTTGAAACAGAACTTCTCCAGGACTTTATTAACTTGAAGAAATTAATGACAGCATAGTCATATTTTAATAATGCAAAAAATAAATGAGAATATGAGTAATGAATAATTTTTATTAAATATTTCTTGTCTTTAAAGATGATATAGAAATTATTGGCCCTCTGATTATTGGCTCTACAAATGGGCACATCTGAATGCCAAAGAGTGATCAACAAAATCTTTGTGAAATTAGCTTTAGCGCTTCTGTTTGAGAAGTAAAATATCTCTTGTAGGACATTGGTGAACTAAACCACACTGATGTACTCAAATACCATTCTTACTTCCCTTCATCTTGTTATCAAAAAATTTATCTGAAGTACACCTGTGAAATGGTACTCAGTTCTTTTGGCACTTTCAGATAGTTGAATGCGTTAGTGCTCTGTTTTCATTAGCCTGTAAATTTGTGCAAACGTAAATGAACTGTGAGCACTATCATAATTGTTTTATAGTTTGCAGACAAGATTTACTGTGTATCCCTTTACTCAGAGCATGACTTCTTTCTCAGTTTACTTCTGGTAATTTCTATGTATTTTCATTTGATATATTTTTTTTAAAGTTATCATGGTGGCCAGTCTTATCTTTAAAAATATTTAGAGATCTAATAAGCACCATCATTTCAGAAAAAAAAAAAATTGAACCATCTTTCCTCTCAAAGCCAGTATTTCACAAGTGATCACAGTGATAGTTTGGCGTGAGTATAAAGTTTTCAAAGGGGGCTGACACTGGAACCACCTTATTGAAATAGGTAAGTTTTAAATACCCTAGATGAGAATGTATGTCTAAAAGCACAAGTTGTTGAAAGGTGACAAGTTATCAAGGGTGATTATGCTTAGCAGGCTTGATTTCTCTATACCTCAGGTATCCTCTCCCCCAGCTCCCACTGTCTCTGGGGAGACTTTGTGTGAAGTACAATGAAATTATCATCACTTGGGGGCTTGCACTGCCAGACATAATCCAGGTAAAACATTTGTGTGATGCAGCCAAGTATATGGCTTAGTGTACTCATGATGGGATTCCTTTTGCTCTGTAAAATGATAGGCACAGGCAGAAGGATTATGTAAATTATAAAGGGAATGAAATGTAATGCAGAGGGTGTAACTCTATGCTGGGCTGCCAAACAAGAGACGGCATGTACCTGGCACCATGCTGAAGGGAGATGTCTAAAAATGGAAGCACAGTTACTTTTTATAGGCATACTCCTCCCAGGGACTTACTCTACGTAGTTATATTAAACAATCTCCTCACAATTCCAATGTTACTGCCAGAGAGTCTAAATAATTCCATATTTTGCTGCCCACAGCTCTCTTGGAACAAACCTTAGGCTTTGGAATCATGGTGATTAACAATTTAATGTACTTTGTCTTCAGAACAATTTTTGTAAAAATCTGTTATGAACATGGTACACAAACAAAATGTTTTCCTGCATCTCCCCCTAGGACCATGATATGTGTTACTCTTATATTTAATAATTATGTATTGAACAGACTTACTTTAAGTCACGTGCTGTATTAGTTTCTGGGGATACAGTGCTAGCAAGACACAGTCCTGTAATAGCTGAGTGCATATGACAGATTCATAGACACCATAGTGTGGTAAGTTCCATGATCAGAAGTGATTAGATGCTTTGAATCAAGCATCTATTAGACCACATGAAGCAAAGACACTGACCCCACTCCTAAGGAGCCATGGAAGGTTTCCTAGAATACCGTCATATGAAGGTTGAGACCTGAAATAGTAATTAACCAAATGAAGAGAGAGAGAGAGGCAAGATGGGCAAGAAGAAAAAAAGAGAGAGAGGAAAAGATATAGATAGAGAAAATATCATAATCTAATTTCCATAAGCCAAAGAGGGAGTTCTATTCAGGGTGATAAAGTAACATGATGAAGCTCAATTTATGGGCAAGGAAGTACAGAGGTGAGGCTGTTAGAGGTGGTAAGCTAGGCCTACAACATGAAGAAAGTTTAACACAGCACACTAAGGAGTTTGAATTTTATCAGCCAGAGTACAACAGGGAGACACTGAATAGGCTTGTGCATTTGCAGTGGCGTGATGACTAAATTTGTGTTTTACAAGGAATGGACTGCCTCTGTAGAGAAAAAATTAGAAGGGCCAAGATTGGTAGAATATTTAGTGATCTATTCAACATTTTCTTTCCCTTATATGTAAAGCACAATGCCAGGAATGTTTCAGATGCTCAATAAATATCAGATGAAATATTATTTAAAATAATTTCCTCTTGTACTATACAGTCTAGTATAAGTATAGAAAAACAACGAATCCTTCTAGTAAATTTCTGTTACAGTCATTAGCTTTCTCCTAAGGCTACGGAGCTTTCTTTAGGGAACTCAAATCATTAACGATGACATCCTATCACCAAGCATTCAGGCAGGGGAGGGGGTGGTTTAAAGAGTAACTTTTCTCTTATCTATGAACTTTACCATCAAACTAATGTAACCCCAGTTGCAATAGAATGACTTAGCACTTTGCATATGGCCTTTTGAAATGATATATAGTCAAAAGCTTTCACCATAAAGCAATTCTTTCTTGTTATTATGTAACTACATTTGCGTAGTCAGTTCTCCTCTTTACCTCTCTCAAAATGCAGCGTCATCAGTGTGATGCCTAACTGCAAAAATATTTATCTATAGATTTACTGCCCACATATCCAACATGTAAAAATCAAGTGGCTATCTGAATCTTGACCTTGAAACAGATTGCTGCAGTGAAAGTTGAAAGCTGTTCAACCACAATTGCTTTTAACAGTGCAAGTTGATGATTAACAACTTTATCTACAACCTGATGTGGGGATAAGGATTTTTTTTTGTATTTATATTATATTTAATAGAGAAAACTTAAGTCAGCTGTTCCTTAAATATTTGCATGCAAAATAGTTTAATTTTAAGGTTGGAAAACTTCATATTAATGTTAAATTTGTTCTCTATAGATACATAATTTGAATTTCCATGGCAAATAAGTACCTTAATGAGCAGCCTGAGAGAATAAAGTGGACGTGGAATCATGTAGCACAGAGCTTGAAAGGCAGGCCCATCTGCTCTAAAGCATTGTGTTCCAGTTAGGAACAGAGGTCTTGAGAGCCTGGCACCTCTCCTTGTCCAGGCCTACATCGTTGACTTTCGGATGGCTGGAACTGAGACACTGACTCTTGACTGGAATCAGGATCCTCTCCACTTAATCCAGTGTTTTAATTTTTTTGTGAGAATTTTCCAAATTGCAGCTGTCAATAGACTGTGAAAAATTATTTAAAATGGTGATTTTTGTATTTCTGCACCTATTTTTATACTTATCTCAATGATTCGTCTCTATGGGGGATATTTTAGTCAGTTATTCTGCTTTTGGCTT
Organism: Macaca fascicularis; assembly: GCF_037993035.2. NCBI lineage: Eukaryota > Metazoa > Chordata > Mammalia > Primates > Cercopithecidae > Macaca > Macaca fascicularis. The sequence continues at coordinate 103,683,474 of NC_088389.1, read as the reverse complement.
CCCATTGCCAGTATTTAGCTTAAATTTCATAAATGCAGGCAAACTTTACATATAATGTTGTGTTCTTTAGTAGATATATAAAATCAAATTAACTCTTTTGGAACAATTTTGAGGATAATTCTTAATAACTGACTAACATTCCCAGGCACATTATCTGATTTCTGGTAACTCCTGTGATGTATTAACCAAAAGCTGTCTGTTAAGTCATTTTGTAACCCCAGAAGACATCTAGATTAGATTCACTGTTTTCTTTCAAAGCATTTTTTTTTTTAACAGACTGGCTTGATTTACAATAGGCTTAAGAAAAACAGTTTATGCTTCACAGTCTCCTAAAACATACAGCAAACTGTAGATTTTTCAAACATCACAAAGTTGCCTAGGAAGACGATTTACAAAGGTAGGTCCTCTACACCATCATTATGAAGTGGGTGGGGGTAAAGAATTGAAAAGAGTTTGAGATTCTGAACTTGGGGCTACTCCTAAGAAACTTTAATCCTGATAAGAATTCTCTGCATTGAGTGCTCTCACTGTAAGATTTGTGGACCCAGCGGATCATTGCCCAACTTTGGCTATGATGGCCAGATTTGAAAAGAAACCTGGGCAGAATGTCCTGCTGATAACAGAAGCCTAGATTCCTCCTTAGAAGTGTGTTCCTTTGAATGAGTCATGCTGCTTAACTTTCAAAAATCTGCTTAGGTACCCTATCCCCATCACACAGTTATTTCTCAGAGATAGCACATTCAGAAACTTTCATCATTTCCAGCAAATATTGAGGTAATGTACAATGTGATATGATATTTATATGTCATATTTAATATAGTTTATACTTGTAATATATTACATATGGTTACATAAGCACCATTTGTTTTTAAGTTCATGAATAATACTGACTCTACATGCAGCACACACTAACATATTCCACTGCATTTTATTTTTGTAAATGCTGGTCTCAACTTACTGAATTGACATTACATTTTAGTTTGACAATTAATTTGACTGATTTTCTGATTTGTCAGTTGAAAAATACTGTTTAAGTCATATTAAAGAGAGATATATATATATATATATATATATGCCATTTAAAAAATAGTTGTAATCCTTGTCAAGAATTTTATGCTTTAGCCTACAAGTAAGAGTAAATTTTTGAAGAGTTTTTTTTTTTCTTTCTTTTTATTTTTTTTACTTATACTTTAAGTTCTAGGGTACATGTGCACTATGTGCAGGTTTGTTACGTATATATACATGTGCCATGTTGGTGTGCTGCACCCGTTAACTCACCATTGACATTAGGTATATCTCCTAATGCTATCCTTCCCCCCTCCCCCCTCCCCACAATAGGACGCGGTGTGTGATGTTCCCCTTCCTGTGTTGAAGTGATTTCATTGTTCAATTCCCACCTTTGAGTGAGAACATGCGGTATTTGGTTTTCTGAGCAAAGGAATGGAGTGATCCTTTTGGTATTTTGAAAGACTATTCTGCCTGCACCGTAGGGCATGGGTTGGTGGAGATGGAGACATTCTGGGTGTCATCTGTCTGTTCAACAGCCTGGAGCCTCCTTGAGCAGCAGAATAGGATCCGTCTCTCCTCACCATGGCTTTGCCTGCATGTCCAGGAGGCAACTGAAGGGTGAGGGTTTTAAGATAGTGATCTCCACTTCTCCAGAGGCCAGACCTAGGAAACAAGAAAGCAAAGCAAGGGGATTATAAAATTAGTCCAGTCTTTCGGGGCAGTGGTTTAGAAACTTAAAGAATCTACTTGCACGCTAGCCATGGGTACTCTGTTATCCAGATTACTCACATATTTTAGTCACTGGAATATTCATTAATTCAAGATATAAAACAGTTGTTATGTGTCAAGATTTGTCCTAAGTGTCAGGGATTTAGAGAAATAAGGCTAATACCTGGCCCTGAAGGAGATCTACATATCTTTCACTAAAAGAAAGTCCATCATGTATTTTCTGCATTTATTTCCTTTTTGTTCTTTGTATATAAAAGTCTCTGAAAATCTAGCCTGGCTTAGTCGTACTGAGAGGAAAAAAAATAACGTAAAATGTAGAAAGAACTTTCTCCCCTACCACCAGCACCACGGGAAAGTGGAAACTCCAGAGAACAAGGTTGGAGTCACTTTGTTCAAAATGGACGTCTCCGTGGGGACTCTGCTTCCAGTGAGAAATCTTTTGAAGTTCTGGATTTTGTTTGAGAGAGTCAGCATTTCCTTAATCCTTCAGCATAGTCTTTTCATATGTCTTTTCAAAACACGTGAGGTTAACTATTAAGAAAATCGGTTGTTTATCATGAAAAGCCCAAAGATGAATGGAAGACACTCTCCATTGTTCATAAACACATCTCCCATCATGTAGTTAAGCTATCAGCGAGTAATGCTGGCAACAGCTGAAAAGGGTTTACAAAATACTAAGGGACGTGAGATAAAGATCTGAGCAGTAACATAGAACAGAGGTAGGGTTATTGAAAGCACACTTTTCCCCGAACCCCAGCATACACAATAACTCCCTCTGTGGGTAGCAGGCTTCGGTAGAAGATCAAAGAACTAACACTTGAGACTATATCAAGAAATCTACTCGTTAAAGAGCCAAAAATGTAGATCAGAATCTTCTTTCAGATTAACTCAGGATACGAAGCAGAAGAAAATGGACAAAATATCTTTCCAGTGAAGTGAAAAAGAAAAAGAAAACAATAATCTACAGTTCGAAGTGGACCACTGAAGTGGGGGGGCCCTAAAATGTTGTGTCTATTTGGATACCTGCAGACCATTTCATCACTGCCCCCGCCACCACTGAATGGCCAACTATTTGTCTCACATTTCTGAAAATTATGAAACCGCTATAGAAAATGTAAAGCCCTAAATGAGAAACAAGGCATTTTGGAAAACTGTTCAATAATTATGGTAAATTATCACTGCAGGGGGACTGGATGCATTGGCAAATCATTAATAGGCTCCCACTTGGCCTAAATAATTGGTATTCGGTATTTTGTAGCTAGTTTGTAATACCTAATGAATATTTCTTTATTACTCCTCTAACCTGCAAAATGAAACAGTGAAACTAGGTGATCTCTAAGTCAGTTCCTAGTCTTAAGACCTTATACCCTAATACCTTGGGTAAAGATAAACCTATTAGTCTAGAATATATATTATTTACAAATGTGTGTGTGTATCTATGTAAAAGAATGATTCTGATAATAAAGAGCACACCTGAACTGTGGCATCTCTGCTAGATGGCACCATTAGGTGCATCTCATAGGGCTCTGAATGTGACTGTCGTCTTGATGATAATTTAACACACGAAATAAAAATCACTAATGGACATATGACTTCATACAGCATCTTTTGACAAAGACCATGTCTTTCATCTGAGGAAAGTTCAGTTTTCTTTGGATTTAATCTATATGTTAGAGTTTGACCTTTAATTTCTTGCACAGTAAGTCAGCATTTGCTGATAAAGATAATAAACTAACTTTCATATCACTGTTATATAATCCACAAAAAGAAAATCTACACCTTTATCTTTTCCCATGGCATTCGCATAACTTTGCACCTCATTACAACACAAAAGGCCCTTGTGTATGGTCTTTTGCAACAGGGCATACTCCTTGTGTATACACCTGGAATCTTGTTTATATTTGGTGTGGTGGTACCCATAAGAGCATTTTTGTGGTAGGTGTTGCTGTTTGCACCACAATTCTACTTCTAGCTTGACTTACAGACATCAGAACCTAGTAAACACAAGTGAATTTCATGTGACTACATTGTTTTATGTGTGAATAGTGTCTCCCAGAATTCTGTGACTCTGATGCTCTTGTCTTAGCAAAAATAATCACTTCTTTGGTAAGGACTTGAGGGGGTCAGTAGAAAAGAAAGCAGTAATCTACAGTTGCTCTGAGAAAGAGGCCACATAGTAAAAAGTTTCAGGGTATGCTTGATCATAATAGTTCACGTCTTGCTAAAATGGTTGTCTTCTGTTCTTTAATAACCATTTTGTAGATATCCATGAGAGGGAAACATACAAAAAATTAAAATGTATTCAAACATATATTTCATGAACACATACTATGCCCTGTCTTATCTAAAATGTGTGAGTCTTAAAGCAACTGTTCACATATAAGTAGTTAGAAATGCAGAGTACTGGATGGGAGCCAGGGGATCCAAGTCCCAGAAGGAAATACTTTTAATATACTGCATTATTCAGGCCTTTAATCTCTTGGATTGTTATATAATGTTTCACTGCACTATTTGGAAATGCTTCCAAACCGCAGAATGTCTTCAGCATTGCAAATAAATTACTGTGCCAACATGTTTCTGCCACCCTGTTGAGCCACATTATTAGATGAGGTCCCTCAGCACAAATTACTTTTTGAGCAACTAGATTCATTTGGTTGGAAACATCAGACCTTCAATAACCTTTTAACACAAAAATCTGGGATCTTATTTCAGGCATGCATTCAGTTAATCAACATGTATTTGTTCAGGCATTAGCTAGGAGCTATAGTACAGAGTTTGGCGGAGAAAGTAGACAATTAAAATGATTTCTGCCTTCAAATTGCTCCAAATCTAGGAGAGAAAGATATCTAATCATAATTATAAAACAGTATGATTAAGATTATAAGCAAAAGTGTCAGAAAGTAGAGCTGAGGATTAATAGAGAAACACAATCCTGATGGCATCATCTGAGCCCCTGTATCCAGCTATATTTGAAGCCAACTCTCTTACTGCAATTCTTTGGTTCTATAAGTTCTGTTGGTTTAATTTTGTTTTATTAGCATAGTTTGAGTTTCTGTATTTGTAGTTTAAAATCTTCTCAGTAATATCAGAGGCAAAAGTCAGAAAAAAATGGAAGCAGAGAGCTGTAATGAGGAATTAAAGTAATCCAGATGAGTGATAACAATATAGCTAAAGAAGAGAGGATATACACAAAGTGTGTGAGTCCTGAATGAGCAAGACTCACTAGCTGTGTGAGGGTGGGGAGAGGGAGAATGAGGGGCCGTGATGTTATCTGTAAAACACTTTCCATCATGAAACCTAGACTAGTGAAAGGGGTACATTCTTAGCTAAAATGAGTGAAAGAAGCATGAGATCTTTTAGTTCTTCTTGGGGTTCAGTCCAAGGAAACTTTTGTGGTTTATTGCATGCTGGTGAATAACCAATGTGAAGAAGTAAAGGCTGCGTGTGCGTCTCCTCCCAGGTAGTACAGGAGTCACGTTCTAAGCTTGGTGTAATTAACTAACATAGCACTTGATGTTCCTTCATCTAAAAGCTGAGCACTGTCAGATGTGAGTACCAGCTAAGCTGGGTGCTCAGAAAAGGATGATGATGACTCACTGTGCTCTGCTTCCATGCCTGCCACTGCTGTGAATGGGATAAAACTTAAACCCTCATCTTTGAAGCCAGTCTTTGCGGGTAACTCCAAGCAGAGCAGTAATTCAATCTCCAGTTCCCAGAGGTATAAGTGACAGTGGTTTCAGAGAGATGATGCCATGTCTGTGCCAAAATGCAGCTGAAAAAAGCATCCATTACCTCTATTCAAAAATTCAAGATTAATCTTGAGTGATGGGTTCCTTATGATGAAATGAAAAAAAAAAAAGAAAAAGAAAAAGAAAAGAAAAGCTAGGTAGGAGCTTAAAATAAATTGGGTTCTTAAAAAATTGAATTATATATTACCTAGTATAGTATAAACCTATAACCTATAGAGAGCTCATTCAAATCTGCATGTGAACATTAAGACTTCAGTATAAAGAGAATGAGCAGGAGGCCCACTTATGAAGAGAAAGGCACAATAAAGAGACTTGTGGAGACTTGTTTAGCTTTATAGGCAATCAAATAAATTTAAATTAAAACTCAGCTAACATATCATTTATTACTAACAACTTGGAAGCAGGGACTTAAAAATATTAAAGTGAAATCATCATTTGGAATGGAGTATGGCAATATTTCATTTATAATATTCAAAACCATAAAATATCTTTAATCTTACCCAGTATTTCTATCCTTATGATTATAATCTAAGGATATTACTCAACAGAGGAAAAAGATATATGCATGAAATAATCATTTAGCATTCTCCATAATATCAAATATATTGAGAAAAGCTTAACGGCCAACAGTAAGCAAATGGATAAAACACATGTTGTAAAAATGTATGTAGGCATAAATATTATAGTTACAAAACAGTGTGGAAATCTGGAAAGTGGTTTTGCAACTTTTGAAATAAACTGTATACAAAATTGTATGCATATTATGTATACTAATTGTATATATTTGGACAAAGATTGAGTTCAATCAAATAAAGAAAACAGAAACAAAGTAATATATGTGTTAAAAATTAATTTATGACAGAATGGGAGAGGGACAGAAGAGGAACTATTTGTGTTAGGACAGCATTAAGACAAAGTCGATTCTGAGCAAATAAAAAACTCATAGGTAAAAGGTGAAACTGATAAATATTTATTTATTTATTTATTTATTTTATTATGTTTTAAATTCTAGGACACATGTGCAGAATGTGCAGGTTTGTTACATAGGTATACATGTGCCATGGTGGTTTGCTGCACTCATCAACCCGTCATCTACATTAGGTATTTCTCCTAATATTCTCCCTGCCCTAGCCTCCAAAGCCCTGACAGGCTCTGGTGTGTGATGTTCCCCTCCCTGTGTCCATGTGTTCCCATTATTCAACTCCCAATTATGAGTGAGAACATGTGGCGTTTGGTTTTCTGTTCTTGTGTTAGTGCTATAATCCCTGTAGTATGGGGATATCCACTCACAGACTAGGTGTATTTGTCAGGATAAGACTAAACTACTGTAAATGATGTCCAACATCCAGTTGCCTATTGATCAGAGCAGCCCATGTCTTTCTTCCATAAAGGTCCACATGAGTTCACGCCAGGTTTTCAGGAAAACCTTATTCTTTGAGATCATTCATAGACCAAATTCCTTCTATATCCTTGGCACTGTCACTATTTATATGATCAGACCTGAATTTCCACCTTGTCTAGCTTCCTGCTGGTGGGAAAGCAGGAGAACATGGAGGAGGTACAGTCAATGTCTAAAATCACAGACCGAGAAGTGGCATGCTAAACTTCTGGAAACGTGCTGTGCAGTAATGTGCCAGCCTCGGTATTATTGCTATGGAAGATGAGGGTCATCGATTTGGGTGGGAAAGTAGCAGTTTCTCCCTCAGAGGGAGTAACAGTTGTCTACCTAGCAGAAGAACACCAGCCCAATCCACACTAAACAGAGACGTAAAGAACATGCTTCCAAATGTGGAGATGATCAAATAACACACTAATGATATCTTCTTGGAAGAAAAGTCCATAAAAATTCTTTGGGGCTTTCTACTTGCTAACTGAATTATGAACGATTCTCATAATTTCTCTCTCTTTCACTAGAGATGAGAGAAGGAAATATAATCTTTTTCTAGTCACCAAAACATCTATGTATTTAGTTATTCTATGAGAACAAAGTTGGCAGAATAACAATGTGATCACAGAATAAATTAACCTCAAACTAAGAGGAAAAAAATAAAAAACTAGTGACACAAAATTGCCACAGATTAAGAACACTGGTGAGGTGATATGGTCATGGTCTCCTTGTCTCACAAGGCAAATAAATATAAAGTTTTGTGGAAATAGCCTCGTATATTAATCATAAAAAATCCTCACCAGGTCTCTTGTTTTCTTAAGCAGTTTATGCATAGTTTTGTAAATGAAAAATTGGTATTAATGACTTTCTAAATGACCTTTTCTAATGACTTTCATACTTTGGACCAAGTATGCTGGTTGGGAATCTTGTTTCTAAACTACAATATGAGTATCCTATCTGTGCCAACTCAAGTTGAACTATTGCTTGGGAAACTTAGAACTAATAAATCATTAGCTATTCATTGAATAGATACTGGGTGGTCTACAACCAAATCTAGGTACTTTTCTTTAACATCAATGTCAGTAATTTTCAAAATGTGAAAATAATTATGAAAGATTCTATCATATGCAAAGCATTTCCCTCTGCACCACATTTGGTACAAAGCTGAGTGACGCAGGCCATTCCCTCAATTTATACTAGAATGATGAGCCAGAGTATTTATGGGAGCTAGATGAAGAGATATATCAAAATAAGATTATCAAATTTCTGTAGTGGGTGGCCAGTCACAGGAGGTAGGGACTAAATTGACTTGGAATGGCTAGGAGGTCAGTAGAACTCTGGGGGTATTATTGACCTCACCAAACGTTAGTGTTCTCATCTGTACAATGGAAGATATAATAATACTTTGGACACAGACCTATAAAGCATTTAGAGCAGAATCATGCTCACAATAGCTAGAAATAATTGCCAGTTGTCATTGTCGCTGTTTGTGTTTTAGTTAACATAATTCTTTGAAAGTTTGATTTGGGATGATGAACAAGATTCCAACAATTGAAAACACTGGAGTGTAGGATGCCAGGCACATGGAATAGAATCATCAGCTGCTGGATATTTCATTGGTATGAATCCAGAATGCCACAGGACTTAGTATGGATTTACTGAGTGAAATGCCTTTTCTATGCCAGATGCCTACAAGAGACTGAGGCACCAAGGTTTTTCTGTCCTTGGTTTATATTTAGAAAGAATTATTTTATTAACCCAATTTTATGAATTTCCCATTTTACACTTTTGAGGAAGAACTCCACTGGCCACTTTCTATATGTTGACTAGGATAAAATAATTTTTCCATGCACATATCAATGACAGCTCAGATATGAAGAAACATAAAAAGCATTTCTAAAGAGTCAGTCATCAGATGACCTCAAATGGTAGTTGAATTAAGAATAGTTACATAATGTCAATTTCAATTCCCCTGAGACATCTACTTGAGTCAAGTGGTAAGGAATGAATAATTTGCAATTCTGTAGAGCAAAGTAGAATCTATGAACATGGATGCTTCTTAAAATCCAAACAACAACAACAACGAAAGTATTTTTGGCATTAGTTGGGTGCTTCTTAGAATTTTGCAGTTTAGAGGGATTGGATTCAAGACAATTTCTTTTTTTTTTCTTTTTATTATACTTTAAGTTCTAGGGTATATGTGCACAACGTGCAGGTTTGTTACATATGTATACATGTGCCATGTTGCTGTGCTGCATCCAGTCTGTCACTGATGGACATTTGGGTTGATTCCAAGTCTTTGCTATTGTGAATAGTGCCGCAATAAACATACGTGTGCGTGTGTCTTTATAGCAGCATGACTGACTTATAATCCTTTGGGTATATCCCCAGTAGTGGGATGGCTGGGTCAAATGGTATTTCTAGTTCTAGATCCTTGAGGAATCGCCACACTGTTTTCCACAGTGGTTGAACTGGTTTACAGTCCCACCAACAATGTAAAAGTGTTCCTATTTCTCTACATCCTCTCCAGCACCTGTTGTTTCCTGATATTTTAATGATTGCCATTCTAACTGGTGTGAGATGGTATCTCATTGTGGTTTTGATTTGCATTTCTCTGATGGTGAGTGATAATAAGCATTTTTTCATGTGTCTGTTGGCTGTATGAATGTCTTCTTTTGAGAAGTGTCTGTTCATATCCTTTGCCCACTTTTTGATGGGGTTGTTTGTTTTTTTCTTTTGCTTATTTGGAAATGGAAAATAAACTTGTTAATGCTAAGTGAAACTAAATGAACCATAGCCTTTCCAAGACTTTGAATTGTTGACATCCATTTTCTTGAAGATATAGTTTGGAGTGACTGCAGATAATTTTAGGGGATAATACGTGTTTATGGAGTTTATGACCCTTCTATTTAAGAAATCAGTCTTCATATCGGAATATATGGGAAAGAAATGTTCCATTACTTTTTTGGCTAGGAAAGTTAGATCGTAGGATAAATATCTCACAATGGTTTAGAGGGAGGCTTTGAAATCTGGGTCCAGGACAGACCATGATACTATCACCTGAGGGAAACTATTTCTTAAGTTCATATATCATTTGTTTTTTAAATGTTTGAATCCCATATTCTACATTGATGTTCCTTGCTATAAAGCTGTTGTAATCTGACTTCAGAGAGAAATGAGTTTCTAATTATCAGGATTTTGTCCAGGTCCTTCCCAAAACTAATGAGGATGACTTATTAATATTATAAATTAATATCTACTTTTGTGTTAGTCTTTAAATGAGGGAGAACATAAGATAAATCATCTTTAGTTTTTCAGAAAATGATTAGAAATAACAAAAAATATATACAAAGTTTACCCTTTTAGAATATTCCTGAAGATCTTTCCAATACATGCTAATCGTTATTTATATCATCACAATATCTAAGACTTGCAATTGAACCAATATAACATAGGAACAAAATATTTTAAATGGTATGAAATGTACATTTCCCCAGTGCATCCATTGCTGAGTCAGTTTCAAAATAATAAAAACTATATTTCTTGGGCTTTTAATATCTCTGATGTTGGAAAGTCTCTATCCCCTATCAAAAAATCATCCATTATTTGGGGTAGGTCTTGGGTTATTATACTTGAAAGAGTATCTCTCTGCTTCTCTTTTATATTTTCAAAATAATTTATTGAAGTGAAATTCAGATAACATAAAACTAACCATGTTAAAGTGAGCAGCTCAGTGGCATTTAGTTCATTCTCAAAGTGTTACAGCCACTACCCTTATCTAGTTCCAAAACATTTCTATCACTCCAAAGTAAAACCCCTAACCTATTAAGCAGTTTCTCTCTATTCCTGCTCTCCGTAGCCCCTGGCAATCACCAGTCTGTGTGATGTCTCATCTGCTTCTCCTTTCTTGATTCATTCTTTTTCATTCTTTTTAGCGAGGGTTCTTACCATGGCTTTTGCTTCCATAAAGTCATCTGACAGTACCTCGCTGCCACCATTTACAACGTAAGAAAGCTGATACTAGAGCCAAGGGTACAATCTCACTTTTGGTGGTTATTAAGCTGCAATATCCCCCTGCAGCCTGGCTGCTATCAAATATCCCTGGTTACCCTATCTCCTGTGAATTTTGCTGCCATGAGCAATATATGGGAATCTTCAAAAATGCCAGCGATAATGTATTTTCTGGATTCATTAATGCCCCTAAGCCACTGTGGGTAGAATATGTCTCTCTTCCCTTTTGCATTTTTCTTTATCATGTGGATAATAAAAATGAATCACTTACCCCTGTAATTTCTCTGCCTATGATGGAGAATGACTTTTCATTAATGAAGCACTTTTTTATTTATTAATTTCAGCCTACTTTGTTTCTACCATTATAATTAGAGACCATCTTTCTGAGAGAGGGTGCTGGGTCAGAAAGAAAATCTCAATAGCAAATGGCCAGTTGAGATCAGATACAACTCTCATCCCTGACAATCAAAGCATATTACAGACCCAAATTTACTTATGTGCTGCTGTCTTCATTTAGAGAGTGGTATTTCCAAGAAGATCTTATCCCATCCTTTAAAGATGCTCCTGATAGGCCATGTGTAATTATTCCTCCAGACACACTCAAAAGTGTCTCAACAGGAGTGGATTTCAGCTTGAATTTAGGTTCAATGTGGAACTCTATCTAAATACAAATATAAAACTTTACATTGGAAAAATAACAAACTGAGATAATTTTGTAATGTTTAACAGTAAATTAACCAAGAGTGTCTATAAAAGGGAAAGGGTGAAAGAACATATTCTAATTAGGAAAGATCTTCCAACACACATGCATTTGTGTATCTACATGACAGTTAAGCAAAAATAAAACTATAATGTAAGAAAGAACATCTTCTAATATCAATGGCTTTCATAAGAAAAAGCTTCACAAAATAAATACTAACTCAAAATGAAGACCTATAAAAATCTAGCAGATTTATACCTCAGTGGGTTTTTTTCTTTAAATGACTGTGACTGTTTTTCTCTTCTGATTGAAAAAAAAAATTCCATTTCTCTCAATATAGCAAGCTAGATAATGTGAAAATTCTTCTTCTAAAACACAACTAAAAATGCAAGATACAAATATAATAAGTAGCCATCAAATGCATACTTTGCTAGATAAGAAAGGAAGAAAATCTCAAGAAGTCAAAAGAACAAAGAGGAAACTAAGAATTGGGCGGTAAACAAACTATTCCTGCCCTTGAGAATTTTCAGCTTTAATAGCCAAATAGCTTAATAGCCAAGTAAGGGGAACAGTCAGGGTTGCATGAAGAGGAAGCAGGAACTGAGAGGTCACATCTTTGAATAGCTTACAGTCACGAAAGAGTATAATAGAAAAATATGTTCTCTGAATGCCTGGATGGGAAGGCAACATGATCATAGCTCTTAACCTGGGCTGTGGTGTGGGTGGGGAAAAAAGTTATTCCTTCCATACTCATTGTCAGTGTTTCAGCACTTAGACTTAAAACTACAGCCCCTCCCAAATGCCTATCAAAGGAATATCAGAAAGATAGAATAAAATGTTCCTTCGTCCTCCAAGGTAACAAAGGAACAGATACAATTTTATATCTTGCATTTAGTTCTGATTATGTGGTAAATTGAGAACATTTACAAAATCATCTCAATATGATTCTTCTTTCCCATATAGAGATTTGTATAAGTGTATAATCCTGTTCTATTCCATAGCACATCCTTGGAAGTGTTATTTAAACAAACAAGCCTTTTAAGACATTCAGACTTTGAAGATTATTGCTGTGTTTTATGCAATGTATCTTCCAAATGTTCTTGCATGTGTTTTGCCTAATACTATCTAAATTGGTAAATTACTTTGAGATATTTATAGTAAGTCCAGAAGAATAACTTTAGAATTTCTTCTTTCATTTATGCATAAAGACATAATCCATCTTATAATTCTGTTGACTTACTTAGTTAAACAATGATTTGAGACTATTTTTTTAATTGAAGTCAACACAAGACAATACCAAAAAGAGCACAATGGTTTTTTAAAAGATCAAAATAAGTTCTACAAAATAAAGTCACTGACATTAAAAACTCAATGGGTAAAACAAAGAGCAAATTTAAAAATAGCTGAATAGAGACTAAATAGACTAGAGTACAGATATGAGAAATTTATCTAGGATGCAGCAGAGGAGATAAAGATACAGGAATCCTGAAATAGATGAAAAAACACAGAGATTAGAGTGAAAAGGTCCAATGTACGTCTAATAAAAATAAAGGCTAAGAAATCTTCAAAACTAATGAAAACAATGAAACCCATATTAAGGTATCAGACTGAATCCACAAAAGAATAAACATTTAGAAATATCATAGCAAAAACAATATCATGGAAAAGGAAGAGAGAAGATGACATGTATAAATGACTGACAGAAAAAAATAAGCTGATTACATAGAAATATTATTTAATCCAAATTTTTAATGAAGAAAATGTCAAAAAAAAAAAAAAGGAAAGTTTCCCAACTTCTGATTATGGTAATGGCAAAACAAATAATTTGGACTGAAGCCTTTCATGAAGAACAACTATAATATCTGGACAAGATATTTATATAAACAAATATCTTAAACACATAAAATTGCTAACCACATGGTTACACACTATTGGGCTAGATTCTAGGACAAGATGGAAGTCCTGGAAAGGAATCCCAGTGTTTGGGTTAACTTTACTTTGGGGGAATTTTCTGAGTACCGAAGGTATACCTGAATATCTGAGAGGCTGTGCTACACAATTTCCAACTTCATGGTACCTAGCCCAGAGCATGCAGAGAAGCGGTGGGAATAATCCTGATGAAAGCCACTTACTTTGATGCCAGAATACTAGAGTCCAGTGTTAGTTTGGAAAAGCTAGAGATACCAGGAGCTTAACAGTAGCAAATACACATATTCTTTGAAAGAATATAATATTGTCATAGGTCTGTGCTTATTTCTATACACAAAATTTTAAATTCAATGCCTAGGACATAATGTCTAGCAGGATTATAAAAAAAGAAATCTTGAACAAAATTCTGAGGAAACAACTGACAATATGAAGAGAAATGGAAAGGTTTCATATATTGGATTTATCAAATATAGACTTTAAAATATATATGTTTAAAAGACAAAACTGAAAATTTCAGAAGAGGCTTGGAAACCAAAAAAGAGTAACAAAAAAAAAATTTATTAAACTAACAAAGACCTATATGAAGAATTCACTGGATAAACTGTTTAATAGGAATTGGACATAGTTGAAGGAAGAATTAATACATTGGTTAGGGTGGAAGAAAATTCCAATAATGAATCACAAAGAGATAAAATAGTAAAAAATAGAGAAGAGAGGATGAATGACTAAAGGGTGCAGTGACATAATCTAATAAAGCATAACTTGAGTTCTTAAAGAAAAGGAGAGGAAGAATAGAACACAAGTTATATCTCAGAACTTTCCCAAACTTATGAATGGCATAAAGACTCAGATTCAATCATAGATGACACAGACACGTGCAAAAACATTCCATCTCATGGACTGGAAGAATCAATATTGTTAAAATGGCCATACTCCCCAAAGCACTTTACAGATTCAATACTATTCCAATCAAACTACCAATATCATTTTACACAGAACTAGAATATTCTAAAATGTACGTGAAGCCATAAAAGAGCTCATATAGTCAAAGTGATCCTAAGCAAGAAGAACAAAACTGGAAGCATCACATTACCCAACTTCAAACTATACTGTAAGACTACAGTAATCAAAACAGTATGATACTGGTACAGAAACAGACACATAGACCAATGGAACAGAATAGAGAACTCAGAAATAGAGCCACACACCTACAGCTGTCTGACTTTGAGATGCTGACAAAAATAAGCAATGGGAAAAGGACTCTAGTCAATAAATGATGCTGAGATAGTGGCCTAGCTATATGCAGAAGAATAAAACTGGACCCCTACCTTTCACCACATACGAAAATTAACTTAAGATGGATTAAAGATTTAAATGTAAGACCTCAAAGTATAAGATTCCTAGAAGAAAACCCAGGAAATTCCATTCTGGACATTAGCCTTGGGAAGAAGTTTATGACTACATCCTCAAAAGCAATTGCAACAAAAACGAAAGTTGACAAATGGGACCTTATTAAACTAAAGAGCTTCTGCAGGGCAAAATAAACTATCAACAGAGTAAACGAACAACCTAAAGAATGGGAGAAAATATCTGCAAACCTTGCATCTGACAAAGGTCTAATTTCCAGAATCTATAAGGAACTTAAACAATTCAACAAGTGAAAAATAACCCCATTAAAAAGTGGGCAAAAGACACGAGCAACACTTCTCAAATGAAGACATACAAACAGCCAACAAACAAATGAAAAAATTCTCCACATGACTAATCATCAGAAAATGCAAATTAAGACCACAATGAGACACTATCTTACACAGGTC
Organism: Macaca fascicularis; assembly: GCF_037993035.2. Taxonomy (NCBI): domain Eukaryota; kingdom Metazoa; phylum Chordata; class Mammalia; order Primates; family Cercopithecidae; genus Macaca; species Macaca fascicularis. Next base: position 103,668,144 of record NC_088389.1, on the reverse strand, counting down.
AAAATGGCTATCATTAAAAAGTGAAAAACAGCAGATACTGGTGAGGTTGCAGAAAAAAATGGAAGACTTACACACTGTTGGTGGAAATGTAAATTAGTTCAGCCACTGTGGAAAGCAGTTTTGGAGATTTCTTAAAGAACTTAGAACTATCATTTGACCCAGCAATCCTGTTACTTGGTATATACCCACAGGAAAATAAATAATTCTACCTAAAAGACATATGCACTTGTACATTTATTGCAGCACTATTCTCAATAACAAATACATGGAATCAACTTAGGTGCCCAACAATGGTGTATTGGATGAAGAAAATGTGGTACATATACACCATGGAATACTACGCAGACAGAAAATTATGTCCTTTGCAGCAACATGGATGCAGCTGAAAGCCATTATCCTAGGCAAATTAATGCAGAAACAGAAAAATAAATACATGTTCTCACTTACAAGTGGGAGCTAAGCATTCCTTACACATGGACATGAAGATGGGAACAGTAGACACTGGAGACTACTATGCATGAGGGATAAGGGCTGAAAAACTATCGACTGGATACCATTCTCAGTACCTGTGTGACAGAATGATTTATACCCCAAACCTCAGCTTCACATAATATACCCATGTAACAAACCTGCATATGTACCCCCTAAATCTAAAATAAAAGTTTATTTAAAAAAAAAAAAAAACAGACTCAGATTCAAGAAGCCCTATGAAGCAGGACAAATACAAAGAAATCCCGGCTGAGGCAGGAGGATTTCTTGAGCCCAGGAGTTCCAGGCCAGCCTGGACAACATAGAAAGACCCCATCTATTATTTTTTTTTTTTTAAAAAAAGGAAGAATAAAAGAAAACCAAAAGAAATCCAGTCCCAGGAACATCTCAGTGAAGCTGAAGAAAAAGATAAAAAGAAGAAAACACTTTTATTAACAAGAACAACCAAGGCCAAGACGGGTGGATCACGAGGTCAGGAGATCGAGACCATCCTGGCTAACACGATGAATCTCCGTCTCTACTAAGAAATACAAAAAACTAGCCGGGCGAGGTGGCGGGCGCCTGTAGTCCCAGCTACTCGGGAGGCTGAGGCCGGAGAATGGCATGAACCCGGGAGGCGGAGCTTGCAGTGAGCTGAGATGGCGCCACTGCACTCCAGCCTGGGCTACAGCGCGAGACTCCATCTCAAAAAAAAAAAAAAAAAAAAAAAAAAAGAACAACCAAAAACCAAAAAGACAAATTTTCTTCAAAGGAACAACCATTAGGTTGACAGTCGATGGGACAATATAAGCAAATGAAATAGATGGCATTGGAATGGTATCTTCAAAGTGCTAACATAACGGCCCACCTAGAAGGTCTTTTCCAGCCAAAATATACTCCAAGAATGAAGGTAAAACAAAGCCATCTTTAGAGCAGAAAAAAAAAAAGAAAATCTGGTAGAATTCATCACCAGCAAACTTTCACTAAAAGAAATAAAATGAATCACTAAAGGGCATTTTTCAGGTAGAGATAAAATTATTCTAGGTATGAGTTTGGAGATGCAGGAATAAAGAACAATGGAAAGGAAAAATATGTCAATATATCTAAACAAATGTATCTCAACAAATGTATAAAACAATATAAATATAATGTCTGGTTGTATTTAAAATATCTGTTTAAGATCTACTTGAATTTTTATGCTATGTATATGTATAAATGATTTTTAAAACATTTAAAAGAAATCAAAAGAACAGATTTCTGCTCCTAGCCAAGAGGAAATTAAAAAGACTGGATTTGCCTCCAAACCTGTAACTACAAAATCTACAAAAACTCTTCCAAAAAATCAAAGAAAAAGAAATGCTTTGAACTCATTCTATGAAGTCAGGATTATCCTGGTAACAAAACTGAACAAAAACATTTAAAAAATTGTAGATAATATCCTTCGGAAACAGAGGTGCAAAAATTCTTAAAATTTTAGCAATCAAATCCAAAAGGTATAGACAAAGTTACTATTTCACCACCAAGTATGAATTATCCCAGGAGTGGAACCCTGGTTTAACTTTTAAAAAGCAGTCCATGGCGGGGCACGGGACTCACACCTATAATCTCAGTACTTTGGGAGGCTGAGACAAGCAGATCACTCCAGGTCAGGAGTTCGAGACCAGCCTGGCCAACCATGGCCAACATGGTGAAACCCCATTTCTAGTGAAAATACAAAAATTAGCCTGATACAGTGGTGGGCACCTGTAATCCCAGCTACTCAGGTGGCTGAGGCAGGAGAATTGCTTGAACCTGGGAAGTGGAGGCTGCAGTGAGCAGAGATCAGGCTACTGTACTCTAGCCTGGGCAACAGAGGAAGACTCCATCAAAAAAAAAAAAAAAAAAAAGCAGTCAGTACAATTCACCATTTGATTGTCTCAATATATGAAGGAAAAGCATTTGGCAAATTCACCATCCATTCCTGATTTAAATGAAAGAACTCTCAGCAAACTAAGAGTAGGAACATTTTCTACCTGGTAAAGGGTCTCTAAGACGGATCAACAGCTAACATTATAATGAAGATTTAAGACATTGTCCCATGATGAGAAAGAAGATGGACATTTGCCTCTCACTACTTCTATTTAACATTTTACTGCATATTCTATACAACATGATCCGGCAAGAAAAATAAATGAAATGGGGCGTGGATTGAAAAGGAAGAAGTAAAATAGTCTTTATTTGCAGATGACTTGTTTATGTATGTAGAAAATCTAAATAAATCTACCAGGAAAACAAAAGATAATAAGAGTAACAAGTGGGTTTGGCAAGGTTTCAGGATATAAGATCGATATACAAAAATCAATTGCATTTTACAGACTAGCAACAAACTATAGAAGATTGAAATTTAAAATGCCATTTACAAGAGCATAGGAAACTGAAATACTTAGGAATAGATGTGACAAAAGATCAGGTACAAGACATGCACAGTAAAAACCACAAAATGTTACTAAGAGTTAGTATATAATCCAGCAATCTCACTTCTAGGTATAGAGCAGGTCCTCCAATAACATTGCTTTGTTAAACATCTTTTCATTATAACATTGCTGGGGAAAAAAAAATCGATTTCCAGCTGGGACCACTGTCTGTGAGGAGTTTGCAGATTCTCCCCATGTCTGTGTGGGCTTTCTCTGGGCGCTCTGGTTTCTTCTCACATCCCACATCGGTGCATGTTAGGTTAGGTGAACAGGCATGCCTACGTGGTCCCAGCCTGCAAGAGTATAGGTGTGTTTGTGTGAGTTTGCCCTGCAATGGGATGGCACCCTGGTCAACATTAGTTACCACCCGGTGTGCTGAGCTGCTTGATAGGCTTGGCGACCCACAACCCTGAAATGGAATCAGCAGGTAAATAATCATCTTGTTTGTACTAATCTTTCTTAAATGTATGTATAACTCACATTTATTTCAATGTTTAATATTAGAAGTGTTTTGGTCCTTACTCAGAAGTTTGGTGATGTTTTTGTGACCAGAAACATGCTATAGGCATTTAACTCTTTTTTATATCAATTTGTCTATGGTAAAATGGGTTTGGTTACATGCTATTCCTCCTAAAATTGCTGTTTCAAGAACCTATCAATGACATTAAGTGAGGACTTACTATTTATCCAAAGGAATTAAAATCAGTATCATTAAGAGATATCTGCACCCTCATATTTACGGCAGCATTATTCACAAGATCCAATTATGGAAACAACCTAAGTATCCATGGATAGATGAATGAATAACACAATGTGGGATGCATATACAGTAGAATATTATTCAGCCTTTAAGAGGAAGGAAATCCTGCCATTTGCAATAACATAAATGAATCTCGAAGACATTGCACTAAGTAAAATAAGACAGACACAGAACGACATGCATGACCTGACTTACATGCAGAATCTAAAAAAGTGGAACTCATAAAAGCAAAGAGAAAAGTGTTGGTTACCAGGTGCGGGAAGTGGGGGCCGTGAGGATATGTTGGTCAAAGGGTATGGATATTCAGTTATATGGATGAATAAGTTCTGGAAATCTAATGTACGGCATGGTGAATATAGTTGATAATACTGTACTGCATACTTGAAATCTGCTGAGAGTGGATTTAAAGTGTTCTCACCCCAAAAAAAGGTGAAATAAATCTAGAGTAAAAAATAGATGGGTGACAGAGCGAGACTCCATCTCAAAAAAAAAAAAAAAAAAAGAACATCCAGTAATATTAATATATATTCAAACATTTAAGTAAATACCCAGCAACAATGATGTTGCAATGATATATGTTGGGAGAGATGTAAATAGAATTTAAAATGTTCTATTGTGTTTGGATTTGCTGAGGAAAAGAGTAAAAGTACTAATTAATTTTAGTCTTTGATAAATTAAAAAATACATGCAATTTCTAGAATAACCACACAAAAAAAGTAAAGATAACATATAATTCCAAACTAATACAACAAGGAATTGTAATCATAACTATGAGAGATGATTGATGTGATAGTTTGTACTAGTAATCATTTTACAATGTATAAATATATCAAATTATAAAGCTGTATACCTTTAATATATACAATTTTTATTTGTCAAGTATACCTCAGTAAGTCTGGAAAAGCTTAGAAAGATCCAAGTCAAGTTTATCACTTATACTAAATATAAAAAATACCGAAAAAAAAAGATTGTGAAAAATTAAAGAAGAAACAAATGGAATGTATATGTCACATTTGTGTTGTATTTATTTATTTATTCTAAACTTGTAAGCACATAAAAAGCAGCCTTACTCTTGTAAGCTACAAAGATTTTGAGGTTGTTTGTTACTAACCAATAGAGAAATTTTAAAGTGCACATCAAAATAACCCATGAATCAAGGAAAAGATCATAATGGGAGTTAAAAAGTACTTTGAATTGAGTAAAAGAGAAAATGCTATACAGAAATTTATGGATGCTGCTAAGGAATGCTTAGGGGGAAATTTAGGGCTTTAAATGAAGAAAAAAGAAAAGCTGGAAAATTATATTATCTAAGTATCAAGAAGTTAGAGAAGGAATGTCAAAATAACGTAAAGAAAATAGAATGAAGGAAACAATAAGAACAGAAATTAATAAAAACAAACAAACATATAGTAGAAAGGATCAACAAAGCCCAAAATTCTTTGAAAAACTAGGCCAGTAATCCCAGAAACTTTGGGAGGCCGAGGCAGGCGGATCTCAAGGTCAGAAGATGGAGACCATCCTGGCCAACATGGTGAAACCACATCTCTACTAAAAATACAAAAATTACCTGGGTGTTGTGGCATGTGCCTGTAGGCCCAGCTACTTGGGAGGCTGAGGCAAAAGAATCGCTTGAACCCGGAAGGCAGAGCTTGCAGTGAGCTGAGATCCAGCCACTGCACTCCAGCCTGGCAACAGAGCGAGACTCTGTCTCAAAAAAAAAAAAAAAAAAAAAAAGTTCACAATCTCCTGACAAGACTGGTCAAGAATGTGAACCTCTACAGATTCCCAAAGAGTGAAATAAAACCAAGAAGGAAATACTGAGATTAAATAATGAATAATAGGTGAAGAAAATTTAATAAACAAGTAAAGTAAAATAGGAATTGAGTGAATAAAATAATAATCATATAATTATGACTCATTGGGGTGCTATAAATCAAGGTGGAACAAAAATTTATAACAGATAACTATAACATGTAGAATAGGACAATGAGAGTGTTCAAAAGTCCCTGAATTCTTTGTAAGAAAAAAATGGCGGCCGGGCGCGGTGGTGGCCGGGCGCGGTGGCTCAAGCCTGTAATCCCAGCACTTTGGGAGGCCGAGGCGGGCGGATCACGAGGTCAGGAGATCGAGACCATCCTGGCTAACACGGTGAAACCCCGTCTCTACTAAAAATACAAAAAACTAGCCGGGCGAGGTGGCAGGCGCCTGTAGTCCCAGCTACTCGGGAGGCTGAGGCAGGAGAATGGCGTAAACCCGGGAGGCGGAGCTTGCAGTGAGCTGAGATCGGGCCACTGCACTCCAGCCTGGGTGACAGAGCAAGACTCTGTCAAAAAAAAAAAAAAGAAAAAGAAAAAAATGGCAATTAAATTTACATGCAAGTTTGTTACAATTTTTAGGTTACAAAAAGCATTTCTTCCCAAAAAGAACAAAAGTGAAAAAGTAGGAATAAATAAATTACTATTATTGTTAATATTATTTTTATTTGAGATGGAGTCTCCCTCTGTCGCCCAGGCTGGAGTGCAGTGGCACAATCTCAGCTCACTGCAACCTCTGCCTCCCAGGTTCAAGTGATTCTCCTGCCTCAGCCTCCTGAGTAGTTGGGACTACAGGCATGTGCCCCCACGTCTGGCTAACTTTTGTATTTTTAATAGAGATGGAGTTTCACCATGTTGGCCAGTCTGGTCTCAAACCCCTGACCTCAAGTGATCTGCCCACCTCGGCCTCCCAAAGTGCTGGGATTACAGGCATGAGCCACCACGCCTGGCCAGAAATAAAAAAATTATAATCAGTAAAACAGAAGATAGGCAAGAAGAAGAGTATGGGGCAGAAACTGCTAGTTACCTCTGTAATAGTCATTCTCCCCATTTTTAATAAAACAAGCACTGAATTCTTTTTTATATGTATACTTTAAGTTCTGGGATGCATGTGTAGAATGTGCAGGTTTGTTATATAGGTATACACATGCCATGGTGGTTTGCTGCACCCATCAATCCATAATCTACATTAGGTATTTCTCCTAATGCTATCCCTCCCCTAGCCCCCCTACCCCCTAATAGCCCCTAATGTGTGATGTTCCCCCTCCCTGTGTCCGTGTGTTCTCATTGTTCATCTCCCACTTATGAGTGAGAACATGCGGTGTCTGGTTTTCTGTTCCTGTGTTAGTGTGCTGAGAATGATGGTTTCCAGCTTCATCCCTGTCCCTGCAAAGGACATGAACTCATCCTTTTTTATGGATGCATAGTATTCCATGGTGTATATGTGCCACATTTTCTTTATCTAATCTATCATTGATGGGCATTTGGATTGGTTCCAAGTCTTTGCTATTGTGAATAGTGCTGCAATAAACATATGTATGAATATGTCCTTATAGTAGAATGATTTATAATCCTTTGGGTATATACTCAGTAATGAGATTGCTGGGTCAAATGATATTTCTGGTTCTAGATCCTTGAGGAATCGCCACACTGTCTTCCACAATGGTTGAACTAATTTACACTCCCACCAACAGTGTAAAAGCGTTCCTGTTTCTCCACATCCTCTCCAGCATCTGTTGTTTCCTGACTTTTTAATGATCCCCGTTCTAACTGGCATGAGATGGTATCTCATTGTGGTTTTGATTTGCATTCCTCTAATGACCAGTGATGATGAGCTTTCTTTCATATGTTTCTTGGCCACATAAATGTCTTCTTTGGAGAAGTGTCTGTTCATATTCTTCACCCACTTTTTGATGGGGTTGTTCTTGTAAATTTAAGTTCTTTGTAAATTCTGGATATTAGCCCTTACAAGCACTGATTTTTAACCATGAACCAGGCTACCTAGAGAAAGTTTACAATCTTTATTTACCCTTATGGGTAGGTATTAGGATATGAGAATAAGCTAAGGTCAATGAGCTCCAAGCTTCAGGGAAACCTCCTCAAAATGTAGATGAACCCCTAGACCTTTGTCACTTTCCTCTGAATCCTGGAATTTAAATGTAATAGTTGGAGTTCTAGCAGTCTTCTCTTATCAGGAGGTAAAGAGCCATACCATAGGGATGTTAGAGCAGTGAACTGGAAGCAGTTTCTGTCTCTCCATTCTGACACCATGGCAGCCATAGACAACCTACTTACAATCTGTTTATGTGAGAGAAGAATCCATTTCCATCTTGAATATTTATTTTGGGTTTTCCATCAGAGGCAGCCAAATTTAATCCTAACTGATCTAAAGACAAAAAGAAAGCACAAATTTATATCTATTACAATAGATATAAAGAAAGGAGTAAATATATACACATTAAATGCATATTAAACATAAACATTACATAAAGACAGATTGGATTAAAACAGTCCAGCTATATGCTCTTTAAAATCTAAATCTAAAATATAAGGACACTGGGAAGTTGAAAGTGTTAATTTGTTTCATTAAATAAGATTAATATTTTAACAGAAAAAAAAAAAGTTAAGAAACTGCCAAAGCCTGAAGTTTGGTTGGTGTTGTTTTGTTCTAATCAGAGACAGGAAGTTCAAGAAAAAGATTATGTTTGCAAAAATGATAATGAGTTCCTTTAGTGGTCTTAAAATATAAAATAAAGGACTAGGTAGTAATCTAAGTGAAAGTAGACTAGAATAAATAACAGAGATAGATCGAGGTCTATGTTGGAGTGCAGTCATTCTCAAACTTGACCATGAATCAGAATCACCTGGAGGGTTTGTTCCACCACAAATTGCTGGGCCCCACCCCAGAGTTTCTGATTCAGTAGGTCTAAGATGGGGTCAGACACTGCATTTCTAAAAGGTTTCCAGTGGATGTAGATGTTGCTCCAACTTTGGAAACCTTTACTACTCAGCTTCATGGTTCCACTATGAGGAAATGGAACCCAGAGCTGCCTCAATGGTTCTGACAGCTGACCACACATTAGAATTACCTAAGGCACTTTAAACACACCTGGGCTCAAACTGTTCTTACAGAATCAGAATCTTTTATTTTTTGTTTGTTTTGAATTCCCCAGGTGATTTTAATGGGTAGCAGACAGGCTAAAACTATTCTGCAGGTCTTCTGACAGTTGAAGAAGTTAAAATCTGGGGTTTTAAATGTTTCTAATTTGTACAGCATTGCACAGTCCACATAAAACAAATATGCAGGCTCTGAGGTTTGCAAACCCAGCTACATGATGAGGTGTGGCATTTAGCTTAGTTATCTGACAAGCAGTTGAAATGTAAAGCCAGGGCCTGGAAGATAAATTTGGATTGTGGTTATAGATCTGGATATGTATGTATAACTCTAAAATGTGAAAACAAATTCAAGCAAGCAAATGCAAACCAAAAGTTTTGTATTCTCCAAATACAATAATTACTTTAAAAAGCAATAGCTTTCAGAGAAATCATTACTTACTGCATAATACTTTTACAGTGTAATAAATATTTATAATGCAACCAAAACTGGAAGGGTTTTAAGACGTATCTCTTTCTCCCTCTCTCACCATATAACATATTTGCTCCTTCTTTGCCTTCTGCCATGAGTAAAACCTTTCCGAGACTTCAACAGAAGCAGAGCAGATGCTGGTGCCATGCTTGTACAGCCTGCAGAATTGTCAGCCAAATAAACCTCTTTAAAAAAGTGTATTTAGTTTATCTAGCCTCAGGTATTTCTTTATAGCAACATAAAATGGATTAACATCAAAAATTGGTACCAAGGAGTGAGGCATTTCTATAAAGATACTTACAAATGTGAGCAGCTTTGGAACTGGGTAACAGGAGGAAATTCGAAGAATTTATTGAGGAGGGGGTACTCAGAAGAGGACAGAAAGACAAGAGAAAGTTTGGAACTTCTTGGAAACTGGTTAAGTGATTGTGACCAAACTGGTGATAGAAATAGGGACAGTGAAGACCAAGCTGATGAGGTCTCAGACGGAAATAAGGAATTTATTGGAAACTGGAGCAAAGGTTACCTTTGTTATGCCCTAGCAAAGAACCTGGCTGCATTGTGTCCATGCCCTAGGGATTTATAGAAGTTTAAACTTAAGTGTAATGACTTAGAATCTGGCAGGAAACATTTCTAAGCAGCAAAGCACTTAAGATGTGGCATGGCTGCTTCTAACAACGTGTGATCAGATTTGGGAGCAAAGGAAAAACTTAAAGTCTTAACTTAAAATTAAAAGCAAAGCAGAGTGTAAAAATTCAGAAAATTTTCAGCCTGCACATGTGGTAGAGAAGGAAAGAGCATTTTCGGGAGACGAATCCACCAAATGGAGGAACAACCACTTGCTAGAAAGATTTGCTTAACTAAAAGGGAGCCAGGTGCTGATATTCAAGACAATGAGAGAAAGGCCTCAAAGCCATTTCAAAGCCCTCCCATCACTGACCCAGAGGCTTAGGAAGGAAGAGTGGTTCTCGGGGTCAGATTCAGAGCCCTGCTGCCCTGCACAGCCTTGGGACATTGCTCCCCATACCAGGTCTCTGGCTCTAGCCTTAGCTCAAAAGGCCATAGACGCTGCTCTGGCCACTGCTTCAGAGGATGAAAGTCATAAGGCTTGGCAGCTTCCATGTCATGTGCAGTCTGCAGGTATTCAGACTGGTGCCCAGGCAGGAACCTGCTGCAGGGGCAGAGTGCCACAGAGGACTTCTACTAGAGCAGTGCTAAGTGGAAGTGTGAGGTTAGAGCCCCAAACACAGAGTCCTCACCAAGGCATTGCCTAGTGGAGCTGTGGGAATGGGGCCACTGCCCTCCAGGCCCAGACTGGGAGCGCCACCGGCAGCCTGTACTCTGAGCCTGGAAATGCTGCAGGCATTCACCTCCAGCCCTTGCGAACAGCCATGTGGGTTGTGCTCAGCAAAGCCACGGGGACAGGACTACCAGAGGCCTCAGGACCACATTCCTCACACCAGAATGCAGAACATGGAGTCAAGGATTAAGTTGGAGCTTTAAGGTTTAATGACTACCCTGATGGATTTTGAACTTGTGTGGGTCCTGTTGCCCCTTTCTTTTGGCCAATTTCTCCCTTTTGGAATGGGAATGTTTACCAAGTGCCTGCACTATCATTGTATATTGGAAGTAAATAACTTGTTTTTTATTTTATAGACTCACAGGTAAAAGGAGTTTGCCTTGAGTCTCAGATGAGACTTGAGACTTTGAACTTTTGAGTTGATGCTGGAACAAGCTAGGATTTTGGAGGACTATTGGAAAAGAATGATGTATTTTGCCATGTGAGAAGAACATCAGATTTGGGGGACCTGGGGCAAAGTAACATAGTTTGGATGTTTTTCCTCTACAAATCTTATGTTGAAACGTGACCTCCAGTGCTGAAGGTGGGACCCAGTGGGAGGTGTTTGTGTCATGCAGATGGATCCCTCGTGAATGACTTGGTGCCCTCCCCATGGTAATAAATTTATAGGATAGCTGGTTATGTAAGAGCCTGACAGTTTCCCCCTCTCTCTTGCTCCGTGTCTCTCATGTGACATATATGCTCCCCCTTTGCTTTCTGCCATGAGTAAAAGCTTCCTGAGGCTTCACCAGGAGCTGAACAGATGCTGGTGCCATGCTTGTACAGCCCATAGAAACATGAGCCAAATAAACGTCTTTCCCATCTTTACTCTGTGTGTGTGTGTGTGTGTGTGTGTCTGTGTGTGTGTGTATACATATAAAATATATAAAACACCTGATGAGTTTTTCATTGTAAGGTACAGATAGAAAGCTTACCTTTATTTAAATGAGAATATTTAGATAGTAACAATAAACCTGAATGACACGAAGAATGACTGGTGCATGGTCAATGACAACATATACATTTTGACATCTATGAACTTGAACTTTTATTGATTAGTGCACTAGTTTCCAATGGCTGCTTTAACAATTATAAACTTGATGGTTTAAAACAACACTTTTAGAAGGCAGAGATCTGAAATCAGTTTCACTGGCCAATATCAAAGGAGTGGATATGTCAGGCTCGCTCCAGAGATTCTAGGAAAGAATTCATTGTCTTCTGTTTTCCAGTTTATAGAGCTTTATTCTTTAATACTTTGTCTTCTGGTCCCCTTCAACAGCTTCAGAGTCAGCAGCAAAGCATCTTACTTCAAATATTGATTCATTGCCAGGGCAGGAGTGGTAAGAAAAGTTATTTATATGAAAACTAAACTGAATACATTACAAACAATATCATCAAATTTCTAAACACATGGTTGGATAATCTGCATAAGAATTGTTAAAAAAAAAGAGAAAAAATTGTAGAAATCTCAAAGTAGTCTACATTTTGTTTGACTCATTGATGTCTTTCATGTCTTTCTTTCTACACATTAAGGAAACAAACTGGAAACTGTAGACAAAACACTATGAGCACTATTTATGCAAGATTATTTCAAATTCCAAGCAGCAAATCCAGTTCCAAGAAATGGCCTCAACCCATAAGGTTTAGCAAAAACCTATTTAAACTCAAATAATTATCTTACAGAGGCTTTAATGTACTGTTTCTTTTAGTGACCTTACTAATCAGTTAGTGTCCTGGTGAGACCAGATAAGAGGGTCGTCTATCCTATCTCAATAACACAAGCCAAAGAGAAGAACAATGAAAGGATATGTAAGGAGCAGGAGAAATCAGAGGTGAAGAAATTTTTCTAATTGGAGAAGAATGGCATGTGAACAGGAATTAGCCAACAAATACGTATGTTTGTATACTTGAATTCTACCTTCCACTTCCATTTTTTAACATAACTTGCCAACTAAGTACAGACTCTCTCACTACATACAAGATCCACTTTTCCCAAATTATTAAAGCTCAAATAAGCATAAGAGCAATGTGGTATCTGATAAAAATGTAGTAATCAAAAGCATAGGGATAGATTTCTTGCTAGGTTTACCAACAGGCAGACACATGCAGACATGCTAAGGCAACAGAGAATAGTTAGAGGAGTGGTCATGTAACTGGAGTAGGAGAGGTTCACCTTCAATGAATGGTTCCAGGATCTTGAAATCAGGAAATATGAAAAGAAGCTGTCTTAGTTGATTGAGGCTGCTATAACAAAAATGGCATAGACTGAGTGGCATATAAGCAACGGGCATTGATTTCTTACAGTTCTGGAAGCTTGAAGTCTGAAATTAAGGTGCCAACATAGTTGAGTTCTGGTGAGAGCTCTCTTCTGGGTTACAGACTGCCAATGTCTCATTGCATCCTCACATGGCAGAAAAAGCAAGAGATCTCTCTGGAGTTCCTTTTATGAAAGCACTGATCCCATTCATGAGGGTCCTACCCTCATAACCTCATTACCTCCTAATATGGTTTGGCTCTGTGTCCCCACCCAAATCTCACCTTGAATTGTAGTTCCCATAATCCCCACATGTCATGGGAGGGATCCAGTGAGAGGTAATTTAATCATGGAGGGGGTTACCCTCATCCTGTTCTCGTGATAATAAATGATTCTCATGAGATCTGATGGTTTGATACGGGGGGTTTCCCCCTTTTGCTGAGCACTTCTCCTTGCTGCCACCATGTGAAGAAGGATGTGTTTGCTTCCCCTTCCACCATGATTGTAAGTTTCCTAAGGCCTTCGCAGCCATGCTGAACTGTGAGTCAATTAAACCTCTTTCCTTTATAAGTTACCTAGTCTCAGGTATGTCTTTATTAGTAGCATGGGAATGGATTAATACACCTCCCAAAGGCTCCATCTCATACCATCACATTGGGGGTTAGGATTTCAACATGTGCATTGTGACTGAACAGAAAACATTCAGTCCATTGCAGAAGCTATTTTTAATTCATCATATGACTTTTTTCAACATTTTTTTTTAAGTACTGGGTGGCAGATTAGGTTCCTTTTATCTTTTCAGGAACTAAGGATTGGACGGAGTTCTGGAGATGTTTGTTGTAAAATGAAAGAGTAGTTTCAAGAATGGTTGAAGTCATAATCTATATGTTTCTTGGTATCATGAAAGCTTTCACAAATGGCTGGAGAAGTCAAATTCAAGAGATGAATAAACTTTCCTCTTACGTTTCTTGCTTCTCTCTCTGTATGTGCGTGCATGACTGTGTGTGTGTGTGTGATTTAGTTTGTTCATAAGGAGGAAAAAGAAGATTAAACATCCTTTTCGATCACTCTCAAGTTAAAGGACCAGCTCCTCCTCTGCTGCATAGTCCTGGCATACCATAAAATTGTACAATCCTGGGTCCAGTCCTAAAATGTGCAACCTTGGTCCCTAGGTTCTCACAAAAGCCATTATTTCCTCTGTAAGCGATAGTAGTCTGATGAAATCTTTTCCTTATATGCAGCCATTCCCAGAAATATGCTGTTCTACAAAATAAGCTCTCAGGGCAGGATAATGCTTACCTCAAAAATAGAGGTCTCAGGCCCTGTGGTTTCTAGGCAGAAAAGATCTGCTTAAGTGAAGTTAGGGCTGAAGAATTATGGATGCGTAAATGATACTTAGTAAATATTTGCTGAAATTAAATGGGCAGGTGTGGTAACCTGTCTCCAAAGCAACTCCTTTTGCCTACATTCAGGAATGCCTGGTATAAAGGGACTGTTCTTACATAATTATCCAATAAAATACAATTGAGAATGATCATATAAGAAGTGAGATGACAAGCCAACTATGTTATGAAGCCTTAAGCTTTCATCGCCTGGACATCAAATAAACCAGTATTTGAATCCACAAACAACTGTGACTCTGGGAGAAGAAAGCAGCAAAACACAGCTGTTTGGGCATGGCCAGAGCGCCACGCTCAAGTTATGTAACAGCTGTTGTGTAATTGTGCATTTAACTGAAAACACATTTTTGAGAGAGAAAACAATTAGACTTTCCAAAAAGAAAGAAATAGAAGGAGAAATGTTGAAAGAACACAGAAGTTTCTATCTGGTCTTCAAGCATGAGACACGGGGGAGTCAAAGGCATTGGGAATGATATTGCCTTAGAATCTAGGGAGTTGGCCCATGCACCAAATCTGGCCTGCCTCCCATCTTTTTAAATAAAGTTCTACAGGAAAACAACTACACCCATTAATTTACCTATCATCTAGAGTTTCTTTTAAGCAGAGTCAAGTAAATTATATCAGAAACCATCCAGCCCAGAGGCTGAAAATATTTACAGAAAAAGTTTGCAAACCCTTGTCTTAGATGAATACAAAGTTATGTTTAAATGCCTGTAAGGGTGACTATTCACTGAGAAAACCAAAGCAGTTGATGCTTGAACCCATGTAGGAGTTCTCTTGTGGAGAAGAGGGCAGAAATAATAAACAGAAATAAGAGCCCAGGTTTGGAAGTCAGACTGGCCTGAAATGAAATTCTGGTTCTGCACTAATAGATCTGTGAGCATAACTAAGCTACTCACCCTCTCTCTGTCTCTAAAATGGGGATATGAAATGAGGGTAGAAACGGAAACAAGTGTTGCATGTGATTTGGGTAAACAATTCAGAAATTGTTAGTTTCCCTATGTAAGTCCCATATTCAGGGGAATTGGCAAGTTTCACTAGGAAAAAAAAATTGGTTAATTCCTCATAATCAGAGCATCCAAAGTATTTTATCTTGTTCCTATTGTAACGTTTGCTAGAGCTACAATACAATAAAGTATTGTACTTAAAATGGGAGTAACGCTGTTTAAAAAATTGTGCTTCAGCTAAACATTAATTTAAGAACTTGAATTGTTTGGAAGCCCTGCTTAAATTTAGTCTTTGTACACTGCCTCTTGATAAATACAGACAACTTCCAAAACCAGGATTACTTTCATTTTAAATGAGTTTTAATAGATGATATTGCCATATTTCTAACTGTGATTGTGTGTGACAGTGTGTTCCGAATTCCCTAAAAGTCCTGCTGGCTTTTCTGTTCGCATATAGAAAATAAAGATAATTTAGGGCTTCTGAGATCACAGTAGGTCGACTTACCCAGCACTGAAAATACACGTGACTGTTAGGATATTTTAAAACTAACTTAGGGTAGGGTGTAGATAAAGGGCCTTTCTTCCCCAGACAGCACCCCCGATTTTCTGGGAGGTGGACTGATTTCCTGAAAGCCTTGTCCTGAAGACACCTGGCCAGGGTTCTCTCCTCACCAGCTTCTACTGAGAGCAAGTGCCCTTTTAGACTCTTTTCAATCCTCAAATTCTCTGTTTCCAAGTCTGTCAGAGAACAGAAAGTTACATAGTAGCATTAAAAAGCATGAAAAGTCAAAAAAATAATAACTGGCCTTAGTGGCCAGAGCAGCTGCTGCATACACTTAATCACAGGTTTCGGCTTTGTAAATTAATTCATCTGCAAATAGTGCACTGTCTCCAGGTGCAACTTCGATGCTGGAGCACTGATTTCTTAAGGATTTAAGTTTAAAGTCAAAGGCTTCCTGCCCTAGGTGTTACAAATAAGTAGTGTCGTTTTCTTTTTTTTGCTCTGAGTTTGTTCATCCAATCGTATCCAAGTATGCAAATAAACTTTAGCCCGTGCAGATAAAAAAGGAACAAATAAAGCCAAGTGCTCTATCAGAACCAAATTGCTGAGCCAGTCACCTGTGTTCCAGGAGCCGAATCAGAAATGTCATCCTCAGGCAAGCCAGACTTACCTGTCCTACCTACCGATTTGAAGATTCAATATACTAAGGTGAGTAAAACTTCTATTTTCTGCTTTAACTTGGGTGTGCAAAAACTACATTTATGTAAAACATTAAAGGTCAATTTAAGTAAACTTATGTAAAGAGCCCTTTGCAAATATAAAAATAAAAGGCATGCAAAATACAGGTCTCAGTTTAGTGTCCTGATCAAATATGATCTAAATCATATCAGACTATCTTTCATAAATGTATTTCTTAAAATATTTCCAAGTGAAAGGAATTCTCTTCTGTGTGAAAGGATTCTTATACCAGGATTCAGAGGACTTTACTAAGCAGTTCTATTAACTTCACTATAGCCGGCATGTATGGTAAGATAGCAAAATACTCTCTAGAGAAGCTTACTGGAAAGAACCAAATGAGTAGGAACAATAGAAAGCAAACAAAGAGAAAGAGAGCATACTGAAATAACATAACTTTCCAGTATGTTTAATAAAATGAGTGTTAAAATAAGGGGACTTAAGTCTGATAATTGGGTTCAAAAATCTTCAGATGGACTTGCATTATTTTGCATATTGCGGGGAGGGGAGAAAAGCATTATTTCTTCGGCCAAGTTTGTTGCCATTGGAGCAGATGTGTAATTGTTAACTGATAAATATTTAGAGAAACAAGAGCAGGAGCTAGATCCAGACTTTAAAATCCGCAGCTGGGGGGAACTAGGAAATGGATCCTGCTTGAGTCATTCTGAGAGTAACTCTGAACTTTGCGTGTTTCACACTGCTTTCCTGTCAGATCCTAGAACTCCAAAACAAACAAATGAATAAAACACAGTCTAACCAAAATTCCTTCAAGTTATCTTTACGGTGTGATGCAGAAAGTATGGTAAGAAATTAACTCCTGCAACTCAAGGGAGAGCCATTTTGCTGTCTGAATGAGCCAACAGAAAAACAAAGGGCATTCTAATTTAATGATAAAGTAAAAGTCTCCGCTGGTATACATTTATTTCCTTACTTGGAACCATGGATGGCTTTGAAATCCTAAAGTCTGTTGCATTTTCATTTTCATAAAGCACAACGAATGAGGAAGTTGCTCAGCTGATTGGCTCTTTTCCTCAGGAAAGTAGCAGCAGAGATGAGATTGTGCCTTTAACATGGTTGACCAGCAGCTATGAAGTGTATTTTAAGGTATTGTTATCACGAGGTTTTATTAAAGGGGAAAGATTTTTCCATTTAATTTGACTACAAATGGTGGCATGAAAAATGCAGTAAATCCATACCCTCAAACAATTTACATTTGGCAAAGATATGCCCAAAAGATTGCAAGAGTCCAGTCTCCCTCATTTTCTTATTCCAAGTTTGTCAGTCACAAGAAATTTCCATTGAAAGTACGTACATTTAAAAATACACTTCATGCAGCTCAAAATTGTTGGCAATGCTTAGATTATTCTATTACTATAATTAATGGGATTTGTTTTTTTAATGATATTACCTAGGAGGATATTTTAGTAGTCTGGATGCCCCTGTCTCTCCACTCCTTTGGCTTTGCAGAAGTTTGCAAAGCCTTCCTTGTGTGTGTATTTCAAGGAAGCTCTAATGTAAATAACCTTCCTGCTGAATTAAGCTTCACTTAGTCGTCATTAACTAAGCATGTAAGAAGCAGTACTAGACAAATGAGATGGTCCTCAAAATCTAACATACAAGCACAGACCTAATGATCCCCTAACACAGAGAGATGATTTTGAGATTGAAACCTATTCACTTCGAAGTCACTGTGCAACAACTCCCCTCTAGGGAAAATGACTGACCTAAGTGTCCAAAAGAAGGCAAGACTCAAAGAGCAGTCGTTTTGCTCTGTGTTTAAGAATTTTTCTGGGTAAAAATACCCCAAACAAGTCAGTGAATTTTGATTTCTCATGCATCTTCTATATAAATCTGTTCTGCTCAGATAGGATTTTATTGTTTGATTTATTGGTTATAGCATTTTCACACTTGGGAGGACACCAGTTATGTATGTAATTAAATCTAAATGGGTGAGCTTTTTCAAATGCCTTTGCATTTTTTTTACTATGTCCCAGTGAAGAATTGGATTGAATTTGCACTTGCAAGAGGAGTTAAAAAAAAAAATGATGGTTATTAACTATAATAAGTTCCCTGGTTACAAACCAAGTAAGCAAGGAGTTTATAGTGTCTGAGGAATTATCTTCTATTACCAGCCCCTAAAGTCTTGTGTTATTTTTCTGTCCTTTTTATTATTATTATTATAGCTAGAAGTATATTGGTTGTTAGGACAAGTTGGAGAGAACAGAGAGGGTTGAGTAACAAAAAAAAAAAAAAAATTACAACTACGATAGAAAAGCTACATGCTCTCAAGCTTCGGACTGCTTTCCACCCAAACAAAAGAATTTATTGATGCATATCTTTTTATGACTTTTTTCTAGTACAGTCTGATTATTTCTTTGTTGGGGTAGATTAAAGAGAGATTAGAGTTTAAGAAATGCTTTCTAAAATTATACAAAAGCTTTCGGAATTTAAAACCTCCAAAAACATCCTTATAAATTCACTAATATGAACTCATATCCCATCCTTATCCTCATTACTCCTCTTTCCAACTCTAAATGAACCCCACATTTTCCATTGTATTTAGCCTTTAAATGAAGAGCTCCTTTGAAAGTTATGTGGTCATTGGGCAAGCTACATTACCTCTCTCTGCCTCGGTTTTCTTATGTTTAAAATGAGGACGATAAAGGCACCTATTTTCTAAGGTGGATGAAAGTATTAAATGAACTTAATGCATAAAAAGCCCTTGAAATAATGCCTGGCACATGGGAAATGATTTAACGTTAGTGATCCTAGTCCTATTTTTCTGAATCCTTTCCAGTGTTTCCAGAATTTTCTTTTTTACCCAACCTTTCCTAGACCTGTTTCCCACAAGCATTCCTCATGTCTTCTCCTAGCTTTTCTGTCACTCTTTTTCGTACAGTCATGTCCCATCTGACAAAGATTGCATCAGAGTGAAGTTCCAAGGGTTTTCCAAGATTTCAGGGATCAAAAATTTTCTCTTACAGGATTTGGTAACTTTGTTTGCCATTCTCCCTTCTCAATACTGTTGTTTTACCTTTTGTTTTCCTTTTTCTTTTTTTTAATAAAAAGGAAATAGGAAATTCAAGAAGACAAGCATTCTCAGACAGAATTCAAACCCCAAAATGTTTAACTTAATTAGTAAGCTTAACTCATTAAACCATAGTTTGTTCATGCTACAAAAGATCTTTATCGGCTAATGACATTTTACACATACATACATACATACACACACACACACACACACACAAAATAAATAACTATAGGTAAAATTTATTGTGCTTACTCTGCCATGACTGTTTAAGTTCTTGACAATGATTTTATTTAATCCTCATAATAACCCTATGAGGAGGTTACTATTCCTGTTTCACAGTTGAGGGAACTGAGGAACAGAGCAGCTACGTGACTTACTAAAGTTACACAGCAAGTAAGTGACAAAGCTACACTGCCAGTGCTGGCAGTTTGAGCTATCATGCTAGCAAGTGACTTGTCTAAGGTCAATTCCACTACTCTGGGACACTGACTTGTCAGAATCCTCTTGTATCCTTCTTTATCCTGACTTTCGTTTGCCCATTGCTGATTACCATGGCCTTTCCAGCTGCTGTTCAGCTGCTCCCAGGCCAACAGGAGAAAGTTTGCAGCCAACTTAGAAAAAGAGAACAATAGGGAAAATTGGAAGGAAATAGGTTTTCTGCTTTGATTGAAAATGTGACGTTTGGGCTGGGAGAGGCTATGAGGCAGAGGACTTTGATGTGGATGTGAAATGTCTCTGTGAACTACATTTCTTCAACTCCTATGGAATCCATTTTTGGTTAGAGTAGGAGATTGCTTTCCTAGATTGCTGGTTTGCTTAACCCTTCTGGGTTAAAGAGATATTTTCAATGGAGAAGAGTTATGAATCATTGAATAATATGTTCCAGGCATGATTTGAAGTGCTTTTTTTCCCCCATGATTATCTCTTTAAATTCTTACAACAAACAAATTCAGCTACATGAACTTCCAAATACCTCCTTTGCCCCCTTTGCTTGTTTCTCCCTTTTGCTTTTCTTTTCTACCATATTTCCCTTCCTCTTATTTAACAAGGCCTTGAACGAGTGCCCTATGCTAGTTCTCATGATCTAAGAGAGCTAATATGGTTCATGTCTCATGGAGCTTCTATTCCTGGAAGGTGTGTGGAACAGTGTGGGGCAGAAAATAAGAATGCTTTAATCAGAAATTATGATAAGTGTTTAAAGCAAAATAACTGAAAGCTGAAAGAATATGAGGAGAAGAGCTTTTGATGAGGATTTTTTAGGACGAGAGTCTTTAAGAAAGGTGCTTTAAAGGTAAGCCTGAGGGATGTAGAGAATAAGGTGGTCAAGACTCGGGAAGAACAAAGATCTGGAGGTCATACCACATACAAAGACCCTAAGGACAAGAGCGTGTTATGCTCAAAGAACTGTCCAAAGGCTAATCTGGCTGGAGTAAAGGGAATAAGGGAGAGAATGGATGAGATGAAACTGAAATACAGGCTGGGGCCAGATTGGCTGGCAGATTTTGAGGGAAATCACTGAGAGGTGCTTAAAACAGGAAAGGACTTATGTTCAAGGCAAAGCTGATTGTGCTGTGATGCTGCTTTCACTTGGGAAATGTTTTTAACTTCCTTCTAACTGAAGCAATATTTTGTTTGCTTTGGGCTTGGAAGCAGGTGAAAAAATAGCTGATTGGCTGCAAGGTGCAGTGATAGAACAAGCTAAACCTGGCTTCAATTTCCAGCTGTTCTATGTATTTAATTATATGACCTTGGCCAAGCTTCTCATCCCCTGGAGCTTCAGTTCCTCTGTGAACTGGGAAGGAGAATGACTACCTTGGGAAGTGGCTGTGAGAATTCAGTGAGGTAATCTGTGGAACGTGGCTGGCACTTATTAACTACTTGGTCCTTTCCCTGATTCTCTTTCCCAAGATGACTCCTAGAATTATATCATTCTGTTGTCAATGTAAGTTATATTTATATTGCTTATCACAGTTCAAAACTGATTTCATATCTTTTTCTCATTTGAGGCTCATCGTTAACCACTGGGAAGAGCTAGGAAAGATGTTAGCAGAGTCCCATTTCAAAACTGAGGAGCCTGAGCTCAGAGATCTTGACTGACTTAAGGTCACATAGCTCTTAAAATGCAAAAGCAGAATAAACTGGATTCTGAATCTTTTTATCTTGGATCTGATGCTTTCTCACATGATATCCTTTTTTCCTTAAATATCAAAACCAATAGTACTAGAATCTCACTCAAGAAAACCTAATCAAGAAAGAAATCTGAAGTAAATAACACATATCCTAGGAGAAGAGGGTATTATCCCCCTTTCCCAATTAGCCCTAACAACTGCTTTCACACCTATCACTGCATTTTTATCATTCGTTCCTTACTCTGATTGAAAGAATAGATCTGGGCTGAAGTCTGAGATTCTGTATTCTTAACAGTCTTTCAGCTTTTGCTGATGCTACCAAAATGTCTGTTGACCAATAGCAAGGGTCTAAAAGTTTTAAGTGAGTGAGCCTTATAACTTCAACGCAGCAATGACCTTCCAGTTACTTCAGGATAGAGCTTCCAGTTGCTCCCAGAAACTCACACTCAGCCACATCAGAAACCTTCTTTTCAGAAAGTGCCAGAGCTAAGCAGAAACAGGATCATGGCCTCAAACCACTGACAAAACCAATCATTGATTTTAATGGTGGTAGATAATCATTTACTAATATTTAGAATGCAGTATCCTAGCTCATCTCTGAGGACTGCTGTCTTGGCCGGTTGTTCTGTTTTCTGGCACCTGCCTGACTGTAAGAAAACGGAATGAACAATTCTAAAGTAAAGAACACATGTCCTAAGAGAGGGTATTGTCCCCATTTCATAAGGACTCTCAGTACAACACTTTATATAACTTTTTAACTGGGACTTTAACCTATTGAATTTGTCACTACATACTTGCCAGAATTAGGGAAACACTCTTAGAGAATATGAAAAATAACTCATTTGAAGACCAACCCAAAGTAAAGGTAATGACTCTGAAATGGCTTGGATAATCTATAGGACGATATGTTGCAAATCAGCATAAAATAAATCTCAGAAATACAGACATTAAATGGAGATATCTGAAAATAGCAATTATCTGTCTTGGGATGGTGGTGGTTGGGGTGCAGTTTGGTTTGATTTATCATGATACTATTATAACGATAGCCAAGGGATACATTATATGTTTACCAAGTGTAAGTGACAATATAGAACCATGTTCAAAAGAATTTGAGCAAGGATTCCTTCACAAACCCTTACTTAAAATCTAATAAATCAGAAAAGTAAATTTCTGTAATATTGGTTTTCCTGACGCTGACGTGTTTTGGGTGAGTGTGTGTGTATAGATGTATATAGCAAAAGTTTCCACAAATGTAGAAGTATTGCTTGAGAAGGATGTGAAGTGTTGCTAGTATTTGGTTTTATGATATTATCTCTACCTGATTGACTGTAATGTTTGAATTGCTAATTGAAATTTGTTCTCTGAAGAGTTTGCACAAATCTCACATCTCTGAAAACTTTGCCTGAACCCTTCCCTGCCCCAACCCAGGTCCCATTTCCACTCACTATTTCCACTGCTCTATCAATACTTTTTTAGATGTCAAAGGCATACAAATAACTACTAAATTATGCTTTATATTTGGCATTCTTTTAGAAGAAAAAGGGCTTACATGAAAGCAATTGTATTACTGGGTCTTGATACTGCTAAAAATGGGCAGAACTTTCTGTCGCTTCTACATCTTAACTCTTTGAAACAGAAAGTATATGATGTACAGAAGTTGCTGACAAGTATTGTCATCTGTAGAACACAGTGATGATGTCGCTCAAAACAAATGCCATGTCATCTTTTCTCTTGCCCTGACACAATTGAAAAGGCTGAAGGGGTTTTGCAAACAACAAGAAGAAAGAGTATATACTCATGTTACTAAAGTCAGACTATAATTTAAAACAAATGAAAGGAAAATTGTATTTCTCCTATTTTTTGTTTTGGTCATTCTCTCATTTTGTTTTCATTCCTTTGACGGCAGTTAAAAATTTTCCTCCCCTTTGTTATTTCCTCCTTAATTTCCTTTTACATTCTCTAACTTTGAGTCTCAATGTTTTGCTTTCCTGCCTCGGGGTTAGGGTGCAAAGCAGTTGCCAGAGATCTAGCTTTGATTCTTTTAAATGTTTAACACTCCACCTGACTTTTGTTCAGTCTCTCCTCCTCATTATTCATCCCCGATCTCATTCTCCCTGACTGCCAGCAGTCTTTAGTACTTTGGTAGGTTCCTAAGCTGAGAAAAGGTTGACACATTTACAGCACACACCACTCTCCACAGGTTCACACCACCACCCGTGCACCCTGTGCTGTGACTCAGCTCTCAGGTTTGCAAATTCACATGGATGACATTAAATGGGGACTATCATCACCCTCCCTCTCCTCTGAAAAATCTTAAAAGAATTTCTTTGTGCATCGAAAATGTGATCTGTTAAAATCTCTCTCCCACCAAGAAAGTGTTGGCTTCCCTTACAGAGTCTAGAGCTGCTGGCCCAGTTGCTGCCCTGCCGAGATAATATTAATTTAAGGCACTCTGAGTATCTTTTGCAAGGAGTCAGGGACCCTCCACTTTAGCCCATAGGCTCCAAAATCTCACATCAGCAGATAAGGCAAACAGGGCTTTATTTTGCCCACGAATCAAATCTAACTTTGTCCAAGCCAGAAATATTTTGAGAAAAATGCTTATTTATTTAGAGCTGTAGCTTTATACAGGATACATTAAGACATAATAACTTTTACTCTGGAAAGGCAATTTTTTTTGCCACAATTATGACTAATTCTTGGACACCAATTGAATCCAGGAAATGGCTACTTGTTTATCAAAGGTAAAATGATGCATTTCTTAAAATGTGGCATATCTAAAATCTAAAGTGTAAAAAGCAATGTCTGAGTTGCCTCAACATTTCTATTGATTGCTTCCCCATATAGAAAGTACTTGAAGTCCAAGAGTATGCATAGGCATTTATAATTTCCAGTCAACATTGCAAACTGAAAGTTGAAGTCTACTTTACATATATATTATTCAAAAGTAACCTAAGTCCAAAATTCATAATTGGAAATGAGTTAATAAATAATGGTTACATGGAACCCAAGAATATTTTACTTTTATAGTATCATCTCTTTTCCTCTAAGCTGGCTAAAGGCAAACAACCAATGGAAAATAAGATTGCCACCATTATAGAACATTTCAACAAGTCTAATGTAAATTTTATAGTTAATATAACAAACATTCATTAGCCTAGACTTCTCCATCTAACCATTAAATATAACTATAGGAACAGGGATTATACAAAAACATTTGGTCACACAGTTAGCTGGAAGGCAAATGCCAAATGTAAAGCTCCTATAATTAAAACAGAGAAAAAAGGTATTTGAGGTAGGTCCTATGAATAAATTATCTGTAGCTAAGGGGAAGAAAAAGGCTGGGCAATACCTGGCCTTCTAACAATCTAGGTCATCACATTACCTATGCCAAGTTCCCTTTTCATGCTGAAATGCCTCTGTTTGTGG
Organism: Macaca fascicularis; assembly: GCF_037993035.2. Taxonomy (NCBI): domain Eukaryota; kingdom Metazoa; phylum Chordata; class Mammalia; order Primates; family Cercopithecidae; genus Macaca; species Macaca fascicularis. Next base: position 103,643,297 of record NC_088389.1, on the reverse strand, counting down.
GAGAATGGCATAATTCATAATTTGTAGACTGCACTGTTACATCACTCTCCTTCAAAACCTTGTGAGCTTATGATAGGATTATGAAATTACTCTCAAGGCTAATTTCTGGGACTCTGGTTGGTCTACTTCAAATCCATTTGGGGTACTTTAAAATCAGTATTCCTAAACATCCATTTGATCTGGTCTCTCTCCCTTTTTATACCCAGAATAGAGCCTAAACTTCTTTCTCTGGGGATCAGGATCTACCACAAATTGACTTTATTTTCAATGTCAGGCCTTATCTGTGACTTGTGTCCACTGCAACTCCATTCTGTTGGGAGCTGCTCTGTTTACTGCATTACAAACCTCCAAAGATTTGTCCCTCCCTTTACTCTTTTTTTTTTTTCCTTCTTTCCACCAATCCAGTCCCATCCTTCAAAGAAGCATTCTTCCAGCCTATGCCCCTCTACACCATTTATTGACAACACCACTGGTTTGGCCATTTTGCTCCACAGCCTTTAATTCTGTACTGGCTGCTCTTGATATGAATACATTCTCCTCTTACATTATAAGCCCCTGAGAACAGAGGCCATGGCTAATTCATCTCTGATTTTTCGACAATAACTGCCAGACTATGTCTCAAGTATTTGCTCATTATTGGACAAACACTTTTCTGATAAAACAAAAGTTACTAATCATGATTATATAAATGTCAGCACAAGTTCATACACAAGTTGGGCTCACGGTGTCCTCCTGTCTTAAAGGTTAAAACTGAATAATGCAAAACAGCGCTGGTAATTTGGGGTCCTCTACAGCTGATCTCTTCAGTTGCCTGAGGGCTGCCAGATAAACGTGTGTTATTACTTCAGGTTAATGCTCATTTACAAAACATTCACTGGCTTTAATCTGAAGTGGCAGTTTTATGTACAGCTTAGATGTAAATTTTGATCATGGCACTAGATGGTACATACCCATTGTAATAATTCTTTTACCAAAAAGTATGTAAAGTGAGTAAAATAAGCTATAATACATTGAGAGCATGTTATTGAGAACTTGAAACCACAGATTATCACAGACCTAAGGATAAGAGGACTCGGGCGAGAACTAGAAAGTCCGACCACAGGCCTAGCAAAATGTAATTGATTCTGTATGCTGTCTTATTTCATTTTTAATGAAATTAAATTGTAGAAGTATGAAATTCTGGATCTCTGCCAGAATGAGATCTGTGTTCCCTTAGTTTAGAGGTACAAAATCTAAGGCGGTAATACAATCTTTAGGCAGAGAGAAGGCAGAATTCGCAAGTGAATAAATCTGATGCAGGTTTTGAAAGACTGATTTAAAAGTCTACTGCAGGTATTGCAATATCTTTAGCTTTTTGTTTGGAATTTCATGGGCTGATATGTAGATATCTGACATTAACACAAAGCAGAATGTAAATAATTTATCAGTAGGATACTAATATGTTATATTAGAAAGAAGAAAAAGGAGGTTAAATTCAACTGGAGCAACTAGTGAAATCTTCATGAGATGACATAGTAAGCTAGATTTTGAAGTAAAAATAGAAGAAAACAGTGGAACTCTAGTCTAAAGAACAGTGTGTTTTTTGCAGTATGCTGCAAAAAAACGGCATGGAGTTTGAGGCAGTAGAATGAGGTTGGAACAAAGGGTAAACTGAGGGAATGGTAGAGCAAAAGACTGGAAAAGCATGTTGGGACAAGATCGTTAACCACCTCCAGTGCATGTTAAGCAGTCTGACAATAGATGATCACTAAACTATTCTGAGGAGGACTGTAGACAGAATCTGAGGAAGATTATGATGACAAGGTGAAATTAAAATTTAATTAGGCAGAGGTGGGGGCAAAGAAAACAGGAAAAGCTTTTTTTATAATTGTATAGAACAAAGTGATACAAAAGGGTACCTAGGGATTTTTTGTGTCATTAACAGAAGATGGAAAGTGTGTGTGAGAGAGGACTGGGAGACAGTGTGCATGAGCAAGCTTTAGAACTTTGGGGTGAGAGCAGCATAAAGCTGGAGATGACAGTGAGCTGAGTTTGGGACAAGTTGATTAAGTTCTTTTCCAGCCATCCCTTGGGAAGAAAAATACTGAGACTAAGCTGTAAGGGCATAAATGGAAACACTCTAAGAATAATTATGGGATTCTGTAAAATGTGTTTCTGATAGCTAGAGTGTTGATTCACTCCAAGAGACATTGGGCAAATCAGAGCTTTCATCTGAATTTATGTTTCCTCAAGTTGATCTAAGAGCCTAGTGTTTTTTACCAAAAAAGAATATGATGAATTTTATGGTCTTCATCTGTATTCAATTAATCTTGTTTCTGTAATGTGATAGGGTTTCTTGATACTTCTTCCATCTTTCTCATACCCCCGTATATGTATTTTTGCACATCTAGTCTCTTCATCTGAACAGCTTTGAGCCCCTTTTCCCTTTATTTAGGCATGCCCATGTGTTTTACCATCAGGCTAGCACTGCAATTCCTTTGAGCGCTTCTACTATACAGGATAATTTTCTTGTATGGAAATAATGCTGTTTTCTTGTATGGAAAATTATATTGGCATGAATGGGCAAAAGAGACGGCTTATCCTCTTCCCCATTTTGTAGGAAATCACAAGTGTCATAGAGTATTCATTTGCAGAATATTATAGATCTTATCCATGAGTAGCTGATCGATTATAGATCTTTGATTCAATTAAGTTATTCAAGAATTTTTTACTGAGGCTAAAATCGCTTGAGGGCTGAGATTGTGTTGGACACCGAAGATAAACCAGAAAAATGTACACAGTCCTTGATGGAAGGCAGACACTTAAAAATGACTACTTAAAAAGTGACAAATTGTCCAATGGAAGTAAAAAGGAGACCAGAGAAGTATATTTTGTCTAAATAATAAATCACAGAATAGAGAATGAATTATATTCAGGCATTTAGGGATATATAGTAATATACATTTTATTACCCTGATAGAATTTTAAGCTATGCTAGTGATCTCTGGGGAATTTTTTAATAAATAAGTAATTTACATTTAGCATAGTAGCTAATTTAAACCTTGGAGGAGCGTTTCATCATATTCTCCCTTGGGGTTGAACTATTAATAACTTATCTTTAAATATCAAGTAAGAAGGGATGTCTGAATTAGGATATATGTTATAATCCAGCACATATGTCACCTTCCTTTACTCCCTGTGTTAGCTACCTCTGATTCAAAATCAAATAAACTAGTCCATCTTGCCATAAGTCTAACAGAAAGTTATATACTATCCATGACTGTATTTATGATTGTTTTCATATTTCAAATAATAAGAAATGTCAAAGCTGGCTCCTCAAGAAAAGGCAAATTCAGTGATATGAAAGTTGAAACTGAGATGTTTCAAATGACATACTGACGCTTTTAAGTATTTCTATTTTATAGTACACAGAGACAGAATTCCGTATTTTTTAATGCTTACTGTTTCGTTAGTTGCATGTCTCTTTCTCATAGTTATCATTAAGAAATCTTGTTCCTGATTTTGTCCAAAGACAATGAAATTACCAGGTAATCTTTCGAAAAGGAGAATAAAACCATATGCTTTTAAAAAGCCAATGAAACAATGTGACTAGCTAATTTTCTCTAAGTGAACCTCTTTTAAAATCCTTTACTTTAGCGAAATTCTTTTTTTTTTCTAGCTTTAAAACATTAAAGGATTAGAAAATAGTCTCTTTTAATTCCAAATCACAAGTAGCCCAAAATGAGGATGTTCAGAATTTAAAGTGGAAAATAGAAGCAATCATTAATAAAGACCAAGCCCACAAAAGCCTTTGCTTTTTGCCTCAAATTCATGGCCATTTCAGGTAAAAGCATTGTTTTCTAGATTGTTTTCTCCAGTATGTATTTTCTAGTGTTGAAATGACTGCATACCTTAAACTTAAAAGCATGATGTACTTCATTTTAGTACATGTGTATGCATGTGAACACAAAATGTCTTAAACAGCCAGAAACTTTTGGGGGGTGAAGAGATGCGCATCATTTACGCATTGTGAAATGCTTTAGTTTAACTTTATGAAAATTTCCAAAATTTGCTGCATATTTATGTGCCTTTTATGTATTTTCTCTTCATCTCTACAGATCTTCATAAACAATGAATGGCATGATTCAGTGAGTGGCAAGAAATTTCCTGTCTTTAATCCTGCAACTGAGGAGGAGCTCTGCCAGGTAGAAGAAGGAGATAAGGTGAGTTTCTGAACACTAGTTTCATTTTATGCCAGGTTTCTTGTTCTTTTGCCATTCTGAGCTCCTGAACCCCATTGCAAATTCCAAAAGACATGCCATGAAAATATGGTTTCTGGGGCAGCTTAGGAAAATTGTCTAAGTTGTCCTTGTTACAAAAAAAAAAAAAAGCTCTGTAGTTATGTAATAATGATAAACCTGTGCTTCTGGGTGTCATGGTGATTTTTTTTCACATCATTTTCCTTTATTTTCAATTGAAATAGTATATAGATTTATTTTACAGACTATATAAAAAGGGATTGATCATATGTTATAAAGGAGAGAAATCCTCGGCCGGGTGCTGTGGCTCACATCTGTAATCCCAGCACTTTGTGAGAGGGATCACTTGGAGGTCAGGAGTTCGAGACCAGCCTGGCCAACATGGGGAAACATCAACTCTACTAAAAATACAAAAATTAGCCATGCATAGTGGCACATGCCTCTAATCCCAGCTATTCAGGAGGCCGAGGCAGGAGAATCTCTTTAGCCCGTGAGGCGGAGGTTGCAGTGAGCCGAGATCATACCACTGCACTCCAGCCTAAAAAAAAAAGGAAAAATGAGAGAAATCTTTATTCATATGAAATTGTTCTTTTTATGTTGCTAGATAAAACTAAAAGTTATTATAGAACTTTTAGAACTATATATTACCAAGTTATTTTATTAAAAATCACTGCATTAATATTATTCAACACCTTTAAAAATTAAATTGTAGAATAACTTAAATTGACTAACAAATGAAAAGGGTTATTATTTTCCAGCTAATAATGGAAACAACAACAAAAACCAATTTTTATTCAGTGAAAATTGTTCTCAAGTTCTAAATGCTGTCTTCATTTAAAACTTAAAGCAACCCTATAGGGGAGGTACTATTTTGAGTCATTTTTACAAACAATGATGAAATGGCAGAGTAGAAAGGCTGAGTAATTTACTGAAGGTGACATCACTAATAAATAATGACATCAATATTAAAATGCTGTTCCTCTGACACTATAACCTGTGCCTAGCAGGGCTACTACTTCACCTTATGATTATTATGCAAGTAAGAGAGGGTTGGCCGGGTACAGTGGCTCACGCTTGTAATCCCAGCACTTCGGGAGGCCGAGGTGGGCAGATCACCTGAGGTCAGGAGTTCGAGACCAGCCTGACCAACATGGTGAAACCCCATCTCTACTAAAAATATAAAAATTAGCTGGGCATGGTGGTGGTGTTACCGGGGGGGCCTTGCTCCCAGAGCTCCCAAGACGATGGCAGGCGGCTTCCAAGATGGCGCTGGGCCACTTCCAAGAGGGCAGCAAGTCTCACGTTCTCTGACCTGGGGTTCTTGGCCTCACAGATTCCAAGGAATGGAATCTTGGGCCATGCAGTGAGTGTTATAGCTCTATTAGAAGCCGTGGGTCACGGAAGAGAACCGTGGAACCCAGTGACTGGTGTTCAGCTCGATCAGGACGAACCCAGGCACTTAGCCATGCAGGAACACTGGCAAGCCTTTAACCCGATCGGGAGTGGCAATGGGCACCACGCTGGTTCAGGAGCACAGCAGACACCCTGCTGGATCTGGAGGGATGGAAGTCAGTGGCAGGTGTGCAATGGTGGCAAACAGCAGTGGTGGACGGCGAGCGAAGGCTCAGCTTGAGCCATAACAAAACATGGACCAGAAGAGTGCAGTTGCAAGATTTAATAAAGTGAAATGGAGTGAAAACATTCCCCTATATAACGGGAAGTTGCCATTGCCGGCTCGAATGCCTGGGTTTATATCCTGATCCTTGTCCCTCCTGCTATGCTCTCAGGCAATAGATGATTGGCTATTTCTTTACCTCCTGTGTTTGCCTAATTAGCATTTTAGTGAGCTCTCTGATTGGTCAGGTGTGGGTTAAGTTGCAAGCTTGTGTTTAAAGGTGGATGTGGTCACCTTCCCAGCTAGACTTAGGGATTCTTAGTTGGCCTAGGAAATTCCAGCTAGTCCTGTATCTCAGTCCCCTCCTCTCAACAAGTGCTGTTGGGGAGGTTGGCCGACGACTGCTCTGACTGCTTCCTGCTGAATTGGGGCATAGTAGAGGTTGTACAGTTGAGATTTCCTTGGGAGGGGTGCCTTCGATGTCATTAACATTGGAGCATGGGCTAGCAGGCTGGTTTAGGGGTCCGCAGTAGATCTCACTCATGGACTGCATCTGGGGCTCCATTTGAAGAATCATTTGTAGTTTTACAGCTTCAATTCTGGAAGAGACAGACTTAATAAGGAGGTTAAAGATACAGGGATTGAAATGTATGGCCTGCAGTGCAGGGGGTTATTTCTTTGGAATACTTTACAGGCCCCGACTATCTGCTTGATAGTTTTGGAAAGGCCCGGTCCAGTAAATAATAATTTGGCCATCTGATGGGTGCTACCAATGCCTAAGTGAAAGGTTTGGTGAAGGGTTTTAAGTAATTTCCATTGGTTAGCTTCAGGCAAAAGTATTTTCCCTTCTTTAGTGGCTAGCCATCCTGAGGGGAGAAAATTATGTCTTCATGAGGTTCCCTATTCTATTTCTCCTGCTGAGTACTGGGGCTTGGTTTCCCAGAGGGGATTACCTTAGACTAGGGGTCTTTTATAAGCATTTCTAATGCAGGGTCCTGCCTTGTGGCTCTTTTGGTTTCAATATCTGCTTGGCAGTTCCCTTCTATTTCCCTTTCCTTTCCTTTCTGATGACCCTGGCAGTGTAAGATTGCCACCTCTTTAGGTTTTTGTACAGTCAATAATAATTTCCTAATGGCTTCCTGATGTTTGATGGGTGTTCCCTCAGAAATTAGGAATTCCCTTTCTTTCCATATTGCTGCATGGACATGGAGGGCTAGGTAAGCATACTTAGAGTCTGTATATATATTTACCCTTTTTTCTTCTCCTAATTCTATGCCCGAGTGAGGGCTATTAGTTCTGCCAGTTGAGCACTAGTTCCTGAAGTGAGGGGATTACTTTCAAGTATTCCATTTTCACTGACCACTACATACCCCGCTTTTCGAAGTCCTTTTTCTACAAAGGAACTTCCATCAGTATACAAGTTGAGGTCGGGATCAGTCAAGGGAACCCCTAAAAGGTCCCCTCAAGCGGCGTAGGTTTGAGCAATTACTTGTTGACAGTTATGTTCTATCTTTTCTTCATTGTCTGGAAGAAATGTGGCTGGTTAAGAGTTGCACACGTGCGCAGTCGCAGCACTGGCCCTTCAAGTAATAGAGCCTGATGTTTAAGTAAAAAGTTGTCTGACAGCCACAAGTCTCCCTTAGCAGTGAGTATGCCATTCACACCATGAGATGTCCGCACAGTAAGATCTCTTCCCTGTATTATTTTAACTGCTTCAGATACTAAGAGTGCTACTGCTGCCACTACCCATAAACAGTGAGGCCAACCCTTTGCCACTACATCAATTTCCTTACTCAGGTATGCCACGGGTTGCAAGCTCGTCCCTTGAACCTGTGTAAGGACTGCTAGAGCTGTTCCTGTTTTTTTTCTGTGACATATAAAAAAAGTCTTGCCCTGTTGGCAAGCTTAACACTAGGGCTTGGGTTAGGGCCTTCTTTAGGGCCTGGAAAGACACTTCTGCTTCATGTATCCATCTTACTAAATGGGTATTGGCTTTCTGAGTTTCCTTAATTAGTGTATATAATGGTCTGGCTATTTCGCCGTACCTGGGAATCCATATTCGGCAGAAACCTGTTATGCCAACGAATCCTCTTAGTTGCTTTAGGGTTTGGGGATGAGGATAAGCCAGTACAGGCTGGATACATTCCTCACTGAGGGCCCTGGTGCCTTTGGATAATTTTGGCCCTAAGTATTTAACCTGCTGTAAGAGGAGCCGAGCCTTTGGTTTGGAAAACCTTGTAGCCACAGGTGGCGAGGAAATTTAAGAGCGCTTGGGTGGCCTGACGGCATAAGGTTTCTGAATGGGTGGCCAAAAGTAAATCATCCACATACCGAAGGACAAGAGTGTCCAGGTATGAGAACTGGCTCAAGTCTTGGGCTAATGCCTGGCCAAATAGATGGGGGCTATCCCTGAACCCTTGGGGGAAAACATTCCAGGTGAGTTGAGACATTGGGTTTGAAGGATCTTCAAAGGCAAACAAGAATTGAGAGTCAGGATGTACAGAGATGCAGAAAAAGGCATCCCTAAGGTCCAGGACTGGAAACCACTCTGCTTCCTCTGGTATTTGGGAAAGTAGAGTATAAGGGTTAGGTACAGCTGGGTATAGAGGGACAATGGCCTCATTGATAATCCTGAGATCTTGCACTAATCTCCACTGTCCATTGGGTTTCTGTACTCCTAAAATTGGAGTATTGCATGGTTTTACTAGGACTTGGGCTTTTAGGTCCTTAACAATCCTTTGGAGTCCTGGTTGGGCCTCGGGTCTGAGGGGGTACAGCCTTTGGTAGGGAAAGGAGGCGGAATCCTTAAGTTTAACTTGAACAGGACGGGCATTTTTTGCTCGTCCATATTGTCCTTCTGTTGCCCAGACTTCAGGATTAATTCCTTCTTCAAGCAGGGGACAACAAACGGGTGTTCCTTCTCCTATGTTCAGGTGTATAATGGCTCCTGCTTTTGCTAGAATGTCTCCCCCTAACAAGGGAGTGGGGCTTTCAGGCATTATTAGAAAAGCATGTGAAAAGAGTAAAGTTCCCCAGTCACAACTTAATGGCTGGGAGACGTATCTAGTGACTGGCTGTCCTAACACCCCTCAGATAGTGACAGATCTGGAGGATGGTTGTCCGGGACAGGAGAGTAAGACTGAAAAGGCTGCTCCAGTGTCCAGGAGACAGTTAACCTTCTGGCCCTCAATGGTCAAACATACCCGGGGCTGAGTGAGGGTGATGGCATGGACTGGCACTTGCCCCGGACACCCTCACTTCTGCTGAGGCTTCTGACTCAGAGGACCTTCGTCCGCTGGGGCAGTGGGCCTTCCAGTGATTCCCTTGACATAAGGGGCGTGGACGAGGGGGCAGCTGACTTCCACTTGGACAATCTTTTCTAAAGTATCCTTTTTGACCACACTGGAAGCAAGCCCTATTAGGCTTTCGATTTTGCTCAGTTTATCCCTTTTCCAGAGCCTCCGAAGTCCGCTTGCCTGAGGGCCATGACTAAAGCGGTGACCTTTTTTTAATCCCGTTTGTCCCGTTCCACCCGCTCCTCCTGATCTCTATTATAAAAAACCAAAGTTGCCAAGTTCAATAGGGTTTCTAAGTTTTGCTCTGGGCCTAAGGCAGACTTTTGAAGTTTTTTCCTAATGTCTGAGTGATAAACTTATCCTTTAAGATTAGTTGGCCTTCAATAGAGTCAGGTGACAGGGAGGTATGCTTCCTCAATGCTTCCTTTAGTCTCTCCAGAAAGGCAGTAGGATTTTCTTCCTTTCCCTGTGTTATAGTGGACATCATTGAGTAATTCATAGGCTTCTTCCTAGTTTTCCTTAGTCCTTCTAGCACGCAAGTTAGCAAATGTCTGCGGCACCAATCTCCATGTTCTGATTCTGTGTCCCAGTGAGGTTCTACACTGGGAACTGCCTGCTGGCCTGTAGGGAATCATTCTCTTTCCTCTGTTGTCATCCTGTCATTGACCTGACTGAGATACCGGAGATCACCAAACTCTCGGACTGCAAGGATGGCAGCATTTCTCTCATTTGGGGTTAGTGTCTGATTTAGCAGTAACATTACATCTTTCTATGTCAGATCAAAGGATTTTCCTAACCCTTGTAAAACATCAATATAGCCATTAGGGTTAACTGAGAATTTACCTAGGTCTATCTTAATTTGCTTTAAGTCTGAGAGAGAAAACAACAAATGCACTCTGACTGGGCCGAATTCTCCTCCTCCCACTGTTGGAGGGGGCATAATCGGGGAATATTGGCATTCTTTGGTTCACTGTTTACCCCTTTGTCTATCTCCTTTTGGACTGAATGGGTTGAAGGGGGGTCCTTATTAGTTGGGGAAGGAGTCGAGGGGACGCCGGGGTTGGAGGTAGACTCTGAGGGCTTCCTGTAGGGCATAAATAACACGTTTTACATAATTACGAGTTGTCTCTTAATGAAAAGAAAGTTTGTACATATGGCACTTCACTCCATTTGCCTTCTTTTCTACAAAAGAGGTCTAGCTGTAAGATGCTGTTATAATTTATACTTCCCTGAAGTATATTTTATACTTCAGGAGGCCAGGTTTCTCCCCCTTGAAGAGGATATCGTGACCAGGCGGTACTGCAGAAGAATGTAAGTCATTTCTTAGTGTCTGAGGGTCAAATTGGTCCCAATTCTCCAGAATACATCTTAGGGGCATTTTGCCTTGGGGAGAACGTTTCCCATCTGAAAAAAGAACATAGCCAATACCCCTAGTCATTTTCCAATGAGCATTAGTCCTAGAGCATCCTCTGTTGTCCTAATGCTTATTCCTTTCCAGGGTGCGTAACCACCTATGGACCTCTGCTTATCAGATTAGTTACGCTCACCGATGTAGCAGTCCTGCACCTGTTTTCCCACCTCTCTTGACCACAGAAAAAGGGGTCCAGGGTGCTGGATTCTAGTGGTCCTTTACCAGCATGCCCAACATTGCCTTTGCACTCAGGGGTGAATTCCTTTCCAGGGTGCGGAACCACCCATGGGCCTCTGCTTATCGGATTAGTTACGCTCACCAATGTAGCAGTCCTGCACCTGTTTTCCCGCCTTTCTTGACCACAAAGGAAGAGGTCTGGGAGGCTGAATTCTAGTCGTCCTTTACCAGTGTGCCCAATAATGCCTGTGCGCTCAGGGGTGAGTCCTAGAGCTGGACTGGGTTCCTGAGTATTTCATAACAACCCAGCTGCCCCATCAAGATGCATTCCTATAAACAGCAGTTCTTATGCAAATTCATTTCAGAGAGGGTGTAGCTAACCTTTTGAGTCGGGATTGAGATAGTCTTTTGATTCTGTAAGTACTTTAAGGCTTGGCTGAGTGCAAACAGCTCGCACATTTGAGGAGAACGATTATTAGGCAATTTTTTTTAACACTGCTTCCACAAAATTCTCCGTATCAATTACTGAATACCCACTGGGTTTTCTTCTCAATCACCTGGGAGGAACCATCTGTCATCCTGTCCTGAAGGGAGTTCCTCCTAGGTCTGGTCAGATCTTTGTATGGTAATTAAGATTTAAATCCCCTGTTAGGAAATCTGCTGGGTTAAGGATTTTTTGATAGGAAAAATCCCGGTTGTCCGGTTGTCCGGTTGTCCGGTTGCCCGTGGCCTCAGTGTTCTCAGGCTATGCCCTTGTTTACACTGATAACAAGGTAATATCGGAGTGTTATAGGGTCATGGAGAAGACCTTCAATAATTAATTACAGGTTTTTAATTAACCTGACTTTTAAAGGAATAGGGCACAATTTTTACTATTTCTATCTTTTTCTTTCTTTTTCTCCTTGACTCCCTCTTTGTTTCTCTCTCATCTCTCTCTCTCTTTCTCCGTGTCTCCCTCACTCCCTCAGTCTCTCCTTTTCCCTCCGTCTCTCTCTCTCTCTCTCTCTCTCTCCCTCTCCATCTCTGTCACTCCCTCCATCTCTCTCTCTCCCTCCATCTCTCTGTCTCTCCCTCCGTCTTTCTCTCTCAGCCATTACAAACTTGGGGCCCTGGCAAGGGTGGTGGGGAACGGGTCCTACATAACTGCCCATGTTGACAGCTGTATACCTAAATCGGGAGGGACACCAGGGATAAGACTCCCTGGGTTTATAGCCTAGATGCCTAAGGATGCGGCCTTGAGCTTCCTTAGATCCCTTTCGAGGTACAACTTGCTAGAGGAAATGAAAGTCTGAACCATTAGTACCTAGGAGGCAGGGATCAGAGGAAGTAGATTCAGAGGTAAGGAGAATCTGGGGGCTATGCTTTCAAGAAAATCGTGGTCGGGACCCAGGAGGTATGGGTCAGAAGGGAAGGTAGGGGCACATGCATGGGCAACTTTTGAGTAGAGACTTCTGGCTGTGCCATGATCTCAACTGGCTACTGCCAGGAGTTCGGAACAACAGCTTTCTGCCTAGTCAGCCCTCAGCTTCCCCAAGAAAACTGAAAGTGGAAGCTGGCTCCAGGCAGACCAACGTCCTCCAATATTACGCATCGCTTTGGAGGTCCCTTAGTGGTCACCAAAATGTTACCGGGGGTCCTTGCTCCCAGAGCTCCCAAGATGGTGGTAGGCCGCTTTCAAGATGGCGGTGGGCCACTTCAAGATGGCAGCAAGCCTTGTGTTCTCTCACCTGGGGTTCTTGGCCTCACAGATTCCAAGGAATGGAATCTTGGGCCATGCGGTGAGTGTTATAGCTCTATTAGAAGCCGTGGGTCACAGAAGAGAACCATGGAACCCAGTGACTAGTGTTCAGCTTGATTAGGATGAACCCAGGCACTTAGCCATGCAGGAACAATGGCAAGCCTTTAGCCCAATCGGGAGTGGGCGCTGGATCAGGAGCACAGCAGACACCCTGCTGGATCTGGAAGGATGGAAGTCAGAGGCAGGTCTGCAATGGCAACAAACAGCAGTGGTGGACGGCGAGCGAAAGCTCAGTTGGAGCCATAACAAAACACGGACCAGAAGAGTGCAGTTGCAAGATTTTATAGAGTGAAATGGAGTGAAAACATTCCCCTATATAACGGGAGGTTGCCATTGCTGGCTCGAATGCCTGGGTTTATATCCTGATCCTTGTCCCTCCTGCTGTGCTCTCAGGCAATAGATGATTGGCTATTTCTTTACCTCCTGTGTTTGCCTAATTAGCATTTTAGTGAGCTCTCTGATTGGTCGGGTGTGGGTTAAGTTGCAAGCTCGTGTTTAAAGGTGGATGTGGTCACCTTCCCATCTAGGCTTAGGGATTCTTAGTCAGCCTAGGAAATTCCAGCTAGTCCTGTCTCTCAGTGGGTTCCTGTAATCTCAGCTACTCGGCAGGCTGAGGCAGGAGAATTGCTTGAACCCGGGGGTCAGAGGCTGCAGTGAGCCGAGATAGTGCCCTTGCACTCCAGCCTGGGCAACAAAGAGTGAAGCTCCATTGAAAAAATAACAATAAATTCTTTCTTATTATGAAAGTAAGATATCCCAGCACTTTGGGAGGCTGAAGCGGGCAGATCACAAGGTCAAGATATTGAGACCATCCTGGCCAACATGGTGAAACCCCGTCTCTACTAAAAATACAAAAATTAGCTGGGCATGGTGGCGCATGCCTGTAAGTTCAGCTACTTGGGAGGCTGAGGTAGGAGAATCACCTGAACCCAGGAGGGTTTAAGTAAGCCAAGTTGCAGTGAGCCAAGATCGCACCTCTGCCCTCCAGCTGGGTGACAAGAGCAAAACTCCGACTCAAAAGAAAAAAAGAAAAAAGAAAAGAAAAGAAATGAAGATAGCATAATATTAAATAAACTTTTTATTCTCCTCCTGGGTGAGAAATCTAAAAAACTTCAGAATTTTTATCTGAACACGTAAGTGTTTCTAAGTCTAATTTGAAATGATTTTTTTGTTCTTTAGTTGCCCAGGGGTTACCAAGCTTTAAATTTCTGTAATGTGAAGAGATAATGTTTTATTTTATTTTACTTAATTTAATTTAATTAATTTATTTATTTGCTGCAGGAAAAGACTACTGGGAAATTAAAGTCAGCAACACCCAAGGATAATATTATTCATGACGATGTGTTTCAGTTACTTGTAGCAAGCACACGTTCCTGCCAGGCTCCTGCCCAGTCTTTTCCATTACTTTAGCCCCAGTAAATGAGATCACAAAAGTAAGATCACAAATCTCAATGTACTGGGCCATGAAGACAGACTTTTTCCAAGATAGTGACAGACCTGAGGGGGGCCCTTTTGGATTTAGGAGAGGCCCTGTGTTCAGATTTCAGTAGGATGAGAACAAGTAAGACCGAAGTCTTAAGCCACAGGAGTACAGAGTTCAACCACAGGGGTTAACAATTTGAGAAGTAGAAACAAAATAGAATGATGACAAATGTCACTGGCTTTCAGATTCAGATTTTCTCTTTATACCAAAGAGTTCACCAAAGCATGAATTCTCCATTCTGCTTCTCACTGTCTCTGGGGAAAAGTCCACAAACAAAGGTCCTTTATAATATTACTCAACCTTTGTCTACGGCCTCTTTCCCAGACCACCCCCATCAACTTAAGAGTTTCAACTTCGTCATGCCCAGTGTCCCTCTCCAACCATTGCTTGCTAGTCACCGCCTCTGTGCATGTCCACAGTGTAGTCCTCAGGACCTAGTTCAAGTCACCATCTATAGTAAGAGCATAGATTTGCAATGTTTGTACTTAACCTTCTTTGAGATTCTGTTCCTTTTCATGTAAAATGAGGAGATAGAAAATTCTTGAGGAGTTAAATATATAGAGCTCTTCAATTGTGCCAGGCATATCCTAAAACTTCAGTCATGCTAGGGTTTTATATTTCTTTAAAGCCTTCTCTAACCTTCTCAAGCAGTCTTACTCTCTTCTGTGTGGTTATAGGACATTGTATTTGCCTGTATTAAAACCTTTGTATTATACAGCTATAGGTTAATTTGTCTGAGACAATATGCTTCTTGTAGAGATCAACACTACATCTCTCATTTATATCCTTGGTTTCTGGATATAGCATATCCTATAGGTATGCTATACTGTATCCGATAGATATACTGTACTATAGATATAGTATATTCTACAAATCTATGAAATATTTTTCTTTTTCATCAAATGTCGAATTTCCATATATTCCACATTCCTCACCTTAGGAATTTAGTACTAACCTGACTATTGACTATGGCAGACATTCTCAAAATTTAGCCTGCATCAGAATGTCCAGGAAGGCTTGTTAAAACACAGATAGCTGAGTCCCACCTGTCCCCAGATTTCATTGCAATAATCTTAGAATGGGACCTGAAAATGTTCATTTCTTATCAATTCTTTGGTAATGCTGATGTTGTTGGTTGGGAGGGAGGTGGGGGAATGCATTTTGAACCACTGAACTAAAGTGTTAAGCGGTTAAGTTGTATCTCCTCTCAAGCGTTAGCATTTAACAGGGGTCATGGAGTTTTGACACCTAAGAAAGTTAGTGATTGGAAACTGTGCTGTGGTGATCACTCTGCACCTCTCTGAAATGCTACCAAACCAAAATTGGGCAGAGAAATACTGACCATCCCTGGCAAGGTCTATAGGAGCCCCAGAAGCCTGTGCCCTTAATATAAGCCATTCACAGAAATAAGAGAGAACTTTATTCTTCACCTTTCAAAGAAGAATGAACGCCTTTTATCAGAGACTTAAAGAAATCCACACACCACCACCTCAAATGTTCCTCTAGTTGCTTGAGTGGCTCTAGCAGGCCTGGGAAGGTGAGAAAAACAATAAAGGGCAAGGACAGAGTGAACCCTTAAGATCTATGTACTTTCTTTCTGTTCAAGAGGGAGGCCAGATCTGTTTGCAGTTTGCAACTAACAAACCGAAAAATATTCTTGATGTTTTAGTTCTGGAGCCTTGAACATTGACCTTTGCCACTGGCATTAGTTTTATTAGGAAAACAAATCTCCATGCCTAAAGTTCCAGTTGAAACCTTGTCAGGCAGTCTGAGGACTTTTCTTAGTGAAGTTATGGGATTTACCTCCTTCCTAAAGCACAGTAAGGGAAAGCTGATGATCATACTGGAAGCCTTAGAAATGTTTGCCACTGATTTGCTCTGTGCTTCTTGACAATTACCCAATTACTTCTTGACTGCTCACCCAAGAGATCAAGAATGCTTATTAACATCTACCCAAGCTTCAAATCAGGTCACAATGCCAATTGAGTTGGCTGGTCATCTGATCACTGAAACTAAAATGTTTATGGTATAAACTGTTCATGGTAAACCACTGTTTGAACATCTAGCACTCTTATATTCTTTTTTAGAATTAGTTTAAAACTTATTTTTAAATAATTATTGCTGTTCTCACAATTTTGCCGACAAATGTATAGTAAACTCTGACATTGCTTAGTGAAAGGTACAAATCTAGTAAATTACATAGTCACAGTAAACCTAATATTCTGCATCTGACTCTTTAGATAATGAGCCAAGAGGTTTTAGGGATTTAATTTATAAGTAGAATGGGGCTAATAATGGGCTATATACCGCCTTTCAATGGTACTATAAAGAAAAGAGGAAGGGCAAGAACAAATGGAGGTTACAAAGCAAAGTACAGATGTGGGTGGGAACTGTTTTCTTTTCACTTCAGTGGTTCTTTTAGGCTATATTGACTAATCCTGAAAACTGCTTTTAATACTAAGGCATGACCTAACAAATAATTGGTGGGGATAAAAGTAAATGTCCATTAAAGTAAGTGCCTATGACAGGTGTAAAAGTAAAACTGGTCTGATAACTATTTTCTCCATCTCTGAATGAATTTAATATGGAAATGTACCATCTGAGAGTGATCGAAGAGTTCAGTCCTTCCTTAACTATGCTTTAGGAGACATTTGATATCTCATCATCATTTGAAGTGTCTTTTTACATTCAGCTTGTGGCCCTTACTTCAAAAAAGGAGCATTTTCAGTGCTATAAGCAAAAGTGTTATTGATGGTGGCAAATCTGAGTTAATGCACCAAATTGTTTTCTGTTTAATTAAAGAATTATATCCCTGAAAATTCCAGCTCTGAAATTACAAAAAAAAAAAATGCTAGTCCTGAAATTAAGAAAACAATAACTCTTATGTCTAATAGTTTTTGAATAATGTATAAGTTTTGTTATATCATGGAATCTATTAGAATATTATTTATTATTTATTATGTAAATGCCAATGTAGTTAAATTTATGTAAGGCATTTATATATATATATATATATATATAAAATCAGTACAACATGATGAGTTTATAAAACAGGTAACCAAATTATTGAAAATTTATTTACTGCCTATTGTAGACCCAGAATTATAAGAAATATTATAGCTTATAAAACAAATAGCAGTATATAATTATTGCAAAGGAGGTCATTATTAGGGCAGCCTTGCAGAGATATAAGAACTAGATTTTGTAGTCAGATGTGGGATAAAAGTTTGATTCTACTGTCTGCTAGATTTCATATCCATGAGCCATAGTCTACTCATTTATAAACCAAGGTCCATGATACTTAATAATAAGAGTAACTATAAGGCTTTAAAGAACTTTCCTTAGTGTCTGGAGCTTAGTAGGCTCTTAGCTAGTAGCCATCATCAAGCTGGATTAGTCTGGCAAGGGTTTTAGGTAGATTGATATTTGAGCTGGGTCTTAAAGTATATATAGGATTTTGAAAGTAAGGGAGTATACTGGGAGAATATTCTAGGCAAGGAGAACTACAGACACAAAGGTAAGAAGGAGTTGGGTCAGACAGAGTACAAAAAATGTATACACTAAGTTTGGATAGGTGAGATGTGCTCTGAAAATCCTGGGCCTTGAAAACCAGGTAGAGGACTTTGACTTGGAGACTGTAGACAAAAGGGAACAGTTGTAAACATTTGAAAGACAAAGTGATAAGATAAAATTATTTGCAGAAGATTAGCCTGGTGATAGTAGCCAAGATAGTTTGAGGAGAGAAGAGAGTGAATTTGAGAAAATATTGATGATATGAAATAATAGGGCCTAAAATTGTTCAGGGCAGTGAAAACTGAAAGGAAGGATTAAAATACATTAGAACTTGCTGGACGCGGCGATCCCTGCATGCCTGTAATCCCACCACGTTGGAAGGCAGAGGCAGCCAGGTTGCTTGAACCCAGGAATTTGAGAACAGCTTTGACAACATGGCAAAGCCCCATCTCTACAAAAAAATTAGGCACACAGTGGCTCATACCTGTAATCATAGCACTTTGGAAGATCAAGGTGAGAGGATCACTTGAGCCCAGGGGTCCGAGACCAGCCTGGGCAACATAGCAAGACCTCGTCTCTACTAAAAATAAACAATTAGCTGGGCATGGTGATGCACTCCTGTAGTCCCAGCTACTCCGGAGGCTGAGGTGGGAGGATCACCTGAGGCTCATCAGGAGGTCTAGGCTTTGGTGAGTCATGTTTGTGCCACTGCACACTAGCCTAGGCAACAGAGTGAATCTCTCTCTATTGAGAGGGAGAGAAATTGCTGAAAGTTATATTAAAATTTAAAATTTTGACTACTAGGACTACAGTAACAATTGCCACCATTGAATAATACATAATGTTCTAACATAGAAAATGCTGAAGTGTTATCTTATTAATCTTCATTACAGCCCTGTGAGGTAACATACCCCAATTTCTTTTTTTCTTTTTTTTTTCTTTTTCTTTTTTTTTTTTTTTTTGAGATGAGGATCTTACTCTATTACCCAGGCTGGAGTGCAGTGGTGCAATCTCAGCTCACTGCAACCTCCACCTCTTAGGTTCAAGCGATCCTCCCACTTCAGCCTCCTGGGTAGCTAGGACTACAGGCACATGCCACCACACCCAGCAACATACCTTGATTTTAAAGAAAAGAAAGCTGAACCTTAGAGAAGTCATGCCACAACATATTTCATGGGTTATAATAATGTTTTGGGGTAGTGATTTGATTGTATGTCTCTCCCATTTGATTGAATATTCCAAAAGAACAATCTTCTTACTTCACTCGGCTGTCTTTGGCAGAGGGACGATGAGAATGCTGCAGAGTAGAATATTTATCAAATCTTTAGCTAGATGGATGGATGGTTAGATGCCTCAAGGTTTACATAGCTAATGAAGAGGAATCAGAACTCAAATCTGGATTGTTTTCATATCAAACTGTATATTAACTAACGTTACTCTATTTCTACATCTGCAAGATTACATATAAGATGTGAGGAAAGTGGGGGCATGATCCAAAGGACATAATCACAAGAACATCTTTATTTATAGCAGCATTCTTTAGGGATGTACTTTCCATATGGGAGAGTCACTTATCTTGAAACCAGTTCTCCATATCCCTTTGGGAGGCCAAGATGCCTATGATAGCCCATATTTGGCTAAGACCAATAGCAGGACACTGAACAGAGAGATCCAAATGAAAGCTGTGTCATACAGATCTGTTTAAACACAGAGCAGCATGTATTTTATAAGCTCTGGTATCCACAGATCATGCTGACAATCTCAGATTTTTGTGGTTTGCTTTTTCTTTTTTCAAACAGTGCTCTGTAAATTTAGGAAAAAGTTAGAACGTGTAGCATGAAACAATGTCTAAATATAAGCAATCAGTGTGATTAACTGAATGCCCCAAATATGCACTGTATACGTATTTCTCAGGAAAGGCAGGCAATAAATACATATATTTTGTATATATCATCATTCTCTGAAAAGTTAGACAGTGAGATATACCAGTGTGTGATGTATTACACTGAAAGAATCTTTGCTTGTAGTCAGTAAATATTATTACTTAATCAGACCAGATTATGCTTCTAAAATATCTCCCTTGTCCCAGATCATCTTATTTTGGTGATAAATATTAGAAAAATCGTGTTTTTTTTTGTATTTTAATTCACAGACTTGTAAGTGTGGGTCTTCTTGATTGAATACAGCCTAAGGAGGAGGATGTTAATTTGAGGTTCTTTTGAGGGGAGGATATCATCCTTAGATGGGATTTAGCTTAATTGTGTACAACTTTTAAAAAAAAAATTTAGGGTCATTACTTTCTATCTCCCCAAATTCTTAAAGGGAATCATGTCTCCTGCAAAATATTGCAACCTACTGGCCTGTGATGTAGCCACGATTTGTGGAGCTATACAATTCCATGCAGTGGCCAGTCCTATGTACAAAAAAATGCTGGAATGATATATGCCTTTATGGTGTTTGCAGTAGTGGCAGGTATGTTTTGTAAGAGCTCAGAAGAGGTCTGAACAGAGATCTGCAGGGGAATGGAGTGGTCAGGGCAATATCTGTAACTGAGGTGGATTGCAAAAGAACCAGAGAATATACCTGGTGTAGAAAAACACAACAGAGAAAGAAGAAATTGAGTGAAGGCACTATGAGAGTGAAGGCAAGGAGTCTAGACTGAGTGTGGAGTCACTTTACTCTGTGACTTTTGCTTGAATTAATGTAGGTTTAAGCCGTGCATCTTTAATAAGAAACTGACTTCTTTATCGGATTAGGGATTTAAAAGGATCTCTTTGTACCCAGTTGGGAAATGAGAGGTTGTCACATGCACATCCTACTCTATTAGTTCCACTATCTCTATGCCCTTTTCCCTCTGCACAAGAGGAATGAGCACATGTTTGTAAGGTTTACTCTTCAACAGCAAAGAAAAGTTCTTATTCACCCTTTAATAGGCTCTTCATGGAAGTGGACAAGCTGTTGAGTCACCAGAGACCAAGGAAGATACTCACTATTTTGGATCTTGAGCTTGACCTGGAGCTCCTGTAACCCAGTCACTAAGAAAGTATAACACGTGGTGAACAGCAAAGATTCTACAGTCAGATGGGCTCCGTTTAAAACTCAGTTCAGCCACTTTCAGTTATTGACCTTGGGCAAAGCTCCCCTCTCTCTTTGCTTTAGTTTATTCATCTGTAAAACAGGGAACATATTTGTGCCATAAAAGTATTGAGAATTAAATGAGCTAATAGGTATAAAGTCATCAGAACATTACTTGAAACAGGGCAAGCACTCAGATGAGAGCAACTATTAAAACCATAAAACATTTATACTCTAGGAAATCCAGCATGTGGTGAGTGTGTGGAGATCATCATGGTAAAGATTATTCAGCAGGAGTAATTCCAACATACGGTAGTTGAATGTGTACAGTGTGCTAGACTTTGGGATAATGGAGACACAGTGTCTGCTTACGAGGCACTACATTCTATTTTTCAGGGTTATTGGCATTAAATTTGCTTTCCTAATATGTTTAGCTTACTGAATTGAATTCCCTTTGACTTACAGGCAGATGTTGACAAGGCAGTGAAGGCTGCAAGACAGGCTTTCCAGATTGGATCTCCATGGCGTACTATGGATGCTTCTGAGAGGGGACGACTATTATACAAGTTGGCTGATTTAATCGAAAGAGATCGTCTGCTCCTGGCGGTGAGTATTATCCAAGCTGGATGGGTAGCTAGAGCTCTCAAAAGCATTCAGTGTTTGAAATGGCAGGTTGTTTTGGTTTTAGTGATCCCTATATGCTCTCTACAAACAAAATGAAAACATTTGTTGTCCCAATGTATAGCCCCCTTAACATTGAACTTATTCTCAAATACTAATCTGCACTTCAATTCTGGATGATGTTAATTTCTGTTCCCATAATAGATTCTACGGTCTAAACTTTGGCAAACCCAGGTTAAACCAAATTTTAAAAATTTCTTTACCTTAAAACTTCTCAGAGGCTTTAATAAGATCACATGAAGTTTGAGTCTCCTAGAATGACATATTAGGTTTATTCAAGCATTTGACCACTGAACTCTTTTGATGGAAAAGCTCAAGTTTGTTAAGGGTGCCCAAAATATTTCTCTAAAATAAATCTTAATTCTCATTAGTCTAGCCTACTGAGATATTTAATAAATGGTTACAATTTTTCTTCCTGAAATGTGTCTGTTCACAAGGGTCATAATTAAATGATGTTCTTTTTACAGGTGAAAAAGGCAAAGAATTTAAAAAATCCAATTATTAATGTGGTTTAGCAAAATTATGTTTTTATGAATACTATTTTTGTTTGTTTATATTTTAGCAGTTAGATGAGTCAGAGCATAATATAGTTGGGGGAGGGTATTTCCTTGTTTTTTTCATCTCAATTTGGCATTATGATGAAGCCAATTTAACATAAACAAATACCAAGATCAGGTTTCAGAGCAAATTTCATCTTTAGAATCTGAAAGTGTCTGTAACAAAGAAGTCTACATTTTAAAAAAATCAACATTAGCATGTATGGTTAATAGCAAGTATGGTTAATCAAAGAACCACTTATTACTCAAATATTCAACATAATTTGAAATACGCAAAAATTCAGAATGAGCAACTATGTGCAATAAAACTATAGTAATAAAAATGGCCTGTAGGAAGAAAGCAGAAAATGCTAAAACTTGGTTTTTCGCAATTAATCTGATTTGCTGACTGCCTGTCAGCATAAGATCCTATGGGGGGAAAGTACAGGCATACAAAAGTCATGTTTGGTTAAATTTTGACATGGTAGAGAGTGTAGTACAGAAGCAAATAGCTTTAACAGTTCATCACCTGTGCATTTCTGCCTGGTAACCACCCCAGCAGAATATTAGATCTCAAAGAGCTTAAGGTCCTCCTTAAGAGGAGAAGCCAAAGGGGAGATAGGTCATCTTATAATGGTTAGGGCACATGACTAGAAAATGTTGAACTTTACCTGACCATTCAAATGGCAATTATGACAATAATGGCAACACTGGTAGTTTCCTAATTAAAATTCTGCTAAAGGAAATTCATGGATGAAAAGTCCACGAGTTACTTAAGTTTGTGTGGGTAGACTGTGTATATCCAGATGGAATGCATAAATTAAAAATGAATACTGAGACATCATTAATAGTGAGGGACACTAAATTGTCACCCACAGTTGATTACAAAATAAGAGAAATCTTGTTGGAATTCTGATATGAGTTAGAAAACTAGGTTTCATTCTCACATGCTATGTATATATCAAATTGTGACCAATTCCTAGAAAGTTGGTTAGCAGGAGAACATTCAAAATGAGACAGAAAGAGCACTAGGGTTTAGAAATCAGAATCTCGCTACCCTTTGTGCCCAGATCTTGCTATTTAACCTCAAGGAAGTCATTTTAACTCTTAAAAAGTGGAGGTTAGACAAGATGTCAAGATTTCTTCTATTTCAAAAATTCTCTAGCACATGATTACTCAAAATATTTACAACATATTTTTAATCTAAAACTTTTATAGAATTTTAGGTTTGGTGTTTGATGTGTTTTTCAGACAATGGAGTCAATGAATGGTGGAAAACTCTATTCCAATGCATATCTGAATGATTTAGCAGGCTGCATCAAAACATTGCGCTACTGTGCAGGTTGGGCTGACAAGATCCAGGGCCGTACAATACCAATTGGTAAGTATCTTTGAGAAACCACTAATGGTAAGGATAGGAGTGAGGAGTTTACTATAGAGCTGAATAATTTCAAGCTCTCCCTTTTAAAGATGTCAACCAAATAAGGCAAAATTATTTTCCTCTTGACTTTGAGACAACACAGTTTTCGACTTAGACGTTCTATTAAAATTCGTAAAATGTATTTTAAACTTGTTTCAGCATAATCATGAAGATAACATTATAGATATTTTAGAAAATGTTAAAGTAAGAACATTCCTATGGCCATAATTACTGATCTGAGGCATGCCTCTCTAAGGTCCCAAACTTTTTAAAACTGGCCTCTGAAATTATTTGGGTTTTATTCCAATACTGACGTTTATATCCTTTCTGTAATGTAATTATTTAAGCTTCTTTACATGTTCCATTATAAGTCAGTTATGGTCATCTGTGCCTGGTCAAACTCAGTATAGTTAGACCAGACTATTCAAACAAGCCAGTTCACACTGACTCATTTCAAATATCTTCAAAGCAAGATGGGACTGTGTTTGCAGCCTGAGTTAAGGGTTTGCGTGTGTGTGTGTGAGAATCTGTATGTATGTGTTATTTTAGTGGGGTATGCACATAATGTAGTAGAAATACTAAACATATTTCATGTGAAACATGAAAACACACACATTTAGGAAACAGTATAGGTAGAATTTAATTCACACAAACCTACGAACTTTAGGAATACAATACCCTCCAGGACTGGCCCTGATGTGCACTTCCAATCTAATTGGAGCATCCAGGAGGTCAGAAGTGATAGCAGAAAGTTGAGAGGAGAGTAAGACCTCGGTAGTACTAAGAAATGTGGCTACTTTAGAACTGTCTGATTTTACTCTGGGACAAAATGGGAGAAGTCACTTAAAACACAAATAGATCTTTATGAAGAGACTTTGTGCTGAAGCCAGGAAGCTTCTGTGGGAACTAGAACAGAAATGAATGTAAAGCATAATGTATCTCTCCGAACGACCACATTAACTTCAGGGCACATAAATCGGTCAAATTTAGACTGAAAATAAATGTCTTATACTCCCGTCATTTTCTTCATGTATTGAGAGAATTGGCTTTTATTGTTTGGTAGGCAAATAAAATACATTTTAGAATAAGTCAGCGGGAAAGGTTTATTACTTATAGGGAGATTTTCTTTTTAATTGTACTGTTTTTAATTTTACTATTTCTAAAAATTATATTACAGCCTTTAAAAAGAATTCTCTTATTAGTAGAACTCTGAGCTACCAGAAACAAACTTGAATGTGGTTCTTCTCTTAGCCAGAGACCTCCTACTTCCTTTCTTGTCCCTTTTTTATAAAACTTTGAGAATAAGGATAATTTTCAAATCAGGCCTCCTAGATGATGAAAGGTAGAATTAATTATCTTTCCGATTTTTTCCAGTTTTGCATCTTTGGTTTCACCTAACTCAATTTTATGGTTCCTATCATTTCAAATTACCATTTTAGGGCTTCACTTACCATTTTGTGAATAATTGGAGATATGGATGGTCTCGATCTCTTGACCTTGTGAGCTGCCTGCCTTGGCTTCCTAAAGTGCTGGAATTACAGGCATGAGTCACCACGCCCTGCCAGATATATGTTTTTAAAATTATTGTCTACACCTTTCTCTCACATCAGCCCCAAACCACCATTTTGTGAATGTCAAATACATTCACTTATATGTGATTATGTGTGTTTTGTTTTTCAGATGGAAACTTTTTTACATATACAAGACATGAACCTATTGGTGTATGTGGCCAAATCATTCCTGTAAGTTTTTCTCCTATATAATTCTCAATTTTAAAAAGAAGAGTTCTTATTCAATCTACTGATGAAACTTTCTCTAACACAGACGGATGCTTATGTATTTGTTAAATGTGGAGTAAATGTAAGATTTGTTGAACTTGGTCTCCCTGTGACTAAACTTCTTGGATATGAATATAGATAGAAAACCTATCTATATTCTGGCATATCTCTTGAGAAAGTTTTAATGCTACATCATCTACAAATGTTATGGTTGTTTTTTAAAAGTTGTATTATGTACTCTTTATAAGAGCCATGCTTTACATGTATATGGCAAGGTGCTCTCCGCTGCACATCTGCAGGACAGCATTTTAGTGAAAGGTAGTAGGGCCTACTATTCTCCAATGCACTTTCTCATTGAGACATCTCATCGTGGAGAACAGTAGCTACCAGAGTGTTCAACTCACGACAGACATTTTTTAATCAAAATCAAAAAAAGAATACCAGAGGCATTTGAAGCACTGCATGGAATATATTTTAGCTTTAGATAAGAGGTTCGGATACTCCATATTCCTCTTAGAGAAGGTAGCCTTTTTAAGAGAATTGTGAAGCTATTTTAAGCCCAACAAACAGGAGACTATCTAAATGATTTTATTTTAACTGACATGCTTTAAAAGGCCAAGCAAAAAAATGGTGGCGAAGTCCTTATGTGAAGAAATGGTCATGACTTATCTTTTGCTCCAATGAGACTGAAATATATTCATATCAATATTTTAACGGAATTGCTTATTAATTCAAAAATCCCAATAAATTGATAAAAACTATATAATTATGAACACTGATAATAGCTACTATGTACTACGTGTCTATGCTAGACCAGTTATTGCATTGAGCACCTGGCCCTCTTTCTTGATTAATCCTCAAGACAACCTTCTGAGGCAGAGAGGACTATTATCAGCACCCACAGATTATGAAATCGGATACAGAGAGAACGTAACTTGTGTAAGTTCACATGGCTGGTCAGTGATTGAGCTGAGATTTGAACCCGTGTACTTGGCCTCTGGACCCGGGACATCTTTGTCTTAAGCAAGATATTTTTCCTGGAAATAAAAGCTACTGAATAATATTATTGGGTAAATAATTACAATAAATGACCTATGGAGAAGGAGAGTAATCATCCTTTTTAAACATTTTTAGATAACTTACAATGTGTTTCATAATAAGCCAAACCATGCAGTGATTTTTTTTTTCCTGATAGAAAAAGAACTCAACAGCACTTGATTAAATTTTGAGGTTCTCTCCTACTTCCTTCTCATATCTCATATCTGGTTTATTCAGAGCATTTTAGCATTTACTAGTTGCTTTTAGCAATGAAGTATAATATGCCAGATGATTTCACAAAACTACTGTAATTATTACATAACATCTACAGGGGGTGTATAATGTGGAAGTTGGATTAGCAAATATGCATTTTGCAATACAAAGAATCTATTGTTACATATTGCTTTCTAGTGGAATTTCCCGTTGGTTATGCTCATTTGGAAGATAGGGCCTGCACTGAGCTGTGGAAACACAGTGGTTGTCAAACCAGCAGAGCAAACTCCTCTCACTGCTCTCCACGTGGCATCTTTAATAAAAGAGGTAAGTTTCCCTAAATTAAAATAAGCACAAGAACTCAAGAGTCCTAACTTACAATAGGAAGACCTCATTTGGTGCTACTATAAAGTACATTATTTACAGATGGCTTCTGTCCAGTCGGGGGAATACATTTAGCATGACTGCTGGTTGCAATTTCTGGCAGTCACCCCGATTTCATCTCTGCCCAAATGCGGACAGAAAGCCAAACACAAAGGCTTGGTATCAGTCATCTTGGGATCACATTTCTGCTTCTTTGTCCAACTCTCATGAACATAAATTCATGTTGAAATTAATGTAGCATTCTTTCAAACGTTGAAACATTAAGTTGGTTTGTACCTGCCACTGATGGCCTAGTGTTTTCTGCAAAATTGTGTAAACTAATCTATGTAAGATTGAAAGGGCCTCTATGCCAACATGCTTGTTTGTAATATTAGGCCACATTATTTCAAAATACTTTTCAGTCTACTCATCAGTGGATATGTTTATATTCAGTTTTCTATTATGGTTTCCTCTGCATTTATCTTCCTGTTCAAAAACAGTAAAAGAGCACGTAAAACTTATTTTCATCAGCTAACTAGATTATGTTAATATACTTGCAAACAATTCATTGTCCTTTTTTCTTCATCTTACCAAATCTTAAAAAACAAATGTTAGTCATTAGAAACTTAAAGTTACAAAACTGAACTTATCTTTTAAAAATATACTTATTCAAATTAAAAACAGGGAAAAGAGATGTCAGAATGAAACATTTTAATGCAAATAACAGGAAATTGTAATGTGCCAACTCAGTTCCCATGCCTTCTACCTGAATTATTTAATGAAGATTGAAATCAACTTGTGATGTTGAATCATGAATGGGATGACAGTACTTACTTAACAATTTACTGACTAAGTAATCCCAGTGGGAATTTGCAACTCAGCAGTTATGCCCTCAACAATCAACAACAGCTAGGAACTAAAAAATATGAGATCCCTTCAGCTTCTTATTTTTGTTGATGGGAATAATAAACATGTTACTTTCTTTCTACATAAGTAACTTACCAAACACTTTTTACATACAATCTTTTTGAGTTAGCATTATGCAATTTGAAACAGCCATCACTGGGGCAATGATTCATGGAGTATGGACTTACCCTGACAAGCAATTGTCCCTCAATAATGTAACCCTTGAAGTTATTTTTTATGTGTGCTTAGAAATGACATAATAAGACTAAAGAATAGAACCAGTTGGGTGAATTTTTTTTTCTAGAGCATCTCATAAGGTTGGCATTAAGAGACAATCTCAATCCCCTACTCTCCTCTTTTTTAAATTAAATTCTTATATTGTAACTTTTAAACTTTTTACCTTTTAGGCAGGGTTTCCTCCTGGAGTAGTGAATATTGTTCCTGGTTATGGGCCTACAGCAGGGGCAGCCATTTCTTCCCACATGGATATAGACAAAGTAGCCTTCACAGGATCGACAGAGGTAATATTATTTACTCAGGGCAAAAGTTAAGAATGCTTTTATTGCCAGCTATGAAGTATGCTTTATGTAACTATTTTTGAGCCAACAATTTTAAAACAAAAACTCTTTTTAATGACTTGTTATTTCTTTTAACCTTCAAATATATGCATAGAATATAAGCAGATGTAGTCTGAATGACGTGATACACCTATTTAAAATCAGAATGAGAGTAAACTGTTTTTAGTATGTTCATTACTTTTTCTGATGAGAAATATGGCTGCTGAGACCTTGTCATATTATTAGGAAGATTTATAATAGAAAATTAGGCCATAGTGATTTGTATGAATGAATATGATTTTATCCTGTAGATTATGAAAATTAAATAGTAGAGCCTCACCCTTTGCACCTCATTTGGGGGTGTCTTTCTCCTGTACATTCTGAAAGAGAGCCAGAAACTCCTAGCTTCCCTCGGTGGTACTTTAGCCTAGACTAACTTCTGCCTCTCTGGCTTGAACTTGACCATCCTAAAGGTGAAAGAAAAAGACCCCAACCACAAAGGAGAAGTGGCAGGCAGGAGGGAGGGCAGACTAGAAGGTGAAGTTTGGGGAAATAGATCCCCATTTATTCATGATGTTCTATCCTAAGCAAAAGAAAGCAGTCATGAAAAAAAAAATTCTTGAGTCATTCTATTATATTATGTGACTTTGTTAGGTTGTCAATGCAAAAAATAATGTGTGCTATTCATTGGTACACAGCGTAGACAGTGAAGAGTGAGCTTCACTCCATCTTAGAAAGCTGCTGACAACAAGAGACAAGGCAGGGTGTGATAAGGTACTAAGGTATGTACAAAGTGCTGTAAAAAGGTTCACAGGAAGGAATGATGATGTCCAAGTGGGTACTAGAACTAGCTCTGGGTTTTGAGGAACTGTTACTTTTTTAACTTCCTGGAAGTTGAGAAGCAAAAAAGACATTCCAGATAGTGTGGTGAGCATAATTTGATTATTTTATAATCTTAATTATTTACTCCAATATAAAGGCAAATTTACATGCAAACAGAAATGGTGGAAAATCAAACTTGATTTTTCTTGATCTTTTTAAAATGAAGTAAATAAATATATATATGTCTTCTTTGTTTTTCACAGACATAGAGTAGAAAAAGTTCACATTCTGCAAGTCCCTAATTAAGATAGGGAAAAGCAGACCCCACATTCAAGATTTATTGTAGACAAAACAAATGGGAATGTTCAAGACATGGCAATACATTTAAAACTGGTGACACCACAGGTTGAAATCATACCAGAGGAATAAAGGTGAAAAATCCTCAGCCTAGAATTCTAGATCCTCCCCAATAGGGAATCCATGTACCCATTGAGGTCTAGATCAAGCCTGTTCAACCCATGGCCAGGAATGGCTTTGAATGTGGCCCGACACATTTTTTTTTTTTTTTCATTCTCATCAGCTATCTTTACTGTTAGTGTATTTTGTGTGTGGCCCAAGACAATTCTTCTTCCAGTGTGGCCCAGGGAAGCCAAAAGATTGAACAACCCTGGTCTAGATCCTATGCCTACTCGTTCTCCAGGTCATCTGGACCAGGTGCTACTGTTTGCTGATCTCATCTTCAGCATCAGTTTGTTTTTGCTCATCCATGATCCCCTATAACATTGGGGGAGCACTTTACCTACCTTAAAAAAAAACCCTGGAGATTAAAAGTCTAGAAAATATCTTAGTTTAAATTCTGACTCTACCCCTCCTAGCAGTGTGTCTTTAAAAAGTTAAGTAGCCTTACTAAATTTGAGTTTCTTCATTTGTAAAATGGAGATGAGATCAACCTTACTGAGTTGTACAGAATAAAATTAAATGAGCTAATGAGTAAAACATTTATCACCCTACTGAGCACTCAGTACATGTCATATTTCCTCCTTCATCCTATACTTTTTAATTTCTCACACTAGTTTACACAGTGTGAGAAAAAAGCTTCCAGTCGAATATTTCTTTTTCTCCATCTCTGTCACTCTGCCCATCTCTTCCCGATTATTCCATATATCTTTTCATTCCCCCCTGCTTTTAGTTCATACTTGGCCATAAGCTACTCTAAACTTGCTCCCACACGTTCCCTCTCTGGCTTTCTCCTTGCCTCTACAGTTCCAAGAGCAGAGCAGCCTAAATTTTAAAACACCCCATCTGAGTTCCCATTGTTCACCACATATAATAACAGTGCATGCTCATTGCCTTGTTACGTGTCTCTCTCTCTCTCTTGCTGATTATCCTTAAAGACAGTCTTATTCATGGTTATCTCCAGAAACCATCACAGTAAGAAATTCTAAATAAGAATTAAAGAATTAAATGTGAATAACACAATTTTAGAAGCCACACAGAAAAACCCATCTTCCTTCCAACTCCTGGAACTTAGTTCCACGCTCCCTGGAACTTCTTTCTGGATTTTCTTGTAACTTCACATTTGTTGCTTGGCAGATATTAAGGAACTTGATAAATGTCATGAAAGAGGCAAACAAGGCAAACAATAGACTGTATCCTTTGTGTTCATTGTAACAGTGACCCCCATTCTAACAACACTTTTGGCAAGGTAAGAATTTTTTTTTTTTTTTTTGAGATGGAGTCTTGCTCTGTTGCCCAGGCTGGAGTGCAGTGGCACGATCTCGGCTCACTGCAAGCTCTACCCCCCAGGTTCACGCCATTCTCCTGCCTCAGCCTCCTGAGTAGCTGGGACTACAGATGCCCACCACCACGCCCGGCTAATTTTTTGTACTTTCAGTAGAGACGGAGTTTCACCATGTTAGCCAGGATGGTCTCGATCTCCTGACCTCATGATCTGCCCACCTCAGCCTCCCAAAGTGCTGAGATTACAGGCGTGAGCCACTGCAATGTCCCATTATGTTCATATAAAATAGAACTCTACCCACATTGTGCAAGACGTAATAAGTTAGACCATTTTCATGAGCATTTGCTACTTCTGCTCCACATGGCAATGCCACAGTATCATGGAATACACTGTTTACCCATAGTCTTAATAGTTCTCATCTTTTCTTCATTGCATACTTCTTTGACAAAAATGATGAATGTAAGGGAATGAAATATAAGGGAATGAAATCATGAGATAAAAATTAATGTCTCCTTGTTTTGACTTTAGCTAGACTTTTGGGAAAACTCAAGCCTTTTATTTGCCATCTAAACTTGTGCCAAGCAAAAGCGTAGCCTTTCTTTCTCATTAATACTTCTAACCATTCTTTATGCTAGTTCTTTTGATGTCTGTTGCTTTTACAAAAATATCTCTGATTTTATTCCCTTCTCCAAGACAAAAGTTATCTACTTTAATGGAGTTTCTCCAGTAAACCTAAATTAAGCAAATAAAAAAATTCAGAAAGAATTTGGAGAAATTAAAGGGTGATAGGAAGTAAGTTTTTTATCTACAAAATTAAAAACTCTTTAACACCTTAAATGAAAATTCAGTTTCTGAAAGTGGTCATAAGAAGTGTATTATGGAATGGCATATAAGAGAAATTTCAGACAGGATTTCCCTAGTGCAAATCTCCTTTTAGTTTAGTTTTTATTAATCTACTTTTAGGGGTTTGATTTAGAAACATAAAATATTTAATTGAGATGAAAACATTAGCATATTAATGCCCTATTCTGTAATGCACAGTAGCAGTTAGTTCAGTAACCACATAAAATCTAAACACTCATTAAACATCGATTTCTCTCTTGTTCAGTTGGGATAGAAATTTTTTATTAAAATCTGACATGTGGAGTAAAAAAAAGAAATTTAGAAAATAAAAGAAGCAAAATAGTGAATTTCCTTTACAAAAGAAAGGCAAAGAAGATGTTGGTGGATTAAGGCTGCCATACAAATAATAAAAAAGAAATAATTGTAGAATCAGCCAAGGTTTTAGAGATAGAAAAACCAGAAACAACTATAGTAAATAATCTTGATGGGAAGTGATCCACAAAGGAAAAAATAATTGAAAACAGTCTTCCTCTGAAAAGAGCAAACTAGCATTAAAGAAAAAACCAGAACTGTAGGATTCCAGCTAACTGAAATAGCTGCACAGATCCCATTTCTTTCATCCAGTTCCACTGTTCAAAGGTGTGTGTGTTGGGTGGGAAGACAGAGAAAGAAAGAAATAGAGAGACTGTCAATCCACAGTTAAATGAGCCTTCTGTCATAGATACAAATGAGGAGAGGTATGCAGTGATACGTTATTGTTACTGCTACAGTGGAGTTAATCTATTTGGGAAATGTATTTCTATACAAATGATACAATCTGAATCAGACTCTGAAGGAGCCTTCATGAGGGTATTTGGGAGACTAGGAAAAGAAATGGTCATATCATTTCTTCTAGTATCTGACCTAGTGTCATCAGAGAAGGATTTAAGGAGAAGCTAAGATATCAGCTGGACCACTAAGAAGAATAGAACTTGAAGGCAGTCCAAGTTGGGGTGGACAAATGATGAGAAGAAGGATGAGATTCAAGAGGTAGTGAATATGTCGGTTTGACTGGATAGAGTTATCTGGATGCCAGAAGAGGGATAAAAAATGAAATAGCTAAGTTGCGACTGGCTCATGATAAGTCTGGTCAATCTGTAGAGAGATGAAATTCTGATTAAAATTAAAAATAACCTGTGTAGCCATCAATATGACTTATGTTCTATATCTCTGCTTTCTTGCTGATGAAGAAAAATCAGCATTTTT
The DNA here is from genome assembly GCF_037993035.2 of Macaca fascicularis. NCBI lineage: Eukaryota > Metazoa > Chordata > Mammalia > Primates > Cercopithecidae > Macaca > Macaca fascicularis. The sequence goes on along the minus strand of NC_088389.1, from coordinate 103,610,548 downwards.
CTGATTCCTTTTATATCTGTATGCTTGGACGAGGGGCCTTTTTATATCTAAAGTGCCAAATCTTTAAAAATGCCATTTTGCCTGAGAATCGCTTGAACCCGGGAGGCGGAGGTTACAGTGAGCCAAGATCGCACCACTTCACTGCAGCCCGGGTGACAGTGTGAGACTCCGTCTCAAAAAAAAAAAAATGCCATTTGGTGTTTCTCCCAAATGAAATTTTACCGTGACACACACATCACATAAATTTAGAATGCTAAATCAACCTGTGTTCATGAGAGCTGGGTAAGCCTCCTCCTTTGTAATGCTCCCTTTCAGGTCGGCAAGTTGATCAAAGAAGCTGCTGGGAAAAGCAATCTGAAGAGGGTGACCCTGGAGCTGGGAGGAAAGAGCCCTTGCATTGTGTTAGCTGATGCTGACTGTGAGTAGAAGCCACTTTGTTAACTTTTCATCCTTCATCGTTTTTGGTGTCTGATAATGCCAAAAGTGAACTTGAACTTTCAGAAAAAAAAAGCATTTGCTCCTAACATCAAAGTGTAAGGAATTAGAGTCCAGAATTACTCTTGAAAATCTCTTAAATCATCCTAAAGTTATAACACATAGATAATAGGCACAATTTCTTCCTGGTTTAGAATAGATTGCTATTTCCTCAGCTGAACCCTAGATGATGTAAACATTTTGCATTTAAGTGCCATGGTGTATTTTTAAAATCCTGTATCAGTGATTATTAACATTTCATTGAGCTAATGAAATACTCCAGAATGGGACTTGGATTGAGACCAACTGAGAAGACAGCAGTTTCACATTTGCCCTCTCCCTTCACTCTGGGTCATACACTCATTAAATGAAATGACCAGAAGAAAATTATACCTAAAATTTAAATATTTTTTTCTAGCAAGTATAGTGGAGTTTATGTATATTAAACCTACAAATTTGATGTAACTCCACTATATAATATTTTAGGTTCATTCTGATTATATTACCAAGTAGAATCTCCCAATTATATCCTAAATAGAAGTTAATTAGGAGAAATGCATGGTCAAACATTCTTTTTACTTTCACAACTGCATAATCTGTTTGAGGCTGTAAATACAAGTGGTTCATGGAATTAGCCTATGTCGCTGTTTTGATCTTAATTGAAGTATTTTAGAACACACTACTTTATGAAATAGTCTATAAACATGACAGGTTTCTAATTTTACTAAGACAGTCTGAAAACTGCTGCTGCTACAACTTAAGCAGATGTAATTAGTTCACAAAATAAATAATAATAACCAGTTGCTATAACATTGAATTGAATCTTCAGCATTTAGAAAATTAAAATGCAAAGAAAATTTTATTCTTGTTTAGAGTCTACTAATGAAGCAACCTATTTCCTCCTTTTAATGCACGTTTTATCACCTAAAATAAGAGTTTATAGGCGCATATGAAATAATACGGTATACTTTAGATAAATTTTGAAAATGTCTTTGCTGGAATAAAATCATAAGGTGAGTGAGTGATTCTAAGTTTAGTGTTTTTTATTTTTTTAGTTATTTTTATTTTGTTTTTCTTTCCCACAGAGATCACATTTCCTATTGAGTAGAGTATTTAAGATATTTTGAAATTATTTAATTCAATAGAAATGTCAGGTTTATTTATTATCTGTTTAAAATCTGGGGCCTGAAAGTAATAATCTCAGTCATCTAATTGTATAAGTGGAGATATTTATATAAATCATTTCCAATGATTTATATCATTGATCTCATGATCAAATCTCATGATCAAATCTACATTCTTGGTGATGTCCATATTAAAGTTGTAATAGTAACCACGATTTTTTCAGATTCTGTATGTTGCTCTTTTTTCCATGGTAAATGGAGGATCAGAAAGATTAATTTGCCACCTGGCTGGTAGGAGGCAAACTATATTGAGCCCATGTCTGACTCTACCACTCATAATTTTTCTTTATCTCCATGTGCCTCTGAGAAATATATAAAATACATAATTTTTAGAAAGTATATCTTTAATGTGAATGTCTTCTTTGCAGTGGACAATGCTGTTGAATTTGCACACCATGGGGTGTTCTACCACCAGGGCCAGTGTTGTATAGCCGCATCCAGGATTTTTGTGGAAGAATCAATTTATGACGAGTTTGTTCGAAGGAGTGTTGAGCGGGCTAAGAAGTATATCCTTGGAAATCCTCTGACCCCAGGAGTCACTCAAGGCCCTCAGGTAAGTATAAAATAGAAAGGATAGCATTTTCAGGGCAGAGGAATAAAGTATCCTCTTTAGACCTAGATTTTATTGAATAAGATTACTTCCTATCTGAACAGCTTCCTAGGTAAGAATGCTGTGCCAGTTTGGTGATTAAAAGCAATCTAACTCCCAATGAAAATGGAATCATCCTGTTTTTGTGTTGCCCAGTTTTCATCCGAGAAACAGTTTACCAGCCATGCTGGGAATTAAATACATGAGGAAAAAATAACAAATGTTCTAATTTTTTTGCTTTCCTCAATCTGCACACCTCTTGATTCCTATATACAGTTCTCTGTCCGCTTTGAAGTTCTTATACCTTCCTACCGTTTTTTCCTCCTCAATCCTTCATCTCAGCTGCCATCCTAAATCCTCTGCAAGTCATCAGTTACTCTGAGTCCCTAATGGCAGTCTGGGGTCCTAAAAGGTCCTGAGTTTCCTTTGTGGCAAACTTTATTTCAGTTGTTAAAGCCCAGTTATTCCCTTAGGCACTCAGTTTTCTTTGTAGTCTTTATTATCAATAAAGGTCTCTCTCTCTCTTATCCAAAGATCACCTTTCCCTCTTCCTTGCATAATTCTCTGTTCATTGTTTGTTTAAGCTTCTGGATCTTTGGTTGTGAATTTCTTCCTGCCCTTTGGGGTCTTGTTCTAGAGGAGTGATTCTAAACTAGGGGCAATTTTGCTCCCTTGCCCAGGGAACATTTGGCAATGTTTAGGGACATATTAAGTTGTCATTACCTTGGTGAGAAGGGATGGAGTCAGTAGGATAAGTAGGTATGTTCGAATTTGGAGAAACAAGACTAAAAAGCTCTGGGCTCCTCTACCATTAAATATTTATCTGTTGTTAGGAGAAAGAACTTATGCAAAGGGGACACTCATTCACTAAGCTTTAGCCTATTGCCTCATCCAGGGATCGTTGAGTGAACTGAGGCTTTTAAATACAATTATACAATCTTCCTCATTAAATATAACATCAAAACGGTTATAGAAAAAATAATGGTCAAAGAGATTTGTTTTGGGGAAAAAAATTAAAGTTTAAAAAAAATTTGAAGATTACAAATTTAAAGTATTTGGGGGTTAGAGCAATTACAAAATACATATGTATACTTTGTATATTTGTATTATATCTGTGCATTCATGTGTGTATATTTTTTTATATTTCAAGTGATTTTCCTATTTGATTTTATAGAAAAAAATATATATTGTCTTAAACTTGGAAAAATTAGTATTTTCATTTGAAAAAGAAATTGTGATATCCACATAAACTGTATTAAAATTATCACAGAGTAGCACCTTATAATAGTGTGGAAAGATGGACCTTTGAGTTACAGGCTAGATTTAAAATCCAACCTCCCTGAAACTATTGTCTTATGTGTAGAATGGGCATAGAAACCTCAATCTTCTGCAGTGCAATTGGATAATCTATAAAATGCATCCATCAGAGTGCTTGGTCCACATGCTCAAATGTCTAGTAAATAAATAAAAATTACATGCTTCCATTTATACCTATGGTGACAATTATCATACAGATCAGTGACTTCTATATCTATTCATTGCTTTTGTTGATACGTGGTTTCTGAATAATTTTAGAACATCTAAGTGCTTTTTCTCAATTCATCTTCTTTAACCCATTAAGCCTAAGGAATTAAAGAATTTACCCATTCAAACACATTAAAATGTTTCCTTTGAGACTGCTACAATATCATGACCTACCTATTACATTTCATAGACTAGCCCATAGGCCAATGGCCCATCACATAAAAGAGCCCCAGCTACATCCTAACATTATTGAACAGTCCCTGGTGTCCAGAAAGAAGGTCAAGTTTATATATCGTCAATCTGATGCCTTCTGAAGAAGGTTTGTATTTGTGGTGAATCAAAATTAGCCAGATAAAACTGACTAGTCCCTAAGTAGAGCTTAATTTTTTGTTTGTAGTCCCAAGCTCCATCACAGTGTTCCTCAGTCTTTCCTGTGCCTGGGGATTCAGTAGATCTGAGGTGGGGTGAAAGAAGCACATTTGGCTACCAAATGATGCTGCAGTTGCTGGTTGTAGGACCACATTGTCACTAGCAAGGCACGGAAGTACGAAGGCCTGTAGTTTTATAAGTTAGTGACCATCTAAGTTTTCCGACAAATAAGTCTTTTCAGCCCTTTTCTCCAGTATGTATGCAGGGATTGGATTGGCACCGGTTATTCAATGTGGTCACAGGCAGGAAAACATGATGACTTGGAAAATATATCTTGAAATAAAAACCAAATATCATGATGTTGAGGGCATAGTCAGATTAATATATTCTAATAAGACAGAAAGCTTTATATAGAGGTACATGGACCCTTGACTATTTATTGAGAAACTAGAATATCTTACCCAGGCAGAATTTATCTCACCCCACCCCTTATTCTGCTACTATTCAACCTATGTAGTAATTTAAATATTGCTTCTGAACACTACAATTTCCTTAATCTGCTAGAAATGAACGAGTATTTTCCTTCTGGGATATTATATTAAATATTGCACTAAAGACCGTTGAGCAACATTGTACCAAATATTGTGCCAAATTTTAGAAAATAGTTTCTAGTTTCAAACAGTGCTTAATCTAGTTAGATATGGGGGCTGGACTGTGTCCAGTTAGAAATAACTTTATGGAAGCCTTTTCTTGGCTTTGGAAGGTAGAGAAGATTTGCAGAATCAGAGAAAGTGAAACAAAATTTTCAAGTAGTGGGAAGTTAAACCTACAAGAGCTTCCACCCTCCAACCCATCTTAGCTCCTAGATCTCATGTTTTTCCTTTAATCCTTAACCCCTGCTACACCTGAGATAGGCAGCCCTCAGCAGTGACTTGGAATCCAAGAGTTACCCAGTCATTCAACATCACAAAATAGAAATTGAGACAAAAATGAGCCCCCGATTTCAGTGCTTGAAGGAAAGGTATGTGTTCCTGGTGTTCACAACCACAACTCTGAACTCATTTATTTTCCTTTTAAAAATAGTGTTTAAATAAAGACCATTTAAGTTCTGTAATACCTGGCATCTATTTAGATGTGGCTCATTTAATAAAGCAGGATGGTGACATTCAGGACAGGCCAGAATTCGAAGCAAACCTACCTACTGTCCCAGTGGGACCAGAACTGGGAAGGGTGCCCAGACTATGGTCAGAATGGGATATCCAAGGGCATCGGACAGGTCAGAGGGGGTGATTCAGAAATGGGGAGATCAAACAGAGGCTCGGGAGTCTTCTAAGAACAGTCTTAAAGCATCTGTTTCCCAACAGATCTAATTAAACCCAGTATCAAAGTTCTCTTTTTCTCTTTTCCCTCCTTTCATTTCAGCCAGGACAGTAATTTCCCGGTAAATGTATTTAGATTAACAGGCATTTCTACCAGAGAGAATAAATGATGATTGTGTAAAAGGTTTTTATGTGTTTGCAGTGCTGAATGCTTTTCCTATATAACTATAAAACAAATGTTAAATACAAATATCTATCTTCAAGAGACTTTTCCCTTAAAAGTCATGAGAAGAAAATGTATCCAAAGAATGAATCTGAGCCTCTGTTAGCTGTTTTGATTCAATATCTGGTTTAATTGCAATATTTTAGCATTTTGAAGGCTTTGTTAACAGGCCCAGTAATGTGTTATCTTTACAAGTGACTACTTTTTTTCTTTTCATGTGATATTTTTCAAATAGATTGACAAGGAACAATATGATAAAATACTTGACCTCATTGAGAGTGGGAAGAAAGAAGGGGCCAAACTGGAATGTGGAGGAGGCCCGTGGGGGAATAAAGGCTATTTTGTCCAGCCCACGGTGTTCTCTAATGTTACAGATGAGATGCGCATTGCCAAAGAGGAGGTAAATGGTTTCATTCTGTTCTGTTCTTTTCATTGCCATGTTTCATCTGTATGTGTGTATACAAGTGTCCGTTTAAAATTCCCAGCACTTTGGAACATCTTTCTCTGTCAGTGTTACTCTTTATTCTGTTCTTGATAGAGGTTTAAGTTATTTGTGATAGAGACTAAAAAATACTAAGGGATCCATGGGGCCAGCCACAATTGTCTGGCCAACACAGTTCTGGATGCTTAACAATTTTTAGGTGCTGCGTTCACAACTTTAAAAAAAAAATGGAAAAGAATCCTGTCATTTGCAGCAACAACCTGGAAAATTCATGCTCCATGAAATATGACAGGCGTAAAAGGACAAATACTGCATTATCTCACTTATATGTGGGATCTCAAAGAGTAGAACTCATAGAAGCAGAGATTGGAATGGTGGTTACCAGAGGCTTGGGGGAGTGGAGGATGAGGGTTGGGAAATGTTGGTCAAAGGATTCAAAATTTCAATTAGGAGGAATAAGTTCAAGAGAGCTATCATAAATATCCTGACTGTAATTCATAACAATGTATTATATACTTAAATATTGCTAAGAGAGTCAATTTTAAGTGTTCTCATCACAAAAGAGATAATTATATAGGTTCTACTTTCTGGTTCCATGTTTGCCCTATAGCCTTTTTCTACATAACAGCCATCCATGTATTTGAAAACAGCATTTGTCTCCTCTATCACTCCCTACCTTCTGTGTGTTCTTGGTCCTTTCATTCTTGCATATCTTGATTAATACCAGATAAGAGGTGGAAAACAATCTTCAATTAAGGAAACATTTATTGTGTTCCTATAATAGGTTAATATATAGGAGAACAGCTAGCTTACTACTTCAAAGTAGGAGCCTGGAGCTATGTGCTGTGTTCAATTAAAATTATGTAAAATATGAACACAATTATTAGAGTAGCAGCTGTGTATATGGTTCCTACATTCAAATATGATTCGATTTATAATGTTAAGATTTGCACTCAACCTCTATTGAGCAGTAGCCCCTCCCTTCTGACCTTAAATCAGTGGTGAACACCAGAAAACCGTTTATCATTTCTGGTTTTTGTCTCCCTTCATTCACATTTCCCAGAACATTCTGGTAATTTCAGAGGAGTCTTTATTTGATCTTAATAGATCAAATACAGGAGCTATATGGAATTTTTTTTTTCCATATGGAAATACAGGAGCTTAATTTTAAAGAGAAAATCCAGTTGTTTTTCTTCTACCTGAGGCTGAGATACAGGGTGAATTGAGTTTGGGCTGCAGTAACCAGGGACTTAGTGAAAGCAAAAGAGTAATTTAGGCTAGAGTAAGCAAATTGTGATTTTTGTTTTCTGTCCTGCAGTTATAGCGATTACCAATGAACTCATGCTTTGGTTAGAATAGGATGGTTTAGAATGTATAAGCTCTTGCAGTAATGAGCAATTCTGTTTGATATATTTAAGTTGCCTAAGACTTTGCTACAGAGTAGACTAAAAGTTCATGATGTTTACCTAACTTGGCTAATTATGAAAAGTAATTAGTAATTATTCTACTGAGTATACTAGAATAGTTAATATTTTACCAATGACATACAGGTGTTTAAAGCATTATTATTATTAATCATTGCCTGTTCATTTATCCAGTAGATTGCTTTCTGGGGCTTGTAATTATATGTAGTGACTTAGAAGATAAGAAAAACTAGAGAGTGAATTTAAAATATTCCCAAGTGAAAAAGAAATTCTGAAGTTAATGATTTGTTGCACAATCATAAGTTCTTGAAAGCTTAATTCCAACATCTAGAAACTTAATATTGCCTTAATTATTTGTACCCTTTCTTCTTCCAAGGAAATTTAACAACTGATAGTTAAACTGAAATTTAACTATCTGTTTTCACCTACCATTTTTGGAGTTAACTATTTGGATTCTCACACATAGGTTTGAGATGAGCAACAAAATCTTAATCAATTTAGGATAGTGTATAGGAAAAAAAAATCTACAATATCATTTTTCATTTTAACCTATTATTTTTACTTATTTATTTCTTGTGGTATAGATTTTTGGACCAGTGCAGCAAATCATGAAGTTTAAATCTTTAGATGACGTGATCAAAAGAGCAAACAATACTTTCTATGGCTTATCGGCAGGAGTCTTTACCAATGACATTGATAAAGCCGTAACCATCTCCTCTGCTCTGCAGGCAGGAACAGTGTGGTAAGTCCAACCTAAGTAATGTAGTCTTTTCAGTAATAACCACATTAATGGATTACTACCTTGAACCTTTTCAGACTTGGATTTTTCATTTGGAATTACCTATCCTTCTCTAGAAAAGCAGTTGCTGCCTTGAAAAACAAACAAAAGGCTGGGCGCGGTGGCTCACGTCTGTAATCCCAGCACTTTGGGAGGCTGAGGTGGGTGGATCACCTGAGGTCAGGAGTTTGAGACCAGCCTGGCCAACATGGTGAAGCACCATGTCTACTAAAAATACAAAAAGTAACTGGGTGTGGTGCCTGTAATCCCAGCTACATGGAGGATGAGGCAGGAGAATTGCTTGAGCCCGGGAGGCGGAGGTTGCAGTTGCAGTGAGCCGAGATCATGCCATTGTACTCTAGCCCTGGCAACAAGAGCAAAACTCTGTCTCAAAAAAAAAAAAAAAAAAAGAAGAAGTTTTATTGGAAGAACTTTAGGGAGGATATTCTCTTTAACTTTATCTAGCTTCTTGAAATTGCTTACCAAAAATATTGTGTTGATGTTTGGTTAACACAATATAAGAACTGCTAAGTAATTTCTGGGCACTTGGTACTATGCTGTATACAGGGAGGTAAAAGAATAAGTTCTGTGTGACCAGTAAGCAATACTTACTTGGTACCCTTGTGTATGCAAATATTTAATTCTTGTATCAGCCTTCTTACTCTAGGATTATTAGAGATAATTGAAGTTATTTTTAAAAAATTGAATTTTGAAGATCCCCTCCCTCTCCCATTTTTGACCTAGTTTATAGCTCTTATTTTTATACTTTAATCAAGAGACTATAAACATGAAGTCTATGCCTCTCAAACTGTTGCATTCTATACTCAACCGTCAGTCTCTAGACTATGTCTTTGGTCACTTTGGCCCCATTAGCCTCATTTTGGCCCCTTGGTCCTGGCAATAGCCCAAGATTATTTTCCTTCCCAACACTAAGTCACACCTAGATCAGACCTATGCAGTTTGTTCGTTCTTTCTTTCTTTCTTTCTTTCTTTCTTTCTTTCCTTCCTTCCTTCCTTCCTTCCTTTCTTTTCTTTCTTTCTTTCTTTCTTTCTTTCTTTCTTTCTTTCTTTCTTTCTTTCTTTCTTTCTTTCTTTCTTTCTTTCTTTCTCTCTCTTTCTCTCTTTCTCTCTCTCTTTCTCCTTCTCTCTCTCTCTTTCTCTTTCTCTCTCTCTTTATTTATTTATCTATTTATTTGATGGAGTCTCACTCTGTCACCCAGGCTGGAGTGCAGTGGTGCAATATTGGGTCACTGCAACCTCTGCCTCCTGGGTTCAAGTGATTCTCCTGCCTCAGCCTCCCAAGTAGCTGGGACTACAGACATGCACCACCAAGCTCAGCTAATCTTTGTATTTTGTTTTATTCTTTTTTTAGTAGAGACGGGGTTTCACCATGTTGGCCAGGCTGGTCTCGAACTCCTGACCTCAAGTGATCCACCCACCTTGGCCTCCCAAAGGGCTGGGATTACAGGCCTGAGCCACCATGATGACCTGGACCTATACAATATTCTAAGGCTGTGGTTCTCAGTCCTGGCTGTTCATTAGAATAATCTCGAGGGCTTTAAAAGTGTATAAACGGATTTGGGGCAGGGGAGGGTGTACATTAACACAAATTATATCAATGCTATAGTTTGAATTTCTCCTTCAAAGCTCATGTGGCAATTTAATTGCCATTGTAACAGCAATAAGAAGTGGGCCTAATGGGAGATTCTTAAATAAAATTCAGCAAGTTCTTCTTGAATAGTCAGTATAGCTAGTGATTAATATAGAATTTGCCTATGATAAAAGCATTAATAAAATTCAGCATAGTTACTGTGTGTATGTATATTATCACCATTTACTGAAGATATACATACCAAGTACTACAACAGGAATACGCTTCATGCAATCTTACGCATACTTTGAAACAATCCTATTAAATATTATCATCTCCACTTTACACATGAGGAAACACTTGCTTACAGATGACAGATAACATTTTGAACTCAAAGTTTTTGCCAAGTGAACATTTCTCAGTTCTCTGTTAATTCACAGTAAAAACAGTTTCATTTCTAGTCTACAGTAAAATGAGCAAACTTATTCTCTGCACTTTTTAACAAAGACAAATTTCAGGTTTTGTATTTTCGACTAGCAGAATGTTCCATGCTTGCTTGATGAAGCTTGTTATGACATCACCCCACTGAGGGTCTTGGGAATCCCCAGTCAGGAATTTCCTCCCTTAGGAAAAGCAGAGGGGACCATCTTGTTACTATATATCCTAGAAGATAATAATTTTCTGGCATTGTCCCAGACCTAATAGCTGCTTGGTGTTTTCAGGAAAATTATTGAACTCCAGAGTTGCAGTAATTTTACTCATAATTTCAAAGTAGGTATTTGATTTTGCAATTTAAAGGGCAGTTAAACAAATCTGAGACAATACTGCCTTTTATAAGTGTAAATTTATTAAAGGAATTATCCCTCCAGGATGAGAGATATAATTAAGAACTCTACGGTCCAGTGAGAATGTGGAACTTTGGAAACTGGGATAGTGTTTTAACAAAGAAAACATCTGAATGTTATCTCAGGATAAAAGTAATGACCAGTCTTCAAAGTATAATACAATTTATCTGGAAGCCACCCTGGCTTTTTTGTTTGTTTGATTGGTTGGTTGGTTTTCTAAATTTTTTTGTAGAGGCAAGGGTTTTCTATGTTCCTCAGGCTGGTCTCGAACTCTTGGGCTCAAGTGATCCTCCTGCCTCAGTCTCCAGCTACTAACCTAGGCTCTGGAAGCCACACTGTTGTCCACCTATTAAAATAGCATGAAGGGAGAGAAAAGTATAAACATAAATCTCCTTTAAAAAGTGTTTTTCTCTTGTGTATAATGAGAATCATGTACGTAATTAGATTTTGCTAACTTTGGCCACCAGTAAATTTAAAGCTAAACATATTGTTTATGGTCTGCAAAACTGCATTCTCATTTTCCCCATCTTGATCTTCTATTGTAATTTTTTGTTGGACTCTAATTACTCCCATTCATGTAATTATGTTTGTTTATACAAGTATCTTTAAACACTTTATGAAACATGACAGGGAATAAATAATAATTAAACCCAACTCCTGCCAAGGCCTCTGTTTAAGCAATTTATTTAACCAATTAATGGGGGAAAAAATTAACTGAGTAATATGATACATATTACAATTGCAAAAGAAAATTGATTCTAGCCTGTTAAGTATAGAAACATCAAGAGAATTACAAGCTGATCCATATATAGGCAGTAATGAATACCGATCCAACAACTTCTAGCTTCTAGCAAACCATATCCTTCCCCCTACAGCATAGTGACTATTCTATCTTTTATAAATTCAGACTACCACTTCTCAGGGACACAATGCATGACCAAAATGGCTGTCCACATATGCAGTTGCACTATTCTATTTGTTTCTAGGTAGTGTGTATCCATATATGTCTGCATTCTAATTTATTGTGCTGCTTTTTATATCAAGATGAGTATGTTATATTGAAATTAATGGAGTTTGTAAGGAGCTTTCTAAATTTCTAAAACTGCCAAAAAGGAGGTTTCTTTTCACACATTAAGTATTGTCTATAATGCACTTTTCTTTCTCTTCAGGGTGAATTGCTATGGCGTGGTAACTGCCCAGTGTCCCTTTGGTGGATTCAAGATGTCTGGAAATGGACGAGAACTGTAAGATTAACGTTCTATTAAGATAAATATTTATTTTTATAAAAATGATTTTCATTCCCAGGGAATTAACTCAGAGTTTTCACCTCAAATAAAACCTGCCTCTGTTCTTTCCTGGAGATTCATAGCACCAAATAGCTTATTAAATGTTGGATGTACTCCATAGTGCAAAAGGTGATTGCAGAAGGCAACATAATTTACTAAGTTCCTACTATATTTTAGGGACTATATTAAGCAACTTACATTGGTGAGTGTAATGTTGCTTGCTTTTACAATTGCTGCTGTATATATGAATGTAATCCATTTGGGAAACATTTCCAGAAAAGAGTTAGAAGCTATGAATTGGTGATTGTAAGAAAGGTGCAAATGTAAACACTGTAGTTATTTGAATAAACCATTTACATAAGTAAATTAGGTGACTTATGTAAAGGAAATTTCAGTGTAAGAGGAATGATTCCCATTTGTTGAGATATTATTGATGTAGACTTTAAAATTTTTAATTACCATAAGGAGTTATTTTTAGTACTAAAATTTAAACCTAAAAAGAAATTTGAGGAAAACATGTTTTATAGTAGTGACTAGATTAAGAATATTTATATATAAATGCATTTATGAAATTTCAATTACTTTTGAAACCAGGGTATATAGACTTTTTAAGAATGCACATATATATGTAAATACAGAAAGTAGTGGCAATATACTTAGTTGATTCTAAGCAATTTTAATCATTTTATTTCTTAAAACTTTTTATATGTATTAATGTAAACATTTATGAAGAAAAAATAGAAACCTTATAGTATCAAACATAGATTGTAAACTTGCTCATTTTATAATTAGCAAATGAAAATGTGTGTTTCTCAATTTCTAAATGCAGTAAATAGTTGAGTACTGTACTCTAATGAATCAGCAAAATCACAAGGAAACAAATATCTCCGGGGAGTCAGTGAAATGAGAAAATTATGAAATGACCATTCTACTTTCTTAATATGTTTTCATTCATTAAGCACTTGCTATGTGTAAGGTCCTAGCAACCCCGGAGACATGACACTGCATTCCATCCTCTACATAACTGTGGTGGCAGGAGGAATATGTAAAAACACATGCAAAATAACCTACATACACTATGAAATAAGTAGTAATACACTGGGACTCCATATCCTATGGAGGTAGAGAAGCAATTAAAGTACAGAGCAAAGTATTGAAGAAAACCTAGACACTACCAGAGTGTAAGAGTCAGGATGGCATCTCTCTAACCATCGCTATTTTCATCTGTCAGACAAGGCCAAGGATTGTGAGTGTGGATAAGAATGGAAGAAGCAAATAGATCTTTTAACCTCTATTCCATGCTTAAGATTCTATAGTTCTGACCCCAGTGGAAATCCAGTGGTTGAAAACTTAATGGCAGTTGACGGAGAAGAAAACTTCTCCTAACAGAAGAGATGAAACTTCCTCTAGGGCAGAAAGCAAGTGTAGGATATCAGTTAGCAGAGAAGAGAGCTTTCTTGCATGGAACATTACATGTGGTATGTTGAGGGGCTAGTTAATTTGGTTGATTGGTATGGATTTATGGGGATGAAAAATATGATTTCAGAGTTACATATGATACAGATTAAGAAGTCCTGCACTTAAGAAATTTGACTTAGATTTTATTAGTGGAGTAGTGAAAAGCCATGGATATATTTAGAATGTTGCTAAGGTAGAACAAAAGATTAACCCATCAAAAATGCATGGTGTGGCTGAGAAAATATTACTGGAGTCTGACCAGCTGAATTTGATTCCTGATTCTGCCACTTGCTAGCCATGCACCCCAGTTCAAGCTACCTAACTTCTGAGCCTCTACTTTCTCATATTTCGTGAAGATGTTCCCATTCCACTTAAGATGGAATGAGAGTTCTTGTGAGAGTTAAATGACATACTGAATATTAAATCCCTAACCACATAACTGCCACAAAGTATAAATTCAACAAATGGGTTTCTTCCTTCCCTTGTTTCTTCTCTTTCTATTACTGGAGAATATCTTGGCAAAACTAATTACTTTGTACAAAAAGTAAAAACAAAGGTTGGATTTCTCTGAAGGGCAGTTGGTTCGTTGCTGGCCTGGTTATCTAACAACACATTTCACTGAGAACATTAAAGATAAAATAATCAAAAGGAATGCAAGACTAAAGTAGACCAAACATGTCAATTTCGTTGAACATAATTTGGTCAGACTTTAAAGTGAAGGCATAAAGAAATCAAATAAGAGAAGGACTGAAACAGGAATCAACCATCAGTAATTTCCTAAAAATCTAGAACGTGGGTATAGATAATTTCTTTCAAAGACAAATGACAAAGTTGTGTGTGTGTGGTTTTTTTAACTTCAAAAATTCAACTTGAGAATGCTACAGTTAAAGTCTACCTGAAACCAAATTTGGTGAACTTAATAAACAAGTCATTTGCTGCAAGATGTTCCAAGAGTTACAAGTTATTACTCAGGTGATAACCTCAAATGACTCCCAAGAGTTAATTTACAAATTTTCCTCAACAATAGAAAGACAGAATTGATTAGTTGAGAACAGAGTCCTCAAAGAGCCAAAAATGGTGTTATGAGGACCCCAATGTGTTTGAAGGTGATACAGAGTATGCAAACCTTGATTTTGCATCTCTGATCATAGTGTTGGCACTGGGATTAGAGAAAAGACAGAAATTTCTCCCTTTGTGTAATTGTACTCAGTTTCACTTAGGTTAGCATAGATCCTTTAAGACTTTGCTAGTATGCTGTTTTAAACTTAACTGGCTCTCAGCACCTCACATGATATTTTTTTCCTGCTGTTCCATAGAAAAGGGGAACAAGGAAGTGTAAACTAATGGTTGTATAGTGAGAACACAAATGAATTTTTTTTTTCTTGAGGATATTTACCAAGTCTGTTCAGCAAACAGTTCTTCTGTGCCTACTTAATTAGTGCCAGTCTCAATCCTGGGTACAGAGAGGAAATCAGATGTAATGTGGTGCTAGCACCTTTTTTTTTTTTTTCCCAGTGTGAACCCTGGAGAAGCAGCATAGGTTGATATCACTTGCAAGTTTATTACCAATAAACGAATCTATGTAAGGTTGAAAGGGCCTCTATGCCAGTATGCTTGTTTGTAATATTGGGTCACATTATTTCCAAACACTTATTACCAGTGCCAACTCAGGCTTCACTCGAGACCAACTAAATCAGAATCAGTATTTGAATAAGGTCCTAGGTGATTTGTACACTGAAGATTTTAGAAGTCTACAAACAGTAATTCACAGACACAGTAAGATGAAGAGAAATCCAAACAGATGTTTGGGGCTATGTCGTAGATGCAGTATAGGCATAGGAATTCTAAGGAGCAGGACATATTTCAGCCTGAATATGACAATAATCCCACTTATTACTCTCCTGAGAGCTTCAAGTGTCTATGTGACCCAAAATGCAATAGAAAACCTATTGGTGAAAGTCATGGGTTGATTGATCTAACCCTGAGATAAAATACTTATTAAAATATTATCTTTTAATGGATTTCAGACAATTGAGGCTAAGCCCTTTCATTACTTTAAGGAACATGCTCACTGAAGCTTTTAAAAGGTATTTTCAAAAGCTTAATTGCCCAAGAAAATAATCAGTGTAAGAGTATTAGGTTACCCAGCAGAAAATGATGTCTTCCACATACCTGTCTATATCACAAGAAGGGAGGGGTAAAAAAGGATCAAGATCTTATTCTTCTGTAAGCCTACATGTGCGTGAGTGTTATGATTTTGAGACTACTCTTACATACATGTAATTTGATCCTCTCATCAAAACAATATAGAGAATAACTGAGCCCAGTCTTTTTAGTCATCTCTTCAACAAGGGGTAAATCAGTCAGTTTCTAAACCTGGTGGGAGGTCCCCATAAACCTGATAACAAGGTCCCAGAGTCCAAACTGATTGACTCGCGTTAATTCCTGATCGTTTGGGTTGAACTTGAGTTATACAAGAAAATGGTGGGGGATAGAGGAGGTTGCATAAAGGGGAAAAACCAAGAACTACAAAAAAGCCCGAGAGCCTGAATTTAGACCAATCTATCATCTTCCTCCTCTTAAAAGAAAACAATTTAAAAAAAAAAAAAAAAAACTTCAAACAACAAAGGTCAGGTTTTTGTTTTGCCAAGAATCAAAAGATTTTGCTGAAACTACTGCTGCAAAATATTTTGTTTCAAGCCATGTTAGGGCACCTTAGACTAGAAATGAAACCATGTTCAATTTCTATCCCCTTCCCACTTCTGTGACAATCACACATGGTGAATACAAGCTCTACTCTAGTTCTACAGTAAAACTACAGCAAAACTGTAGAAGTAGAGTAGAACTTGTAGTGATCATATATTGCTACTTCTCCTCTTGTCCTATGTCCGTCTTATTTCAATCTAAACTAGAAATGACAAAATTCTTGTTGAGTTGAATTGTCTTTTGAGTAGTTTTAGAGCTTTTTGTTTTCTTTTCATTTTTGCAAGATGACATTGTTGCATCTGCAGTTAGAGTTTTTAAAATCAAGTAGAATAATGTCAAAAGGGGACTATTTCTGTGAGAAATCAACTGAAAGTTTTAAAGAAAATTTTCCCCACAAGGGAATCTGTGTAAGACCAGAAAGCTGATGATTGGCTAGCTACTATATGAGATGCTCTGTACACAAGAAATACTTTCTATCGTCCCTAGCCAGTAAAACAAGAACAAACTTGTACAAACATGAACTATAGCATATTTACACTGCTGTGCTAAACAGTGTTTGTGCGTTTGTTTTCCTTCTCTCTAGGGGAGAGTACGGTTTCCATGAATACACAGAGGTCAAAACAGTCACGGTGAAAATCTCTCAGAAGAACTCATAAAGAAAATACAAGAGTGGAGAGAAGCTCTTCAATAGCTAAGCATCTCCTACAGTCACTAATATAGTAGATTTTAAAGACAAAATTTTTCTTTTCTTGATTTTTTTAAACATAAGCTAAATCATATTAGTATTAATACTACCCATAGAAAACTTGACATGTAGCTTGTTCTGAAAGCATTATTTGCCTTCTGAAATGTGACCCCCAAGTCCTATCCTAAATAAAAAAGACAAATTTGGATGTATGATCTCTCTAGCTTTGCCATAGTTATGTGGTTTTTCTTTGTAGCTGCTTTTCCAGGATAATCATTTTATAGAAAGGGAACAGTTGCATTTAGCTTCTTTCCCTTAGTGACTCCTTGAAGTACTTAACATACATGTTAACTGCAGAGTAAATTGCTCTGTTCCCAGTAGTTATAAAGTCCTTGGACTGTTTTGAAAAATTTCCTAGGATGTCAGTCTGCTTGTCAAATGAAATAATCCCTGTAATATGTAGCTGTAAACTGAATATAAAGCTTAATAAAAACAACCTTGCATGATTCTTGTTACTTTTGAATTTTTTTAAGTACAAGTTTTGGTTACAGTGATTTCTTCTTATCACTTAAAAACAGTATTAAACTGAGCATAAAGGTACATTTAAAAGTAAAAGTCTAATCCACCCATTCTCAAATGCGTAAAGAAACACGTTGTATTTTCCAGAAGAATTCTTGAAATCAATACATTTTATTGGAAATAGATGGCCTCAGTCCTTCAGTAAGCAATTATTGAGTTCCTACAAAGTTTTGGATGTGTTAAGTGTTGTAGAAAAGAGGTGAATAAGGAATGGTCCATTATCTGAAGATCTTTAATTTAGTGGTTAATAATGACACAATCCCTGCACCACAGAAAGGGAGGAGTCATTAAAAAATGAGGATTTTAGAAACTTGCAGTGACTTGCAGAAGTGGCCATGATGAAGGCTAACTGAGGGAATTGGGAATGGCCTCAGGTAGGAAATCTAACTGAATATAAACCTTAATAATGAGCAACTTTGCAATGAATAAAAGGGAAAGAGGTTCAACAAAATTTATTGGGACATGTTCCATTGAAGAAACATTTAGAAAAATTATATACAATATATTTTCCTCTCTTGGAATTTCAAATTGCACATCGGCAGCATATGATGGGTTCTGAGAAGTCCTGCAACCTTTTTAGTTTTAATAGGGCCCTTTTTTTTCCAAATTAGCAGAGACCTTGCCTTCCCTCCCTCACCTCCTCAGTTACCACCAATTAACATTAAGAAACCCATGCTGGGCTGGATACAGTGGCTCACTCCTGTCATCCCAGCACTGTGGGAGGCCACAGCAGGTGGATCAGTTGAGCCCAGGAGTTTGAGACCAGTCTGGGCAATGGGCGAAAACCCGTCTTTATAAAACACACACACACACACACACACACACACACACAAACACACACACACACACGCATTAGCTGGGCATAGGGGCACATACCTGTGGTCCTACCTACTTGAGAGACTGAGGTAGGAGGATGACTTGAGCCTGCGAGGTCGAGGCTGCAGTGAGTCATGATCATACCACTGCACTCTAGCCTCGGTGACAGAGTGGGACCCTGTCTAAAAAAAAAAAAAAAACAACCTTGCTGTCCTATGCGATGATGGAACACTTAGAGTTCTAAGGAAAGATCTGGGAATCAAAAGAGAGCAACTGAAAAAGTGTTCTCTGCATAAAACTACACCAAGCTGGCACATTTACCCTCTCATAACAAAGAATTGGTGCTTGTGTTCTCATTCTTCTGTTGAGTTTCCATATACGAAGTGACTTAGGCCCAAATGAAGTGAACATTTGTGTATAACTAGACACATTCTAAAAGTTTTTTAGTTTAGCAACTTAGGATAACATTTTTTCAGATTTTATATAAGTTTATCATTTTACATTAACATTAACAGACACTTCAGTGCCTCTGTTATTAGGACACTACTGGCTGCTGCAGTCAAGTGTAACAAGGTAAGAACAAATGAAGTTCATTGGCTTCTTATACAGGAAATAATTTAACTCCCATTTGAAGAGTTTCCAAACTTATGTTGGCCTATAAAATCTGCAATTTGGACTACCTCGTAAGATCTGGGACATGTTTACCCTTTTCAAAACTGAAGAAACCAAAGTACTGGGGAGAACTGAAAGGTCTTTGGACAATGAGAAGGAAAAGTATCCAAACACAGAGGGAGTTGTGTTTTCCTAAAGCCAGACGGTGTCTACATTTTAAAAGATGTGTTTAAAACCACGTGTAAATAAATTAATAGGTAGACAAGTTAATATTATAATGGCATGCAACCAGAACATTTTAAAATGTGTAACAAAGAAAGCTGAGGACAGAACAAGACAAAAGCCAGAAGCAAGTTTAAATATTTGAAAATTTTCGTAGTATAAATAAGACATTACAGGATTAAACAGAAAATATCTGTTTTATATTGGCTCGTTCTGAGTCTCTAGACATTATTTGTATTATATTTCATTATTTGTATTAAAGCTGTACTGGTAGTAATTCTTAAAACCTTGAAAAGTTAAAAGGTATCTTATTAGCTCATGTGCTACAGGAATTCCAGTAAGAAATTTCATCTTGAAAAATTCAGTTTTGCGGTCATAACTATAATCTTCTTGTCCTCAATGTCCAAATGGTAAAGAGTATTTTTTACCATTTGGGTATACCCAAACTAAGTGACAGAGGTTGGAATTCATTTTTTAGGCAGAGACAATGTCAGGTATCAGATACTCATTCACAAATGTCTAATCTAGTTGGGTTTTCTTCTTTTTCTTTTTCCTGGTTTTTGTTGTTGTTGTTGTTTGTTTGTTTGGTCTTTTTGTTGTTGTAATTTTCTAAGGATACATACTTCTGGCTTTATTGGATACATACCTCTGGCTTTATTTTGAAACAGCCAAGAAGAAATTGAGGGCAGGGTAAACGTTTTTCTTAAATTCCTGTGACCAACTCAAATAGAACCAACTCAAAATAGAGAATTTTAGCCATTTCTTCACGTAATTCAGGAGGGAGCAATGAACTCAAAAGATCTTTTCTCTGGGCAATATGTGTAACGTTTTGAGTGTCGAATTTCACTTGAACACTTAGAAGTGCAATTTGGCAAATTAGTTCTCCTGGCTTTTTCAGAGTATAGTACATGACCAGGTTACATTTTCACATGAAACACATTTCCTATTAGAATTTCACTTACTGGTTTATCCTGGGATTTTTTAAAATTTTATTTTATTTTAAGTTCCATGATACATGTGCAGGATGTGAAATACCATTTTACCCACCAATCCCATTACTGGGTGTATACCTAAAGGAATATAAATCATTCTAATATAAAGATACTTGCACATGTATGTTCATTGCAGCACTATTCACAATAGTAAAGACATGGAATCAACCCAACTGCTCATCGATGATAGACTAGATTTAAAAAAAATGTACATATACACCATAGGATACTATGCAGCCATAAAAGGGAATGAGATCATGTCCTTTGCATGGACATGGATGGAGCTGGAAGCCATTATCCTCAGCAAACTAACACAAGAACTGAGTACCCTGGGATTTTTTAATGTTCTCTAGAGATGTGTTGGAGCTTTTCCAGTCTGATGGTGAAAGAATATACTGAAAGGGAAATTAGAGATGAGAACTAAATTTTCTAGATACCTAAATTTAGTGACTGCCAGGAATGCAGGAAAGATTTCTGTTGTGAAACACAAGGACTGTGGCATCCTGGAGGATATCCTGAGTCAAGATACAAGGGAGGGAAAACAGCTCATTTATCATTCTGACATTCTGTGGAAGAGTAGAGGTGGTGTCTCTTTGAAGACCAAACCACAGAATTCTCTGTAGGGGCTTGAGACAACAAGTCAAGATCATGTCTCTTAATTGGCCCTTAGATTCTGGGTGGTGGGTTTATCCCAGAGAAAATGAGTGTCATCCATAAATATCTAGGTTAATTCCCAATTCCCTAGAAAGTCAAGTTTATCACCTAAAGAAATACCAAAGGAATAACAATGCTTTTTGGACATTTACTTTAGTGCTGGCTGGGTGCAGTGGCTTATACATATAATCCCAGGACTTTGGGAGGCTGAGGTAGCTGGATCATTTAAGTCCAGGAGTTTGAGACCAGCCTGGGCAACATGGTGAAAACCCCTCTCTACAAAAAAAAATACAAAAATTAGCCATGTGTGGTGGTGTGCACCTGTAGTCCCAGCTACTCAGGAGGCTGAGGTGGGGAGATCACCTGAGCCTGGGAGGTCGAGGCTGCAGTGAGTGGTGATGGCGCCACTACACTCCAGCCTGGGTAACAGAGTGAGACGCTATCTCAAAAAAAAAAAAAAAAGAAAAAGAAAATAAAATACTTTAGTGCCATGTGCTCATGTGCTGAATAGTTTCACAAGAATTTAGTTTTTTAAAAATGTACATCTCTGAGTTTTATAGACATGTTCATAGGAGGCTGCCATAGTGCTATGCTGAAGTATTTCACCAGAGTTTTAGGATTTTGTTTGCTTTCTGTCAAGTCACTTATGTAAAGATTCACCAGGCCTAGAAAAATACACTAAATATGAAAACACAAAATGGATTTAGGTAGGCAACTGATTTTCCTTTAACTTTTTATTTTAAAATAATTTCAAACATTTAGAGGAGGTGCTACAGTGTGCCAAGAACTCCTGTATAGCCTTTGTTCCTTATTTTTAAATATTTTTTAATTTTTTTTAATTTCTTGATATTATCATTCTCATTCTTTTTTCTAAATTGGGACAAACTTGAGAATAATTTTTGGACATCATGTCCTTTTACCCCCAAATCCTGCAATCGGGCCATTCTTTTACAAAACCACAGCACAATTTTCTAATTTAGGAAATTTAACATTGACAAAATGCTAGTATCTAATACATGACCTATTTAAAACTATTTAACATTTTCTCAAATTGTTCTACTAATGTCTTTTTTTTTTTTGAAACATAGTCTCGCTCTGTCACCCAGGCTGGAGTGCAGTGGCGCGATCTCAGCTCACTGCAGCCTCTGCCTCCTGGGTTCATGCAACTCTCCTGCCTCAGCCTCCGGAGTAGCTGGGATTACAGGGGGCGCACCACCACACCCAGCTAATTTTTTGTATTTCTAGTAGAGACAGGGTTTCACCATGTTGGTCAGGCTGGTCACAAACTCCTGACCTCAAGTGATCCACCCGCCTTGACCTCCCAAAGTGTTGGGATTACAGGCGTGAGCCACCGAGTCCGACCTATTAATGTCTTTTATGGTGTTTTCCCTCATGATCTAAAACTTAATTCTGAATCATGTATTACATTTAGTTACTATGGTTTCTGTTTGTCTTATTATTCCTTAATAATGACAATACAACTTGTAAGCACACCTAATATTCAATCAGGTTGCTAATACTGTCTTGGCTTGGGAAGGAAATGTAGGGGACACACAAAACTCAGAGAGTTACTGAGTTAACACGAATCTGCCAAAAGGAGGTGGATGGTTTTAGAGAGTAAATAGTTCAGTATATGATGCACAGAGTGTTATAAGATTGACATTCTCCATGATAAACCAGATGACAGTATTTATGCAGGCTGGAAAATGTTCCTTGTTTCTTGGACAATTGTAAAGAAAAGTTGAAAGTTCCCTTGAGGATCTTAGTGTCTGCTCTTGGTGTGTATTATTACAATATTGCCCTTTGTTAGTTCATTTCCTAGCTTATTTGAATATTTTTCCTTAATAACAGGTTGCCTACGTTCTGATATCATCTGGGTAGATACCTACATATGAATTAGTTACAAATCCTTTAGTCACATAAAACATTTTAAACGACTTTCCTTTAAAAGCCCAATTACGCTGGAAAGATCTTGATTTTTAGAGTCAAGTAGATGCTGCATTCTGATTCTGCCATGCACTAGTAGTATGGTCTTAGGTCACTTATTAAACCTTTCTCCTACAGTAATCACTCAGCAGATCAGGGTGGCTACTAATATTTGTGAAACAGTACAATGTTCCACATAATCACACGGGCCCTTGGAGCCCAGCAATCTGGTTTCCAATTCCTATTCTGCACTCAGTGGCTTTGAGATTTGGAAAAAATTATCCAATCTTCCTAAATTCCAGTTTTATTTTATGAAAAAAAAGAATTAATAATGATATCTATTTAATTGGAATATTCTATTAAACGAGACAACATTTGTAAAATGCTTGGCAGGCTTCTTAATACATAACAAGTGCCTGATACATGCTATCTAGCCACTAAATGGATGTCTGGGCACTGACAATCATTTCATCAAAAATAATATGTTTCCTGTACACACCAAGGTCTCCCTTTTGACCTTGACTTTGAATCTTCCTTCTACATCCTCTTTCTCTTGGTCTTCCTTTGTCCTAGCTGTTAGACCAATCTGTTACTCCTTCATAATTGTGATGCTTTGCCCATTCCTTCCATTCTTTTTTGTTGCTGTTGTTTAATCATTCCCTTCAGATAAAGGCTAAAATTCTCCATCAAAGAAATAACAGGGCGGAAAAGAATGTGAGCCAAAAACTCGGCTTAGAGTTGAGATTAGAAATTTAAATACATCTAATACCAAAGCAGGGCTAGTTCTAATTAAATGAACTCAACTGCCTTTCACCCCAGAGTTACCAGTCATCATGGCTAATCTTTACACTAATAGTCAGGGACAGCAGGACTAAGGGAACAACAAACAGAGGAGGCTGGTTTCAAATGCAGCATAGGAACCCACAATGATGTTGGTCACCCGATGACTGATTCGAAGACTCAGCCCACATGAATTCAATGGGAAGGATTAGTGGACGGAAAAGCACATGGCTTAGCATTTGTGCCCAATGCTCAGTCATCCAACATTCTTATAACCACAAAATGTCAGAACTAGGAAAGAACCTAGTGTTCTTCTAGCCCAATAACTTCATCTCACAGAGGCATAAAGAAATCAAGCGACACTTGAAAGGCTATTAAATTATCAGTGGCAGAGTTTAGTTAATACGCTTTGTCTTCTAACTCCTACTTCTGTACTATTGCCTTTATTCCATGTGGCACAGCAAACATTTAACTGATATTTGATTAAATAGGTAACATCCGTCGTTGCATTTTATTTGTATATATCTTATTTACTATATTTTATTTCTTTTGTCTAAAAAAGAAAAAGTTATATAATGACTATGCTCCATTCATTTGTATGTATTATATTTATTGAAATGTATCCCTTTTGTCTAAAAAGGAAAAGCTCTAAATGATAGCTTTTATAAGTCCTCAGCAGTGCAAATTAGTTTCAATCATCTGCAAAACAGTGTATTGATAATTTAGCTACAAAGGTAAAATTGCTAATTTAGATATGTAAAAATAAAAATATATTTATTTAACAGCCATTGAAGGGCCAAAATATTGTGGAAAAAATACGGAGAACTGCAAAAGGAATAATGGGCATTATGTTCTTGTTCTCTGCAAGCACAGTGCTGAGTCCTGCACAGAAGTCATTTGCTTCTGTGAAAGCAAATGAAAATCCTGCTCTTGTAATGTTTAAATATAATAGAGGAAATGAGAAACACACACACAATCATGGAATAAAAGACAGAATGCACAGAGTGTTATAAGATTGACAGCAATAAAAATCTGCAATTGTTTGGAGGGAGAAAAATGGCTCCTCCCTACAGTGACTTCCATGGACTAGGCAGTGTTTGGCCTCGCCTCTGACATGGAGAAGGACCAGAACATGTTCAGAACGTGTGCAGGCAGAAGGGACTTTCTGGCCTGAAAATGAATATAAGTGGAAAAAATCCAGGCTTATATGATGAAGGTTCTGTTTCATTGGAAGATAAGGCTGGACAGCATTTCAAGACTTTTACCTGTAAAATGAAGAAAGTACTACTGGTCTCACATAGCTATCGAGAGGAGAAAATGAGGTAACGCTTAAGTCTAGAGCTCTCAGATAACCTCTGTTGTCAAAACAGAGGAAACCTTGAATTCCAAGTGAAGCCATAAAAAATCAGACAAGGAGGAACTTTAAAAATGAATGGTAAATTCACTGGGGTTGAAATTTTTATTACATTTTTACTTTTAAATAATTGTAGATTCACATGTAATTGTTAGATATAATAGAAAGAGACTTCATGTACCCTTTACCCAGTTTCCCACAATGGTAACATCTTGTGAAACTCCAACACTGTATCACAACCAGAACATTGATGGGATTACAGCCAAGATATAGAACATTTCCATCATCACATGAACCCCTCATGTTGTCCTTTTATTGCCATGACTATCTCCCTCCCACTCTTACCCCTTCCTTAACTCCTGGCAATCTGTTCTCTATTTCTAGAATTTTGTCATTTGAAGAATCATATAGTGTGTAATTTTTTGTGATTGGCTTTTTTTCCCCCAGTAAGTATAATTCTCTGCAGATTCATCCAAGTTGTTGCACATATTGAATCATAACAAAGACTCACACATAATTGATTGCATTTTTCCACTTGCAATGGGAATTGTTTTGACAGGTTCTAAGACAGATATCTTTGGAGTCATGTTTATTTCTTTTCTTCTTTAATAACATCTGGGAGTAGCTGAAGTGTCTTACCATGCCCTAGTCAAGTATGTAAACAGAATGGCAATGCAAAGGTGGGCTAGTGGGAGGAGAATCTGTTGACAGAAACATGGAATATTCTATTTCCCTACTTCTGTAGGTGTCACTGAATCTCCTCTGAAGTTCTGAGTTATATTTGAGAAAACAGAAGGGACAGTTCTTGCAACTTCCTTGTTAAAAATGAAACAAAGCCTTGAAGGGTATGAAGTAGGGCCTCCATGTGAGAGAATGTACCTCGTGTTCTTAGACAGGCACAAATGGAGATTTGTGCTAGGGGATTTTCAACCTTACGAGTCTCCATTCATGAATCCTCCTCAGAAAGCCTGAGGCACAAAACGTGGCTTTTTCCTTAGGACTTTTAGACATATTAGTCCCCACCCTGCCAAACAGACTGGTCCCCACCAACATCTCCCACATCCAAAAGAAGTTATATTGTCCTCATATGAACTTGGCTCTGTCTTTACTCCCCCAGCTGCTGAGTTGGGCTAAGACTACCCCAGCCCTCAGCAGCACTCCAGGCCCCTTCCTGCTGAATGAAAGGGCCAATTTGGATTGGCCAATTTGGATTGTTCTTCTGGAACAATCCAGAAGAGCTGCATCCCTTACTGGACGTGAGTAAGCTCCAGGCACTATTCTAAGGGCACTCAAGCATTACCTCATTTTCTCCTCTCAACAACCATTTGAGACCAGCAGTACATTCTCCATTTCACAGATGAGGAAACTGAGGCTCAGAAAATTTAACCAACTTGACAAAGTTACAGGGCTAGCAATTAACAGCTTGGGAATTCAAAGCCAGGCAGTCTAACTATATAGTCACCCTCATTCTTAGACATTAAACTGTAATAACTGAATGTCAGGCCCAGTCAAGCAATTGCAAATATAGAATATCACTAGCAAAACTTAATTTTGTTCTTTTTCATTCATAGTTCGAGTCCTAAGAACATTTTGTTTTTTTGCATTCATGTTTCATAAAAGGTCACTGAGGATTTTCAGATTTCAAATATATTCTATTTTTCTCCTCTTTTTAATATTTAAATCTAGATCTCTTAGATAACCTCTGTTGGCAAAAA
The DNA here is from genome assembly GCF_037993035.2 of Macaca fascicularis. Classification (NCBI taxonomy): domain Eukaryota; kingdom Metazoa; phylum Chordata; class Mammalia; order Primates; family Cercopithecidae; genus Macaca; species Macaca fascicularis. The sequence continues at coordinate 103,584,001 of NC_088389.1, read as the reverse complement.
GATCCATAGACAGTGGCCTCGATGGAAGGTAATCCTCTGAAAATAAAACTGTTGGAGAAATCCTTTCATGTCTCTTTATTACCCATTTTCACAAAGGAACACATGAAGGAGATTGTCATCTCTCTTACACATTGGCCCTACCCAGCCAAAAATGTACCCAAGTGTTCCTCTGCAATGAAAACAGCGGTCTCCACAACTCTAGCGCCCAAGGTCTTAGGCCAAGTGAAGTGATTATGGGGTCTCTATAACATTTCAAGACTTTTAGGCTACTCTTAGTTAATTTTCAAGGATTGAATGATTTTATTAGGACTTACATCCTCCAAAAACCAAGAAAGTGCCAGTTTTTAGGCAATTCAAGTCTTCTGGAAAAGGGTGGAGGAAGAAGTCCTGAGATTTAAGAATTTTCTTATACTCAAACTATGACTAGGTGAAAAGTCAGGGTAGGGTTTGGGGGAAATAAGGAATGAAGGCATAAGATTTGAAGGCACAGATACTACAGGGGGAGGAAGCACTATATTTTATATATAGTGTACATATATAGTGTGTATATATATACACACTATAGTGTGTGTATGTATACACTATATCGTATAGTATATAATTTATTATACATAGGTGCTGCTTTAACATTTGAGTTAGTGAAGATCTCCACCCGAAGCCTTTCCTCCTGCCCTCTTTTTTCTATCCTTCTAGTCAGTTGGCACTCCCACATGTCCTGTAGCACACTCCGTTCATCTCTCACCTCGAACTTAACTGCTGTCAGCTGTAACTCTGTTTATCTGCCTGCTTCACACACTAGAACAGAGAAATGACAGCCCAAGACCTGAGACCACACTTTTATTTTATGCTCCTGGATTCGGCACGGAGTTTAGTACTTGTTAGCAGTTCTTTCCTTTATTTTATTTGTAGAGATTTAACTTAATTTAATTTGTAGAGATGAGGTCTCACTATGTTGCCCAGGCTGGTCCCAAGCTCCTGAGCTCAAGTGTTCCTCCCGCCTTGGCCTCCCAAAGTGATTGGATAACAGGTATGAGCCACTAAGTCTGACCTTATTAGCAGTTCTAATACAACTTATAGAGTGAATTTATACTCTGGCATCCTGGTCTTTTGAAAATTCTTGGTTACACATCCAAAAACTATTTTATATGTCAAGTATATATGTTGGATGTGCTGTGACTCTAATTTTTGCCATTTGTTCTTCTCAAACCTTTAAATCTAGAGATAATGAAACTATATGGATATCAACGATCAGGGAGTGGAGGCTAAGAAGGAGCCAGATCCACTGGATATCTTGGTGTCTTTCTTCTCATCATTGCACATAAAAGAAATACTACAGAGACATTTCAAAGAAGAGCTAACTTTAGCATCACACAGATTTGCTTCAAAGAACCAGCTCTTACTCTGATGTCAATAGCTGTGCTACTTTGGGTAAAATAGCAATTCTAGGTTTCTCTTTCTTTATCTTGTCAGTGAAATGGGGATACAATAGTGAAAATTTCAGAGGGTTGTGAGAATTAATCTATGTAAGTATTTAATTGATGTAACTAACTTGAAAGAATATAACTAACTTGGCACATAGTATGACTCGTAAAAGTTGGCTGCTCGATCATTCATGATAGTAACATTGCTGCATAGTACATGGCAATTTCACACACATTATTTATTTGATTCTTGTAACCATCTCATGGGTTGAGCCGGGAAGGTCGTGTTATCACACTGGATATATGAGAAATTTTAAGTTCTAAAAGATTTACTGACTTGCTTAAGTTCACCCAGAAAAGAAGTGATGGTACAAAGATTGTGCTGGAACCTTCTGATTTTATTACTCCAGGCTGCTAGCAGTGCCCTCACAGCTCTCACTATGCTTTTCAAGTCAGAGCATACCAGGGAAGCAGCTATGGCAAAGAACAGCAGTTCAGTGGTGGGGAAGAGGAGGCTGAAGAAAAGTAAGAAGGAAGGTGGTACGGAGGGAGGGTGACATTTCTCTTTCATATTGCCCCTCAATTTCAAAGGAAGGTTGCAAGGGGAAGAAATGCAGATAAGGAATACTGCACTTACTGATAACAGAATGAAGACTGAGTAACATCAATCCCAAAAGGATGCTCTCTTTTCATAAGATCTGTTTTCCATTCAGAAATCCATGGTTTGACCTTCTAATGCTTGTGTGTTCCTTTACAATTTTTAATACTAAGTCGAGCATAGAACAGGATGGGTAGAGACAGTGCAAAAATGGAAGGAGTAGGTTGGAGAGTACACTTACACATCACTCAGAATGCTCCCTGCTTGGGGCCTGAGAATCGGATCCCAACTCTCTTTATATCTAACAGATGAACAAAAGCCTCAAAATAAAATCTGAATGGTGATGGAGGTGGGGCGCTACAGAAATTTCTGAAGCTTTCATGCAAACAAATATTGGAAGTAAAAGAATCATTATGAAAGGGCCAGAAAGCTTCCCTAGAGCAAGATTTGTAGCACTGGACATTCTGAAAGGTAAAGGCTCTGAACCTTGCAAATCTAGGCACCTTTGCGTATAACTGAAACTGAGAGGTATGTCATATCCTACCCCCAGGCAGAAAGGGCTGGGGACAGATGAAAATGCTTAGCTACAACCTGCCTTTGAGATAATTGCATGTTCCAAACAACATCAAACAAAAAGACAGTCCTGACTTTATTGGCATGAAGTGCTATTAGGTTGTCAAGAATCCTGTCATCTCAAACTGCAAGAATAGTCAGAAAATGACTTTCTGTGCAGGGGATAGTAAGGGATTGCAGAACATTTTACCCAAAGTTGCATTATCACTTTTTTTCTCTCCAATCTTTTTGAGTCACATTCTGGAAGAAAATAAACCAGGTAAGATTTTCCCACAAGGCAGATGGTACAATTTGAAGAAAAAGGTGTGTTTTGTGGGGCTTATGAAAGTTCCATCTGAACTTCCCCTGATCCATAAGATTTTTAGAAGCAAAGAAATGTAGGCAGTTATGCCATGATTATATCCAGCATGTAAAAGAGAAGCACTGAAATTACGTTTCTGTAAATCACTTGCATTTCAATGAACTTTCCAGGGCATTTTGGTTGTGGCAGGTTGTTTGCCATAGATTTAAAGAGAAAGTCAGAATAAATGACCCCATAGTCAAACTCCTCCCTCTAGAGACAGACAAAACTTTTCTATGCCTGCCATAGGGATCTAAATTGAAAAGGATCTAGTACACATTTTAGCCTGGACCTACAAATATATGGATAGTGAGGCCCCAAGGGGTTAAGTGGTATGGCTCCTGTCACATAGCTACTTAGAGGCAATGTCATGACTAGAATTCAGGATTGTGGATTTTTAGATTCAGACTTTTCCCAAGATCACGCTACTTGTCACTTTTAAAATATTTGCATCTTCAGATTAGAAATGACCCAAGAGTTTCCAGTACACATATTATTGATAGTTGTTTTATCTTGTCAGTTTAGCATGTGTCTGGGGAATTAGTTTTTTACCATTCTCACTCCATATGGTTTGGGAAAGTCAGAATCCTTCTCTAACTTCAGGACAAATGATTCATATCTGGCAAATCTGAGTTCTTATCTCTCTGGGATTGAGGACTGGTATAGGGTTGGGCACATAACCACAGCTCAGCTAGTCAGAACACACTATTCAAGACTATTACTGGAACTAGCAAGAATGATTGCTAATACATCCGGCATATAGAACAAATGAGACCCAAAGGTTCTAGTTAATATACAGCTTTATTCTTATCTACTGTTGTCCCATGAAAATATATTTAGTGGGAGAAGTACTTCTGACCCTGCATTAAAATTCCCACAGACTTACAAATTTCTTTTCACTCTAGGCAAATAAAAAGTTCTTTATACCTTTGTTGACTAAAAAAAAAAATTCTGTAAAATATTTGAAGAAATTTATTCTCAGCCAAATGTGAAGACCATGGTCCATGACACAGCCTCAAGAGGCCCTGAGAACATGTGTCCCAGGTGATTGGGTTACAGCTTGGTTTTATACATTTTATGGAGATAAGACAGTAATCAATACAGGTGAGGTATACATTGGTTTGGTCTGGAAAGGCAGGACAATTTGATGGAGGGGGGGGGGCGTTGCTTACAGGTCAATTTGAAGATTAGGTAAATTCAAAGATTTTATGATTGGCATTTGGTTGAAAGAGTTGAGTCATTATCTAAATACATGAAGTCAGCAGAAAGAAATGCTTGAGGCTAACACAAAGGGAGTGGTGGAAGCCAAGGTTTTGTTATGTAGATAAAGCCTCCAGTTAGTAGACTTCAGAGAAAATAGATGATGAATGTTTCTTATCAGGCATTAAAAGGTATCAGACTCTTAGATAAATATTTCCCAAATCAAGAAAAGACCTGAAAAGGAAAAGAAATTCTCTACAGAATGTAGATTTTCCCCACAAGAGACACCTGTGCAGGACTGTATTAGTCCATTCTCACACTGCTGATAAAGACATACTCAAGACTGGGTTTATAAAGAAAAGAGACTTAATTGACTCACAGTTCAGCATGCCTGGGGAGGCCTCAGGAAACTTACAATCATGGCAGAAGGGGAAGCAAACATGTCCTTCTTCACATGACAGCAAGAAGGAAAAGAATGAGTGCCCAGCAAAGGGAGAAGCCCCCCATAAAACCATCAGATCTCATCAGAACTCACTATCATGAGAACAGGATGGGGGAAACCACCCTCATGATTCAATTATCTCCACCTGGTCCCTCTCATGACACATGGGGATTATGGGAACTACAATTTAAGATGATATTTAGGTGGGGACACAGCCAAATCATATCATTCTATCCCTGGCCCCTCCCAAATCTCATGCCCTTACAATTTAAAACATAATCATGCCCTTCCAAAAGTTCCCCGAAGTTTTAACTCATTCCAGCATTAATTCAAAAGTACAAGTCCAAAGTCTGATCTGAGACAAGGCAAGTCCCTTCTACTTGTGAGCCTGTAAAATCAAAAGCAAGTTAGTTTATTTCTAGATACAATGGGGGTGCAACTGGCATTGGATAAATCACCCACTCCAAATGGGAGAAATTGGCCAAAACAAAGGAACCACAGGCCCAATGCAAGTATGAAATCTAATAGGACAATCATTCAGCCTTAAAGTTCCAAAATGATCTCTTTTAATGCCATGTCTCACATCCAGATCACACTGATGCAAGAGGTAGGCTCCCACAGCATTGGGCAGCTCTGCCCCTGTGGCTCTGCAGGGTATAGCTCCCCTCCTGGCTGCTTTTATGGACTGGCATTGAGTGCCTGCAGCTTTTCCAGGGGCACGACACAAACTGTTAGTGAATCTACCATTCTGGGGTCTGGAGGATGGTGGTCCTCTTCTAACAGGTCAACTAGGTTGTGCCTCAGTAGGTACTCTGTTTGGAGGCTCCAACTCCACACTTACCTTGCGCACTGCCCCAGCAGAGGTTCTCCATGAGGGCCCTGCCCCTGCAGCAAACTTCTCCCAGTGCATCCAGGTGTTTCCATACATCCTCTGAGATCTAGTTGGAGGTTCCCAAACCTCAATTATTGATTTCTGTGCACTGGCAGGCTCAACACCACATGAAAGTTGCACCTTCTGTAGCAACAGCCTGAGCTGTACCTTGGCCCTTTTTAGTCATGACTAGAGCAGCTGGGATTCAGGGCACCAAGTCCCTAGGCTGCATACAGCATGGGCACCTTGGGCCTGGCCCATTAAACCACTTTTTCCTCCTAGGCCTCCAGGCCTGTGATGGGATGGGCTGCCACAAAGTTCTCTAACATGCCCTGGAGACATTTTCCCCATTGTCTTGAGGATTAACATTGGGCAACTTGTTACTTATGCAAATTTCTGCAGCCATCTTGAATTTCTCCTCAGAAAATGGGACTTTTTTTCTACTGCATTGTCAGACTGCAAATTTTCCAAACTTTTATGTTCTGCTTCCCTTATAAAACTGAATACCCTTAACAGCACTCAAGTCACCTCTTGAATGATTTGTCATTTAGAAATTTCTTCCACCAGATACACTAAATCATCTCTCTTAAGTTCAAGTTCCACAAATCTCTAGGGCAGTGGCAAAATGCTGCCAGTCTCTTTGCTAAAACATAACAAGAGCCACCTTTGCTCCAGTTCCCAAGAAGTTCCTCATCTCCATCTGAGACCACTTCACCCTGGACCTTATTGTTCATATCACTTTCAGCATTTTTGTCAAAACCATTCAACAAGTCTCTAGGAAGTTTCAAACTTTCCCACATCTTCCTATCTTCTTCTGAGCCCTCCAAAACATTCCAACTTCTGCCTGCTACCCAGTTCCAAAGTCACTTCCACATTTTCAGGTATCTTTTTAGCAATGTCCCAATCCTGGTATCAATTTACTGTATTAATCTATATTAATGCTGCTGATGAAGACATACCTGTGACTGGGCAATTTACAAAAGAAAGAGGTTTATTGGGCTTATAGTTACACAAGGCTGAAGAGGTCTCACAATCATGGTGGAAGGCAAGAAGGAGCAAGTCACATCTTATATGGATGGCGGCACACAGAGAGAGAGATTGTGCAGAGAAACTCCTGTTTTTAAAATTATCAGATCTCATGAGACCCATTTACTACCACGAGAACAGCATGGGAAAGACCTGACCCCGTGATTCAATCATCTCCTGCTAGCTCCCTCCCACAGCAAGTGGGAATTATGAGAGTTCCATGATGAGATTTAGGTGGGGACACAGAGCCAAATCATATCAGAGCTCATACACGGCAAAAGAAACAGTCAGCAGAGTAAACAGACAACCCACAGAGTGGGAGAAAATCTTCACAATCTAACATATCTGATAAAGGACTAATATCCAGAATCTACAATGAACTCAAACAAATCAGTAAGAAAAGAACAAACAATCCCATCACAAAGTGGGCTAAGGATGTAAATAGACAATTCTCAAAAAAAGATATTCAAATAGCCAACAAACATACGAAAAAAATGCTCAATATCACTAATGATCAGGGAAATGCAAATCAAAACCACAATGTGATACCGCCTTACTTCTGCAAGAATGGCCATAATATTTTAGAAAATCAAAAAACAGTAGATGTTGGCATGGATGCAGTGATTAGGGAATATTTCTACACTGCTGATGGAGATGTAAACTAGTACAGCCACTATGGAAAACAGTGTGGATATTCCTTAAAGAACCGAAAGTGGAACTACCATTTGATCCAGCAATCCCACTGCTGGGTATCTACCCAGAGGAAAAGAAGTCATTATATGAAAAATATACTTGCACATGCCTGTTTATAGCAGCATAATTCACAATTGCAAAATCATGGAACCAACCCAAATGCCCATCAATCAACAAGCAGATAAAGAAACTGTGATATACATATATGATGGAATACTACACAGCCATAAAAAAGAATTAATTCACAGCACTTGCAGTGACCTGAATGAGATTAGAGACTATTATTCTGAGTGAAGTAACTCAGGAATGGAAAACTGAACATTGTATGTTCTCACTGATATGTGAGAGCTAAGTTATAAGAATGCAAAGGCAGAAGAATAATACAATGGACTTTGGGGACTTGGGCAGAAGAGTGGGAGGGAGGCAAGGGATAAAAGACTCCAAATATGGTGCAGTGTATACTGCTTGAGTGATGGGTGCATCAAAATCTCACAAATCAGCACTGAAGAACTTACTCATGTAACCAAATACCACCTGTGTCCCAATAACTTATGGAAAAATAAGAAAAAAAGAAAAACAATTTAAAAGACATAATACGGTATTTAAAATACCAAGTCTCATTTATGAGTCAAGATTCACCTTTCTTCAGAGGTACAGCTATTTGTTCTCCCGTAACTGAAGCTTATAACAGACAAAGACTTACAGCATGAAAAAGACTGAAAACTTGTCTTTATTTCTTATTTCTCTCTTTTCCCAACTTACACCTTTACTTCCTTCTTCCCCACCTGGCTAAGCAAATTTCTGCCCATTCGGGGTCAAATCTAAGGTAGAGGAAGAGTCAGCTGGGAGGGGAGGAAGTAGTGAGGTGGCAGAAAGTTTTTACTTGACTGGGACTGTTGTGGTCTGGCCTTATGCACTCTGCTTGACTTGCTCTCTTGGGCAATTTCGTAGGTTTCTTGGAGATCTCCAGTCTTGGGATTCTCATACCATTCATGCCCTCAACCAGACGAATATTTCTTTATTAAGCCGCGAAGCTTATTCCTACCACAGCCATAAAACATCTGCACTTCAGTCTTTCTATTTGACAAGATCTAAGACAGCAACCCTGACAGCCCTCTCATAGATATTTCCCATACCCAGTCTGTTATAAGTTAAATTGCATCCCCTCAAAAGTCATATGTTGAAGTACTAACCCCCTGCACCTCAGAATGTGATAGTATTCATTCGAAGATAAGGCCCTTAAAAAGGTAATTAAGATAAAATGAGGGGATATGGCTAAACCCTAATCCAACAGAGCTGACATTCATAGAGGAAGAGATTAGGTCCCAGATACGTGTATGTGTACACAGAGGAAATACTTTGTGAGGACACAGCAAGAAGGTGGTCCTCTATAAACCAAGAAAAGAGTCTTCAAAGAAACCAAACCTGCTAACACATTGATCATGGACTTCCAGCCTGCAGAATTGTGAGAAAATTAATTTCTGATGTTTAAGCCACCCGGTCTGATATATTTTATTATGGCAACTCTAGCAAATGAATACATGGTCTAAGGTAAGCACACGGGGATCACTCTTAATGTCAAACTTTGGAAGTGCAAGCCTGACAGCAGCAAATCCCTGTCACTCTACTTGTAGGGTATCCAATCAAGGTTTCTCTCATCTGCTAGATTTCTCAGGAGTGGATCAAATACTAGCTAACTGCAGGGGAACCAATTGTAGGGGGCACACATCAAGCTCTCAGAGTAAATCCTTTAAACTTCTCCACCCACCCCTTCTCAAGAATAGTTTTGTTCAAATAAATCCTTCTCCTGATTCATCCTTAATATCACCCAAGCTAATCTTTCAATAAAGGTGAAAGAATTGTATGGTTTGTTTTTGGTTAACTTTTATAAATTCTACATATGGTTTAGCACCTCCTTTGTAATAACAGATGAACCTCAGTGACTCAGCTGAAACTTTTATTTACCAGCCATACCTAAATATGTTCTATCTTTACACATTTCAGTTAAGTGAGCTAACTTCAGAGCCAGTGTTTTTATTGCTTACATCCTCATTTCTAAAGTTCCAACTGAAATAAAGCAAATATATTGGCAAGGAGCTTTTCGAGTGTTTTATTACTGATTGCTTTAGTCTCATTATCCTGTAACAAAACTGGCTGTAGCAGTCACATTATCTGGGGATCTGGGTGTGGTAGGGTAGACCTACAGTCTTCATTACTCAGAGGGTGGGGCAGAAATATTCCTGAGAGCTCAGGGGACCCTCTAGGTGTGGATGCTTGATTAAGGAGGGTGAAAAGCAGTCTAAAGTATAACAACGACCATAGCCAAGAACCTTTGAGCTTTGACTGTTGCAAATTTCCTGTGTGACTAAGTTATTCGAATATTGTGCTTCACAATAATCTAATCAGTCTTCATTTATTGACAATACTTTCGCTGTAATATATTTTATTTCTAAATGTGATTTTCCATTCTGTTATGGTCTGTTATCCCAAGTGAGTCTCTCAATAACTCTTACCTGGAATTCAATATATTTAGACAAATGCACATTTCTTTATACACGTAATTTTGCATACAATTGCATAAGGCTTACTATCCTCTAAAATCCATCTGTGGGTCTTATGAGTGAAGAACTTCTCTTTTGTAGACACTAAATTGGCTTTGACTGACATCTTGAGCAAGGCAAGATTATATTCAGTATTTTTTAAAATCACTTTATATTTTTGTATTATTTTATATGCTTAAATTTAAGATGTTATTAAAACATTTTATTAAGTGCTTATTTTACACCAGGAACTAGGCAAAGCACTTTGACTTTGCATAAATGATCTCGTTTGTTCTTACCACAATCTTCTGAAGTACACCTGAAGTAAACAACAATAAAAATATGAAGTGCATATTTGTATTCCCGTTTTACAGATGAGGAAACAAGTTTAGTGGTATTGTGTGAAGTCCACTTCACAGTCTGTGGCGACCTGGACTAAAACTCGCGTCCATCTCTTAAGGATGACATTTCATTGCCTGTGGGCTTTATCTTAACAGCATATTCCTAATCTCCTTGATTTAGTCAGAATAGGCTATGTATCATGTGCAGTAACAGAAGATAAACCTCCAAATTTCAGTGGCTTTGCACATTGAAGGTTTATTACTCTTTCACATAAAAGCTCATGTGGGGACTATGCCTTTCCTGCATCTTACAGCTATGCCATCCAGAACGTGTGGCCTTAAAAGTCGATGCTTCAAGTGGAGGGGAGAGAAATGGAAGAAGCACACCAGCCTTTACCTGCCTCAGCCCAGATGTAATAGATTATACATACAATTTGGCTTACGGAACCTTAGGAAATTTTATCAACTTTATAACTCTTGCTACCATCACAGGACAATGCATTCTATTTCAATGCCAGCTCAAAGAAATATATTTTCCTAAATGTTATATAAGCTCAGCCATTTTTTTCTGTATAATATTTTTCAATCTTTTCACCTCTATAGCAACCCACATCTCATGACCTACAGACAGAATTGTTATCAGAGGTGTGAGAAAAGGAAAGTTTTCGGTGGTTGATTCTAATTTGGGCACAATGGATATTCACTTCTTCTTCTTGTGAATATTTGGCTTCTTGTAAGGTATGATATCTGCAATGAACCCAAGAGACACTTGTGTGCTTCTGCCACCTCAGTGCCAAATGAGACACCTAAATCTGTGAATAACCATCCCCATGTCCAGCATCTACACATCAAAATCACAAGATTCTATAAATCCACCAAAGCAATTTGAGAAAAAGTTAAACCTCTGTAACAATACACCTGGACAGCAACCACAAAAAGATACTACAAAAAGCCCAAAGGTAAAAACAAAATATAAAAGCGATCAAATGGTCCTATAATTCAATAAGAAAATACCTGATGTTGGAAAACTGCCTTGCCCAAATATAAGCGAGAGAGAAAGACAAGCTGCTACTTTGGAAATGCTTTGCCTGTATTAATCATGACAATTCTATTGGGATTTTTATCCCACTGCCTTTTGTTTTTTTCTTCCCAGTCCTACTAAATGACAGCTATATTTATTGAGCAATAGGCATGGAATTAGGGTGTGTGGGGTGGGGGCGGGGGTGTGTGGATATGTATTCCACACAATTTCTCAGTGTCCTAGTAACATGGTAGATGTCCTCAGATCAAAGAATCTCCATTTGAAGATTCAGTGAAGGAAACTTAAGTTTAAGGAGTGTAAGTTATTCCTTCATAAACCTATTAAGTTGTGAAGCTAACATTCAAATCCTGTTTGGAATCACCTCAAAGGAAGCCAACTTCACCAAATTCAAAAGGAGTGCACAAGACCTCCTGCAACTCTTCTTAAAGCATTTAAAATAGACACATCTGACTCTTCTCCATTTGGAACAGTCAATATATGGCAGAAATAACCAAGGAGAATGGGGAGACACGAGCCTTGAGGTTTTTTTTTTTCTCTTTGTTAGAGTCTTGAATGACAATCCGGCCAGGTTACCAAGGATCACACAATGTACTCTTCGTGTTCTTGCATGCTTTCACTTCACCAACTAATTCAGTCATTTATCTTTTGGTGGGTTTGTTTGTTAATTTACTAACTCAATTTTTTTTCTTTTATTGTTTTCCCTACTTCTGAATGCTCTGATGTTTGCTGCTTCCTTAGACAAACCTCCACACCCAGAGGGACTATATTCAAAAGAGGATTCCTTCCCAGTTCTCTGAGTAATGAGACCCACCCCACCACACCCAGTTCTCCACTTACTGTGACCACTGCTAGTTTTATCACAGGACCATAAGGCAAAACCAACTGACAATAAAACACGTGAAAAAAATTGTTTCATCAACAGATCAGTTTTATTTCAATGGCAATTTTGCAAAGGGAAGAAGTAGGCTTGAACTCCTGAAGGCTCTAAAGGTAGAAAGCTCTGAGTTCAAATCCTAGTTCTACCAAGTCTCATTGTGGGATCTTGAGCAAACTGTTTAAATACAAGGTTGTCACTTGTAATGGGAGGATAAAGATGGAACCCAGCCCATAGGTTGAAAGAGGGTTCTACGGCATCATGTAAAATACTTAGAACACATGACAAGACACATATCAGTCACTGTTAGGCTCCAGTGAGAGGAGGAGGTGGAGATATACAGAGCAGATTGATGTTAAGGGTAGCGATTGGGTTACTCTTGAGGGAATGTAGGGGAGAAAACTTATCCTTTTCTTCTGCCCATATTGGGTTCATTGGCTGGCACCCCTGTAACAAAAGACAGATTACAAAGAGAAAAGCATGCATACTTAAGTTTTATGTAACAAGGGAGGCTTTGTTAGGAAGTGAAGACCCAAATAAATAGTTAAACCTGAATGTTTTGTAGTGAGGTGGATGAAGAATGGAGAGTTGTAGGAAAATATAAGAGGAGGAAAATAAAGAGTATGAACTAAGAGTAATAAGCTGGGGGAAAAGCAAGACCTGTTCATTCAGATTCCTCTTGGTGTCCCTCGTCTTGGAGTCAAGGATGTTCCTTTCCTCCCGGTATAAGAAGGGCATTTCTCATATGAAGGTCTTAGGACCTGCTTCAGGGGAGAAGGAAGGGGAAAGGTCAGAGAGACCCTCTTGCACATGTTGCTTCTCAATTTCCTTCAGCCTAAAATATTCAATATGCCAAGGTGCCATGTTTTAGGGTAGGCTGTCCTGAACCCCCTGAAGGACATGGAGTGAGGGAAATAGAGTGATTCCCAGTACGACTGCTCCAAACTGATTTGGAAAGTCGGGCCTTGCTGTGTATCCCCTAAAACTGGTAGTCTCCTTGTAGAGAAGAGACATTCAGCATCTCTACCATAAAATGAAGTAAAAGTTTGTCAATTGCTCCTTGCTCACTTTTTTCCTGTATGAACAAGACTTACCAAAAATCCCTGAATCTTTCTGGCTGGATATTTTTTGTTTGACAAATTTTGGACCAAACTCACTCTTTCATCCAAATTTAGTAGCTTGCAAAACCCAGGCTACATTCATGATAGAAAGCGCTTGAGGGCTTGAGGGTTTGAAGCCTTCATAGCTTCACGCTTTATTCTCATCTTTCTAAGTCCAAGGCTACATGCAGCAACAATCCTGAGCTAGGATGTTCAGAGGACCATCCTTTCATACTGCTGGAGAAAGTGACTTTCCCATGTTTGTCATTGCTGGGTCATGATAGCCAGCTTGGGCTTTTGCCCATACAACTGCTCACTGCTTGTGCTTGACCACTTGCCCTCTTCTCCAAGGCTGTGATTTGCCCAATCGACACCCTGCTTAATTTAGGCCCCACTGAAGTGACAGCTTCACATGGAACTACTCTCTCTTTGTGTTATGGCTTTTTAAGCTCAATCTTGATGTGCTGACTTCTGAGAGAGTCTCATTCTTTAACAGGCTATAAGCCGCCATGTTTAAAGTAATAACTGCTGGTTCTTGTTTTGCAAACTGCCCCCTCATAGCTCTCCAAATGGAGCAGGGTAGGGAGTGTGTGTGAGGCAAGGCAAGGTGTGAGCAGACCAGCTGAGGGGAGCCCCCTCTTCCTCCCTCCGTCCCAATCAGAACGGCTCCTTCTTTATCTGTTTACATATTGTGCTTCCAAACAGGTTTTTAGTTGAAAGGGAGTAATAGAAAAGATTGACTACTTCTGGCCTGAACTGACTCCCCTATTAAATAGGCCTAAAAGTTTCAGAGTGGTATGACTTGGTGCTCTGGGGAATCCTTTGCCTACCAACATTGTTTCTCAAATGGGAGGCCATGAATTTGGCTTCACCCCATCTTCCTTTATTCAAAAGGTGATTACTAAGAATAGATTCCATGGAAGTGAATCTAAGCATAACAGGACACCTCCAAACAAGAATGAGTAATATAGATCCACCTTATGCTTCGTGAATGTCTTAATCCTGGATTCCAGGTGCCAGATTTAGACCTCCAAGATCCTGTAAAAAGTATCTTCCAGGAGGTTTTATGGGTCTCATATCTGCCTTGGCAGCCCAGAAATCCCCGAGGCAGGCTTGCTCTATATGTTAGACTCTGAAAAACCCTCAGGGTTATGAAAAACAACTTGGTCATGCCATTTAGTAAATGTAACACTAAGCAGATGTTTTCCCCATTCACCAATAGATTATCACATTTTTTAAATCTCCCATTTCTCTCAAAGAAGGATAGGCCCCATGGAAGAGGTAATAAGTTCAATTTCATACTTCACTACAATTACGAAAAAAGAGGGAGAGGGCATGCAGAGTGATAGCTTAATAAAATTAATAAGCACATGACCTTTTCCTGATTTCTGCCCGTCCATTCCCTCAACACAGATAAATTCCAGTGATTTTCTGGTTTTTTTTAGAGATAGGTTTTCACTCTGTCACCCAGGCTGGAGTGAAGTGGCATGACCTTGGCTCACTGCAGCCTCGAACTCTTGGGCTCCAGTCATCCTCACACCTCAGCCTCCTGAATAGCTGGGACTACAGGCACATGCCACCACACTAGGCTAACTTTTGTATTAATTTGTAGAGATGGGGTTCACTATGTTGTGCAGGATAGTCTCAGACTCCTATACTCCAGCAATTCTTATGTCCTGACCCTCCAGCACGCCAGGATTACTGGTGTGAGCCACGACACCCAGCTGCCGGCAATGTTAATGAGCCCTCAATAGACCACTAGTCTCCTCTACCTTCAAGTCACCCTGATTTTAGCAATGGTTCTCAATTATCCAGGGATTGGGAAGAAGGTTAAACAATTGGCAACGTCTGAAGACATTTTTGGTGGCCACAATTGGATGAGGAATGCTATTGGCATTTAGTGGGTCAAGGCCAGGGATGCTGCAAAAACATCCTCTAAAGCACAGGACTGTCCCAAACAACAAAGACTTATTTGGCCCAAAATTTCACTAGTGCCAAAGTTAAGAAACCTTGTTTTAAAGGAAAGAAGCCTGAAAGGTGGTTTCTATGGCCATGTGCTGTCAAGTTCGACTTTAATTACGAAGTTGTTCACCCTCTACATGCATAAATTTGACTTTCTTCATAAAGACTTTCATAATGAATCTCAGCCAGAACAAGCCATTGTTCCTTTCACTGGATTTCATAGAACTTTTAAAGTGATTAATGTTAGTATTATAATCATTATTATCTTCATTGAATGCTAAATATTTTACATAGTCATTTATTCTAAAACCTTTTTGTATACCTTTAACCTTTTTCTTATGCCTGCTATGTATGAGAAAAAGTACTCAGAGATGGGACTATAGAGATCCAGATGATGAGTTTCCTGATCTTAAGAAGCTTAAGGCCTAGAGGCAAATAGATACTGTATTAGTTTACTATGGCTGCAGTAACAAATTGCCACAAATTGGATGGCTCAAATAGAAATTTATTGTCTCTCAGTCCTGGAGGCTGGAAGTTCAAGATCAAGGTGTTGATAGGGTTAGTTCCTCCAGAGGGCTGTGAGGGAGAATTGGTTCCAGGACCCCTCCTAGCTTCTGGTGGTTCACTGGCAAGCTTTTGTGTTCCTTGGCTTATGAAAGCATCACCCCAATCTTTGCCTTCTTCTAAGGCCACAGTCATATTGGATTGGGGCCTACCCTAACAACTTCATCTAATCTTAACTAATATCATCTGCAATGGTCCTGTTTCCAAATATGGTCACATTCTGAGGTGCTAGGGTATAAGAATTCAGCATATGATTTTGGAAGAGGATGCACAATTTATTTATTTATTTATGTTTAATTTTTAATTTTATTTTGTTTTTCCATAAGTTATTGGGGTACAGGTAGTATTTGGTTACATGAGTAAGTTCTTTAGTGGTGATCTGTGAGATTTTGGTGCACCCATCACCCAAGCAGTATACACTGAACCATATTTGTAGTCCTTTATCCGTCACCCCCTCTCACTCTTCCCTTCAAGTCCTCAAAGTCCATTGTATCATTCTTATGCCTTTGCGTCCTCATAGCTTAGCTCTCACAAATCAGTGAGAACATATGATCTTTTGTTTTCCATTCCTGAGTTGCTTCACTTAGAATAATAGTCTCTAATCTCATCCAGGTCACTACAAATGCTGTTAATTCATTCCTTTTTATGGCTGAGTGGTAGTCCATTGTGTATATATATATATCACAGTTTCTTTATCCACTCATTGATTGATGGGCCTTTGGATTGGTTCTGCAATGCAATTATGAGTTGTGCTGCTATAAACATGCATGTGCAATTATCTTTTTCTACTAATGACTTCTTTTCCTCTGGGTAGATAGCCAGTAGTGGGATTGCTGGATCAAATGGTAGTTCTATTCTTAGTTCTTTAAGGACTCTCCACACTGTTTTCCATAGTGGCTGTACTAGTTTACATTCCTATCAGCGGTGTAGATAGGAATATAGTGGTGTAGATAGCGGTGGATCACTGCATCCACCACAACATCTACTGTTTTTTAGTTTTTTTATTATGGTGATTCTTGCAGAAGTAAGGTAGTATCACATTGTGGTTTTGATTTGCATTTCCCTGATCATTAGTGATGTTGAGCATTTTTTCATGTTTGTTGGCCATTCGCATATTTTCTTTTGAGAATTGTCTATTCATGTCCTTAGCCCACTTTTTGATGGGATTGTTTGTTTTTTTCTTACTGACTTGTTTGAGTTTGTTGTAGATTCTGGATATTAGTCCTTTGTCAGTGTATAGATTGTGAAGATTTTCTCCCACTCTATGGGCTGTCTGTTTACTCTGCTGACTGTTCCTTTTGCCATGCAAAAGCTCTTTAGTTTAATTAGGTCCTAGCTATTTATCTTTGTTTTTATTGCATTTGCTTTTGGGTTCTTGGTCATGAAATCCTTGCCTAAGCCAATGCCCAGAAGGGTTTTTCCAATGCTATCTTCTAGAATTTTTATAGTTTCAGGTCTTAGGTTTAAGTCGTTAATCCATCTTGAGTTGATTTTTGTATAAGACAAGAGATGAGGATCCAGTTTCATTCTCCTACATGTGTCTAGCCAATTATTCCCAGCACCATATGTTGAAAAGGATGTCCTTCCCCCACTTTATGTTTTTATTTGCTTTGTTGAAGATCAGTTGGCTGCTAAGTATTTGGGTTTATTTCTGGGTGCTCTATTCTGTTTCATTATGCCTATTTTATACCAGTACCATGCTGCTTTGGTGACTATGGCCTTATAGTATAGTTTGAAATCAGATAGTGTGATGCTTCCAGATTTATTCGTTTTGCTTAGTCTTGCTTTGGCCGTGCAGGCTCTTTCTTGGTTCCATATGAGTTTTAGAATTGTTTTTTCTAACTCTGTGAAGAATTATGGTAGTATTTTGATGAGGATTGTGATGAATTTGTAGATTGCTTTTGGCAGTATGGTCATTTTCACAATATTGATTCTACCCATCTGTGAGCATGGGATGTGTTTCCATTTGTCTATGTCATCTATGATTTCTTTCAGCAGTGTTTGTAGTTTTCCTTGTAGAGGTCTTTTGACTCTTTGGTGAGGTATATTCCTAAGTTTGCTGTTGTTGTTGTTGTTTTGCAGCAATTGTAAAAAGGAGTTGAGTTCTTTATTTGATTCCCCACTTGGTTGCTGTTGGTGTATAGAAGAGCTAATAATTTTGTGTACACTAATCTTGTATCTGGAAATTTTGCTGAATTCTTTTTATCAGTTCTAGGAGCTTTCTGGAGGAGTCCTTAGGGTTTTCAAGGTAAACAATCATATCATCAGCAAATAGGGATGGTTTGACTTCCTCTTTACTGATTCGAATGCCCTTTATTTCTTTCTCTTGTCTGATTGCTCTGGCTAGGACTTTCAGTACTATGTTGAAGAGGAGTGGTGAGTGTGGGCATCCTTGTCTTGTTCCCGTTCTCAGACAGAATCCTTTCAGCTTTTTCCCATTCAGTATTATGTTGGCTGTGGGTTTGTCATAGATGGCTTTTATTACATTAAAGTATGTCCCTTGTATGCCAATTTTGCTAAGGGTTTTAATTATGAAGGGATGCTGGATTTGGTTCAATGCTTTTCCTGTATCTATCAAGATGATCATGTGATTTTTGTTTTTAATTCTGTTTACGTGGTGTCTCACATTTATTGACTTTATTGACTTGTGTATGTTAAACCATCCCTGTATGAAATACACTTGATCTTGGTGGATTATCTTTTTGATATGTTATTGGATTCTGTTTGCTAGTATTTTGTTAAGGATTTTAGCATCTATGTTCATCAAGGATATCTGTCTGCAGTTTTCTTTCTTGGTTGTGTCTTTTCCTGGTTTTGGTATTAGGGTGATGCTGGCTTCGTAGAATGAATTAGGGAGGGTTCCTTCTTTCTCTATCTTGTGATATAGGGAACACACAATTTAATCCACAGCAGATGGGTAAACTGACTATTGTAGTTCTGTAATTATAACTTCTGTGAAAGAGGGCAATATGAACCATGGAGGAGGGGTGCTTAATTCAGACTTATCCCACAGGGTTAGGATTATGAGAGGGGCCTGAATTCTGCTAAGATATTGGTGTTGTTAAGTGATAACCAGCCATTGTTCTGGAGGTCACTAGATTTGTAACTTCAGCAATGACTCCTGTAGATAACATGACTATTGTAGAATCAGAGATTAACTTTTTGAGGTGTCTTTTCAGACTTTTTCCTTTCTGAGAACTGGCTAACTCCACCCAAATCCACAACTCATGACTTAACCGGTCCTGTGGCCCAGAGGCTGACTCAGTGAACATTTTCCACACCCCTAAGGTTGCATTCCCAACCAATCATCATTCCCCATTCCCTATCCCCCTGCCCACCAAACTATCCTTGAAAAGTCCTAGCCTCTGAGTCTTTGGGGAGATTGATTTGAGTAATAACTCCATCTCCTACATGGCCAGCCTCATGTCTATTAAACTCTTTCTTTACTGCAATACCACTGAAATTGAACCAAATCAATTCTCAGTGAATTGATTTTGGCTGTGCAGTACACAGGAAGAACCCATCAGATGATTGCAGAAGAAAGAAAAAGGAAAATTTAGAAGGATATGATTTGGGGGAACCTCTTCCTGTGGGGCCTGTAATCATAGTATACAACTCTCTGGACACAAAGGTGAACTCCAGTCTCTTGCTTGGAGAAAAACAATTGCCCATCCTTCTTACTCAATGTTTTTCCTAGGTTTGGACACAGAATTCAGTCCAGCATAGAGTCCATCCTAAGGCATGATTCAGTGAGCAAATAAAGTTTGCTTCTGTGTCTCTGACCCGCAGACACACCAAAAAAATCCTAATTCTCCTCCCTCCCCAACTGCACAGACACACTCAAATAGGAAAATTCCCTTATTTTACATATTTTATTTTATGTAATATACATCATTATGCATACATAATATATAAGTATATTATATATAAGTATATAATATATAAGTATATTATATATTATAAATTTTTCTATTTATATATTCCTATAATTTATATTCTATAAATATATATTTATTTTGTATAATATAACATATATATATATATATATATATCGGGTTTTTTTGAGACAGAGTCTCACAATGTTGCCCGGGCTAGAGTGCAGTGGCGTGATCTCAGCTCACTGCAACCTCTGCTTCCTGGATTCAAGAGATTCTCCTGCCTCAGCTTCCTGAGTAGCTGAGATTACAGTTGCCCGCCACCATGTCAAGCTAATTTTTTGTTTTTTTAGTAGAGACAGGGTTTTACCATATTGGCAAGGCTAGTCTCAAACTCCTGACCTCGTGATTTGCCCACCTTGGCCTCCTAAAGTGCTGGGATTACAGATGTGAGTCACCACACCCGGCCTATATATATATACACACACATATATATATTCTATATATATATACACACACATATATATTCTATATATACACACACACATATATATTCTATATATATACACACACATATATATTCTATATATATATATATTCCATATATATATGGAAGTATAGGCTCCAAAGTTCCCATACTATTTCATCTCCCTTGCACTGCTGCATGTTTGATATACACAACTTTTCAAGGTTTTGGCAGCTTCACCTATGATTTTTTCGGAAAAAAAAAAAAAAAAAGAAGGGGCAGGAGGTGACAGTAATCATCACAATTTATTTTTTCTTGTCACATGAAAAGAAATAAATCTTTGTGAAATAATGTAATACTTTGAAGGGTGACCCAGAAGCACAAGTAATGGCTATCAATGCCTCTTCCAGCCAATGAGGCTATAAGAACAAGGGTGTCCAATGCTTCCTTTGAAGAAAGCTTGAAATTCATCTCGCTATTTTAGAATATGAGAAAAATATTTTAAAATGCATTTCTTGGCCTCTCTTGTTTTGTTTCCTTCCTGCTGCTCTTGGGGAGTATTAATAAAGGAGATGGGATAAGTGAAAAACACAAGACAGAGAACTATTTTTTTTTTCGGTATTTTTGCCACTGAAATGAAAGGATTATGATAATAATAGTCACCATTTATTAAAGTCTGCTAAGCACATCATGGCCTGATTCAATCCTTTTAGCATTATACAAGGAAGTTATTATCTCCCCTTTGCAGAGAAGGCTGTGGCTGGGGAGGTGGGCATTGAGAACTTGCCTGGAGTCATAGCACATCCTAGCTGCTAGGAACTATTTTCTGAAGTAGGCACTTCCCACTGACCATCTTATAAAGTCTCTCACAGCATCCCTGGAATAAATGCATTATTGCCAACATTTTTATAACTTACAAAAGGCTAAGTGGTAAATTGAGGGTAGAATTCAAAATGAGGTCTTTCCAACTCCAAAACATGTGCTCTGATGACTGTACCATAAACTTTCTCGTACCTTGTCAGAACAAACGTACTGAAACTACCATAGTTTCAGAACTGTAATAATCAATGCATAGTCCTTATTGGTAGATTTAGTGTTTTACAATAGAGTTTCTGAAAAGCAGTTTTAAAATATCCTTCAGCAAGCATTTACCAAGGCCTCGTCTAGGCCAGGCCTTGGGCTGGACATTGCAGGCATGGCCACAGTAACGATGACTCAGAACTTGCCCCCAAGGAGTTCACAGTCTGGGAGCATTGGGGAGAGGAGCAGAAAGTAAATTAGAGAGCACAACACACAAAGTCACACACTTGTATACATACACTCAGTAAAAAGGAGGCCCACTAACCCCTACAGCAAGGTTTCACAACCTCAGCACTATTGCATTTGGGGCTATCTGAGTCTTGTTGTGGGGGCTGCCTGTGTATTATGGGGTATTAGCAGCATCTCTGAATTCTACTCAGTTGATGCCAGAGCACCCCCACAACCAAAAATGTCTCTGGACGTTGCCAAATGTCTCCTGAGGTAGGGGGAGTGAGAATCACTGCCCCACAGTTACATTCTGGTAGAGATAAGCAATGAAACAAAATCACTGGCCATTAATAATACTATATGATTTTTCAATTAAGAGCTTATTTACACACCAAGTACCTTAGAAACCTGATCTCAACCCATCTTCATCAAAACCTTATGGTGTCTACAAGCTGGAATGATGCCTATTTTATAGGTTAGGGCACTGAGGCACAAAGAGTTTAGTGGATGCCTAGCTGCACAATAGTGACTGATAGAGCTGGCATTTGAATCCTGGCCTGCCATCTTAGTCAGTGCACTGAGATATGAAAATCATTTTTAAAGTGTGCTAGGCTCTTTCATTTTCATTACATGTCCACTGATATGGTTTGGCTTTGTGTCCCCACCCAAATCTCATGTCGAAATGCAATCCCCACATGTTGGAGGAGGGACCTGGTGGGAAGTGATTGGATCATGGAGATGGATTTCCCTCTTGCTGTTCTCATGATAGTGAGTAAGTTCTTATGAGATCCAATGGTTTAAAAGTGTGTGGCACTTTCCCCCTTCACTCTTTCTCTCTGTGACCACCATATGAAGATATGCTTGCTTCCCCTTAACTCTTCTGCCATGATTGTAAGTTTCCTGAGGCTTCCCCAGCCATACCTCCTGTACAGCCTGTGGAACTGTGAGTCAAACTTCTTTTCTTCACAAATTACCCAATCTCAGGTATTTGTTTATATCAGTGTGAGAACAGACAAATACATCCACAGGCTGACCTAATCTAAAACTAGCAACATAAAGGAATGAAGATTTCTAATTGCACACAGGGTTATCCTTTGTGAATATTCTATCTTATCCATTCTGGACCTACTTAATCTAATTTATTTTGGATGATTTGGTTATGGGAGTCTTGCTTAAACCAGGGAAAATATTTATGAATTCTGAAGAATGTACTGTTTCCTATCTTGATTTATATTTTGGCAGTTCAACCATGCACTGTGTGGGGGCCAAAAACATCCCTAAAAATAATCATACGCTATTGGCTAAGACCAAATGCAGCCAGTTATTTCTGTTGGTATGTCTTAATGAGGGAAAAAGGCAGGGCTGGGTGCCTCTTCTTTCTTAAGGTAAAAAAACAAAGTAAACAAACAAAAAGAAACTTCAAGAGACCTCAAAGGTCGGTAGAAAGTTTTTGTTTAAATTGCCAATTGTATCATTCAAGCAATGCAAGTAAACTGCCCTCAAATAACTTTTCTAGGTATTTTTCAAAAAATTCTAAGTGGCATATTTGCTTTCTAGGCAGGGTTTTTAAATATTTCATTGTCTAGGCTTAGATAGCTTGGATAGAATAGTTATTATTTGATATTCGATCTTTTACTTTAGCAGACGATTAGGATATGCTCCTTGTGACTCAGTTTTTTGTATCTACTGTCTATGGGTTTATTACCCAAATCCTGTAAGTAAACATCAACCTAGGAAGCTTTACTGTCACTGAAGCTTTATTCAATGAGTTTAATTGTGGATTGTTATCTGTGAAGTCAGGGCCTGGGACAGAAAAACGCTACCAGCAACATTCAGACTGAGAGAGGCCAAAAGACTAATCCATAATTAGCCTGGTACATATGAAGGATCAAAAACAACAGGACTGTATGTCTGACCTCTGACAGGTATGTATCAGTGTACGCAACCATGTCAGATGATGTCAGGTCGTGTGTTGTGGTCTCACATACTTGATTTGAAGGAAGAATCCCTTGTAGGTTGGACATTGTTTATATGCCTGGTTCAAGTTTGCCCTTGTACCATTTAAGTGGAAACAAAGGAGAACCAGATCTGCTAGTTAGTGTAATAAACCTCCCACAAGAAGAAGGGAGACTGGCCAACTTAAAATGCAAGGCAAGTTATTTTCATGCACTTGTAAATTACATTATGAATAAGTGTTGGGAAACACTGGGCTGATAAAAACTTTACAACTGATGTCTTCAATTACTACATGAAGCAAATATGAAGTAAAGAACCAATCTGAATGTAATCAAACTATAGATATTTCACATATTTCCACAACTGTTTTCACTAATTCTGGTAGAATGTCCCCCATTCATCACAAATATGTTTGCCCTATATTAAAATAATAAGCTATTTAAATAATAAGCCTTGTGTTCCTGTATGCATAGGAAATGGTTCAATTCTTTCTGGTTCAGATCCTTTATAAGCAATCAGACGTCCTACCCCACTGTCAATCTGGCCATCTCCTACTCATCTTTTTAGGTTTATACTTAAATGTCACTTTGATAATGGTTTATTCCCTAACCTCCTAATTGTAATTAAGTTCCCGTGTACATTCCCTCTTCAAATTTGCACATTTTATTCCTAGCATTTGTAGCAATTTATAATTTTTTGTGCGTGCTTATTTCTTTAATGCCTGTCTTCTCATTTAATATATTTTCTACCCCTGTATATCCAAGCCCTAGCACCACAATAGAGACTCAGTATGTATACTTAATGAAGGAATAATGAATACATCAGCAATAGAAATAAGAGTGACCATATGTTCCTTAAGAGAAGCAAAGAGCAGCTCCTGTTCCTGGTAAGCCCTGGCTGTATTTTGTTTCTTTTCCAAAAATGTCTGTGATAGTCCTTGTTGTATATTTATAATAACATTCTTTTTTTCTTGAGCCAGCTGGAATGAGTCTCTGTTCCTTGCAACAGAAGTGTCCTAAGTTACAGCCAGAGGATAGGGGCACATTGACAAAACATAAAGCGGATATGATAATAACAAGGTAACATTCCAGCAAGAACATCTGAAGAAAGAAGCAGTGCCTCAGTATTGTTTATCTTTCCTTCATCTATCCTGAAACTAAAACCCGTAACCAAATTTATTTCCAAAGTTTAACCCTTTAGTAAACTGGCCTCTGACTCCACCTGGTGGAGATACACAAATCTGTGAAAATAAACCAATCGAAATGAAAATTTTAAAGTCCTAAGATCTCTTTCATGTCTCAAAAAGAAAAAGCACATATCCCAAAATTCCAATAAATGACCTTCTGGGGTGTGTTATAGGCACTCAGAAGCCCCGAAGAAAAAATAGTGTGAGTTGATCATTTGACTGTTGCTCTCAGTCTTTATTTCTGCCTTTCTAGGTCGTGTCGGGCATTTTGAGTGTCCAGGGGTCCTGCATATTCTGTTTTCCTAGTTACTTGCTGCTAAGGTTTGAATATTTGTCCCCCTCCCAAACTCATGTTGAAACTTAATCCCAAACGTGGCAGTATTGAGAAGTGGGGCTTTTCAGAGGTGATTGGGTCATGAGAGCTCTGTTCTCATGAGTGGATTAATCCATTCATGGATTAACGGAATAATGTGCTAATGAATTAATGGATTAATGAGTGATCATAAGAGTGGGACTGGTGCCTTTATAAGAAGAGGAAGAGAGAACTGAGCTAGCACAGTCACCCTCTTCACCACGTGAGGTCCCGTGCCACTGTGGGACTCTGCAGAGTCTCATCAGCAAGAAGCCACTTCCCTGATGTGGCCCCTTGACCTTGGACTTCTCGGCTTCCATAACAGTAAGAAATCAAGTTCTTTGTAACTTTTCCAGTTTCAGGTATTCTGTTATAAGCAACTGAAAATGGACTAAAATACTTGTCAATTGGCTTCTGGTTAGTTTCTACCAATAAGAAATACTGGCAGAAGTTTGAAAGGTAGGAGTGAAGAGATGGTACCTTTTTTATTTTAGCTTCTGTTGGCATTTTCCAGCAGCAAGGAATACCGGGCATTTCATCATCCTCTTTTAGCATTTCCAGCACCCACAGCAAGGAGTCCCTTCACCTGCTTAGTAGTAGCCCTTCGGTAATCCTAGCGTCTATTTTAGGTGGTGTTTCATTTGTGGTTTCAGGACTGGCCCAGGTAGTTATCTTCTCCATGATTCTGGGCTCTGGTTATATCATCACTTCCACATACTCCTTCAGCCAGAAGGACTGTTGCTGTTCCCAGCAGCCGTTTAGCATAGAGTTACCTAAGTTAACCAAATTCCTGTATTATATTCCCTTGTTTGAAAAATCTTGAGTGATTTCTGATCCACTTCTGTCTCAAGGCCTGAATATTCTGATTCAGATGAATTTCAGAAAATGGAAAAAAGACAACTTAGTGAATAAAAAAGATTAAATAGTTTTTAGAAAACCATAGGAGACAAAAAAACAACTGGAAGTCTCACACACACACACACACACACACACACTCTTTTAACTTTATAAGTTATAATAAATTATGGTAAAAGAGTGACAAGTTTACCTACATGAATATTGAAGCCTTTGAAAACTTTTTAATCTAAAGAAAAAAATGTAACAATACAGCAGAAGATTTCAGACTGGAAAAATATTGGTAGTCGTCGTCTTAGTTTGAGCATTTATCAATTGCATTACAGCAAAACCCTCCAAACTGCTCTCTCTGCTTTGATTCTCTTTTTTTTCCAAAGCGTTTCTGCGTATTGTCAAAGTTACGTTTCTAAGGAGCAAATTAAATGCTGTCACTATGCTCTTTGAATTATGAGTCAACAGAGATTTTTAAAACTAATTAATTTATAATTATCCGCAGAAATGCATATTAAAAGGGCAGTGAGGTGTCTGCTAACTCTTTGCTCTCTTGGATGCAGCTTAATTTCTTCTTCTAGGGATGCTTTTCTGACAATCTTGGTCTTATACAATTATAGCTTTTTTTTTTTTTGAGACAGGGTCTCACTCTGTCACCCAGGCTGGAGTGCAGTGGCTTGATCTTGGCTCACTGCAACCTCTGCTTCCTGGGTTCAGGCAGTTCTCATGCCTCAGCCTCCAAAGTAGCTGGGATTACAGGCATGCACCATCACACTCAGCTCATTTTTTTTTTTTTCTGTATTTTCAGTAGAGACAGGGTTTTACCATGTTGGCCAGGCTGGTCTTGAACTCCTGACCTCAAATGATCCGCCCACCTCGGCCTCCCAAAGTGCTGGGATTACAGGCATGAGTCACCACACCTGGCCAGTTATAGCAATTTTGAAAACAATATTCTAATCACGTTCTTTGCAGCAACATGGATGAAGCTGAAGGCCATTATCCTAAGTGAGTTGACACAGGAATAGAAAACCAAATACCACATGTTCTCACTTATAAGTGTGAGTTAAGCAGTAAGTAAACATGGACATAGAGATGGGAACAGTAGACACTGGGGACTACTAGAAAGAGGAGAGAGGGTGGGGATTAGAGCTGAAAAACTAGCTATTTGGTACTACGCTCACTACCTGGATGATGGGATCATTTGAATCCCTAAATCTCACTGAACTTATAAAATAAGAAGTTTTTTAAAAAATAAAGGAAATTATGGTAAATCCTTTAGAAATAAAACAATATTCTAAATAAACAAAATAGAGAATAGAGAAAATTAATGAAAACAAAAATTGATTTATTGAAAATATTTTTAAATGACAAATCTTTAACTAGATTGATAAAAAGAGAGAAAAGTCTCAAATAACTAAAATCAGAAGTGTGACATTACTACCTATTTACATAAATAAAAGGATTATAAGAGCATTATGAACAATTGTGCTCCAACAAATTGAATAATGTAGACAAAATGGGCACATTTCTAGAAACACACAATCTGCCAAGACTGAATCAGGAAGAAATATAAATTCCGAATAGAATTTTAACTAGTAACTGAGTCAGTAGTCAAAAAACCCCCCAAAAGATGAAAGCCCAGAACTTGATGGCTTCACTGGTGAATTCTATCAAACATTTAAAGAAAAATTAACACCAATCCTCCTCAAACTCTTTCAAAAAAAAATTAAGAGGAAGAAACATTTTTAAATCATTCTGTGAAGCTAACATTACCCAATACCAAAATTAGACAAAGACACTACAAGAAAAAAAAAAGCAGACCAGTATCACTGATGAATATTGATGCAAAAATCTTGAACAAAATACTAGCAAACTAACTCCAACAGCACGTTAAATGCATCACATGCCACGCCAAGTGGAATTTATTAATGAAATGCAAGGAAGGTTCAACATATAAAAATCAATTAACACAAAACACCACATTAACAGAATGAAGGAGAAAAAAATATGATTTTCTTAATTGGTGCAGAAAAAGCATCTGACAAAATTAAATTTCTTTTCATTATAAAAGTACTAAACAAGTTAGGAATAAAAGGAAACTACCCCAACATAATAAAGGCCACATATGAAAAATCCACAGCTAACATCATACTCAATGATAACAAACTGAAAGTCTTTCTCTATGCTCGAGAACAAGGCAAAGATGCCTCCTGCTATTGACACAGTAGTAGAAGTTCCAGCCAAAGCAATTTGGGGAGAGAAAAGAAAGAAAAGAAAAAAGGAAAGGAAAGGAAAAAGGAAACGGAAAGGGAAAGGAAAGGAGAACGGGAAGGGGAAGTGTAGGGAGACCCCCTGAAACTACTGCTACGGAATAAAAGATGAAATGCTCCTGATTATTGTAAATACAAAATTGCATGCAGGATTGTGTAAAGACAATGCCAGGTTGGACTGCCAGAATGAGCCAACAGCATGTGATGTGCTCCCTGCTACAGAGACCCTATGAACAGATGTGCAGTCAGGGAGGTTTCACATCACCAAGATTCCTATCCCAGAAAAGCAGATATTCATAGCTCTGGGAATGGAATGAGAGCCTTGTGGAGAGCCTATAGGGGGCACCTGTCCATAGGGATAAGATAGGGCTATAAATGCCCTCATCTTGCCATGGCTCTTCTAGGCCTCTTTAGGGTTAAGGCACACTCCCTTCTGAGAATTTGTGGTCTAACCGGTTGTCTAGCTTCATATCCTGTTACTATGGATTGTTTGTAACCAGCTCTTGCTGCAACTGTTACTGCTGATTAATATCTTGCTAATCATAGGTTATGGAAAGACTGTGTTTCCGTTTTAAGGCTCTGTTAGAAATTGCTGATGCACACACTATATTGTAAATTCTTACCTCTGTATACTGTACTTCTGCATACAGATGTTATGTTAAACAATTACTTCATCCACATGTGACCATCTCACCTCATAATCAAATGACCCTAAATCCCTCACTAACCTACCCCGGCCCTCACTAAACTTAATAATAAATGCTGACATATCCAGTGCATTGTTGGCACTACAGGACCAGAAGGCGGTGACCCCTCTGGACCCAGCTTTCACCATCTTGTGTGTGTCTATTATTTCTCGACCTGCCGATCCACCTGGGAACAAAGAGAGCCCCATTGCATTGCAGGCTGCTGGCCAGATCCCGCAATAGGGAAGAGTATGGGGAAGAGGATTAGTCTGTTCTCACAGTGCTATGAAGAACTACCTGAGACTGGGTAATTTACAAAAAAAAAAAAAAAAGTTTAACTCACAGTTCCACAGGCTCTACAGGAAGCATGGTTGGGAGGCCTCAGAAAACTTACAATCATGGCAGAAGCCTGAAGGGGAAACAAGACCTTCTTCACATGGTAGAGCAGGAGAGAGCATGAAGGGGGAAGTGTTACACACTTTTAAACAACTAGATCTCATGATAAACCACTTACTATATCATAAGAACAGCAAGGGGAAAATCCACCCCCACGGTCCAATCACCTTCCACCAGGCCTCTCCTCCAACACTGAGAATCATAATTCAACATGAGATTTGGGTAGTGTCACAGAGCCAAACCATATCAAAGGAAGAGGAAGAAATAGAAGGCATCAAAGTTGGAAAGGAAGAAGTGAAATTATCTCTGTTCACAGACTACTTGACCTTGTATGTAGAAAACCTGAAGATTCCACCAAAAAAAAAAAAACCATCAGAATTAATAAATACATTCAGCAAAGTTGCAGCATG
The DNA here is from genome assembly GCF_037993035.2 of Macaca fascicularis. Lineage (NCBI taxonomy): Eukaryota > Metazoa > Chordata > Mammalia > Primates > Cercopithecidae > Macaca > Macaca fascicularis. The sequence continues at coordinate 103,554,723 of NC_088389.1, read as the reverse complement.
CAAAATCAACATGCAAATATCAGTTGTATTTCTATACACTAACAATTAATAATCCAAAAAGAAAATTAAGAAGACAATTCCATTTACCATAGCATCAAAAAGAATAAAATAGTTAGAAATTAACTTAATCGAGGAGGGAAAAAAATGTGCCCTGAAAACTACACAATATTGCCAAAAGAAACTAAATAAGGAACAAATAAATAGAAATATGTCCCATGTTCATGGATTGGAACACTTAGTATTGTTAAGATATTACTACTACCAAAACCAATTTACAGATTTAATGCAATCCCTATCAAAATCTCAATGACTATTTTTGCAGAAATAGAAGAATCAATCCTAAAATATGGTATCTAAAGGGACCCCAGAAAAGCCAAAACAGTCCTGAATAAGAAGAACAAATTTGGAGGTACATTTTTATTTTAAAACTTACTACAAAGCTACAGTAACCAAAACTGTATAGGACTGGCATAAAGACAGACATACAGAGCAGTGGAATAGAATAGAGACTCCAGACATAAACCATCACATGTATGGTCAAATGAATTTCTACAAGGGTACCAAGACCATTCAGTGAGAAAAAGGTGGTCTTTGTAAACAAAATACTGTTAGGAAGATGGTTATTCACATGCAAATGAATGGATTTGGATCCTCATCTTTTACCATATATAAAAGTTAACTCAGAATGGACTAAGTTAACAGCAATGTATTGTACATTTCAAAATAGCTAATGGACAGGACTTGAAATGTTCTCAATACATAGAAATGATAAATACTTGTGGTGATGGATACCCTAAATACCCTGACTCGATCATTACACAGTCTATGCAAGTAATAAAATATCACAGGTAACCCACAAATATGTATACATATTATGTATCAATAAAAAATGGACCAAAAACCTAAATGTAAGAGCCAAAATGATAAAACTTTTAGAAAGAAATATAGGGAAATCTCATCTAAGATTACATTCATGTTGGTTAATCTAATATTAGATTTGATAATGATTTGTTGGGTATGACATCAAAAGCTCAGATAACAAAAAAAAAAAAGTTGGACAACATCAACATGAAAAACTATTGTGCATCAAAACACACTACTAACAGAATGAAAATTTTCTCCCACAAAATGGGAGAAAATAGCACAAACCATATATCTGATAAGCATTTAATACTCAGAATATACAAAGAACTCCTACACTCAACCACAACCTAATAGTCAAAGCACTTGAATAGACATTTCTCCATAAAAAGAGATATAAATTTCTGAAAAGCACATGAAATGACATTCAACATTACTAATTATTACGGAAATGAAAATCAAACCCACAATGAGAAACTGCTTCTCACCCATTAGTGTAGCTATTATTTAAAAAGACAAAAATGAAATAGAAAATAATGGTCTGCGGAGATAATAGAGAAATTTCCATCCTTGTGCGCTGCTGTGGAAAGGTAAAAAAATGAAAATGGTGCAGTCACTAGGGAAAAACTGTATGGTGGTTCTTCAAAAATTAAAGATAAAGTGCCATATGATCTAGCAGCTCCACTCCTGGGTATATAGCCAAAAGAGTTGAAAGCAGAGATTGTAATATATATGTGTATACTCATTTTTGTAGCAGCATTATTTGCAACAGCCAAAATATGAAAGCAATCTGTGATCTGTGTCCCTTCATGGAAGAGTAGAGAAACAAACAAACAGATATATGTATAGTATTATTTAGCCTTAAAAAGGAAAGACATTCTGACACATCCTACAAAATGGTTGAACCTTGAAGACACTTGAAAATGGTTAAAATGGTTAATTGTTTATGAATATTTTTTGCCATAATAAAAAATTTGTCTTGAAAGGATCAGTGAAATGATCAACTTATTACTGTAACATTTTATATGATTGCTAACCAATTTCAATGTAAAATTTTTCTGCCACTGGAATAAGAAGAGATAAATGTATTTTTCAGTGATGTAATTTACAGAAATGCTTATAAATTCTGGAAAGTAATACTTGATGAGTATGTAACTTGCATGCATCTCTCATTGTTAGCTTGTCTTTTAACTTTGTTCCAAATATCTTTTGATAACAGAAATCTTTACATGTAGTCAGTTTCATCGATATTTGTTCTTGTATTGTTCTTAAGAAATATTTTCTTGCTTATTATCATCAACGTATTGTTTTTTATTCATTTAATTTTTTTTTTTTTTTTTTTTTTTTTTTTTGGAAACAGAGTTTTGCTCTGTCATCCAGGTTTGAGTACAGTGGTGCAATCTCTGCTCGCTGCAAGCACCTCCCAGGTTCAAGCAATTCTTCTGCCTCAGTCTCCCAAGTAGCTGGAATTAAAGGCATGCACTGCCACACCTGGCTAATTTTTGTATTTTTAGTATAGACAGGGTTTCACCATGTTGCCCAGGCTGGTCTCAAACTCCTGGGCTCAAGCAATTCTCCCACCATGGCCTCTCTAAGTGCTGGGATTACAGGCAAGAGCCACCAGAAAATCTTTGAAAACAGCTACGACCTGTAAGCCCCCTGCTTCAAGACGTCTCACCTCTTTAAGCTGAACCAATGTACATCTTCCATGTGTTGATTTATGATTTTACCTATAATTCCTGACTCTCTAAAAATGTATAAAACGAAATGTATAAAACCAAAATGTAGCCTGACTGCCTCAGGCAAACTTTCTCAGGACCTGTAGAGACTGTTCCCCAGGGCCATGGTTACTCATAATTGGCTCAGTATAAACCTCTTTATATATTTTGCAGGGCTTGGTTTTTCCATTAACAAATTCCAGTATGAACATACTAAAGTCAAGGACTTCTGGAGTCCCCTCCCCTTTCTCATGGGGAAGTTAATTTATAGCTGCTGTAAACCAAGGCTAATGGAAACTGCTGTTGGGGATGGAGGAGGGGCATGGAGGGAGATTCTTCTCTCTCACTAATTCTGTTCCTTTTCCTGTAAAGCCTTCATTGCACAAATACAAACATGATAACAAAGAAGTAGGTATCATAAGAGCATTAGGATTGAAGCCTAAGTTGAATATTCTAACAATTACCTGTTAATTGGAAGAGTCCAGATCAGGTATAAGCAGTTGACAGATTCGAAGTAAGATTTGCTTATCATAGGACATTTGTCTCTAATCTTACAGACTGTCATTTCAATAGCACAGTACAATGAAATGTAGCATTTAATCAGAAAGCACTGATTAATATATTAAAGCCATTATTGCAATAAGAATGGTTCATTTATATACAGATTAAAGAGATGAAAAATCAAACCATTGCTTATCAAATTGCTTATCCCCCTGGCACAGACTAAAGGAACAGCTGAATATAACACCGTTTATCTATAAAGCAGGTGAGAATCCTGAGGCTCCTTCTTTCCAACACTGTATTGATAAACGGCTTCTTCTTATCTCCTTATTGCAGTAATGGAGTTTTAAAATGGAAATGCTAAACTTTCATTTCAAGATAGCATAAAGGACATGATCTTTTCCTCTCATACCAAAACCCTAACAATAACAGAAAACATATTTTAAGAGATATTCAGCCATGCTGAAAGATAAAAAGGAGAACCTAGATAATAAACTGGGAGAAATGCTGGAAACACAAGAGGCCAACAGATTGGATTTATGAGGAAACTCAGAGCTCAAGATAAGTGTGAGAAAGTTCCAGCAGAGAAGATGGCAGCAGCCACAAGGGTTTTCCACGTGAGTATTTCAATGTGAAAATTCTTTCCTGGTATTTCTTGGGAAATTTGTTTTTCAGAATCTTAAGAAAAATCAAGAAACCAAGTTGAGAAACTAAGAAGAAAAGAAAAACTGTTTACTGCTCCCATAATTATTAAAGACTAACAATCAACATGGAGGCATTACTGGTTAGAAGGAGTTCACTGATGTGTAGCTGAAAGCAAGACATTTGGTGGCTGAATTAAGGCCAACATTTCCAGGAACCTAAACAGGACACAGAGGAGAAAAGCAAGAACTGTTTCATCAGTCAGTCTTGCTATGGCTGTTGTGTTGTTATGAAATGTTGCTCTTGACCCTGTCTGCTGCTACTGGGAAGTTGTTCTTGCAAATAAAATAAATACTAACAAGTTTATTTGTATAGTGTACTTTAAACAAATCATATGACTGATGTGCCCAGAAATAACAAGTTTGGAAAGCAAAATAAGTCCTTCAATTAACAACTTCAACTGGTGATTCTGTGCAGTATTGTTAACCTTGCTAGCAGATTCTAATATTACTATATATATATATATATGTATGTGTGTGTGTGTATATATGTGTATATATGTGTATATATATATATTTGTTTGTTTTTTGCCCAGGCTAGAGTGCAGTGGCACCATCTCAGCTCACTGGAACCTCCACCTCCCGGGTTCAAGCGATTATCCTGCCTCAGCCTCCTGAGTAGCTGGGGATACAGGCGCCATCCACCATGTCCAGCTAATTTTTTTGTATTTTTAGTAGAGACAGGGTTTCACCATGTTGGCCAGGCTGGTGTCAAATTCCTGACCTCAAGTGATCCGCCCACCTCAGCCTCCCAAAGTGCTGGGATTACAGGCGTGAGCCACCGCGCTAGGCAGAATTATGATATTTGAATATTGCCCAGGAATATTTTCTGGCATTTTTCAGGTCTGATTATTTGCTGTAGGTTACAATTCTTTACAAATACGTGAAGAGACGAAATGAAAAGAAGAAGATGTGAATATTTATCGAAGACGTCTCCCTTGGGAAATCAAAAACTCTTCTAAAATCTGAATTAGTAAAAGCAATATTGATTTCAATAGAAAAAAACTAAAATTATTAAAAAAGGAAATGAGTTTATATGAAGCTACATGTATCCTAATGCCCAGCTTGAATATAGTTTTGGATACATTCTTAAAAAATGAACAAACATCAATGTGAAATAAAAGCAGCAGTTTTTGTCACAAAACAAAAAGAGATTGTTGGATAAGATGGTTGGTGCTTTGTGTTTTAAAATTCAGAAGAAAATTCAGAAATAAAGCCAAATACTTATAGCCAGCTTATCTTTGACAAAGTATACAAGAACATAAATTGGGGAAAGGACACCCTATTCAACAAATGGTGTTGGAAAAGCTGGCAAGTCACATGTAGAAGAATGAAATTGGATCCTCATCTCTCTCCTTATACAAAAACCAACTCAAGATGGATCAAAGACTTAAATCTAAGACCCAAAACTATAAAAATTCTAAAAGATAACATTGCTTGTTTCCTATTTTCTTCTTCTGTTTTTTTTTTTTTTTTTTTTTTTTGGAAACGCAGTTTGCACTGTCACCCAAGCTGGAGTGCAATGGCACAATCTCGGGTCACTGCAACCTCCACCTCCTGGGTTCAAGTGATTCTCCTGCCTCAGCCTCCTGATTAGCTGGGATTACAAGCACCTGCCACCACACCCAGCTAATTTTTGTATTTTTAGTAGAGATGGGGTTTGGCCATGTTGGCCAGGCTGGTTTTGAACTCCTGACCTCAAGTGCTGGGATTACAGGCAAGAGCCACAGCTCCCGGCCTTTAAAAGATAACATTGGAAAAACTCTTCTGGACATTGACTTAGGCAAATTCATGACAAAGACCCCAAAAGCAAATGCAACAAAGACAAAAATAAATAAATTGAATAAATTAGACCTAATTCAACTAAAAAGCTTCTGCAAAGCAAAAGAAATAATCAGCACATTAAACAGACAACCCACAGAGTGGAAGAAAATATTCACAAAGTATGCATCCAACAAAGGACTAGTATCCAGAATCTACAAGAAACTCAAACAAATCAGCAAGAAAATGACAAATAATTCCATCAAAAAGTGGGCAAAAGACTTTTTGCCCACTTTTCAAAAGAAGATATACAAACAGCCAACAAACATATGAAAAATGTTCAACATCAGTGAAATACAAACTCAAACCACAATGAGATACCACCTAACTCCTGCAAGAATGGCTATAATTAAAAAGTTAAAACAATAGATGTTGGCGTGAATGTGGTGAAAAGGGAACACTTATACACTGCTGTGTGAATGTAAATTAGTACAACCTCTATGAAAAACAGTATGGTGATTCCTTAAAGAACTAGAAGTAGATCTACCATTCGATCCAGCAATCCCACTGCTGGGTATCTACCCAAAGGAAAAGAAGTCATTACATGAAAAAGACACATGTACATGCATGTTTACAGCAGCACAATTCGCAGTTGCAAAGATATGGAACTGGCCTAAATGCCCGTCAACCAATGACTGGATAAAGAAAATGTGTATATATACACCATGGAATACTACTCAGCCATAAAAAAGAATGAAATAATTTCTTTTGCAGCAACTTGGATGGAACTGGAGGCCATTATTCTAAATGAAGTAACTCAGGAATAAAGAACCAAATGCAGCATGTTCTCACTTATCAGTGGGAGCTAAGCTTTGAGGACACATACATGTACAAAGTGATATAATGGACTTTGATGACTGCAGGGTGGGAAGCTGGGAGTGGGGTGAGGGATAAAAGACAAATATTGAGTGGGCACAGTGTACACTGGTTGAGGGACAGGTGCACTAAAATCTCAGAATTCACCACTGAAGAACTCATCCATGTAACAAAAAACCACCTGTACCCCCAAAACTATTAAAATTTTTAAAAATAAAAAGTTAACTTTTAAACATTAAATATACATAATATAATGTTTACATTTTAAAATTATTTTTACTCAGCAATTGTTTTGTTTTTACACCCCCTTCTTTCAATGTTTTCTATTATAAAATGTCATGTCAGTTAAAGATCATTTTAACATGTCATTTTAAAACATATCATTTTGTCCCAATAGATTGATTTATAATAATAATTTTAAATAAACTTTCTGTAAAATCTTATAATAGAAAAATGATTCATAGTTTAATATTATCACTTGTTACTAATTAAAAACATAATTATGTATTTTTAAAAATAGAGAATAATATCATTTCAGGAATTCTGATTATTTGTTCTGAAATTTCAAAGATTACTATCTGTTGGGAATTTGGAAACCCTATAATAATCTAAACCCAGTGACAGTAAAAACCAGGAGGCAGATAGAGCCCAAAGGAAGTGGTGGAAGGGTCACTCTTGTGTGGCACCTTCCTCTCCTGGCCAGGTGGCAGTGCCTGGGGTGGTCGAAGGGAGCAGCAGTGAGGATGAGACCTTCATTTAGAGAAAGGAAAAGAAGAGAACGTGGGAAAACCCACACTTGGCCCCACTTTGGTCAATCCTCCTTAGTTTCCTTGTAAACTATTAAGGCGGTTGAATTTTCAACTGCTTGAATTTACCTATTCTAAATATTCAGCTTTTCACTTGACTTTGATTGGTCACCAAGAAAATATAAGTATTATAGCCATGTTATTTTCAAAGAGGAAAGCACGCCAGTCACTAGAACAGTGACTGGTATGTAGCAAGCACTCAGTAAACATGTGTGATATGGGTTGATCTGAGTCCCTGCCCAAATCTCATGTCGAATTGTAATCGCCAATGTTGGAGGTCGGGCCTGGAGGAAGGTGATTGGATCATGGGGGCAGATTTCTGCCTTTGGTGCTGTTCTCATGGTAGAGTTTTCATGAGACCTGATTGTTTAAAAGCGTGTAGCACCTCCCTTCTCTCTCTCTGGCACCTGCTCTGGCCATGTAATATGTGCCAGCTTCCCCTTCACCCTTCACTGTTATTGTATGTTTCCTGAGGCCTCCCCGGAAATGGAGCAGATGCCAGAACCATGCCTCTTCTACAGCCTGCAGATCCATGAACAATGAAACCTCTTTTCTTTATAAATTACCCAGTGTCAGGTATTTCTTTATAGCAATACAAGAAGGACTAATACAATGTGTTAAACTAGTTACTGGATAATGCAATTTACAGAGGAAGAGAGAATCCTTTTACTTGGGACTGGCCAGTTTCCTGTAAGTCAAAATTATGCAAATCCAATCAAATTTTCCATAAAGAAAATATTGTGATTGAAGATTAGATTCTTTATCATAACTTTGATATCCATACAACCTTCTGTAAAGTTTTAAAAGGTTGTGTCTTTTTTAGCTTCAATGAATTGGAGAGTGAAGCATCTGCTTTAATGGGAAATTTCAAATTTCTTCAGCGATATCGTGAGAATAATCTCAGCAGAAGTCAGTAGGAGACTCAGAAGCATAAGAATACCTCCTAGAATTTAAATATAAGAAACACAGATTAAAGTCTTATTTTCTCATTGTAAAGTTGCCTGCTCATCTTACCGTGTATAAAATTGGGATCCAGTTATTCAAAATCAGTGTGTTTTGTGTGTGTTACTCAGCAGAGTATTTACCAGGTTTACACGTGTAGATCGCACATCTAAGTCAAGGCCTGCCTTATCGCTGCTGGTCACCAACTAATCCTTAAACTTTTTTTATTCTAAAAATAATTGGGAGTAAAACATTAACAAGTTAGCTGGACAATGTGTTTAAAGCTTTAAGAGCTGCCTTGAAAACTGTGATACATCAGTGTGAATGCCAGGACTGCCGATTCAAAGTGCCAAATGTCTGCTGTAATAATCCCTAGCACGTAGGGAGTTCTATGAGCCAGACTCTGCATCTCAAGATCTTCACAGATTTTAACTCAACCACTTTTCACAAAACCTTGTGGAAGAAGTGCAGTTGCTTTCCATATTTTACAGGGGAGGACACTAAGTCTCAGGGACATGCATCTTTTCCAGGCCCCATGGCTAACACGTGGCAAAGCGAGGTCACTTGGACCTCAGCCTCCAGAGTCATTGAACCGTAACCCTTCCCCTCCTGCATGGACTGCCCCAGAGCCAGTACTGCTGAGTCACAGTGACAAGACTTACCCTCTGGCCTTGAACAGCTCAAACTCTAATAGAGTAAATAGACAAATAAGCCACTGTGATGATAATAATAATAATAAACAGTTAAAAATGGTAAGATAAGACCATGAGGCATGTACTGTAATGATTCAGGGAGATGCCATAACCTAGCAGATAAGAGCACAGACTCAGGACTGACATGAATCTCACTCCAGTGCCAGCTCCAGAGGCTCGGCTGCATCACTCTCCCTGCTCTTCAGGGGTCTTGGCTGTAAAACGAGGATGTTCTTCATGGGAATTCAGAGAATGGGCGCGTCAGATATTCAGAGCAGTCCTGTAGCCCAGAAAGCCTAAGTCAGTACTATCATGATCGTGGAAGAGTAGATTATTGAAGCCAACTCAGAAGAACTGGAAAGACTTCTTAAAGGGGGCTTTAGATTTCAGCTGAGCCTTGAAACAACAGTTGTTATTTTAAAACAGAAACAAGAAAGAAAAACTCCAATAGTCTGGGTGCAGCCAACAAAGCATCTTCCAGACAACAGAAGCAACTGGGAAATGAAACAACAAACAAACAAGGCAAAGCCACGTCTCAGAACAGGGCATGTTGTGTGGACTGATGTACTTGGAGAGTGAGGTTCAGGGAAATTCCAAGTGAATGGAAGGAAATAAAGCTGGAAACCTAAGAAAGGACTCTAAGGCAGAGAGAGATTCTTTAAGTATCTCAGCCCACAGGGACAAATCATTGGTTTTCCTTTTACCTAAACGGAAACATGTTTCTTGTCTTAGAGAATCATGTTTTCTTTTGGGCTTATTTTCTATTTTACATTTAAAATTTGAATTGTAAGCCTATAGGATCCCAAGAGTTCCAAACTCTATATTTTTCTTACACCTTTAACTCTGCCTTCAGCATATGTCATGGGAAAAAGTAAATTAACCTAAATCTATACAATAAAAATAAAATAAAATTGTTTGCTGTTTGTTTTTGCAGCTAGTAATTTTGAACAAAACCAAAGCACATAAGCAATCTCAGCAGGAGATAAACTAAGCTGTCATAGAATCATAGTTTCAGTTATTGCATTAATCAGCACTAATTTCATGTAAAACTTGACAAAAAAGAAAAATGTTTGAGCTCCACCTTGTGGTAGCATATCTGAGCCAAGCTCAAGTTCCAGGTTCTTTGTGCAGGAAAAGCATGTCTTAGTGAGCTCACAAAAAAACCCTGTGTTATTTAAAGAAGAAAAAGACTAGGAAAGCTTTGAAAAAATTGTTTCAGAATGTGCAGATAAAGGCTGCTTATTTATAGGGTTTCTACTATTAGAAATTGCACAGTGTACACTGATGGCCCTTGGACAGCATCCTGCCAACAGATTGTGTGTGTGTGTGTGTGTGTGTGTGTGTGTATTAATTTGTGCTAATTACTAACATTTAAATATTATAGTACGTGACATAAAAATCAAGGTTTCCAGCTTTTCCTTAGACACCAGAAGATCTGGGAGCCCTGTGTCTGCAATAATTAGCTAGAACTGAGCATTTGATGCCCCCTAAAAATAGTGAATGTTGTCTACATTTTATTGGCTATAAACCAACAGAGGAGGCAACAGAGAAGTGGCAACATGCATGTCTGTCAATACTTCCTCCATCTTCACTGTGCCCCATACCCTCACCCAGATGACCTAGGCAAGACACCATGAACACGCTGCCTGCTGTTTGAAACGACACAGAAAATCTGGTGTGCCATTGCTCTCAAACAACTTTTATGTTTAAAGACTTTTATGTTGCTTTGCTAAAAAAAATAAAATAAAAACCTTCCTTGATCTCACTGGCCTTTGGTACAGAGAAGGTATTTATCAACATTAAGATCCCACATTTTTAGTCCTAGACATTGGTACTATGCAAATCTCACCTGATTATGTCTGAGAGTCCAGAGTTTATAAATTGATCTATCAGGTTCTCTCACTGTGTGGCCGGCTCTGTTCTCTTACTTCACTCCTTCAGGCCAATACCTGAGAAGTGCCTGCTGTGCCTGTCGTGAGGATAGCAGACTCCCAGACTCCTTTGAAGTGGGCTGTCACCAGTGCTCCCCAAACAGCCAGCTGATGGTAGTATCACAGTGATTTCCTACCTCATTCACAGGTGGACTTGCAGAGCTTTATTTCCCGAGAACCAAAAGTGCATTACATTTACTCCACCGTCGCAGACTCCCCACTCCATGAACAGCTCCATTGGATTCCGGCTGCAGTCTGTGTCTCCACTGGACTCTAATCTCATCCATTCCCCTTCCCTTCTCCTACTTCCTCAAAGGCTACATCTCTGCATATCCATGCAAATCAACTGCTGCCGTCAGATGGAGGAAGAACCACCAACACTATCTACTTATCAGAAGTTTCCCAGAAGATCTGAATTCTAGCTCTGGGTATGATTTAATTGGAACCCTCACTAAAACTTATTTCATAAACTCAGAGAATTCTTAGAACAACACTGTCCAATAGAGATGAAGTGCCCACCACGAATGTAAGCCACATGGCATCTTAACTTTCCTAGTGACTGCATGAAAAAGAAACAGGTGAAATTAATATTACTAATATATTTTACTTAGCCAAATATATTCAAAATAGTATTTTTTTCAACATGTAAGCACAAAGAAAAGATATTAATGATACATCTTACATTAGCTTTTTCCTATGGAGTCTTCCAAATCCAGTGTATATTTTACATCTTAATTTCCTGCCATGTTGCGTGTGCTCAATAGTCACATATGGCTAGTGGCTGCCATATTGGACTGCTCAGGTTTACAGCATAGGAAGAAATTTTAGAATCATGTTATGCAACCTCCTTGTCTTGCAAATAATTGAGACTTGGGCAACCTCCTTGTCTTGCAAATAATCGAGACTTGGAGAGGTTACATAATTTCCAAGAGGTCAAACAACTTATCAGTAGCAGAGACAGGCCTGAAACACTGGGCCATTAATGCTCAATCACATTTCTATTCATTTAATGCTGCTTATCTTAAATTTGCTAAGCCAGTCTACTATTAAGACGTTACCATCTAGAAATAACTAAGAATGTACCAAAATAATCCAGACAGTTGTTTTTATTGGATATGTAAATGATGAGGTTTTTCCAGTAGAGGGAAACCTTCTTTAAAAATAATTAAAATAATTTTTCATTAATAACTCTCTGAATTAGATCAATTAAAGTAAATCTTTTTTTTTTTTTTTTTTTTTTTTTTGGAGATAAGAGTCTTGTTCTATCGCCCAGGCTGGAGTGTAATGATGTAGTGGCACGATCTGGGCTCACTGCAACCTTCGTCTCCCGGGTTCAAGCAATTCTCCTGCCTCAGCCTCCCAAGTAGCTGGGACTATAGGTGCCCGCCACCATGCCCGGCTACTTTTTTTTGGTAGTTTTAGTAGAGATGAGGCTTCACCATGTTGGCCAGGCTGGTCTCGAACTCCTGACCTCAGATGATCCTCCCGCCTTAGTCTCTCAAACTGCTGGGATTACACATGTGAGCCACGGCACCTGACCAGATAAATTAAAATAATTCTAAATTTTTAACTAGAATGTGACAAAATTTTTTCAAATAAAAATATTTGATTGACAAAAAAGTGGAATTGTGGGTAACGTGTATCCAGCCCTTAAATGTGTGCTAAGTGCACTGCTCAGTGGTTTTCAACATCATCTCATGTAATCCCTTCAGAAACTACAGTGGAGATGATTATAGTCCATTTTAAAGATGAGGTCATTGAAGCTTAGTGAGTGCAATTAGCCCATGTCAAAAGGATAATAGTGGTAATACAAATATCACATGGCTAGCAAGTGACACTTGTAGTCAGGAACAGAACCCATACTCGTACCTTGGCGGTGACTCTCAAGCCAAGGCTCCTTCCCCCACCACTTAGCCACCACAATTACCTTGTAGTCTATTAAGCTGAGGTACATGGAGCCTTTTCTGTCACACAAATGCAATACTCTGAGTATTTTCACTCAGTCTTATCTATTATCCACTAGCGACAAACATCACCCATGGAATCAACTCATCGCATGTTTTGTCAAGACCAGTTGTAATTCCAGCCCATGGCTCTTTTTGCAATAGTCTCATTTATCATCTGCTGAGGGGCTATTCCTTGGTCATTTATGCAATATTGAATTCCACTGCAAATGTATTTGTTAATTCCATGGTCACCTTGCCCTTCAGACCTGCTACTCTATTTTTCAGGGTTATCCTCACACCATGTACAGCAATGTGACATCACATCAAATTTTTCTTAATGAATATTATACAGTTGGACCTGCCTTAACACATAGATTTATTCCTAAAAATTTATACTAAATTAATTTTCCCCATTTACTTCTGCTATTAAATCTGACCTATATCAATATTGGAAAAAAGGTTTGATTCCAAAAGAAACAAAAACAAAAGAGATTTAGGATTTTAGCACTCACTTCCATGACACTGTTGACTCACAGTCCTTATGCATTTAGCCCATGTATATAATTACTGCAAGATACTAACCATGGCTATAGAACAGTACACTCTATAATTTATGAGAACATAATCACTACAAGTTGTTAATTCCATGGCTGGATTACATAATAGGAGAAGTAAGCAGTCGTTTAGAGAATCAACAAAGCAGTTTTGTTTTTGTTTTTGTTTTTCCAGAAAGAAACATCTGACTTCAGTATGCATGTACGTTTAGTGTTGTTAGGCTTTTAAAAAAAATAGAAATAGGGTCTGGCTCTATTGACCATGCTGGTCTCAAACTCCTGGCCTCAAGTGATCTTTGCTCCTTGACCTCCCAAAGAGCTGGGATTATAGGCATGAGTCACTGCACCCAGCTTGCTAATATGTTTTGTTTTAAATCAGATGTTGGAGAGTACCATGATATTTGCAGTGTTCAGTCCTGTAAAAATCATGATCAGGCTTTGCTTCACTCTCATTTCAATGGTGTTTTCAAATGCTTCGCAGAGTTTATATGTATGACCAAGCAGAGAAATTAATTACATCACAAGGCAAATATTTAGAACTCCATGAAAACAAGGATGACAATCTTAACTATTATTGAGTACTATGTGTCAAGCATAGTACTATGTACTTTGCATGCATTATCTCATTTAATCCCAAATGAAAACTTCATGAGGTAGGACTGTTATTATCCCCATGTTTAGAGGTAAGAAACACGAGATTTTGAAAGGTTGAATAATTTTCTTAAAGCCACATGTCAATTTTTGCCTGCTTTGAACGATCATGAACATTCCCATTTTGGAGGATGTGACTGGCTAATATATAAACCAAACAATCCAAGCATACAAAAAGTCCAAGCATACTCAACACAAGAAAGAGGGAACGAATAACAAAATGAATAATATTCTGGTGACTTCTAAGCTGCATTATTGAAGAAAACAGTAGATAACTTCTGTAGCTCCATTTGAACACATTGTCCACTAATATTGCAGGCTAGCACTGAGCCCCAAGCCCAGCTGAGCCAATCAGATATGTTGGTATGAACTTACACTACATGAGAATGAGCTGGATAAGTTTATACTGCATCTAGCTCCAAAAGGCCCAAAGGTTTTCAGAGACCCCAGCAGTTGTGTTGGCCAATTTCTTTTTTAGTTGCAAATATTTTATTCCTATTTTCAATAGAAACAATACCACATAGATAATAAAGCTAGGAAGTTCTAACTTTTGAGCTAGTGTTCTGTTGAGTACAATGTTATCCTCCTCTCCAGGTTCTGAGCTGAAAAGTAACTCTAGGATCCTCCAAATTCTCATCCATTTGCACCTGCTTCCATTTCTTTCTACATAAAATAAGCACAATTATATTCTATCTTAATGGAGATCATAAATTTAGAACTTGTTTTGTCTTTAGAGATAATCAATCTAAAATAGCTACCAATAATTCTCTGGCAAATTGGAGAAAATGTTTTCTTGTCTGGAGCACGAAACAATCTCTTAATTCTCTTTCCAGTTTATTGTCATCACTCCTTAGACATAATGTATTGGCTATTACAGAATATTTTGGGGTACCTAAAGGAAAGTCAGCTCAGAAGATGGACTATAATAACGTGATCTTACACTGTCTAGACCTTTTCATTCACTACTGTTAAATATTCTCTCAGTAATGGTTTTGGTGATAAGGAAATAATTGAACCTGATCAGTTATTCTCAACTGATTTATGAAGAGTTACAATTTTAGAGTTTTCAGGGAACATGGATATTCTAATCTGCTTTTATGATGTTATTTTTCCCTTAAAATTCCCTTAATGTTGGCAAAATCTAAAGATGGTCAGTTAAGGTTTTCAGTAGCTAAATCACCTTATGAATTCAAGTTGGATATATTGAATATGTCATGATCCACTTGACATTACCAATTACTAATTTGATACATTATGGATAATTCTAT
This sequence comes from Macaca fascicularis, assembly GCF_037993035.2. NCBI lineage: Eukaryota > Metazoa > Chordata > Mammalia > Primates > Cercopithecidae > Macaca > Macaca fascicularis. The sequence continues at coordinate 103,539,515 of NC_088389.1, read as the reverse complement.
GGCTGTATTTGAATTTAGGTTTCTATTAGTTCATATATGATGCAAAGTGAATGATCCAGAAAAGAATGGACTGTTATCTTACTGGTAATAGAAAAGATGCCAAGGTCACGCATCCTGGGCTTTACTTTAAAAATATATACATTATTATTCTTTATTTCAATAGATTTTGAGGAACAGGTGGAGTTTTGTTACAAGGATAAGTTCTTTAGTGGTGACTTCTGAGATTTTGGTGCGCCCACCACTCAAGCAGTGTACACTGTACCCAATGTATAGTCCTTTATCCCTCAACCGCCTCCCACCCTTTCCCTTGAGTCCCTGAAGTCCATTGTATCATTTTTATGACTTTGTGTCCTCAAGCTTTGCTCCCACTTATGAGTGAGAATATATGATGTTTGGTTTTCCATTCCTGAGTTAGAATAATGGTATTCAAATAAGACCATTATTGGTCTCCAATTACATCCAGGTTGCTGTGAATGCCATATTTCATTTCTTTTTATGGCTGAGTAGTATTCCATGGTGTATATACACCTAATTTTATTTATCCACTTGTTGATTGATGGGCATTTGTGCTAGTTCCATAATTTTGCAGTTGCAAATTGTGCTGCTATAGACATGCATGTGCAGGTATCTTTTTTGTATGACTTCTTTCCTTCTGAGTAGATACCCACCAGTGAAATTGCTGAATCAAATGGTAGATCTACTTTCAGTTCTTTAAGGAATCTCCACATTGTTTTCCATAGTGGTTGTAATAGTTTATATTCCCACCAGCAGTGTAGAAGTGTTCCCTTTCACCACATCCCTGCCAACATTTATTATTTTTTTTTATTTTCATTTAGGTCATTCTTGCAGGAGTAAGGTGATATCGATTGTTTTGATTTGTATTTTCCTGATAATTAGTGATGTTGAACATTTTTTCATGTTTGTTGGCCATTTGTATATTTTCTTTTGAGAATTATCTGTTCATGTCCTTAGCTCACCTTTTGATGGGATTGTTTGCTTTTTTCTGGCTGATTTGTTTGAGTTCCCCATAGATTCTGGATATTAGTCCTTTGTCAGATGCATATTTTGCAAAGATTTTCTCCCACTGTGTGAGTTGTCTGTTTATTCTGATGATTATTTCCTTGCTGTGCAGAAGCATTTTAGTTTAAGTCCCACCTTAAAAACAATTTATTCTTGTTTTTGTTGCATTTGCTTTTGGGTTCTTGGTCATGAATTCTTTGCCTAAGCCAATTTCCAGAAGGGTTTTCCCAATGTTATCCTCTAGAATTTTTATTGTTTCAGGTCTTAGATTTAAGTCTTTGATCCATCTTGAGTCGATTTTTGTATAAGGTGAGAGATGAGAATCCAGTTTCATTTTTCTACATGTGGCTTGTCAATTATCCCAGCACCATTTGCTGAATAAGGTGCCCTTTCCCCACTTTATGTTTTTGTTTGCTTTGTTGAAGATTAATTGGCTGTAAGTATTTGGATTTATTTCTGTGTTCTCTATTCTGTTCCATTGGTTTCTGTGCCTATTTTTATACTAGTGATGTGTTGTTTTGGTGACTATAGCCTTATACTATACTTAGAAGTGGAGAAATGTGATGCCTCCAGATGCAGTTTTTGCTTGTGATTTTTTTATTTGTTTTGCTTAGTCTTGCCTTGGCTATATGGGCTCTTTTTTGGTTCCATATGCAATTTTGGATTTGTTGTTGTTGTTGTTGTTGTTGTTCTCTGAAGAATGATAGTGGTATTTTGATGAGAACTGCATTGAATTGGTAGATTGGTTTTGGCAGTATGGTCATTTTCACAATATTGATTCTACCCATCGATGACCATGGGATGTGTTTTCATTTGTTAGTGTTGTCTATTATTTCTTTCAGCAGCATTTTGTAGTTTTCCTTGTAGAGGTATTTCATCTCCGTGGTTTGGTATATTCCTAAGTATTTTATAATTTTTGTGGGTAAAAGAGTTTCAGTTCTTGATTTAAATCTCAGCTTGGTTTCTGATGATATATAGCAGTGCTACTGATTTGTGTACATTAATTTTATATCCTGAAACTTTGCAACAGTTTGACTTCCTCTTTATCAATCTGAATGCCCTTTATTTCTTTCTCTTGTCTGACTGCTCTGGCTAGGACTTCCAGTACTATGTTGAATAAAAGTGATGAAAGTGGGCATCCTTGTCTTGTTCCAGTTCTCAAAGGGAATGCTTTCAATTTTTCCCCATTCAGTATAATGTTGGCTTTGAGTTTGTCATAGATGACTTTCATTACTTGAAGGTAATAATTTATTAGTTGAAGGTAATAAAATTCTATGCTGAATTTGCTGAGTGTTTTAATCATAAAGAGATGCTGGATTTTGACAAATGCTTTTTCTGCATCTATTGAGATGATCACGTGACTTTTGTTTTTAATTCTATTTATGTGATGTGTCACATTTATTGACTGACATTACTAAACCATCCCTGCATCCCTGCATCCCTAGTATGAAACCACCTTGATCATTGTGGATTATCTTTTTAATATGCTGTTGGATTCTGCTAGCCAGTATTTTGTTAAAGATTTCTACATCTATGTTCATCAAGGATATTGGTCTGTAGTTTTCTTTTTTTGTGATGCCCTTTCCTGGTTTTGATATTAGGGTGATATTGGCTTCATAGATTTATTTAGAGAAGATTTTCTTTCTCTATCTTGTGAAATAGTGTCAATAGGATTTGTACCAATTCTTCTTTGAATGTCTGATAGAATTCACGTGTGAATCCCTCTGGTCCTGGACATTGTTTTGTTGTAATTTTTTAAATTAACATTTCAATCTCACTGCTTGTTATTGGTCTGTTCAGGGTTTCTATTTCTTCCTGGTTTAATCTAGGAGGGTTGTATATTTCCAGGAATTTATCCATCTCCTTTAGATTTTCTAGTTGGTGTGCATAAAAGTGTTCATAGTAACCTTGAATAATCTTTTGTATTTCTGTGGTATTAGTTGTAATATCTCCCATTTCATTTCTAATTGAACTTGTTTGCATCTTATCTCTTCTTTTCTTGGTTAATCTTGCTAAAGGTCTATCAATTTTGTTTATCTCTTCACAGGACCAGCTTTTTGTTTTATTTATCTTCTATTTTTTTTGGTTTTAGATTCCCTTAGTTTGCTCTGATCTTTGTTATTTCTTCTCTTTTGCTGGATTTGGGTTTGGTTTGTTCTTGTTTCTCTGGTTTCTTGAGGTGTGACCATAGATTGTCTATTTATGCTCTTTTAGACTTTTTGACGTAGGTATTTAATGCTATGAACTTTCCTCTTAGCACCACTTTTACTGTATCCCAGAGGTTTTGATAGGTCGTGTCACTATTATTGTTCAGTTCAAAGAATTTTTTCATTTCCATCTTGATTTTATTGTTGATCCCACAGTCAGTCAGGAGCATGTTGTATAATTCCCATGTATTTGCTTGGTTTTGAGAGTTCCTTTTGGAGTTGATTTCCAATTTTATTCCACTGTTTCCAATTTTATTCCTTTATACCAAGTATTCTAAGAATACTTAGTATAATTTTGATTTTCTTAAATTTATTGAAGCTTGTTTTGTGGTTTTTCATATGGTCTATCTTAGAAAATATTCCACATGCTGGTGTGTAGAATGTATATTCTGCAGTTGTTGGATAGAACATTCTGAATATATCTGTTAAGTCCATTTGTTCTAGATATAGTTTTAAGTCCATTGTTATTTTGTTGATTTTCTGTCTTGATGACCTGTCTAGTGCTGTCAGTGGAGTATTAAATCCCCCACAGTTATTGTGTTGCCATCTACTTCATTTCTTAGGTCTAGTAGTAATTGCTTTATAAATTTGGGAGTTCTGTGTTAGGTGCATATATATTTAGGATTCTGACATTTTCCTGTTTGGCTAGCCCTTTTATCATTGTAAAATCCCTCTTTGTCTTTTTTAACTGTTGTTGCTTTAAAATCTGTTTTGTTTGATATAAGAATAGCTACTCCTGCTCACTTTTGGTGTTCAATTGCATGAAATATCTTTTTCTACCCTTTACCTTAAGTTTATGTGAGTCCTTCTGTGTTAGGTGAGTCTCTTGAAAACAGCAAACACTTGGTTGGTGAATCCTTATCTCCTCTGCCATTCTGTGTCTTGTAAGTGGAGCATTTAAGCCATTTACATTCAATGTTAGTATTGAGATGTGAGGTACTACTCTATTTGTCATGCTAGTTGTTGCCTGAATATCTTTTTGTTTGTTTGTTTGTTTGTTTTGTTTTGTTTTTTTAATTATGTTATGGTTTTATAGATCCTGTGAGATTTATGCTTTAAGAAAGTTCTGTTTTGGTGTATTTCCAGGATTTTTTTTTCAAGATTTAGAGCTATTTTCAGCAGTTCTTCTAGTATTGGCTTGGCAGTGTTGAATTCTCTTAACATTTGTTTATCTGAAAAACACTGTATCTTTTCTTCATTTGTGAAGCTTAGTTTTTGCTGGACACAAAATTCTTGTCTGCTAAATGTTTTATTTAAGGAGGCTAAAGGTGGGTCCCTGTCTAGATTGTAAGTGATCCCTTCTTGTAACTTGTAGGAAACCTTCTAGCTTGTAGGGTTTCTGCTGAGAAATCTGCTGTTAATCCAATAGGTTTTCCTTTATAAGTTAACTGATGCTTTTGCTACACAGCTCTTAAGATTGTTTCCTTTATCTTGACTGTAGATAACCTGATGACTATGTGCCTAGGCAATAATCTTTACACGATTAATTTCCTGGGTGTTTTATGAGCTTCTTGTGTTTGGATATCTAGATCTCTAGCAAGGCCAGGGAAATTTTCCTGGATTATTTTCTCAAATATGTTTTCCAAAGTTTTAGATTTCTCTTCTTCATTGGGCACACCCCTTATTCTTAGGTTTGGTCATTTAACATAATCCCAAACTTCTTGGAGGCTTTGTTCATTTTTAATCCTTTTTCTTCATCTTTGTCACATTGGGTTAATTAAAAAGCCTGGTCTTTGAACTCTGACGTTCTTTCTTCTACTTGTTTAATTCTATTGCTGAGGTTTTCCAGTGCATTTTACATTTCTCTAAGTGTGTTTTTCATTTCCAGAAGTTGTGATTGTTTTTTATTTATGCTATCTATTTCACTGGAGATTTTTCCAATCATATATTGGATTCTGTTAGCCAGTATTTTGTTAAAGATTTCTACATCTATGTTCATCAAGGATATTGTATCTTATTGATTGTATCAATAAGATACAATTATATCCTGTATCTTATTTTTTTTAATGTCTTTAAGTTGAACTTCAACTTATTAAGCTAATTAAGGTGCCTCCTTAATTAGCTTAATAAGAGACCTCTGAATTCTGTTTCTGGCAATTCAGAGATTTCTTCTTGGTTTGGATCCATTGCTGATGAGCTAGTGTGCTCTTTGGGGGGTGTTAAAGAACCTGTTTTGTCATATTATCAGAATTGTTTTTCTGTTTCTTCTCATTTGAGATTATTTCAGGGGAAAGATCTGGGGCTCACGGGCTGCTGGTCTGATTCTTTTGTACTACAGGGTGCTCCCTTGATGGGTGCTCTCCCACTTTCCCTAGGGATGGGCTTACTGAGAGCCAAACTGCAGTGATTGTTATTTCTCTTCTGGGTCTAGCCACCTAGCAGAACTGCTGGGCTCTAGGCTGGTACTGGGAGGTGTCTACAAAGTCCTGTGATGTGATTCATCTTCAGGTTTCTCAGCCATGGATATCAGCAACTGCTCTAGTGGAGGCAGCAGAGTGAAGTGGATTCTGTGAGGGTCCTTAGTTGTGGTTTTGTTTATCATGCTGATTTTGTGTTAGTTGGCCTCTGGCCAGGAGGTGGCATTTTCAAGAGAGCAACAGCTGTGGTAGTATAGGGAGAATACAAGTTTGCCCTAAGGTGGCCTGGATAAGTATTTGGGTTTCTCAGGCCATGGGTGGGACTGTAGAGTTCCCAATGGATGATATCCATTGTCTTTGGCTACCAGAGTGGGTAGAGAAAGACCCTCAGGTAGGGACAGGATTAGGTATGCCTGAGCCCAGACTCTCCTTGGGTGAGGCTTGCTGTGGCTGCTGTGGGGGATGGAGGTGTGGTTCCCAGGCCAATGAAGTTATGTTTTCAGGGAGATTATAGCTGCCTCTGCTGCATCATATGGGTCACCAGGGAAGTGGGGGAAGGACAGCAGTGACAGGTCTCACTCAGATCTCATGCAGTCTGAAAAGCCAATCTCTCTCCCACTGTGCCCCACCAACAGCACCGAGTTTATTTCCAGGTAGCTGGTGAGCAAGGCTGAGAACTTGCCCTAGGATACAAGCCTCCCTGGTGAGAAAGCAAGCAGAGCTTTCAGGTTTCACACCTCCCTACCTGCTGTAACTTTACTGGTACCCGCACTCCAGTTCGCCCCCTCCCTCAGATTATGTCTGAGGAACTTTGTGTTCAGTCAAAATTGTTACAAAGTGCAGCTGGAAAGTTCCTTCTCCCTGTGGTCTTTCCTTAATTTTACTGGCAGTCCTCCCCAAGGGCCCCTGCAAGACAAAGTCAGAAATGGCTTCCCTTGGGACCAAGAGTGCCCACAGGGCTCTTTCCACTGCTTCCTCTATCCATTTATTTTGCTTGATTCTCTAAATTTATCTCATCTCCAAGTGAGGCTAATCCTTCTCCAGTGATCTGGACCTGAAGGTTCTCCAGTGAGTATGTGCGATTGGGAGCAGATATTACCCCTCATATTTTGCACACTCCATTTTTTGGCTGTCTCACAGAGCCTGCAGAGGCAAGTTGCTTCCTCTAAAGAGTCTGTGGATTCTCTTGGCTTTCCTAGTATGTTCCTGCAGTATTTATTTATTTCTTGGAGCAAAAGTTCACAATGTGAATCTCCACATGCTGTTCTGTTTGTCTGAGTGAGACCTGCAAGTTAGTCCTGCCATTTTCCCCTATTGCCCCCTGGGCTCTATTTTTGAACCATGATAGTAACCTGAGAAACATGACCTTATGAAAGTGACAATAAAAAATTCAAATCACAATAAAATATCAGGGACTCTCTCTATTTTCATTGAGTGAGTGAATAATTTTGGACCAGTTATTTTTAATAAAATCAAAACATAAATGTAACTGATACCAAAGTTTTCTAAATCAAACAGAAAAAAAGTTAATTTCACAGGTGGCACTTTGGGTTGGTTATCAGATATAGATGAAACTTGATTTTACACAGCATGTGAGATTTGGCTTCCAAATAAATATTTTATTTATTGGTTTTAAATATTTTCCTTAAACTTAAAACTGCTTTAAAAGAAAAAGAGATAATTCCTATAGAGAGTTTATGTAACCACAAATAAAATAGTACAAAGAGAAAAATTTAGTGACTTCTAAGGTTCATTGCTATGAAATAGAAAACCTATTAAGTGGTAGTAAGTAATATAATTGATCCATATGTTGACCACAGCTGTGTTGAAATGTGTATATATTGATTTAAAAGGCTATATTGACAATGAATGTCTTGGCACAAAAATGTGTTCCAAAAGGAGTCAAATTTAAAGTTAATCTTTCTATTTTAATATAAAGTTAATCTTTGTAATTTACTCTTTAAATTATCTAAGTGTACAAAGTAGAATCGTTAAACAAATTATGCTATATTAATGTAGAGGAATATTTTATACCTAGTAAGATGTCCTAAAGTAATTTTTGTGACATAGGAAAATGTTTAATTAAAAAGTGGGATAAAACTAGATATATCTTATGATCCATACTTTTTTATTGAGTCTGTGCATATATAATTGTGAATCTGAAAAAAAAAACATTAACAGAAGTTATTTTGAGTGGTGGAATTGTGGGACTTCTACATTTTTATTTTATTAACATTTTCCAAACGTGCTGTCATTAATATATACCTTTTTATAAATTTTTAAATACCCATAGGATTTGTATGGAAACTTCTTTGTGGTAAGAAAATGTGTGTAATACAACAACTACCTTGTCAGAAGAGGACAAGTATTTTATGTACACATTTTTTCATTATTTGTAACTGCTGAGTCATCAAAATCAGTCCTGGAAAAGGCAGCTGGACCATTGGAGGCCAAATAGCCAAAGTGATCTGTTACAAAAGAACTTCGAGAAAAAGATATCTCATGAAGGGGCTTGAGAACTCCTGATGTCATCATGTAATGGCATTTCCTTCTTATAGGAGTTATATGGGAATAAAGGCTAGGACTACAGTTTTATGCGTTTTTTTGTTTGTTTGTTTGTTTGTTTTAATATCAAGGTTAGGTCTCAAAGTCTCTTCCAAGAATGCACGGGCATATGTGCATTGAGAGCTCAGAACACATGCCAATCTCATTCTTGAGTCTCTTGTTTTTGAAACCCTGCTTACTTATTCTTTTGGTTATATTTCTGGCTCTCATACTTGTAGAGATCCATCAAGATAGGCAAACACAGCTCAGGTCAAAGTTTTGTTGCTATAAATCCCTTGATAAAGCTTAAACTATGTGTTCCTCTGAGATGCCTAAATAAATAATTCAAAGAATGTGTTGAAATGCAGTTTCTTAGTTTTTCAAGTGAACAGCAAAGTTCTTTAGATAAGCAAATCTAGTTTTTGCACATATTTCTCAGAGCTTTTTTATTTTTCTCAGAAAGAATAAAAGGTGAAGTTTAGATTTTTGTTTGCTTCTTTGCGTTCTAAATTTCTCCAATAGCTTTGATTATTAGATATGCAAATGAAGATACAAAAATAAATAATAGCTATCAGATCATCCTAGTGGAAGGCTGTTCTCTGAATAGCCATAAAACAGCTTTGGCTTTGGAAGTGGTCTTCACTGTTTCAGATTCTTGTCCATATAGTAATATGAAAATATTTTCAACAATTCTCTGGAGACTGAAAGGATTAAATTTTCTAAAGCTGCTTAACTAAATCAGATGAGTATTTAGGTGCTATAAAAATCCAATGTATTTTTTAATTTATGGAAATATTGAAACTCGGTATATCATGTCTGAATGTCTATAACGTGAACATTCGTTCTAAAAGTACATTGCCTTTAGGAGATGAATGTCTTTGGGGAACAGTTTGTCATCTGGCATCATCCTTATGATCCAGATCAAGAGAAGGAAGTGTAATCCACATTGTAAATGTGACAAAACAATAAATCAATTTGCTAATCTTACTATTACACAATGCAGAAATGATCCAAGTAGAGATAAACACTAGCTTTATTTACTCACCTGCGTTATAACCTAATTAAATAATAAACTCAGCCTATCAACAGATAATCCATTTCTTACATCATAGTAACATTTTTCATGCAGATAACAGAAGATTTTGTCTCATAACACAATTGCTGTAAGTTAAATTGATTCAATTTAATTAACAAGCATTTATTCAGTACCTAATTGTGCACAGCACTATACTAGGCATACAAAAGAGTTAGAAGATATAACCCCTACTCACAGAGAATTTACAATCAGGACAAGAAAGATAATCCATGCATTCAAAAAATAATAAAGAACCATTATAAATCACATGAAAATCAATATAAATAATAGACTCTGAATTAAAGACATAAGAGCCCAAGGAATCCTAAAAAGGGAGTGATAAGATTGAGAATGGAAGTTAATCTGAAAAAGATAACCAGAGGAATAAAGTTCAGAATTGGCAGGGAAACAGTGCAATTATTCTATGGCAACCTTTTGATGATCGAAAAGAAGGAGAAACTCAGAGACAGGATAATAAAAATCAGCAAGTCAACTGCAGGGAATGGCAGGCAAATTGGCTTAGCTTTGGAAAGGCACACTGAGTTGGGACATGCAATTAAAGTCACACAACAAGGCTAGTGAGGGCATTGAGTGTTACCACTTAAAGTCAATTCAAACTGTAAATCCATAATAATGTTAAAACATATCTATAAATTAAGGCCTCCAATAGAAGTATGTTTTCCTAACCTTAACAAAAAAGCAAAGAAAAAATTATAGAATATTAGAATCTAAGCTTACAGGATATGATTGTTAGAGTAGGTAGTTAGGCAAACATAAAAACATAAGCAGGGCAAGAGTGGGTCCCCCTCCCCCCGCCACCCGTCTCACAGGAATGTCAGGTGACCATGAGGTGATGGTCAGGTGGTTGTTAAACTCTCTCTCTCAAATAGTAATTGGTGGCAGCCAGTGCCAGTGAAAGACAGTGTCCCAATAGATAGGAAACACCTGAGCTGGAGATCTTAGAGGTTGGGCGAGTGGGCTCAAGCATGCCCACTAAGTAAAATGGCAGTTTAACTGGTATATGACCTTCCTCTAGGAACGCTGGAATGGTAAGGGAAAACGTCACAAGTGAGCATGCACACAACTTCAGTAACACATTGTACACATAGCTCATTCCAACTGCTGGCAGGCCACCGTTCACATAGACAGCCCATACCCCTGAAAAATCAAGGGGGTAGAGATGCAAACCCCAGAATCATGCCAATGTGTAAAACCCCAGGTCAAAGGCTGAACAGGGCACTTGGAACTCTCAAGTTGCCCTCTTGGCCCTCTTCCAAGTATACTTTATTTCCTTTTGTTCCTGCTCTAAAACCTTTTAATAAACCTTCACTCCTGCTCTAAAACTTGCCTCAGTCTCTCCCTCTGCCTTAAACCTACTTCTGACCCTCAGCTGAATTCTTCCCTCCAAGGAGGCAAGAATCGTATGGAGTTTGATGCAGACCTGTATGGATTCACCTCTGATAACATGATCGTTGGAAGACAAATGAGCAGACTGTGAGAGAACAACAATCATTTATGATGTCTTTCCTTTTTTTAATTTTAATTCATAAAAAGCTAGGTTGTATAAGACTCATGTACCTTCTCAAAGTAAGAGATCTTCAACTCAGTGCTATTCAGGTGCCAATTCACATAGGATTTTTTTTTCTTCTAAAAAGCCGATTTCTTTTCATACTGAATCCAGCACCACATACGAAGGTTTTAGGTATATATTTGTGGGGGGCATGGTTGGGGAGACGGGTAGAAAAAAAGAGAAAATAAGGTATTGGTTTCAAAAAGTGAGTCAATGAATGATTACAATGAGTACTTTTTGCAGATACTTCTGAACTTACAGGAAAAAGGGTAAAATATTTCTGCTCTCAGTTTAAGGAAACTAAGGCAAAAGAAATATATAAAATGAAAGTTCATATGAGCAAATTTTTTTAATTAACCCACCAACTAAGCCAGTAAACTCTATTGCTGGATTACACCCACTTCTAAACACAATTTGTTTTTAAAAAAAAAAAAAAAAAAAAAGTCACGAAATGAAGCAGGTGAGAGAGTGGCTGCGCAGAAACAGTTCCTGACTTGGAATAAGGTGAAGATTCTTGTTGCTCAGGTAGGATTGATGATACCTTGATTGGCCAGCATGACCTTGAAAATCCATCAGGGGTAGAACAGGAAAATAGCAGCTCCACAGTGCTTGTTCTCTGGGCCTTCACATATTGCATTACTTTTAAACAGCAAGGCAAAGTGTACCTTTTCTGGACTCTCAGGATACTTATTACTGGCCACCAGCAGCTGCAGCTGTTCACAAAAAAGAAAAACAGGGAGAGAGAGAGAGAGATGAAGAGAAGACAAGTAAAAATGTAGCTTTCAGTGTGCTTAATGGTTCTGAACGAGGTGGCCAGAAATCTGTATTGTCCAAATGTGCTCATTTTCCCATAATATTTAGCATTTTAATGTTCAAAATTTTTCCATGTTTCTTAGTTTGCAAAGGTTTCACAAATTCTAAACCAGGGAGAATGAATGTACTACTTTTTTTTATAACATTTATACATTATTGCTTATGCGATGAATAGATACATGCATTCCTTTTATATTTTTCCAATAAAAGAGTTCCTCATTTTTCAGTAGATATTCAGTTGGTGTTTACTGGGTGGCCATACACATTATGGAAAAATATCAGATCAATAGTATGCTATAGCATTATATTATCATTTAAAATAATAAAGATAAAAATAAGCTTTAATTAGAATTTAGATCTTACAAGTCAGAATTTTCCATTCTTAAGCACTAATTTGATAATATTAAATTATACAAAAGCACTGCTGGTATATGTGATGTATGTGCTTCAACCACCTCATCTTCTGCAAAGACTAGACAATTCTAATCAATTCTCACTAAGGTAGACTCCATCCCAGACTCTATTTCAAAACAATACCCCAGGTAAGCACTGTGGGATGAACAGAATGAAGATGGAGATAAAACCATTGCTCTCCCAGTAGGAAATACAAAGGTTTGCCTAAACTGCGGAGGTAAATACATTGAATTGAACTTTCACTCTTTCACAAACAAGACAGTCAAGAAATTTCGGGGGGGTTGGGGAGGAGGATGGAGAAGGTTGCGTAAACCTACAAGGAGGGGGAGAATAGGGGAAGAGACAACAATGATGAAATTTTAAAAGCTGGAAAGCAGACACGTTAATGATAATGACTTATCAATTCTAACAAACTGAAAAGCTAAGCCAGGGGAGGAAAAATATAGTAAGCAACATAATTTACACATAAAATCTCGAAAATGTTCAGTAACTTGCAGCAACAGGTACCTCTGGAAGTAAGGAACCAACACAAAGAGGACGTTTTAGCTGTCTATTTAAGAAGCAGTCAAGCTTGGTGGGGTGAAGGGGTGGGGGTTATTAAAAAATGAAGCAGCAGCAGTTAGAGCCTGAGATGGCCTTCACTTGGTACAAATGAATAATTGCTCCCCACTCCCCACCGCCTTTCATCTGGCAGAAGACAGGAACAATTTTTTCTAAAAAGAGTAAAACAGAGATGCTTCTGGGCTAGAAGACCAGAAGGAATGCCACAATAAAAATAGAGGGCAAAGTGAGCATTTGTAGGCTGAAAGCTGAGCCCCACTGGTGTCGTCTTTCCCACTCAGGCGCTACAGGTTTGCCAAGCAAATCTTTACTCTCCGGGCAGGAGTTCGGAAGTAATTTTTCTGAGGAATCTAATCAGCCTAAGAGAAAAAGCCTAAAAATACTGACATTGGGGTTCAGCAGCAGCCCAGGCAGAGTCCTCCAGTGAGGATCTGCCCACAAGCTCCATCCATGTGCTTAGAGCTTCAAAATCCACCTTTGCATCCTACCCTGAAATATGAGCTGAGGGTCACAAAGCAGGGGATCACCAAGCAGGGAAAAAAGAAAGGACAAAACAGCTTAGAGAAAACAGACTATCAAAGGCAAAGAAACATCAAAAAGAGTTATTAATATTCTCATAAAGACAAAACAAGCCATTACAGTCATTAAATAAGAACAGCATGCTGTTTAAAAAAGAAGAATTAAAGAACAAAATAGCTTGCGGAAACTAAAATTATGATAGCAAAAGCGAAAAGGCCGAGAGAAATGTTAAAATTTAAAGATAAGGAAATGTTCATGGGTAAAACAAAGAGACAAAGGGAATTTAAGGATGAAAAATAAACTAGAAATTCCACATACAAAAAAAAAAAAAAAAAAAAACAGAAAATGGATGGAAAGAATTGGTAAACAATTCAAGAAAATTCCCTTCAACCAAAGAGCAAAAGAATCCATTGATGAGTACACAAGGAATAAAAATAGATCCGTGCAAGACACACCATCATGAAATTCTGAACATGCAGATAAGGAGACCCTAGAACTTTTCAGATTGGAAAACCAAACAGATAATCAAAAATACAAGTTGTTCAAGAAAGACTAAGAATCACAATGACTTTAAACTTCTCAAGAGCAAGTGTGGAATCTAAAAGGCAATGGGAAACCTCTGAAAAAATATTATTTTGAAGGGATATTATTTCTAATATAATTAGATGAGTATTTTTGACACCAACACTATCAATCAAAAGGGAGAGCAAGAGAAGAGCAATTTCAGATATACGTGGTCTCAGAAAACTTGCCTCTCACATACCCTTTCTTACCTGCAAAATGTGAGCAAACCAAAAGAGAGGAAGTTGGAGAAAATGGAAAACACGATATCCAAAACAGGATAAAGTGACATTCATCCTGCTGAATGACAGTGAAGAAAAAATGAAAGGATAATAGCTATATCCCAGACACTCACCAGTTGAAATTGGAGAAGTTCAGAAGATTCTGGGAAAGATTTCTCTAAGGAAATGAAATGGATAGATAACCCAATATGTCTGAATATATTGAGAGTATAATTCAATAAATAGCAGAGATTTGGAAATTAAACGAATCACTGACAAATATATAAAAAATAAGAAAATGTTTAAAAAGGGAAATGATGACTTATGAATCCTGAGAAAATTTTAAAGTATGCACAAGTACCATAGTTTACTACTTGGCTCAGCTGTGAAGACTGTGTGACCATAATCATGTATACTGGCCTAACGAAAATAATAATATAACTACATAGGTAGAATACATAGAGAGAATACATAGAGCAAGAGTATAAAAAAAGTTTAAGTATTATCTATTAAAATTATTATATCTATTGTAGTTAATAATTTTAATAGATAATACTTAAAACTAAAAAGTCAAGAAATTACAACAAAATCAGGTAATTTGGAGATAAATATGTAAAAATCAACTAAAAAAATAGTATTTGGATGCCTGGTTTTGTAGATGATCATTGTCCTGCCCAACCTTCAGAAGAAGGAACCCCTTTCAATATCACTTTAGGTTTTAGGTATCCACCTTTGTGCCTGGGACCCACTAATGGATGTCTCTCATTAGATATTCAAACTTGGGTAGTCACACTACCATCTGGTCACTCTGTCCCTCCTTTAGGACACTTGGAATCAGGGCTCTCGTTAAAACCTCTAAGGCAGATCAAAACAGGAATCACTGATTATATTCACACATCCCAATATAAGCCTTTAGGACCTACATGTCCTCTCAACTTGTCTTCAAATGCTGACAAATTAATATGGAAGGATTGCGTTAGTTCAGAAGGAACTGTGTTATCTAATTCTCTCTACACCATTGTTGACTGGGCTCCTAAAGGTCATATTACTAATGATTGCTCTCAGGGTCACAGAGATTGGCAACATTTTCTCTATGATATTACTTATCAAAAAAGTAGTGACAACCCTCCCCTATTATATGGGAGATTTAACTCCTTTTTTCTTTTTAAGTGGAAAGGGGCAGGGGTTGCCCCTCCAAATCCAAGCCTCATTGTTCCCCACTTAGGACCTGAACATTCAGAATTATGGAGGTTAACCATAGCTATGACTGGTATGAGAGTTTGGGCTGGAGAAAGTGTTATAAGTAAATCCACCTCGTCACCTCAAAAACTAAGACAACAGATTGATTTACACTACTATTTCCACACAGCCAAAAATATCACTATGGCAATCATCAAAAGGTCAATTCAAAGATGGGATAGTAAAGATTATGAGGACTTATACCCCCCTGTTGTTAATGTCCCACCACCACCTCTCATACAACCTATTCCCCCCACCCCATATTCACAAAAAAGAATATCATCCCCAAATATATATACTATCTATATGGAATCCAACAAAACTATACCACTTAAAAGTTGTGTTAAACCACCATATATGTTATTAGTAGGAAAGATGCATATTAGTTCAAAAACCAACATAATTACCTGTGTTAATTGTTACTTGTATACTTGTATTGACTCATCCTTTAATCAATATCATAGTAGATATTACTATGTCAGAGCCAGAGAGGGTATTTGGCTCCCCATAGCCTTACATAGGCCTTGGGAATCTTCCCCTTCTATCCAAGTTATTAGTAACATTCTACAGAAAATTCTTAAAAGGAGTAAATGATTTATTTTTACATTAATTGCAGTAATAATGGGCTTGATTGCTGTTACTGTGACTGCTGCTACTGCTGGAGTTACATTGATGTAACTACATTGTAGTTAATATATAGTTAATTATCTATTAAAATTATTAACTATAATGTAGTTACATCAATCTATTCAAACTGCTCATTTTGTAGATAAATGGCAAAAAACAATTCTACTCGGATGTGGAATTCTCAGTCAAGTATTGATCAAAAATTGGCCAATCAAATTAATGATCTAAGACAAACTGTTACATGGATGGGAGACAGAATTATGAGTTTAGAACATAGATTACAAATGCAATGTGATTGGAATACTTCTGATTTTTGTATAATTCTGTTCCAATATAATGAGTCTGTTCACAATTGGGAATCAATAAAACACCATTTACGAGGAAGTGAAGATAATCTAAGTTTAGACATAAGCAAGCTAAAAAAACAGATTTTTGAGGCCTCTCAAGCACACTTAACTGCTTTACCCGGTGCTGAAGTTTTAGACAGTATCTCTAAGGGGTTATCTAATCTCAACCCCATTCAATGGGTAAAATCTTTGGGAGGATCCACTATCATTAATTTTGTTCTGTGTATAATTTGTGCCATTGGTTTATTGTTCATGTGTAAAACTGGAAAATATTCTTCAATCCAATCATAATCAGTGCCAAGCTATGATTGCTATGGTTCATTTAAATCAGAGAAAAGGGGGAGATGTAGGGAGACCCCTTGAAACTATTGCTATGGAATAAAAGATGAAACACTCCTGATTATTGTAAATACAAAATTGCATGCAGCATTGTGTAAAGACAATGCCAGGTTGGACTGCCAGTATGAGCCAACAGCACATGGTGTCTTTCCCGTTGCAGAGAACCTATGAATGGATGTGCAGTCAGGGAGGTTTCACATCACCAAGATTCCTATCCCAGAAAAGCAGATGTTCATAGCTCTGGGAATGGAATGCGACCCTTGTGGAGAGCCTATAAATGGACACATGCAGGGGGGCGCTTATCGATATGGATAAGATAGGGCTATGAATGCCCTCATCTTGCCACGGCTCTGCTAGGCCTCTTTAGGGTTAAGGTATACTCCCTTCTGAGAATTTCTGGTCTAACCAGTTGTCTAGCTTCACATCCTGTTTCTATGGATTGTTTGTAACCAGCTCTTGCTGCAACTGTTACTGCTGATTAATATCTTGCTAATCATAGGTTATGGAAAGACTGTGTTTCCGTTTTAAGGCTCTGTTAGAAATTACTGATGCACACACTATATTGTAAATTCTTACCTCTGTATACTGTACTTCTGCATACAGATGTTATGTTAAACAATTACTTCATCCACATGTGACCATCTCACCTCATAATCAAATGACCCTAAATCCCTCACTAACCTTCCCCCGCCCTCACTAAACTTAATAAATGTTGGTATATCCAGTGCATTGTTGGCACTGTGGGACCAGAAGGTGGTGACCCCCTTGGACCCAGCTTTCACTATCTCATGTGTGTCTATTATTTCTTGACCTGCCGATCTGTCTGGGAACAAAGAGAGAGCCCTGCTGCATTGCAGGCTGCTGGCCAGATCCCGCAATACTGAAGGCTGGCCACAGTGGCTCATGCCTGTAATCCTAATACTTTGGGAGGCCAAAAAGAGATCACTTGAGCCCAAGAGTTTGAGAGCAGCCTGGGTAAGTTAGCAAGACCTCACTTCTACACAAAAATGAAAAATTAGCCAGCCATGGTGGTGTGCACCTGTAGTCCCCACTACTCAGGAGACTGAGGAGGAAGGATCACTTCAGCCTGGGAAGTTGGAGCTGTAGTGAGCCAAGAACATACCACTGCCCTCAAGCCTGGGCCACAGAGCCAGACCAGGTCTCAAAAAAAATAAAATAAAATAAAATAAAAAATAAAAATAAAAAAATACCATTTCCCTATATTTCTATGGTCAAATAAATTGCTATTTCTTAATTAAACCAATTTGAGTGTTTTATTACTTACAGTGGGGACACAGTCCTACTAATATAAAGAGTTTTAAAGTTAGGACTGAGGAAAAAGTTGGAAAAAGTTTTCACTAAAGTTCTTAGGTATCACCTTTCCATGGGGAACTCAAAGCATATTATTAATTTTGGCAACTAGAAGTTGGCTTTACTCTAGTATTTTAAAAATTAAAGAGGTTTTTCAAAAAAGAAAGTTTAATGGATTAGAAAGAGCTTCTGGCAATCAGTGGTGGAAAGCCCAGAGGACTCTCTTGGGATCTTCTCGCCATATCCTTCCATGTATGAAAATAGTCAACATGGGCAGGAGAGCATCTGCATTTGTGTGTGCTGTTTGTATATGACTATACGGGGGATTTCTTCATTTTCTGTGCATTTTCAAGGTCACTTTTAAAAATCACTACTGCCAAGTTTACACACCCACATTTTCATTTCTCTTTTTTCCCTCCCAACAGAAAGTAACCAAATCCCCTGAATGTGATGCCTGAGAAGGGCTAAAAAGGTGGAAGGTAAGGATTGTGGAATGACTTGCTCGTGGCAATAATGCCACTCACCATCCAATGGAGAAAAAGCCAAAAAAAAAGAAAAAGAAAAAGAAAAATTACAAATGTAAACATATCTCCAACCTGCTCGTGCAGCTGCCATTTTCTTGTTTCGCATTTTGTTCTCCAAAGCTTGCTACACAATAAAATATAAGGGAAAAAAATTAGATTTCTCAGTGTTTTCCACTACTTGACATTAATAAAGGTAATATTTCTATGAAATAAATTGTATCTTACCATTTTCATCTTCTTTTTTAGATCCAGATTTGCTGCCTTCTGGCCCTTGGCAGTAGCATTGAGATAATAGATGGTCAAACTAAATTAAAAAGAAAAAAAATACAATTTAGGGTATATTTCAGTTCCCCAAGATACTTCTTAAATTTACATTAAGTAAATTATGAAATATCAGCATGGGAATGAACATTAAGCTGTTTTCTACTCTAAATCTCTTGTCTTACAGATAAAAGCTGAGGTTCAGAGAGGTAAAGAGACACTCTCAGGATGACACAGGGATGAAGCTGGGGTGAAGTTGGCAAGTTGGGGCCCACGGCTCCTGATCCACAGCCTGCTCTGTCTGCTATTTCACACTGCCTAATATTAGCTTTTTCCTGGAAATGTATTAACACCAGTTTAAATCGTAATTGAAAGTAGCATTTTAAATGGATGGCAATGACATTCCAGAGAATGGAAAACCTACTGCAGCTTAGGGAATATGTCGAACAAAAAGGAAAACGACTTTCTGCCTTAAATTTCGTCCTTTGGCCTTTGCAGCTAAGAATATAATCCTCATAGGCATAGATAATGAACATGGAATTTTTTTCGGTAGAATGTATTGTTTGCATTTCTTTCTCCCTCAAAAAGAAAATGTTGTATAAAGGAATATTCTTGGATTTTAAATGACATTTACATTCTAGAAAGGGCAAATTCTAGCCAGACAATTCTGTTAAAAATAAATATGCTTATCTTCACTTAAGGCAAAACGAACAAACAAACAAAGAAAAAATGCAGTAAAAAAGGTAACTTATATCACTCTTTGCTGCAAATAACTGGATATTGAACACATTTCCTTTACTCCCAAAAATGAAAGACAATATCCTTTATGAGCCATCTGGTGCTAGCAACACAATTATTGATATGGTTTGGCAGAGTTTGTTTGTCTCTTACATGAGGGATGGGAGTTTAACTAAAATTACGTACATAAATGCATGCAGGGCAATATCTGGCATGAAATAGGTACTCAATAAAAGTGTGTGTGTGTGTGTGTGTGTGTGTGTGTGTGTGTGTGTGGTGTATTATAAGGATTTTCTCAGAAAAGTTCCTGGATTCAGAGGATGAACTCAAAGATTTCACAAGTCCTTTCAAGTTCTGGAATTCTCTATTTATCCACCATGATTTTCTGCCTTGTAATGCCCATTAAATAAGTATTCCTCGCAAATCTTTTTCTAGTCTCCAAAGGAATGAAACTGCCTGCAGAGAACTAACCTGAATTCTGCTTACATACCCAAAAGCCATCCAGGTTGATATAATAAAATCCATTGGGGGAAATTCAAAATACTAGTACAGTTCTCTAATTAAAGGTAATAAAAAGCTAAGCCAATTGTATGGGCCTCATAAAGTAGAAGAGGAGATCTCAGAATTTGAAAAAAATCTAATCGGTAATAAGCTAAAATCTGGGTTTTAAATCAGAACCTCAGAGCCACAATCAACCTTTCAGTATACCTATTTGACACGTGCATAGGGCCAGCTTTCCTCCAGGCTGTCCAGATCAAAGCAAACTAGGTCCTGCAGGCTGCAGATGACTGCCAGACTGCTTTGTACGGCCCATGAATTAAGAATGGTTTTTTCGGTTTTTTTAATGGTTATATGAGTAATTACTTAATTAATATCCTCAATTTTGCCTCTTGGCCTAATTTGCCTCTGGCCCTCTAATTAGGAAAAGTGTGATGACCCTGGGTCTATACCATCTCAGACAAGTGGCTTTCAGCCCATCTGAAATTCCCACTGATTCTGATCCCTGTTTGGTGCTGCAAGTGAGTGTAGGAAATTAGCGTGAAGGAGAAGACACGAGTTTAAATTCCCCTTATTAGTCACTTGACTTGGGGCAGAACTTCAATGTGTTATTGACAGTATGATTAATGAAGCCAACTTCTCAAGGCTGTTATGGGAATTAAACGAGTCAGTGTGTAAATAGTACCTGAAACAAAGGCAGTGTTAATTCCTTTTAAACACTCTTAGCACCGATTGCTAGATCTTTGGATTAAGGCATTTGAACAATGTCACTCCTTCACTTAAAAATAAACATGTCTCTTAATAAATTAAGAATATGGTAACAAAATCTGATGTTTACATTGTGTGTGTGTGTGTTTTAAACAACACCTCACTCATACCACTAAAAGGCCTTGACTCTCAAAGGCCACAGGATACTGATTAACATGCTCTCAGAAGCCACTGTATCATGGACATGTAGAGAAAGAAAATCGTTTCAAAGACCATCTGGTGAAACATGCTGCATTCAGTAGGTCATTTTCTAATGCATCTGTGCCAGAGATTTACTATCAGATTCTTAATAGCACTCCATTATCAAGGTTATGTAATATATAATGGTAATCTGATTTACTGTTTAATTATCCCCACAGGTTATTAGCTCTCCCTCACAGAAAGCCTCTTGGTATAAAGAAGTGAGCACTGGATTTACTGTCAAAGGATCTGCTTTAGGTCCTTCTGTGACCATTTTACTCTCTCTCTTGCCTAGAGAAAATCGCTTTCCTTCTTTAAATCAAGTTCTTAGGTTATAAAATTGAAGAAGATAAACCTGCCCTCACTACTTTATGTGGCTTGTGATCATGACAATAACTGGGTCAGAATCCCTGTTCATTTACTGCAAACCACTGGGAGTTTTCTCCCTGAGATTTCCTCGTTTTACCTTTATTTAAATGAACCAAATCCTTTGCATCAACTTTGTTCTTAACGTGTTCCTGGGGTTGTTTAATATTTACCCCCTGACTGAGTGGTGGCAGCTCCAGGCATTCTATGTAGGAGGCACTCAGGGACTGAAAGGAAGAGATGGACGCTGCTTTTGGCTCTTCCACAGCAAGTCTATACTTTTACTTAGAATGTAAATTTATCTGTGGTGGCCAAGAGTCAGAAGCCAATGAAAGTTATATGAAAACAAAAGTCATCTGACAAGTTCCCCTTTGGAAATCACTTCTGACTTTGAAGGCATAGACTACAGAAACTTCCCAAGATGCTCTGGTCCTCTGATTCTATTATCGTGAACATACTGTTATTGATGGCCCTCTAACAACAAGGACAGGGAAATTTTTAAGACCCTTTAAGCCCTTGACCCTAAAATATAGTTTATAGGGCCCCCAAGGGGAATATTAACTTAGAGGCTCATTATTTCTGTATATTCACAGCCATCTGCTTTATGGAACAAGAGGTGGAGGTCGGGCTGTTGGGGGAAGCTCAACGTACCGATTAGATTTAGCATTTAGCATTTATGTTTTCCTTGCTTTAGCTGTTTACGGATAATTATTGTGGTTACTTGGGAACAAATCTTATAATCCTGGGGAAGCAAAGACAGATGCAGATGGCTGTGAATTACATCCAATAGGATCAGAATATGGCTCATGAATTTTAGCCTCTCACCACCATGTAATCAGTGTTGCATTTGGATAGGTTACAGCACAACCCTTAGGGAGAGTGAAAGAGCTGAAAAAGCTGAAATGTAAAAGCAGCCAGGAAGAACATCACAAAGGCTCTTTCTATGAGGAGGGAAAGCACATACACCATCACCAAAATGACAGCAATGACCAGCCCAGGGTTCGAAAGCTGTCTCAAGATCTTCGCCATCCAGCTTGGGAAATCATGCTCCAGCGTCTCTCCAATGACTTCAAACATTCTATTTTTGCCACTGGGGGAATTAAAAAGGGGGAGAGAAGTTTATCAAGAAGGTATGGAAAAACCATGGTTAAAGCAAGAAAACTGGAAATCTTTCTCAATTACTGCTTAGGTCCTCTTTCAGGTTAGGAATCTGATGTTTAGCTACAACTGCTGACACTTTGACCTCATGTAGTCAATATATGGGTAAGATACGATAAATATGATCCCAATATAAACATATAGTCAAAGTAGTTAGGGGAAAAAAAAAGATAAGACCATCTATCCTCCCTTCTCCAACATCTCAGGTCATAGCTGATGAATGTGGTTAGAGTGGGGGATTCAAATTTTATGAAATTATCCCTACCCACATTTCATCTTTTTGGGAGAAGATTTTTTTAAAACTGTATTTCTAAGATTTTGATTGAAATACATTTTGTAAATAGCTTATAAGTCTGCCTCTCAGTCAGCTGCTCTTGTAGGAGAACACTCTCTTTGAGCTAAGTAAACAGTGTACTCAATTTTTAATTAGCCTTGGAAATGAGAACAAGGAATAGCCCAGTGGAATAAAATCCACATATAATCCAATATCTCTTTCCATGCAATAGCTTCCATCTTATTTTCCACCAGACTTCCTTCATCAGATATGTTAATAGGTAAGGTAACCACACCGAATCATGGGTTCTTTCCCTCTCAGTTTCTTCTCCTGGACAGGCCCTAATGAATACCAGCTTAGCTCCACTGCGCAGATCCATGAAGGCAAGTATCAGCTCCTATAAACTAGAAAAACGAGAACAGGATGTCTTGACTTACTAAGGAAGAGCTAGAATTGTACCATAATATTCATGATATTCTTTACACCATTGTTTTCTCTGTATATGCATACTGATTTTACTATGAAAAGATGTAATTTTCAAAAGAGATTTGGGTTGGGTTTCACCAAATTGTACGCATCATCAGAATAAATGTTGGTGCAACATTTAATACAATGTTTAGTTTTGCTTTTGTATTTTAATCTTTAAGCACTTTCAACTACTAAATAACAACGACACACAAGTCCCAGATTATGGTTTTTTTCTCCTGGTCTAACCAATACTATCTTCCAGCAGACAGAGCGACTCCAAGTACTTTGCCAGTAGTCATTGCACTACAGAGGTACAAGGTTTGCTTCACAAATTAAAGATCTACACACTAATTTTCAACACTTATGATACATAAGAGGGAATGAAGCTTACAAGCAATATAAGATTATAACTCCCTATTCCAACAAGTTTTATTTTTCACCATTCCATTCTAATTGTTCATACCCCTCAACAGCCCCAGCCAGATGGAATACAGGATAAGCAGATAAATTAAAAGTACCAAAAAAGATAAGACCATCTATCCTCCCTTCTCCAGCATCTCAGGTCATAGCTGATGAATGAGGTTAGAGTGGGGGATTCAAATTTTATGAAATTATCCCTACCCACAAAGGCCTTCTCAGCATTTAGTGTGACCCAAAGCAAAGTTACTAGGTCCCTGGGGATTCTTGTGTACCTTTTTCAGGTCAGGCTTTTTACCAAAGAAAGGAGTCCAGATATCTTAATTACATACAAATTATGGAAGCATCTACAAATCCCTGGCAATGTCTTCTCCTGCCAGGTTAGCCAAAGTGTGCTATTACACAATATTCTCAGAATTATTTTTCCAGTTGTCTTTGTCTATCCATAGTCCTGCTGTAGGCATAGCACCACTCTAGATTAGAACAGCTTATGAAGAGGTCTTTTTTCCCAGCTGGGTGGTAAGTGCCACAGGACCAGAATCAATGCTTAGTGCATGGACTTACCCCTGCGTCTCCTCTAGTGCTTAGTGCACAATAAGCAGTCATTATTCATTCATTCATTCAAATTATTGACCAGCACTTTACTGTGTCTAGACCCACAGAGATGGAAATGCTCTATCCCCAATCTCTAGAAGTCAGCTAAACTACTAAGAAAAATAGATGCATAAAGTATGATTGCAAATGAGCAATATAATAGCAGCGTCACAATATAATTTTAACTTTTAATACTAAAAACCTGCACCTAGTATACTGATAGCAACACAAGGCAGCCAAATGCCTAGACAGATAGGGGCAGGTACCTGGTGAAATGCCACCTCCAAGCCAAAGACAGTTTAAAGCCTGAAAGCCAAACTCCAAGTTAAATCCTCAGACCGGATTGAGAACTTGTCTTCCTGTTTGGTGCACTTTCCTCTGATTCAACCCCACCCTTCACCTATTTTACATATACCTACCCTTTCCTAATTGGTTTTCTACACTGTCATGTCTACCTTTGAGTGATGTCTTCACTTTAACCTTTTTTGCACACTCACAAACCAATCAGCACACACTGTCCATCTTGTGCCTAGAAAGACCACAGACTCAGTTGGTTGGTAGAGGGTAGAGACAGCCTGACTTTAGGGAAGAGACAACCTGATTTTGGGGAAGAGGACCTGCCCTTCCTGGCCCCTCTCCAGCTCCCCTCTCTGCTGAAAGCCAGTTTCATTACTCAATAAAATTATCCGTCTTCACCATCGTTCAATAATCCATGTGACCTCATTCTTCTTGGACGCTGGACAAGAGCTCGGGGCCCACTGAATGTGGGTACCCAGGAAAGGTTGTCACACTGGCCCTTTGCCTTCTATGGTGGAGGGCAGCTGCCCCACGTGATGAGGCAAGGAGCCAACTGAGCTGCTAACACACTGCCATCCATCAGGCTGAGGATGGTGGGACTCAGGAAGCATTGTAACACTGCCTCTGGGACTTCGGGGTCATAGGCACCCTCACTTGGGCACCGTTGCATTCTCCTCAAGGTGACACACCTGGTCTGGCCACAGGCCCCACATGGAGCTTGCTCCTGTGTCAGTGCCCGGTGTGTCTGGCCAGATCCCGCACTCGCTTGCCCACATGCTTCCTCCCACAAGGGGTTTAGCACAGCAGGGCGAGTAGACAGGGCGCCCTCTGTGAGTCCAGCGAAGGGGCTGAGAAACATCCTGTGTCAGTACAAGCTCAGTTATGAAAAATTATGTGTAAAAGGCAAACCAGAATATAAAATGCTAAAACATTGTTATTTCAGGTTTTCGAGATTACGGACCACGCTTCTTTTCATGTAAAAATATTTCTACAATGTTTAGGTTTTCTAGCATAAACACATATTATCTTTGCAGTAAGATGAAAATACATGAAAAAATAAAATTGTCATAATGTAAGCAGGGATGTGTATAAAAACCTAGAGAACTATAAATTGTTCAGAATTATTGACATAGATGGGAGAAAACATCAAATGTCAGGAAATGCTATAGAACAATTAGAATTGCCTTCATCTGGACATCAAATAAATAGTTTTTAAATTGTCAACTATTTAAGACAAATCCACTTACTAGCCTATTGGAATAGTTTCTTGGAAAATTTACCCTCTCTAGCCAGGTCTTACAAAACCAGACAAACTAGAATATCTCATCACATTGCTTTACTGAATGGATAAATGCACTATAGCCATCTTACCTGAAAACTTCCCTACACTGGAAAGCAACTAGCCATCACTGTGTTACCTCCAGTAACTTGGTTCAAATTTATATTTCCTAAATTGCTGTTTGCCCAAGATCCAGATAGAGTCAGACAACCTTCGCTAGGAAGGTTAAGCAAATCACCTAAAACTCAGGTTTCATAAAGATGACATGCTATGAGGTACCCACTAATACAAGCATTCTCACCTCATTTCTACAGCAGGACAATCCTTTCAAACTTTTAAGTCCAGACAAATAAACAATGTAAACATCCTTTGGCTCCAAAGTGAGGAAACTGACATGAAAAAAAAAATCTAAATAGCATAGAGATACCCCTTCCCAGTTGTGTGAATAATTTGCAATTAACTAAAGCCTTTGAATGGCATTGTACTCCGAGATTGGTTAGGGATTTATTGAGACAAATGTCTCCATCAAGACTGTAATTTCATATTTAGTCTCCAGATGTCACTGTCTGCATTATTTATTTCAGTCCACTTGGAAACACACACACACCCACCCACACACACAATGGAATTAACAGAGCTTCTCAACATCAGTTTGATGAGTAGATAGAGCTCCAGCTAGTTTAACTCAATCAGCTGGCTTAACATTTTCTTGTTTTCCGGCAAAGCAATAACTCAGACTACTGTTAGAGTGAAAATGTCTCTTATATACTTAGTCTGTCGGCAATGAACCTTTTGACTTTAATTAAATAACTTAGATCTGACAACATAAAGGGGGAATTATATGTGGTCATTACAGCATCATGTATATCATTCACATGGCTTTTTACAGTCTCATTTCCTTCACTGAAAAGGAGAAACAGTTCAAGTGCATGTTGGCCAGTGACTCAACACGCAGAGATTTTTGGGAGAACTTCTGGTAGATTCATTTCTAAGCCCCTTTAGGGAAAGAAACCTCATCCTCCAGATGCCAGGGACTTAGTTTTCTGATATGTGTCATAGGGAGAAGAGAGCTCTGTCATAGAGAACTGTAGAAATGTATATCTCTAAATATACAAGGAGCCGTTGTGACTCTTGATTCCTGACTTGAATGATAATTGGGAGAGAATATATATGTGGAACAGCCTTAATTTTTTTCACTAGCATGTGGCAAATTGGATAATAAATTGGCGCTCTTTATGCTCATTAGTATTTAGTAATAATTCTCTTTCCTAGGTAAAATGTGGGGTATTCTCTCTCTCTCTCTCTCTCTCTCCCTCTAAGGTAGTGATGCACAAGAGAAGTAGTGAGAGCTGACCATGTCTGGATGTGACGGCCCAGAGTCAGGTAAACTCACACCCAGACCAGTGTCATCAGACCTTGCTCTTAGCTATTCCCTAAGGTGGAAACAGCTCAGATTCACCATACATATTTTACCCAGGCAGAGCCTGGAAAAGTATAAAGTATTTTCTCTTTTATGATTCCCAAATGAGGAAGTAGATAGAACTTGCCAAAGAATCTCCACGTCACCTATTGAACCTGAATACCCAAAGGATCTCATTTCTTTTTTTTTTTCCTTTTTTTTCTCCTTCCTTCCTTCCTTCCTTCCTTCCTTCCTTCCTTCCTTCCTTCCTTCCTTTCCTTCCTTTCTTTCTTTCTTTTTTTTTTTTTTTGACAGAATTTTGCTCTTGTCCCCCAGGCTGGAGTGCAGTGGTGCCATCTCAGCTCACTGCAACCTCCGCCTCCTGGGCTCAAGCGATTCTCCTGCCTCAGCCTCTCAAGTAGCTGGGATTACAGGCACCCACCATCTCGCCTGGCTAATTTATATATTTTTGTTAGAGATGGGGTTTCACCGTGTTGGCCAGGCTTGTCTCGAACTCCTGACCTCAGGTGATGCACCTGCCTCAGCCTCCCGAAGTGCTGGGATTATAGGCGTGAGCCACTGCGCCCAGCCGGGATCTCATTTCCACCAACCAAAAATGCCATTGTTTGGGGAAAAAAAAAATAGCTTATACAATGAATGGCCATTCCCACCTCCATCCCTGAAAGAACATCATGCCTGAGTCAAATTTCAAAAAGAGACCTGAAGGGACCACAATCAAAAGATGGTGGGAGGGACACGATCATGTACAAGACAGGCATGGTGGACAGGAAGAGGATGAGCAGTAGCATGCCCAGGTAGAAGTTATTCGATCTGGAAGCTTTGAAGACCCTGGCCTCAGGAACATTGCAGCACATAACGGCCCAGCACTGGAAGTACATGGATGTGTGGAGTCGAAGGATATTGATGCCTGGGAGGCTGGGAGCAAAGAAGGAGCCCATCCTAGAAAGAAAACAGAACTCTGCTCAGTTTTGAGTCTTTACTGCATAGCAAAGTCACACTGCTCCTGTTTATTTGACATCAGGCTTCTTTTCCAAAGGCAGAAAATACACTGCTACTTTCAACCACACAAACCCTTTTCATAAATAAACTGCACTTATCTATTTCCAACTTCTAAACACATTTTGCCACTTTCCCCATTATTGTAGGAATTGCATATCATAATTATTTCATAGAAAGAATGTTGTTAATTAACTAAACCTACTGTCATTAGTGAATTTAAACTACAACAGGGTAAACAATATTTACAATTGTTTTACTTCTTTCTTCTAATTCTAAAATAAACTTTCCCCAACACTTATACCATTGACTAATATATTTATAAATATAACTTGTTAAAAATAATTAACCCTTAAAGTCACTTCTTCTACTCAAATAAACTGTACATTTGAATTAATCACTTTTGTAATGAATAATTAGTTTTTGCTTAATGACAGGAGGTCAAGGTTGCAGTAGGCCATGACTTTACAACTGAAAAAAATTTTTGCTTAATGAAAGAAAAAAATTAAAATAAATTTTCTCTTTCTGATGTTGATCATTTTCTCTTTGTAGGTGATATGGTGTTTTAAAGCCAATTGCAATGATGTATTTATGCCTCCTAAAATAGGGTTTTATTGAAAATGTATAACTAGATTATAGGTTTTTGAGATGAAAATTCCACACATTTATTTAAATTTAGTTTATCTGTTTACTTTCTTTCTGTAGCTTGTCTTGGGAATTCTCTGCTTTGTGCATCTGAATTTTTATAAGTATTTTAAAATACTACTTTTAGGTAGGAACCACTTTGGTGTGGTCACTTTTACTTGATGGCTTAGTTGATTACTTCAACAAAATAAGTTTCACTCTTCTTGGATGAGAAAATTCATTAGCACCATAAATCAATACAAATAGCATTGTTATCTCAAAATCAGAAGAAGATACATGTGCACTTATTTTAAAAATGTAAGGGGAGCCCTGTCTTTTAAACTGTTCTATCTATAATGAAACCCACAACATTTCTAACTAGGTTTAGCATTTTGTTCTCCCTGAATAGCTGTTTAGCCAATCCAATGTAAATTTGGTTCATTATAGAGACATTTTGAATTTAAATGAAGAAATTAGTTTCCGCTATAATTGAACTTTTGCCAACCCGGTTAACTCATTTCTTTGAAAAGTGGAATATTGTCACAATTTGGGCTGTCTTGTTGACAAGATTTCAAGCAATAGATCTGAATGATATTTTACCATAATGAATTGAACAAAGACTTTGTAGGAAGTTAAACTATTTTTTTCTAATGGGAGGATAGATTTTAAAACAATACAGTATACTTTTGTTACAGGACAGCAAGAGAGAGGGAACGCCAAAAAAGTGAGCAAGTAAGCAAGTGATAGTCCCAGCTAATGGGTTAGAATTGCAAAGCACCGGATTATATCCCCCAATACCAATACTTGTTGATGTAATACACTTTGAGTCTTTCTAAAAATCAGGTGGCGACATCACTTGTTTTGGCCAATAAAGTATGAAAAGAAATTAGGCCCTTACTGCTGGGTAGAAGCTTTAAAAGCCCTGTGTGGTTTTTCCTTCTCTTCGTTCTCTGCTAGTGTGATAGCAATGTTTCAGATGGATCCTATTCCATCAGTCCGGGTCTCTAAAGCAAAGGTAAGTTAAGAAGAGCAAAGCTCTTCTTCCACCCCACATTGAACATGTTCTTTTTATGAGCTGCTAAGATTCTGAGGTTGTTTCATTGCTGCATAACCTAATCAATTCTAAAACATAATTTTGCACATAATTCAAAATCGAGACTTGCCTAAAACCACATATATTTGTACCTATATACATGCACATTGTTCATAGGTATATGCTTATTATTTGTGCATGCATCTATAAATAAATTTCAAAATTTCAAAATAAATATCACAAAGACATTTTGAACAAATAACTCAAGAGCCATAACCTAGAAAAATAAGTCTTGGCATAATAATATCTGAATCTTAATGCTCATCCTATCTTTGCTCATGAATCACTAATCAGCTCGGCCCACTAAGTCCCTTACCCAGGCTTGATCCCGTCATCTGTCAGTAAAAATCATTTAATACTTTAGCATTATAAAATGCTTTTCTTCCAGGAAGATCAAAGAAAATGAAAGCTTCTTTTATTTAACTCTCCTTATTACTTCAGTGACATGTACATGTCAGGTAAATTATTCACATCCGATCAACTGAGAAGGTGAGAAGAAAAAGGTGATAAACCTGGCCAGAGGGTACCCAATGAAGCAGTGTTGGAGCAATGTCCAAAACTCATTTTCTCTCTCACTGTATGTTCTGTGCCATTTCTCAATATCCTGCTATGATCAAGATATTATGTGCTTTCATCATTTAAAAATATTACCACAGAAACCATCACATGTATTTCAAACTGTAAGTGTGTAAATAAAGGTTACTGAGCATTCAACCAAATCATAGCAAAATGGATTTTATCTATAAATGTTGATGTTAATAACATCTGCATAAGTAACCTCCACTACTCAGCAATTCCTAAAGCAGTAATTCAATGTCTCCAGTCACAGTCCAATGGAATTGAATATAAAATCCCTGTACCTTTTTAATTGTTTCTGTAGAAAATGGTTAAGCTCCGGCATTATATCCTCATGCTTCACAAAATAATGGAACAATTGTGTGTGAGGACCTTTGTGCAGAGTAAGCCTACTAATTTTACATTACACCTGCCCCACACCTCCCTCTACATGACATCCCCCTCCCTCATCACCTTCCTAGGGTTAGGAAAAGAGTATTTGTGCCAAGCATTGACGTGAAGGTGAATAATAGAATAATGGTCAGTTTGCTTCTGGAACTTTGGAAAGTGTGTGAATATCTCTGTATACTCAAAAAATGCAATCCCATTCTAATATTCTCTTCAAACTAGCCAGAAGCAAGCCTGACCACTGTCTGAAGAATTAATAGACAGAAAATGACAGTGCAGAGATTCTGATAATGGATCTGCCCATGAGAGAACTGGAAAAACATGTTAGATATTTAAGAATTTCAATACGAACAGTAGTGGACAAAAATAGTTGCAAAATCACAAGTGAAACCAATCAAGACAGCCATTATAACAGGTTTTCTGACAATAAAAACAAATTTCTAGGCCAATTTGTTGTCTTAACTCTGAAAGAACACAATCGACACGCAGCATATGTCTGTGTGAATGGTAACCACGAGGCTGAGGGATTTATGACACTTTGTGTAAACGCCACTGATAGAACAGTGGCTTCTCCTTACTCCCATAGCCATATAGCCATTTTCTGCCATGACAGCCAATTGAACTCCAGGAAATGAAAACTCAGAACCCACAGAAGCTGCTCCCTTTACTTCCATGTCAGTAGACATTCCTCGGGCCACCTCAACTTTCCTCCCTGCTTGGAAAATGAAAGATACATTTCCTTCCTTAGTGAGTCTGGACATGTGAGTCATACTTGGAAACTTTGGAAAGGGGATAAAAATTAGATTTTTAAACCTACCAGGCAAAGGAGGAAACGATATTTGTATAACATCTTTTCCATATTGATTTACCTAGTCAGGCACAGGAATTTAACAGTCTCCATGGCAAGATGATGGCACCCTTGAGGGCGGTCTTCGTGTGACAGAAGCAAGAGAGTTTTAGCATTTGCAGACGGGTCCAGTGTCTGTCAGCACCCAAAGGTTTAATAATTCAGGACAGCTCTATTTGTACAATATATGAAACTTGTTCAAAAACTGAGTCTATACTTGTACTTGTGAATAGGACAATAGTATGGTTGGTAGCATAATATTGTCTTAGGCACATATACCCAGGATAAAGTAGCCTTATTGTAACTGCTTATAGGCTGGAAATCTGAAGTGACAGATTTTCAAGACACGTGGTCCGTGATTCAGCTCTTAAACTCAAAAATGATTTCTACTGTATTGACTCATCTTAACCTGTCAAGTTTATAGTGAGAATGCTTTTATTTGATAAAAGATATGACAACCCTTCACACATCAAAAAAAAAAAAAAAATAGTAATTCTGATGTTCCAGTGGCCCGATTAAACAAGTTACAAAACGAAGATCATATTTTACCTTGACTTTCCTAATACATGCGTTTCACCTCTATAAACTATTGGATTTGATAAGGTATTATTTTTAAAAGTAGCTATAAGTTACATTTTAAATATATTTGGTAGTGACAAAAAAATAAACTCGGTCTCTCAGAAAGGCCTTATGTTAATTTATTTTGTATTTAACATGTGGTAATGTAATTATTAATGTTTTAATATTAGATCCTGGTGTCACAAAATATAAAAATATAGTCATCAAATAAATCTGCCAACCAGAACACAGACTCCCATTACTTGATGAAGGAGTGCCTTGCAAAACAGAAAGACACCTTTGATGACTGACATTTAAGATACGAAAAAAACAAAAGGAAACTATGTACAGGCATTCACTTCGCGAAAGTAAATATGGAGTTAGACACCGATTGTGTTCTCCTCTAACACCAGGATTCAATGCTTTATGCCAAAATAACCTGGGAGGCTTTTCTGTAAGTGATAAGCTGTCCAACAGCTGGCCTACCAGATCATGCCTTGGTTGAAGATCAGAGCGAGGACGTTGCCACTGATGTCGAATTCGGTGTATGAAGGCTAGAGGAGACACAATGTTCATTGGGTTAGCATCTCACATGGTCAAAACTGAAAGGCAAGTGGTTCTGTGTAGGCATGGCTAGTGTTTCAGCTACTTCCCTTCAGCAACAATAGCAGAATAATCACTAGGATAAGTAACCAGAGATAAATAAAACAAAGAAAGCACCTTCTTATTTTTTTTAAACATAGTGAGACTCATTTTTAAAGGCTGTCATTCAATGCTTTGAAAGTGTAGCAGGACAGGCTCTCCTATACACTGCTGGTAAAAGGAAAAACTGTAGCAAACTTTGAGAAAAACAATTTGACAATGCATATTAAAAGCTTTAAAAATCTTATTCTTTTTGACTCTGTAAGAAAACTTCTAGAATCTGTCTTAATAAAATTATCTGATGTGATGATAAACTTTAACAGGCAATGATTAAACCATGTAAGTGTTGAACATTAGTCATGTATATACAGTATATTTATACTATGATATATTGCAACAAATTACAATCATTTTGAAAGAATATTTACATACATGAGCAAAAACTGTGCACTAATGTTAAACAAAAAATATAAAGTCACACATTAATCAACTATATGAAACGACACACCAAGACTGGAAAAGAATCAGCAAGATAATCATACCTTATATGTGGGTGATGGACTATAGTTTTCCTTTTCTTTTTTAAGTTTTGCATATTAAAACTTTTTTCAACAAAATTGTGAATTAACTGTAACATAAAATAAATATAGCAAAAAATATATATAACAAAAGCTTAAGAAGTTATTCAGTTGAATGTCCAGTCTCCATGTCTTGGATAATAACCTTCATGCTCAGGGCAGCAACACTAGGCTGTTTTTTGTGCAGAGGAGCCACAAAAAGCAATAGGATGGAGGTGGGAAACTGTGATAGGGTGGCCCACCCAAAGGTTTCCTGGTGATGCATTAGGCATCCTAACAAGAGGTTCTAACAATGGAGTTAATGCTAACTAGCAAGGGCAATAAAACTGGCTTTTATTTAATTTGGGATAGAGAATCAGAGGAGACTGACCAATTGGTCATAAGGGAATAAGAGAGCAGCAAATATGAAATGAGAGGGCCAAGAAGACCATGAAAAAGAGACCAAGACACTCGCAGGTTCCTAGCCCTGCTCAGATTCTGTTATCTCCAGGTGTGCTTCAGACCACACATATCCCCGTAACAACTCTCTCCACAACATACACACACACACACACACACACACACACACACAAAGATGACTCAAGAGAGCCTCTGTTCCTCCCAAACCCAAGATCTCAAAAATATATTTGTAAGAAGATATAATTGGTTCCTGATTTGGAACTCCAACAAAACCATTCCCAACTTTCAAATGCTTGGCCTCAAGAGTCTCATGAATCCAGGCCTCAACTTCATCACTTTCCTAAAAGGCAGTATTACTCTCCTATTTGACTGATATAGTGACAATCTGCCTTGTAACAGATTCAGGGAAAGAACAGCAAGTATGGCATAATAGGAATGGTTAACCCTCAAGGTAAAATCATAGGATGATACATAATGAAATAACAAAGAGTCCTGTGTATTAAACAGAACAAAGATGACCTGGATAACTGCAGTATCATTCTAGATACTGTCGAAGGACAGCTGCAAAGTGTTTTGCTAGTTTGCAGATTTTCTAGAAGGGCAATGTTCACAAGAGACAAAAAGGTTTGGTTGACTATTTTTGTTCTGAAATCAGCAATGAAAAAAAAAATGTGACCTTCGTGGAGAAAAATGAATTGTTTCTTATCTGGAGAACATTAACTCTGAGTCTTTTTCCTTCTGGGGGAGTGCCCTGCTCTGGATGATCTTCAGTACTTTTCCCCTGGAGCCCTGTGTGATCACAGAACACATCTGAAAAATGCTCATTTGGGTGGCCTGTGCCCACCTGTGGCCTTGGAACAGCCTTTCTCTATGTCAGTTTAAAAATCAAATCTTAAACCTTTGCCTCCTTAGAATGATGTCATGAGGTAGCCCACCAAACTACTGAACGTGGAAAAAAGCTCAATGTTTTAAATGTCTATTTTCTTCACTCTCTCACGAGCACATAAACCTCCAGAAGGTCATTGGAGATGAAATATTTTATAACTAGTTGACTAGAAAAGCATAAAGGACATCCTAGGGTCCCTAGCTTTCTGCCGTGTTTGCAGCAGAGACAGCTGGAGGAACAACCTCCTTGATCTATAAATTGGTCTGATGCAGAGAAAGGACATAGGGTGGCCATACTGGAACAAGTGGATTTGTAGAATAGACATTTGACTGGGATTCAAACCTGAATTTTAGACGTCACTCTACCATTTCTTAGCTAGGTGAGCTGGGCACATCACTTATCTCATTAGGCTTAGTTTCCTGACACATAAATCAATAAAAATGAACTAGACCAAGGGTCAGCATACTAAGGCCCATGTGCCAAATCTAGACTGCCACCTGTTCTAACAAATAAATTTTTGTTAGAATACAGCTATATTCATTCATTTAAATATTATCTATGACTAGTACTAAAACAACAGAGTTTAGCAATTATAATAGAGACACTATGGCTTGCAAAAGCTAAAATACTTACTATCTAACCCTTTACAGCGAAAGTTTGCCAACCTCTGAACTAGTTCATTTCTAAGATCCCTTTCTAGTCTAAAAATATGTTACTGGTTGAAAATCAGACCCAGTTGTGAAAGAATTGCTTCTCTGTAAACACCTTAGAAATGCAATTTAACTTATGCAATAAACACAGAAGCTCTCATTTTAAAACTAAAACATATGAGAAGGCAAAAAACTACACATATGTAGTATAAAAGTCAGTGCCCATTGTTTTAGAGGCAGGCTTTTTTAAACATTAGGTTATATTACATTTTTAATTTTTAAAGCAATACTTTAATAAATATAAATCAATTTGCAATATATTTTGTCTGTCTCTAAAATAGAAAAAACTCAAAGGTAAAAGATGGTTAGGGAAAAAGAAAAAAACAGATTCTCTTGAACTTTGAGATCATAAAATCATTTGAATGAGATAAGTGTAATAAATTCACTAATGACTGCTCATTCCTGGTAAGATTGTTGGGGGCCAGCACCAGAAAAGCCCATGTGGATTTGGGCTAAAGTCTATCATAGTCGACAGATTGGAAATGATGTTGTTTAATTTTTGGACCTTTGCTTGTGATGTGCTAGGTCAGTCACCCACCTAGAGGGAAGACATGTGGTGCTCACTGGACAAAGAAAAAGCCTGGGACTATCCCTTCTCTCTCTGCAAGTTTCATTATTTGAGGCAGATTGCCAACCTGTGGATAACATGAAATGCAATTCAGGATCTCACAGAGAATTAATTCTGTCTTGGCATGAGTTGCCTGACCTTCTCCACATAAATCCCATTTCTCACAGCTGGAATCACTCTGCTTGGAGCTGCAAGCTGGTCTGGGCTGTGGCTCCAGAGCAGTGGCTCTTGAGTGTGGTCCTCAGACGAGAGTCAGCAGCATTACCTGGGAACTTATTAGAAAAGCACATTCTTGGGCCTTGCCCCAGATCTACTGAATCAGAAATGCTGTTTTCACAGGTCCTCAGGGGATTTTGACGTATGCTCAAATTTCAGAAGCACTGATCTAGGACAAACTCTAGCCTTGTCTGCTAGGATGATTGAACACTTGAGGCTTTGTACTTCAACCCTAGTTGAGAGTAGGAGCCTGTTAACTGCAGACAGATCCTGTCCACGTATTCAAGGAACACTTAAAACGCAGTCTGCATTGCTCCTGTTCCCATGTTCTCAACCCCTTATGGGATGCTGATGATTTCTTCCTGACTCTTTATCATGCTACCTTCCCAAACTGATGTATAATATCTCCACGTTCCCAGCTACAGAACCATTGATCTTCTAATTCTGTATCCCAGTTCATTTCCTAACTCCATTCTACCACAGGTAGCTGCCTAAGCCTAGGAACACTTTGAGTTCTAAAAGCCATAGGTTTAGTGCATTAATGATTCAAGTTTTGGCAGAATTTTTAAAATTTCTAGAGTCAAGCATTACAGTGTACATTCAACATGATGGAAATTTGGTTGATGGGTTTGAAGGAGATGAGACTCGAATTTCAGGCCTATCTCTACCACTAACCAGCAATGTGTCTTTGAGCAATTATTTAACATCCTCTAAACCTCCGTTTACTGTAAAGTAGGAACAATAATACCACCTCACAGCATTGCTGGTGTGATCACATGGAATAATATATGTGAAGTATTTTGTAGAGTTTCCGATACATAGCTGTAAATAAGCAGTACATTGCTTATTGTATATGTACGATCACATGGAATAATATATGCAAAGTACATTGTAGAGTTTCTGATACATTGCAGTAAATAAGCAGTACATTGAGATGTAACATAATACAATGTAATATGATTGGGAATCCACTCAGGTAGTCAGTCAATTATATGCCTCTTATTTATGGATAATCTTGAGCACCCTTCATCAGACTTTAAAGCAGTCTCCCATTGCTGTTCCGCTCTCACAAGTGAGCAGTGATCACCTGAAAAATGCAACTGTGAACACCATGCTGAGTTGATTGAGCATCCCCTTACCCCATCATGCCCTGAATCTAATTCTATTTCTTCCTGAATATTCTTTACTTGCTTTGTTGGTAAATAGTAAGAATGGTGTCAACAAAAACTGAAGTAAAGATAAAGATATTCTGCATTGAACTGTTATAGAAAACCCAGAGTTTACAAGAGGCCACACTTTGTATTAAATTAGAGCAGTTAAAATCCTTCCTAGGGACAAACTATTCTACTCCCCATGAACTCTTCTGAAACACTGAGAACTGTGCTCAGAGAAGCCTTGGGAGATATTAACTTACATTACATTAACTTACATTGGGGTAGCAATCTGCTCCAAGCCAGAAATGTTCCCACCTTAGTTAATCTCCATAGGTTTGTTGTGATAACACTATGACCATAAATTTATGTCTTGAAAAATATTCACAATCCCTTTTACCCCAACTTACTCAGATAGAGCCAGTATATAATTCAGTACATTTAACATAACATTTTTGTCCAGAAGTGTACTTCATTGTCCTTATTATTCTCTGGCTACATAAACTTAGGAACCTCATTTCAATTCACAGATGCAGTTTTTCACATGTTAAATACAAGCATTACAATTGCTTGTGTCAAAATCCACCTAACTTTAGCATTCTATAGATCTCTGAATCTAATGCTGAAATCTGCAGAGTTTCTACAGAGGCTGTTGTAATAAAAATGAATAGACTTTTTTAAAGCCCTCTTCTGTGACTGAGCAATTCAACTCAGAGAAATTTATCATAAGAAAATAATTTATGCATCCACTATGATTTATCTATGAAGATACTTATTTACAGATATAATGAAATGTCATCACACTTATTATCATAAGAATAATTAGACAGTTCAACTTAAAGCAAATTAAAACTAATTAGATTAATTACACTACACCCACATACAGAATATTATACAACCATTTAAAAGGTATGTGACAAAACAACAGTTAATAGTATTGGGAAATGATCACTGTTAGGTAAAAAAAATAAAAGCAGGTAATCAGTCTACTATCTATCTGTTTAAACACATACATATATACATATACAAATGTATATATGTGTATATTTATAAAAATCTATGTTACTATATATAAATATGTAGTGCTTGTTATCTAATACTATTTGATTCAACAATCCAAATAATCTCATTAGTGGCAGAGATTACATATGATTTTTATTTTCATATTAGCTTCGTTATATTTTCCAAATTTTCTACAATAAACTGGCATTATTTTTGTAATTCAGAAGCAAAAATGCTCTTTGTGTGTGTGTACATGTGCGTGCATGTGTGTATCAGAAAGGATCATGTTTTTATATTTTATTTCTGACAGAATTCTCAAGTATCTCCTCTGCCCATCTCAGGTTGTCCTTCCCTTCATGACAGGTACTTTCTGAAACCATATTGTTGATTAGCAGGTCTAGGAGAATAACAGAGAAACATTCTTATCAGCCTTTTCTGCTCTAAAACAGCCTCATTTTAGTTTTTTAAATTTATACCTGGATTGTCCATACTGTCTAGCTCTGGGACCCTGTCTTATACTTGTCCCTCCACCAGGAACTCTTCCTTTCATCTCTTGAAATCCAGATCATCCTTTAAGACTTAGTTCAAATGTCTCCTCCTCCGTGTCTGCATTTCTACTGATGCACACCTGTCTCTCTCTCTCTCACACACACACACACACACACACACTTTCTCTTCCAAAGGGCCATATAATTGATTTCTCTATTGATATTGGGAGTTTGCAAGAGAAAAGAGTGGTGAAGAGTATGAGGAACTGGAGAATGAATATCCCAACTGCAGATGGTGGTGGTTTCTCAACTCTAGCCAATTTCTCCCTAGTGGGAATACAGACTTAATTTTGCCAGCCTTTCAAGAAAAACAAGAAATCCATGTGTTTTTATGTAAAAACTCTCATTTTAAAGTATTAGCTCATAAAAAATGAAACAAAAACAAACACCACCACTGGGCATACCACACAAAAATAACCATTAGCTGAATCCACCCTGCAGGCCACATTTGCAACCTCTACGTAAGTCTACATCTTCTACATCTCTGTATTCCTTTACCACCTAGCACAGAGTTTGTTCATAATGGCTTGCACCTAGTAGGCCCTCACCCATGTAAGCTATCCATTTGGTAAGTCAATGACAATGGGATCTACATCAAAGATTCATCATCCATCATTAATGTTTTAACACTTGTTTTGATTCTGACAGAGCTTTTTTGAGCCTTCCAAAGGTAACGTGGGAGAAAATTCCTTCTCTGTGACCTAAAACGGGAACTTGTCTTTTTTCCTGTACTTTGTACTAACCCAGGAACACTGTCAGCAGTCAATAAATAATAAATTATAGTCATTTAATTACAGCTTTTATGCATCCAGGTCATGTAATATTGACTTCCTATTTGCAGTCAGGTTTTCTGCCACTTAAGAAGAAAGCAGCCAAGGGATAAAAGGTAAGCACAAGCCAAGCAATAGTCTAAGGAAGAAATGGCAATTTTTATGTCTGCCTCAGAGGAGCTGAATCAGGCAAGGAAAATAGAAATGAAACCAAGCCAGCTGAATATCTCATAGCAAAGAATGGGAAAGCAACACAAGAGCATCCTGTATCTATAGCCATTACCTCACTGTCATTCACCGAAGAGCATTACCTAACTGCTTTTGGCCAGTCCGAGGAGGCACTTTCAATGAGGGTGATGGAGATGACCTCATAAAAGGTACCATCTCAAAGTCAGACAGCCAGACAGACCTAGCCTGAAATCTTGAAAACAGTCCTAACTGTAGGACTTATCCAGAGACTAGAGGGCAGGATATAAAAGAGATAGAAGATCAGCTATAAAGGATATTCCCTCACTGGTGAGGAGAGAAGCATTACTGGCTCAATAACTCAAAAACATTACACTGAGACTCCATGGGCACATGCTTCGAAGGAGGCAGAGTTCTGGCAATAGACAGTGCTGCCTTGATGGTGCAAAAATGAGGAGGTCCAACATTCAAACAGCCAGTCAAGACATGATGCCTGCTACGTGACTCGCACAGTTCACATAACAGAGGTCAGGGCCTCTGTTTTCATAGAGTATCCATTCTAACAAAGGGAGATAGACCATGAGTACATTTTACAAGAGTAATGTCAAATAGATGCACATCTTATGAAGAAAACAGAACAGTGTGTTAATATTAACAGTGCCTGATTAGCTACGTTAGAATAGGTGGTCAGAGAAGAGCTCTAAGGAGGTAACATAATAGCTGAGTCTTTAATGACAGGAAGAAACCAGCCATTCCTAGTTCTAGGGCAACAGCACCCCTTGCGGGAGAAACAGCAATTACAAATGCAAGGACCGTCTTGCGTTTGAGCCTAAAAAGCAGCCCATGTTTGTGAACTTTACAAAGCGAGAGCAAAAGTGGTAGCAAATGACTTGAGAAAGAAAGAAAAGAAGCAGATCATCCAGAGTACTGAAGGCCTAGAAAGGGATTTGGAAATCATTCTAAGTACTTGAGAAGTCACTGGAAGATTTTAAGCAAATGAGTACTACCAACCCCCCAGGTCATATTTTCCGGGATGACTGAAGCCAGTTTGACTGCAAAGGAGTACAGTGGAAACCAGGCGACGTGCTAGTCACTGAGTGATGACTGTGCTGTTGCCCTCAGACTTTGTTGGGGGACCTGCGGTTGAGCATAGAGGGAAAGCTGGTGATGGAGTCAGTACCAGTGTGGTTCTGAGAAACCCGAGCCGTTGTTTCAGGAAAAGAAGCCGTCCCTTCCAGAATTCAGCTCCACCACTGGCCAGATGCATGACAGCAAACTAGGCCTTCCTTGAGCTTTCTGCAGTCTCTTGCGTGTGTCTCTGTCAAGCTCTTATTAGACTGTGAACTTTGTGAAGCAAGTACCATATTTATCAAATCCTTTTATCCCCCCCATCTACTGCAGAGTGACTGGCACACGATAGTATCCAGGAGTTTAGTAGAATTCAAAGGCATAATAGAATATGCAGTTGATATTAGCCACCTTTCCCTGCTTCTAGAAATGCTAGTAATTTTATAGGGAGAAGGTGGGCTACAGGGCCAAGATTTACTGAGTTCAACATTTCAACTAACAAGTTGAAGTCCATTGCTTTTGCTATTTTGTGCTAATTTTACTAGAATATTGTAAACCATGATACTCAAGTCTGACCTTCTCTGCATTATAAATGTACTCATTGGTCGTCATTTATTGGCACCTAAAAAGGTGATCCCATCCACTAAACTCTGTGATGCCTTTCTCCTATATAGTGTGTGTAAATGATGAATTACAAAGGAAAAACGTTACAAGAGCAAAATTAACATCATACTTACATATCCGTACTCCAAGTCCCAGCACCAGCAATAATTGCAAAACCTCACAAAACATGCCCTTAGAAAGTCCCCGATGAGGATTGTGACGTAGGTGGTCAGAACATCAGAGACTGTCAGCCGCACAAACTCCTGTTGAGATATTATCTCTATTAAAACACACAGCTCTGTCTTCAAATGGTCCTAGTGTTGGTATTAAATCTGTCATGTTTCTAAAGAAGCATTGGCTTGAAGACTGCAATTAATGGCAAAAGAAGAAAACAACTAGTCATATCAAGTAAATAAAAAATATTTCACCCCGACTTTATTACTTTAAAAATAATTATTTCCCATTTACTAAATCAACAGTTTTCTTCTTACTGAGAAATGTTATGAGCATAATACAAGAACCAAAACCAGGAAAATATTGGCCACACAGCAGTTTAAAATTTTATGTGGTGAATAGCACTATTTACAGACTTGAAAGACAAATGTGGAAAAAGTGCTTGCAACATATATGATAGAGGGTGAGTATTGCTAACACATTAAAAGCTTTTACAAATCAGTATGAATATAGGTGGGCAATCCAATAAAGAAATAAAGAAACCAGCAAAAGTCACAAATTAAAAATTCACAGAAGAATATATGCAAACAGTCCATTAAAACTGAAAAATACCTAAACCCCACATAATAAAAATGCAAATGAAAGCAATGAGTTGTTGCCTCACAGAGTGATAAATACAAAATCCATGCTTCTTCATATTGGTGAGTGTGGTGAACTAGCATGAGCATAAACTGATGGGGAAGTTAAACTGGGCACAACGTTGGGAAGAAATTTGTTAAGATCCATCACATTTTAAAGTGTTTGGAGCTTGACCAAGAAAATCCACTTTTAGAAATGCCTATGACAGCAATATACGCACACGTGCACAAATCTATACAGACAATCATGAAAGTACTGCCTCTTCCAGATTAAAAATGGAAAAATTCAAATATGCTTGGGAGACTAATTAAATAAAAGAAATTAAATGTCTGCACAATGGTATATTGTAAGCTCTTAAAACAAAATGCTATCGTGATGCTGGATACATAACTGTGAATATATTACAAACCCACTGAATTGTGTATTTTTTTAAATTTTTTATGTCTTCTCTATTTTTTATTTTAAGTTCTGGGGTACATGAGCAGGTTCGTTACATAGGTAAACATGTGCCATGATGGTTTGCTGCACCTATCAACCCATCACCTAAGTATTAAGTCTTGCATGCATTAGCTGTTTTTCCTGATGTTCTCACTTCTCCCTTACCCACCACCAGGCCCCAGTGTGTGTTGTTGCCCTCCCTCTGTCCATGTATTCTCATTGTTCAGCTGTCACTTATGAGTGAGAACATGTGGCGTTTGGTTTTCTATTCCTGTGTTAGTGTGCTGAGGATAATGGCTTTCACCTCCATCCATGTCTCTGCAAAGGACATGATCTCATTCCTTTTTATGGCTGCATAGTATTCTTTGGTGTACATATAGCAAGCACATTTTCTTTATCCAGTCTATCATTGATAGGCATTTGGGTTGATTTCATGTCTCTGCTATTGTGAATAGTGCTGCAATGAACACACGTGGGCATGTATCTTTATAACAGAATAATTTCTTTTCCTTTGGGTATGTACCCAGTAATGGGATTGCTGG
Source organism: Macaca fascicularis (assembly GCF_037993035.2). Lineage (NCBI taxonomy): Eukaryota > Metazoa > Chordata > Mammalia > Primates > Cercopithecidae > Macaca > Macaca fascicularis. The sequence goes on along the minus strand of NC_088389.1, from coordinate 103,496,347 downwards.
GTCAAATGCTATTTCTGGTTCTAGGTCTTTAAGGAATTGCCACACTGTCTTCCACAATGGTTGAATTAATTTACATTCCCACCAACTATGTAAAAGCCTTCCTATCTCTCTGCTGCCTCACTAGCATCTGTTGTTTCCTGACTTTTTAATAATCACCATTCTAACTGATGTGAGATGGTATCTCATTGTGGTTTTGATTTGCATTTCTCTAATGATCAGTGATGTTGAGTGTTTTTTCATATGGTTGTTGGCCGCGTGAATCTCTTCTTTGAGAAGCGTCTGTTCATGTCCTTCACCCACTTTTTAATGGGGTTGTATGTTTTTTCTCGTAAATTTGTTTAAGTTCTTTGTCGACTGTGGGCATTAGATCTTTGTCAGATTGATAGATTGCAAAAATTTTCTCCCATTCTGTAGGTTGTCTGTTCACTCTGATGATAGTTTCTTTTGCTGTGCAGAAGCTCTTTAGTTTAATTAATTCCCATTTGTCAATTTTTGCTTTTGTAGCGATTGCTTTTGATGTTTTCACCTTGAAATCTTTGCCTATGCCTATGTCCTAAATGGTACTGCCTAGATTTTTTTCTATGGTTTTTATAGTTTTGGGTTTTGTATTTAAGCCTTTAATCCATCCAGAGTTAATTTTTGTATAAGGTGTATAGACAGGGTCCCATTTCAATTTTCTGCATAGGCTAGCCAGTTTTCTTAGCATCATTTATTAAACAGCAAATCCTTTCCCCATTGCTTGTTTTTGTCACGTTTGTCAAAGATCAGGTGCACGATCTTATTTCTGTGTTCTCTATTCTGTTCCATTGTTCTGTCTGCCTGTTTTTGTTACTATAGCCTTGTAGTATGCTTTGAAGTCAGGTAGTGTGACACCTCCTGTTTTGTTCTATTTGCTTTGGATTTTCTCAGTTATGAGGACTCTTTTTTGGTTCCATATGAATTTAAAAATATTTTTTCTAATTCTGGGAAGAATGTCAATGGTGCTTTAATGGAAATAGCATTGACTGTATAAATTATTTTGGGCAGTATGGCCATTTTCACAATATTGATTTTTCTTATCCATGAGCATGGAATGTTTTCCCATATGTTTGTGTCCTCTCGGATTTCATTGAGCAGTGGTTTGTAGTTCTCCTTGAAGAGTTCCTATCTGTATTCCTAGGTATTTTATTCTTTTTGTAACAATTGTGAATGGGAGCTTATTCATGATTTGGCTCTCTGCTTGTCTGTTGTTGGTGTATAGGAATGCTTGTGATTTTTGCACATTGATTTTGTATTCTAAGATTTTGTTGAAGTTGCTTATCAGCAGCAACTTCAGCAAAGTCTCAGGATACAAAATTAATGTGCAAAAATCACAAGCATTCTTATACACCAGTAACAGACAAACAGAGAGCCAAATCAGGAATGAACTTCCATTCACAATTGCTTCAAAGAGAATAAAATACCTAGGAATCCAACTTACAAGGGATGTAAAGGACCTCTTCAAGGAGAACTACAAACCACTGCTCAGTGAAATCAAAGAGGACACAAACAAATGGAAGAACATACCATGCTCATGGATAGGAAGAATCAATATCGTGAAAATGGCCATACTGCCCAAGGTCATTTATAGATTCAATGCCATCCCCATCAAGCTACCAACGAGTTTCTTCACAGAATTGGAAAAAACTGCTTTAAAGTTCATATGGAACCAAAAAAGAGCCCGCATCTCCAAGACAATCCTAAGTCAAAAGAACAAAGCTGGAGGCATCACGCTACCTGACTTCAAACTATACTACAAGGCTACAGTAACCAAAACAGCATGGTACTGGTACCAAAACAGAGATATAGACCAATGGAACAGAACAGAGTCCTCAGAAATAATACCACACATCTACAGCCATCTGATCTTTGACAAACCTGAGAGGAACAAGAAATGGGGAAAGGATTCCCTATTTAATAAATGGTGCTGGGAAAATTGGCTTGCCATAAGTAGAAAGCTGAAACTGGATCCTTTCCTTACTCCTTATACGAAAATTAATTCAAGATGGATTAGAGACTTAAATGTTAGACCTAATACCATAAAAATCCTAGAGGAAAACCTAGGTAGTACCATTCAGGACATAGGCATGGGCAAAGACTTCATGTCTAAAACACCAAAAGCAACGGCAGCAAAAGCCAAAATTGACAAATGGGATCTCATTAAACTAAAGAGCTTCTGCACAGCAAAAGAAACTACCATCAGAGTGAACAGGCAACCTACAGAATGGGAGAAAATTTTTGCAATCTACTCATCTGACAAAGGGCTAATATCCAGAACCTACAAAGAACTCAAACAAATTTTCAAGAAAAAAACAAACAACCCCATCAAAAAGTGGGCAAAGGATATGAACAGACATTTCTCAAAAGAAGACATTCATACAGCCAACAGACACATGAAAAAATGCTCATCATCACTGGCCATCAGAGAAATGCAAATCAAAACCACAATGAGATACCATCTCACACCAGTTAGAATGGCAATCATTAATAAGTCAGGAAACAACAGGTGCTGGAGAGGATGTGGAGAAATAGGAACACTTTTACACTGTTGGTGGGATTGTAAACTAGTTCAACCATTATGGAAAACAGTATGGCGATTCCTCAAGGATCTAGAACTAGATGTACCATATGACCCAGCCATCCCATTACTGGGTATATACCCAAAGGATTATAAATTATGCTGCTATAAAGACACATGCACACGTATGTTTATTGCGGCACTATTCACAATAGCAAAGACTTGGAATCAACCCAAATGTCCATCAGTGACAGATTGGATTAAGAAAATGTGGCACATATACACCATGGAATACTATGCAGCCATCAAAAAGGATGAGTTTGTGTCCTTTGTAGGGACATGGATGCAGCTGGAAACCATCATTCTTAGCAAACTATCACAAGAACAGAAAACCAAACACCGCATGTTCTCACTCATAGGTGGGAACTGAACAATGAGATCACTCGGACTCAGGAAGGGGAACATCACACACCGGGGCCTATCATGGGGAGGGGGGAGGGGGGAGGGGGGAGGGATTGCACTGGGAGTTATACCTGATGTAAATGACGAGTTGATGGGTGCAGCACACCAACATGGCACAAGTATACATATGTAACAAACCTGCACGTTATGCACATGTACCCTACAACTTAAAGTATAATAATAATAAATAAATTAAAAAAAAAAAAAAAAAAAAGAAGTTGCTTATCAGCTTAAGAAGCTTTCAGGCTGAGATGATGGGGTTTTCTAAATACAGGATAATGTCATCTGCAAACAAAGACAATTTAACTTCCTCTCTTCCTATTTGAATGCACTTTATTTCTTTATCTTGCCTGATTGCCCTGGACAGAACTTCCAATAGTATGTTGAATAGGAGTGGTGTGAGACAGCATCCTTGTCTTGTGACAGTTTTCAAGGGGAACACTTCCAGTTTTGTCCATTCAGTATAATATTAGCTGTAGGTTTGTCATAGATGGTTCTCATTATTTTGAAGTATGTTCCATCTATACCTAGTTTATTGAGAGTTTTTAACGTGAAGGTACGTTGAATTTTATCAAAGGCCTTTTCTGCATCTATTGAGATAATCATGTGGTTTTTGTCTTTAGTTCTGTTCATGTGATAGATCATGTTTATTGATCTGTGTATGTCGAACCAGCCTTGCATTCCATAGATAAAGCCAACTTGATCATGATGGATAAGCTTTTTGATGTGCTGCTGGATTTGGTTTGCTGATATTTTATTGAGAATTTTTGCATTGATGTTCATTGGGCCTGAAGTTTTCTTTTTTCATTTTATCTCTGCTAGGTTTTGGTATCAGGATGATGCTGGCCTCATAAAATGAATTAGGGAGGAGTCCCTTCTTTTCAATTGTTTGGAATAGTTTTAGAAGAAATGTACCAGCTCCTCTTTGTACCTTTGGTAGAATTCAGCTGTAAATCCATCTGGTCCTGGGCTTTTTTTGGTTGGTAGGCTATTTAGTAATGCCTCAATTTTAGAACTCGTTACTGGTCTATTCAGGGATTTAAGTTCTCCCTGGTTCAGTTTTGGGAGGGTGTATGTTTCCAGGAATTTATTCATTTCTTATGGGTTTTCTAGTTTATTTGCATAGGGGTGTTTATAGTATTCTCTGTTGGTTGTTTGTATTTCTGTGGGATCAGTGGTGATATCCCCTTTGTCATTTTCCATTGTGTTTATTTGATTCTTCTCTTTTTTTCTTCATTAATCTAGCTAGTGGTCTATCTATTTTACTAATTTTTTCCAAAAATTAAAAAAAAAAACGCTCCTGGATTTGTTGAATTTTTTAAGGGTGGGTTTTTTGTGTCTCTATCTCCTTCAGTTCTGCTCTGATCTTGGTTATTTCTTATCTTCTGCTAGTTTTGGGGTTTGTTTGCTTTTGGTTCTCTAGTTCTTTTAGTTGTGATGTTAGGATGTTAAGTTGAGATCTTTCTAGCTTTTTGATGCGGACATTTAGTGCTAAAAATTTCCCTCTTAACACTGCTTTAAGTGTGTCCCAGAGATTGTGGTACATTATGTCTTTATTCTCATTAGTTTCAAGGAACATCTTGATTTCTGCCTTCATTCCATTATTTACTCAGGAGTCATTCAGGAGCAAATTGTTCAATTTCCATGTAGTTGTGTGGTTTTGAGTGAGTTTCTTAATTTTGATTTCTAATCTAACTGCTGTGTTGTCTGAGATACTGTGTTATGATTTCAGTTATTTTGCATTTGCTGAGGAGTGTTTTACTTCCAATCATATAATCAATTTTAGAGCAAGTCCAATGTAGTGCCAAGAAGACTATATATTCTGTTGTTTTTGGGTGGAGAGTTCTGTAGATATCTATTAAGCTCACTTGATCCAGAGCTAAGTCATGTCCTCAATAACTTTGTTAATTTTCAAATCGTGTATTTTAAATGGGTGAACTATATTATGTGTAAATTGTAGCTCAACAAAGTTGATTTAAAGGTACAAAAAATGCTATGCTGTAATAGGAAATATGTTTTTTAAAAAGTTCCAAAACAGTATATGTGGTATGAACTCATTTGTTAACAGAGACCCTATGTATATATACATATTATGTGTATGTATTTCATAACATGTATATGAAAAGAAAAAATCTGGAAAATTAGAAACTGGTTATCTCAGTTGGATTCAAATTCAGGTGGGCTTAAATTTATGTGCAAAGTGCAAAGTGTGTGTGCTATGGATTAGAAGGAAGTTCACTATTTTCCCATATGGCAACAGGCAATAAACATAAAAATAGACGTACAATTATACATTTTCATGATAGCTCATGTTTGCACTTCCCTTTCTGTTCCTTCTCAGTAATTCATGCCCTACAGCTGAAGACATTGAACATCTAACAGGATATATTTTACCAGAAGTACTAGTGCTATTCCATAATATGAGAAATCTTTTGGTTTTTATTTTCAGCTACCTATATAGACTTCCCTCTAAAGTAACTAGTGAATAAGAATTATCTCTTAAGGTAAAGAATCATTTAACTAGGAGTTGTTAGGTTGAGTTCTAGCTTCACACCTCAGAACAGTGTTTCCTAAATCCCATGCTGTCATGTACAATCTTCACAAACCCGCCATATCCAAGTACCATGTGAAATATTACTTATCTGATATTTCCCTTAACTTTAATATAGTTTATTTTTATAAGGTATTGTTACTATTATAAATGGAAGATGGACATATCATCTGCCATAAATAGGTTAGCTACAAGTAAATACAATGCAAACAAAAACTTAATTGAAACTTAAGTATGTAAATATAGGAGACAGCCTCAGCTTTGGTTCCCCCTTTCCCCTGGGACAATGGCTTTTACGCAGTAGCACTTTTTGGGACGTAATATCAGAGAACAGGAGAGGGGAATGGGAAGAATAAAACAGCGAAGGAGAGAGTCTCTCCACCAAGGTGTGTTACAAGCTATCACTATTAAGGTAAGTGGATCTTAATCCATCTGGGGACCCACTTAGTAGACATATAGAATAAGCCTCAGAATTGCCCACTCAAGAGACAGAAGAGGGGCATATTTATCCACCAGCTCTTATTTCCCATTAGTTAAGGATGGCCCCATAGAGTATTAATGCTCCATGTGGTGACTGCAGAGAATGCTGGGGTAAAGGTGAGAATATGTGTGCAGAACAGTCTAGATGCCATCAGGTAACAGCTACAGGCAGTTATTTGCTGCAACAACCGGAGTAGAAAAGTGGAGCAAGAGAGTGAAATGTTTCTGCATAATCTGAAAGTTTCTGTGTAATCTGACCCCTGTCTAACTATCCATATTCTTTTTTGCATTTCTCTTCTCTTTTCTGTGATTATATTTGTCTTCTCTGATCCAGCCTCACTGGCCGCCTTTTAGACCCTCAAACTTCACACTCCTCCAGGCCACAGGGCCTTTGTATTTGGTCTTACTCTACTCAATCACTCTTGCTATACCTGTTTCTTGACTCAGTTTATGCCAGCAACTATGCATCCCTACAACATCACTAATTTAGCAGTCTCTCTCAACTCCCTGACAAGGGTAAACTCCCTATAAAAAGTTTCAAGGGTCTATGCATTTCATCCCTGTAGTGCTTGTTACCATTGTAAATTTACAATTTTTGACCCATATTTGTTCCCCAGTGTATCTCTAGTATCTAACACAATGCCCAGCAATTACCATGCACTCAATAAATACAAAATGAATGAATGATTGATAGTATTCCTGTGATTATTTTTTGACACAATTTTTTCTCCTTCCTACTCTTTTTCTCCTTTCCTTTTCTGAGGCAGTTCTTTGTATGTATGTATGTATGTATGTATTTAGAGACAGGGGTCTTGCTATGTTGCCTAGGCTGACCTGGAACTCCTGGACTCAAGCAATCCTCCTGTCTCAGCCGCCTGAGTAGCTGGGACTACAGATACATGCCTCCATGCCCACCCTTTCCAGGCAATGTTGAGCTCAGATTCGAATAACTAGCATCAATTAGAGGAAGGCTATGAGGGATATTTATAGGTTTCTACTGCCAGGTCTAGAAGACTTCCTCAGGTAAGAAAACATTTCAGAGTGGTTTGGAAGTCTTCCACATCCTCTTAAGCATCCTCATCCCAAAGGTTGAAATTCTATTCTTTCCCAAGCAGTGACCTAACTCTCACATAAAATATCTGAAGAGGATCCAAACACTGTTGTTGCAGGAAGTCAGGGACCCCAAATGGAGGGACTGGCTGAAGCCATGGCAGAAGAACATAAGTTGTGAAGATTTCGTGGACATTTATTAGTTCCCCATATTAATACTTTTATAATTTCTTATGCCTGTCTTTACTGTAATCTCTGAATATAAATTGTGAAGATTTAATGGACACTTATCACTTCCCCAATCAATACCCTTGTGATTTCCTATGCCTGTCTTTACTTTAATCTCTTAATCCCATCATCTTCGTAAGCTGAGGAGGATGTATGTCGCCTCAGGACCCTGTGATGATTGTGTTAACTGCACAAATTGTTTGTAGAGCTTGTGTGCTTGAACAATATGAAATCTGGGCACCTTGAAAAAGGAACAGGATAACAGCAATGTTCAGGGAACAAGGAAGATGGCCTTGGACTCTGACTTCCGGTGAGCTGGGCAGAACAGAGCCATATTTCTCTTCTTTCAAAAGCAAATAGGAGAAATATCACTGAATTCTTTTTCTCAGCAAGAAACATCCCTGAGAAAGAGAATGCGCCACTGAGGGTAGGCCTATGAGTGGCCCCTGAGGAGGTGGCTGTCTTTTACAGTCGAAGCCGAAGGGATGAAATAAGCCCGTCTCCTGTATCATTCCCAGGCTTATTAGGACAAGAAAATTCCCACCTAATAAATTTTGATCAGACAAGTTGTCTGCTCTCAAACCCTGTCTCCTGATAAGATGTTATCAATGAAATTACATGCCCGAAACTTCATTAGCAATTTTAATTTTGCCCAGTCCTGTGGTCCTGTGATCTCGCCCTGCCTCCATTTGTTTTGTGATATTCTATTACCTTGTGAAGCATATGATCTCTGTGACCCATACCCTATTCGTACACTCCCTCTCCTTTTGAAAATCGCGAATAAAATCTTGCTGGTTTTACGGATCAGGGAGCATCATGGAACCTGCCAACATGTGATGTCTCTCCCGGACACCCAGCTTTAAAATTGCTCTCTTTTACACTCTTTCCCTTTATTTCTCAAACCAGCTGACACTTAGAGAAATAGAAAAGAACCCACATTAACTATCAGGGGTGGGTTCCTCTGATACATTGTATTAAAAATTTTAAATGTTTATTCATATACCATAGGAAAAATATATTTTAAAAGAAAGGGAATCCAAAAAATGGTAGCCCAGCCAATCTTAAGGATATCATCCTAGTTCCTTGTATGCTTGTCAGGATGGGGAGCACAGCCCCCACACAGGCCTCCTGCTAAACCCCACACTCTGCACCTAAAAACTTTGCACACATGACATTAGTTACAATGCAGCTTTGATCAATAAAGCTAAAGGAATAATTTATTAATAGGTGAAGGGAAAACAATAGGCAAGGAACATCATAAAGGATCACCAAATATAGACATTGCAGGCAGGAGTGTGGGGAGTGTGTGCTGATGCTAACTAGGGGACAATTTAGCACTGTGAACAAAGACATCAACTCTGTAAGCAGACTATGTAGGCTAAATTGAGGCTCCTGTCATTGACTTTCTCAGAGATCTTGAGAAAATTACCTAAGTCTCAGTCTTCTCATGTATAAAATGGGAATAATAATATAACGTATCTCAGAGTGAAACGTAAAAATTTGAGGAGGAAATACTTGGCACATTAGCCATTGTTGTGGTTATCTTCAGCTGTTGCTTTCTCCCCTTCCCCAAAGTGGAGACCTCAGGATATAGCTTTAAAGAGGAATGGCTCTGCTGCCCACCTATCAAATCCAGTGGGCATGAAACTGAATGACTGCTTGGGAATCTGCAGAAGTAAAGGAGCAATCACATTATCCTATATTCAAAACAATAAGTGCTTTTAGTCTCATAGCATCCTTGGAGGGAATCAAAGCAGAGGGTATCCATGGAGGAGAAGAGGAAACATCTGCAATACTCTCACAGAACAATGAATTAGGGTGCATATCTAACATTACATGCAAAGCAGCTGCCTTTACTATTTTTGTAGGCATATTTTTTAAGCAATTAAAGGATAGAAATTTTGGATGCATGGATACAGATATTGATCTCTTAAAGGCCAGACCTTGCCACACTCAGATTTGTTAGGTCCTATATGTTCTTTTTGCTCCCAGAGATTCCATCTGCCTAATCACCATTCCAGTCAGAACCACAACCCCTTTTCCCTTGGCCCACTTATGCAGACTTTCCCACTAGAGCTTAATGCTTCCATGGAGAAAGGAAGGTGAAAGATAAGGGGGAAATCCAACTACAAACGGCAGTAAGAAAAGATGATGAAGCAAGGAGAATCACTACAGACAGGTTTTAAAAAAACCTAGTTCCTGAAAACTTAACAAATAAAGTAAAATAGAATTCCCAATTATACCATAATTTTTGTACTCAGTCATTAATGATATATGTCTAACATTATACACACTTCCCTTATTTTTTTTCTTTCACAGTTGAAATCTTGATTGGCTTAAGTTTGATGAGCATCTGATTGAGGCTGAAGATATGATTTACATATTTGTTTAAATTATATGAATTTTATAAAACTAATGCTAGTCCTTCATTTTTTATGTTATCTTACAAAAAAATGCAGTAAAAAATTATTCAAATAATTTTTCACAAAGACTACATTCAGTACTAAACTGAACTGTTGTCTAATACATAGAAGCTTTATGACAAAGGCTGTTCTCAATGATAATCTGAAACCCCAAAATCACTTTATGGGCTGCACATTAGGAATATCAATTCTAACTACACAAAATCATAAAAGCTTTTCAAAATATAAATTGGATTTGTATAAAAATAAGAGATCAGAAGTAGATTTTTTTCTTGGGTTTTGTTTGGTTTTATTTGTCTTGGTTTCCCTTAAGGGATAGAAAGCCATATGAAACATTATTTCTTTTCTCTGGTAAAGTATGGCTAGTTCTGGGCTGGGGTTATTTACAAAATCATTGTGAAAACAGATGATTTAAAATACTATTTTATTTCTCTTAAGGGAAAATTATTTAACAAAAATTGACATTATTAAAATTTCTTAATGTGTACTCCCCAAATAATCTATCTATTTAAAAGAAAAAAAACTTTTATTTTAGGTTTAGTAGTACATGTGAAACTTCATTACATAGGTAAATTTGTGTCATGGGAGTTTGTTGTACAGATTATTTTATTACCTAGATATTAAACCCAGGAGCCAATAGTTATCTTTTCTGCTCCTCTCTCTCCTCTCACCCTCCACCCTCAAGTAGAACCCAGTGCCTGTTGTTTCCTTCTTTGTGTTCATGAGTTATCATAATTTAGCTCCCATATAAGTGAGAACAGGCAGTATTTGGTTTTCCTACATGAGTTTGCTAAGGATAATAGATCAATTTTTCCGCAACAGACGTGATCTCATTCTTTTTTATGGCTGCATAGTATTCCATGGTATACATATATATACCACATTTTTCCTATCCAATCTGTCATTGATGGGCATTTAGGTTGATTCCATGTATTTGCTATTGTGAATAGTGCTGCAGTGAACATTCGCATGCCTGTGTCTGTATGATTTATAGTCCTCTGGGTATATACCCACTAATGGAATGGTTGGGTTGAATGATCTGCTTTTAGCTCTTTGAGGAATTGCTATATTGCTTTCCACAATGGTGGAACTAATTTACATTCCCACTAACAGTGTATAAACATTCCTCTTTCTTTGCAACCTTGCCAGCATATTATTTTTTCACTTTTTATTACTAATCATTCTGACTGGTGTGATATGGTATCCCATTGTGGTTTTGATTTGCATTTCTCTAATGATCAGTGATATGGAGCTTTATTTCATATGCTTGTTTGCCACATGTATGTCTTCTTTTGAGAAGTGTCTGTTCATGTCCTTTGCCGACTTTTTAATGGGATTCAGGTTTTTTTCTTGTAAATTTGTTTAAGTTCCTTGTAGACTCTGGATATTAGACCTTTGTCAGATAGATTGCAAAAATGTTCTCCCATTCTGTAGGTGGTCTGTTCACTGTGATGATAGTTTCTTTTGCTTTACTGGAGTTCTTTTGTTTAGTTAGATCCCATTTGTTAATTTTCGCTTTTGTTGCAATTGCTTTTGGCATTTTTGTCATGAAATCTTTGCTTGTGCCTATGTCCTGAATGATATTGCCTAGATTTTCTTCAAGGGTTTTTATAGTTTTGGGTTTTACATTTAAGCCTTTAATCCTATCTTGAGTTAATTTTTGTATATGGTGTAAAGAAGGGGTCTAGTTTCAATTTTCTGCATATGGCTAGCCACTTCTCCCAGCAACGTTTATTAAATAGAGAATATTTTCCCCATTGCTTGTTTTTGTCAGGTTTGTCAAAGATCAGATTGTTGTAGGTGTGTGGTTTTATTTCTGAGTTATCTATTCTGTTCCATTGGTCTATGTGTCTGTTCTTGTACCAGTACCATGCTGTTTTGATTACTGTGGCCCTGTAGTATAGTTTGAAGTCAGGTAGAGTGATTCCTCCAGTTTTATTCTTTTTTCTTTGGATTGTCTTGGCTATACGAGCTCTTTTTTGGTTCCACATGAATTTTAAGATAGGTTTTTTCTAATTCTGTGAAGAATTTCAATCTTGGTTTAATGGGAATACCACTGAATCTACAAATTACTTTGGGCAGTATGGCCATTTTAACAAAATTGATTCTTCCTATCCATGAGCATGGAATGTTTTCCCATTTGTGTGTGTCCTCTTTGATTTCCTTGAGCAGTGGTTTGTAGTTCTCCTTGAAGAGGTCCTTCACTTCCCTTGTTAGCTGTATTCCTAAGAATTTTATTCTCTTTGTAGCAATTGTGAATGTGAGTTTATGCATGATTTGGCTCTCTGCTTGCCTGTTGTTGGTGTATAGGAATGCTAGCAATTTTTCACATTGATATTGTATCCTGAGACTGATGAAGTTGCTTATCTGCTTAAGAAGCTTTTGGGCTGAGGCAATGCGGTTTTCTAGATATTGGATCATGTCATCTGCAAACAAAGATAATTTGACTCCCTCTTTTCCTATTTTAATATCCTTCATTTATTTCTCTTGCCTGATTGCCCTGGCCAGAACTTCAAATACTATGTTGAATAGGAGTGTTGAGAGAGGGCATCGTTGTCTTGTGCTGGTTTTCAAGGGGGAATGCTTTCAGCTTTGTCCATTCATTATGATTTTGGCTGTGGATTGTCATAGATGGCTCTTATTATTTTGAGATGTGTTCCTTCAATACCTAGTTTATTGGGAGTTTTTAACTTGAAGGGGTGTTGAATTTTACTGAAAGCTTTTTCTGCATCTATGGAGATAAGCATGTGGTTTTTGTCTTTATTTCTGCTTATGTGATGAATCACATTTATTGTTTTGAGTATGTTGAACCAACCTTCCATCCCAAGGATGATGCCTACCTGATTGTGGTGGATTAGCCATTTGATGTGCTGCTGGATTTGGTTTGCAAGTATTTTGTTGAAAAGATTTTTGAATTGATAGTCCTCATGATATTGGCCTGAATATTTCTTTTTTTGTTGTGTCTCTGCCAGGTTTTGGTAGCAGAATGATACTGGCCTCATAGGATGAGTTAGGGAGAAGTTCCTCCTCCTCCTCAATTTTGTGAAATAGCTTCAGTAGGAATATTGCCAGTTCTTCTTTGTACATCTGGTAGAATTTAGCTGTGAATTCATCAGGGCCTGGGCTATTACTGGGTGGTGGTAGCCTATGTCTCTTTGTAGGTCTCTAAGAACTTGCTTTATGAATCTGGGTACTCTTGTATTGAGTGCATATACATTTAGGATAGTTAGGTCTTCTTGTTTCATTGAACCCTTTACCATCATGTAATGCCCTTCTTTGCCTTTTTTGAACTTTGTTGGTTTGAAGTCTGTTTTTGTTGTGTGTGTGTGTTTTGTTTTTTGTTTTTTGAGGGTTTTCTTGAAATTGGGAAAGTAACCCCTGTTGTTTTCTGTTTTCTCTTGGTTGGCAGATTTTCTTCCATCCCTTTATTTTTAGCATATGGGTGTTATTAAGCATGAGATGGGTCTCTTGAAGAGAGCATACGATTGGGTCTTGCTTTTTTATCCAGCTTGCCACTCTGTGCCTTTTAAATGGAGCATTTAGCCCATTTACATTCAAGATTAGTATTGATATGTGTAGATTTAATCTTGTCATTCTGTTGTTCACTGACTATTATGCTGGCTTGTTTGTATGGTTGCTTTACAGTGTCACTGGTCTGTGTAATTAAGTGTGCTTTTGTATTAGCTGGTAGTAGTCTTTCCTTTCTCTATTGAGTGCTCCTTTCAAGATGTCTTGTAAGGCAGGTCTGGTAGTAACAAACTCCCTCAACATTTGCTTGCCCAAAAAGTATCTTATTTCTCCTTTGCTTAGGAAGCTTAGTTTGGCTGGATATGAAATTCTTCGTTGAAGGTTTTTTTCTTTAAGAATGTTGAATATAGGCCCCTGATCACTTTTGACTTGTAGGGTTTCAGCTCAGACATCTGTTGTTAGCCTAATGGAGTTCTCTTTGTAGGTGGCCTACCCTTTCTCTCTGGCTGCCTGTAACGTTGTTTCATTTTGACCTGAAAAAATCAGACAAGTATGTGTTTTGGGGATGATCTTCCTGCATGGAATCTGGCAGGAAGTCTCTGTATTTCCTAAATTTGACTGTTAGCAAGGACTGGTAGCAAATTTGCCTCTCTAGCAAGGTTGGGGAAGTTTTCATGGATAATATCCTGAAATATGTTTTCCAAGTTGTTTGCTTTCTCCCCCTCCCTTTCTGGGATGCCAATGATTCATAGATTTGGCCTTTACATAATCCCATACTTCTTGCAGGTTTTGTTCTTCCTGTTTTATTCTTTTTCCTTTATTTTTATCTGACTGTCTTATTTCAGAGAGCCAGTCTTCAAGTTCTAAGATTCTTTCCTTAGCTTAGTTTATTCTACTGTTAATACTTGTGATTACATTGTGAAATTCTGGTATTGTTTTATTCAGCCTTATGAGACCTATTAGCTTCTTTTTTTAAACCAGCTACTTTGTCTTTAAGCTCCAGTATTGTGTCATTGTGATTCTTAGTTTCCTTGGATTGGGTTTTGCCATTCTTCTGAATCTCAATGATCTTCATTCCTCTCCATAGTCAGAATTCTATTTCTGTCATTTCAGCTAGCTCAGACTCATTAAGAACTCTTGTTGGAGAACTGGTGTGGTTGTTTGGAGGACACACAACACTCTGGTCATTTGAGTTACCAGAGTTCTTGCATTGTTTCTTTCTCATCTCTGTGTGTAGGTGTTCCTTTGACTGCAATGTAGATTGAATACAGTCAATAGACATCTTTCCTGGAAGTTTTCATAGGGCCAAGACTTTGCGCAGGGTCTTTATTTGAAGCTGACAATTTGTCTTTGGTTTCAGAGGGGGGTATGTTAGTGAGGTATTTTTGGCATTGAAGCTTTGAGGAAGGTGATCCGGTAGGTGGCACTTAGGCATATTGGTCAGTTGGTAGACTCTTGCTTGGTTGTGTGGCTCCCCTGTTTCCTCATTGTTGTAGGCACGTTCCTTCTCAATGCTCTGAAAGTGTAGATTTCTTTCCCTGTTGAGAGCTGGCTATAGATTATGACTCAGCACTCCTGGACTGCCCCTTCAACTCTGGGGCAATCTCAGTGTTATGTTTCTTCTTTACCTTAGCATGGTTATGGCCAAGGGTCTTTTGCTTGTCTCCTGGGGGCTACACCCCATTGAGATGCAGGTCAGCAATTACTCTTTGCAATTATCCCAGGATGGATAGTCTATGTTGTAGGTCCAAGCTCGGAGTTCCCTGTCTGGTGACAAGCAGAAGGTGGGGGTAGGTAGGACCTGTGAGAGACAAACTGGCCTTCTCTCCTGGAGTCAACTGCAGCTTGTTGGAGGTATGGATGAGGCACTTAGGGTCTTTGTTCCTTTGTTAGTCCAAGGGTTCTAACAGCTCTACTGCCTCTGACTTGCAGAGGTAATGGCAGAGAGGCTTTCAGTTGCCCCTGGGGATCCTGTCCAGGGAGTGAGAAAACTGCTACTTGATCGATAACTCTGGCAGAGTGTAGCTGGAGGCCTGGAGGACTGTCCGGTGAGGAGATACGGGAATGGGCACCCATGTAAAAGTCTGGTCACTTTTTCATAGGGTTGCTGCAGTATATTGGGACCCCACATCAGTCCCTAGTCACTTCAGATGTTTTATTATCTGGAGGTAGCAACAATGAAGGCTATGAAACAGCAAAGATGGCAGCCTGCCCCTCCCTCTGGGAGCTCCATCCCAGAAATGTACAGACCCATTGCTGGCCCAAACACACCTGTAGGAGGTGGTTGGAGACCCCCGTTAGGAGGTCCTACCCAGTGAGGAGGAATGGGATCAGAGACCCACTTGAAAAAGCAGTCTGGCCACGTTTTCATAGAGCAGCTATGCTGTGCTCACGGTCTGCTTCAGCCCCTGACTGGCTTGGAGTCTCTGAAGCCTGAAGGATGGAATGGCTAAGTCAACCAAATAGCAAAGATGATGGCCCACACTTTCCCCCAGGAGCTCTGTCTCAGGGAGGTGTAACACTTCTACCAGTGACTGGCTGGAGTTGTAAGCCAGTGGGTTTCATTCTGTGAGGTGCTGTGAAGTGGGGCCTGCAGACTGTCACTGGATTCAGCCCCTTTTCTAAGGGGTGTGGTTGGGGGGTTCTAACCTCTTGTTTTGCCGGAGGTGTAGCTACTTTTGTCAGGAAGCCTGAAAAGGAAAAGCCCAGGTATCTAAAGCTCCCGGGTCTCTGCATGTGCTTAAGTGGCTGCTCTGCTGAGACTCCACATAGCTCTGTGTGTCAGACTGAAGGCCCAGGTGGAGTGGGTTCCTGAGGGGATCTCCTGACACAAGGTTCCAAAGATCCACGGGAGAAGCATGGGTTCCCAAGGTCGTGCATTCACTCACAACTTCCCTGGGCAGAGGACGATCCCTTGGCTTCATGTCACTACCAGGCGGGGTGTCACCCTGCCTTGCTTTTCTCTGCTCTCCGTGAGTCAAGTTGTTTCCTTGATTAGATCCAATGCATGTACCTGGATGTTTCAGTTGAAGGTGCTATATTTACTCCCCCCTTCTATTCCTCTCCATGACAGCCAAGCACTTCAGCTGCTTCTATTCGGCTGTCTTGGCCACCCCCAAGACTCTATTTTTGTTTGTTTGTTTTGTTTTGTTTTACAGCAAACAAGTAACACTAAATAGAGTTTCATTTAAATATTTGCTTTGGCCTGTATCTAAATCGAGTGCTTTAGTATAACACAGATAGTAAACATCTCTTTGCACCATTTTCAACTGTCCTTCCTTTATATGCAACTGTAAAGGGGGCATACAAATAGTATTTACCTCAAAGGATAGATTTGCAAACAGCATGAGATAATATACATGAAATTCAGAGCCAGCACACAGCCAACATTCAACAAATCTTAACTATTTTTACTAATAAGCAATTTTTAAAAAGACAGTCTTATGGAAGAGATATTGACTCTCTTTTTTTAATCTACTAATTGCCATACACTTCTGTTGGGGGCATTACCTGTCCCACCATTGTTTCCCAGCAAGGTCCTCGAGGTACATCTGCAGGGTGAACAAAAAAGGGTGGTCCAGTGCTATTTTCAGAGAATGATGCATTGTAGGCCTTGATCATATTGGCTTCCCAAAGGGTAATATTGGCCTTTACTAGCTTCTCCTCTTCAATCTAGAAAGCAAAAAGATAGAAACGAAAATGAAGACCATAGAGATTTCAAGGGCATTTTGGCAAACGTGAGACTAGGAATTGAACAACACTCTTATGGCAAGGACAATCCAGAAACGAGGCTTACCTTGTTGTTAATCTCATCCATTAATGCAAGAATAAATACATACAAATTGCCTAAAAGAAGAGCAAAAATGCGTCCCAGTAGCCATTTCAAAGCGATGAGAGGATGGTAGTCTTCTAATTCAGCAAATAAGTCAAACAATGTTGGACAGAACATCCCTAGGAGGGACATAACCATGTTCATCTACAAGGAGGCACAAGGGAGAAACTAAGTTAATGGTGTTTAAAGTTATTATTGCTTTTTGCCAGAATTTTGGAAGATTCTGAGCTAGGCTTCTTTGATCTTTTTTAAGATCAAAAATGATTATTTTAAGCATGTTTAGAATTTGATCTCAAAATGACAAGGACAATATTCAACTCACATTCTCAAGATAGGCATGTGACTGAGTGCGTGTATGTGCCAGTAGTAACAGTCTGTTTCCTGGTATAGTGAAGGTGGCAATTTATATCAGTCTCTACACAGAGAACACATATTGTTTTATGTGGTAACTGATTCTGATATGGTGACACACTTCACAACAAGATTTCCAAAAGAAATGGAAAATGATCAGCTTGAGGAGAAGGTTCAAACTGAAAATTCTAATCTGACAATCATCAGCTAGTTTAATCAGTTAGAATGAATGAATTCCCTGAGATGGACCTATGCATAAATATTGAATTTTGACAAACGTAAACTTTTAAGGCCAAAAAAAAATGAGTTTTATTAAAGGAAATAGAAGACACTCAGAGAAACAAATGGAGAACACATGACATAATGTTATGGAAGCCAACGTAGAAAACTTTCAAAAGTGAAAGAATGGACTATAATTTCAGAGACAAGAGAATAATGCAGGGGTGGGAAGAGGAGGGAGAGAGGGAGAAGACGGAATAGAAACATGAAAAGTAGGAAACATGTGCTTCTTATTTCCTGGATATTTGGCAACCTTATGATGACATTATTTGGCTAAAGGAAGTCAATAAAAAGAATCCAAAACACGTATTAATTTTCTAATGGGGAAATACCAATTTTAAGTAACTCTGGTGACTATCTCCTTTCCCAAATACCTGAATCAAACTGTCACCACTAAATATTTCCTATCTTCTCCTGTGGACTTCGTGGTGTGAAGAATTATAATAACTACCAGGCTATATTTAGAAAACAATTGCTATGAGATTTTTGTCATTTTTATTAAAACATTATATAAGTATGACCAACAGGATCCAAATCTCAGCATGCCATAATACAAAATCAGCATGCTATAATTTTAGACTAATGTAAAGAAAATTTGGCAGATCCTGTGCAAGCTTATACAAGGCCAATTTAAATTTGGCTTCATCAAATTTGTAAAGTTAATCACGAATCTCCATTATTACCTTCATTGGCCCCTAGGACTCAGAGGGTCCCTAAAATAGATGTTAAAGAGATTCTTACAAAGAATAGTTATTTTATTGATAATCAACTACCCATCCTTTAGTATGGTTTATTTGCACAAAAACATAACCAATATAAATAATGGACCAAAGCTGCATGATAATGTTGCCTCCATGTACTATTACAATTATGAGACCATTTTGAAAGCAAACTTAGTAAATGCTTTGAGGTGTTCCTCCATTTTTCATTTTAAATAAATAAAATCCCTCTACTAAATGACTTACATTTTACAAGTTTTTATGACATGACTGTATATGAAAGTCTTTAAAATATCTAGTCCCATCTCTATTGGTACTTCTTCTGAAATACTTAGAATGTTATTTGGAATCTTTTTCTGTAAGTAGATTATATCATTTGCTGTCCAAGATTTTTTAGAAAATTCTGTGCTTATGAAGACATATTTTAATTCTTTTGATCTATACTGTTCTGCAAAAGTTTCAGTGTGGGAAGTCTACACTTCCCACAGCCTAAATCTGCACATACTTTGAAAATGCCCAAGCTCAAAATGACGTCACATCATACACACAAACACTTTATGAACGGGAACAGACTCTAGCAACAACTCATGACCAATGATTTTCTGATTCTAAATGATCTATGTCTAACCTCCTTTCTCTGATCCACTAAATGGGCAGATACTCTAAAGGCAAATTGTGGTCATAATGTTTAATTCCTGGAAAAGAGCTGGCCTTCTTCATTTGAATAGCATTTAGAGAGAGAGGAAGTAAGGTACAGGGCAGGAGGAAATGGAGATGGAGATGTTGCAGTTAGGCTTCTAATGAAAACAGAGGGAAGCCCAGACATGCCCAAAGGTGGAGAAGCAATCTGAGTGTTTCCAGTAAGATTCAACATAGGAATCAGTGGCTTTATCATGGCTGCTTCAAAAAATTCAGGCAACAATTTGATCTTTTAATGACAGATGAAGGATTTGCAGAGAAAGCAACAAGAGCCTTGGACTCGAAGTCAAGACTCCTAGGTTCTCACCCTGACTCTTCTCCTAACTCTGTGACCATAAACATATAATGCAATCGCTTGAGAATCATCATTCCCATCTGTAAAATATAATGATTGGCCTATGTGTTTTTTAATATCTTTTCTGACTCTAACTTTCCATCATGTCACAAAATGAAAAACAGACAGGCCAGATTTAGAAATAAGACTAGAATAGAATGGAAATGAGCAACAGAGTTGGTTAACTGTAAGGGCAGAATAGGTGAAAGGTAAAGTATGGCCTTTTTAAATGTTCCCTCAAAGAAGCATAACCCCCAAAAGAAACAAATGTCAGGTTCTAAGCACATAAAAAGCATGCAGAGACGAACTTCATTTTTTTCCCACCACCCAAGGGTGTCAGGATCTTGCTGTGCAAATTCCTGGGATCGCTTCACAGCCCAAAAGATGAGGTATCCACTCCCTCCAAGTGTTAGAAACACGAAGAAGTTAGCCAGAAACCTCAGGAATCTGATCAAGTGGACGTTTTCCTCTACTTGGGCTGCTTTTTCTTCTGTGATAGCTTCCTGTATCCAGGCAAACAAACAAACAAACAAAAACCCAAAATAGAATATCTTAGCTACATTTTAAAAGTATCAAAACCTCAAAAGTTATTTTTACAATCATCAGAATGTGAGGAATGACAATGTAAACTAAACCTGATATTCTACAAACCGGTGACTACTGCCAACAAATGATGGTAAGTAAGAGACAGAAGGAAGAATTCTTGCAAACAAACTGTGATTGATCTGATATTAGGGTAGTCTTCATTCTAAAAATCTTCATTCCAGTGAATTTTTTTTTTTCCCAAAGAGTGAGCAGCAGCAATATTTATTGCAAAGTGCGTAAGAACAAAGCTTCGACGGCGTGGAAGGGGACCCAAGCGAGTTGCCCTCCAGTGATTTTTTTTAAAAAGTACTACAAAATAATGTTTTAGGGTCACTTAAATATTATGCTTACTCCTGTAAATAATTAGTGAACATTGTTCTAGTTTTTAAAATATCTTATTCTATTACTCATGGGTCCTGTTTCAATCCAGTAACATCATTTTATTACCAGATTTAGAGAAGAGAAGTCTTTAAGGGATAATAGTGCTGTTGTGGGTCATGGAAGATTTTCCAGTTATAATCAGAACCATGGCAAGATCCTGGTAGGCAGAAATCATGAGTTAATCTTTCATGTAAATTGTCAAGATACTGCACTAGCTGGACCAGATGGAACGCCTCCAATTTTACTCTTAGAAATACAAATAGCAGGCTTTTGAAGTTGGTACATCTACCTTAAAGTTCATTGTGATAGAATTAAATTTGTTGTCTGCCGTCTCAGGATTGCCGATCAGGTAGTCCCAGCTCGTAAAGACCTTCCAGCTGAAATTGAAAGTGTTGTCATCTCCACCTCCATCATCACCAATGTTTTTGGTCATTCTGTAAAAACAGGAAGTTTAACCCAGCAGCCAGAAAAAAAATGAGATAGGGGGAATAGAGAGCAACAAAACATGATCATGAGTGTTGAAGTGGAGAAGCAATAGCGAAAAGACATATATTTTATAACAAGTTTGTTCAGAAAATCATTTCTTTTTAAATTTTGTTTTTGTTCAAGTGTTTAAATCATTCACTTTCTTTTTTCTTTTTTCTTTTTTTTTTTTTTTGAGACGGAGTCTCACTCTGTCGCCCAGGCTGGAGTGCAGTGGTGCGATCTTGGCTCACTGCAAGCTCCGCCTCCTGGGTTCACGCCATTCTCCTGCCTCAGCCTCCCGAGTAGCTGGCGCTACAGGCACCTGCCACTACGCCGGGCTAGTTTTTTTGTATTTTTTAGTAGAGACGGGGTTTCACCGTGTTAGTCAAGATGGTCTCGATCTCCTGACCTCCAGATCTGCCTGCCTTGGCCTCCCAAAGTGCTGGGATTACAGGCGTGAGCCACCATGCCCAGCCAAATTATTCACTTCCTAGGACTTCAAGATTAATAAAGTACTAAGCACTGAAGATTTGAATAATTCAACATGTACACAAAAACATATTTTTATGTGTTTTGTTAAACTGAGATCATTATTTCTTAACCTTTGGTAAGATAAGAATTTCTTTAAGAATACGATGAAAATGATTGAGTCCCTCCCCAGGGGAAAAGAAACACATGTACTGACTTTTACACTGCTCCACACAACTTTAGTTGGCTCCCAGACCATCTGAAGCCTCTGGATGGACTAAATCAGGCGAATAAACTCCTATGTAAATTTTAATTCCCCCTAGAATCTCCTCCCAAATAGAGATTACATTGAGTACATTAAATTTCCATCTACTCTAAAATTCTTGAACAAAAATCAACATTTTTATACAACCTTAATGCCAAGTGGTTTTATATGTATATATATATGTGATTCTATATATTTTTAAATCAGTGATTACATATGTGTGTGTGTGTGTGTGTGTGTGTATTTGCTTGAAGAGCTTAAAATGCATTTACTCACAGGTTTATTTTAGTGGTTAGAGATCTATGTCCTATTTACTCCACTTCCTTTTTTCCCTTTCACTATAAATAGCAAAATTAAAATTTCATATGACACAAATTATAAAATGGTCCCACAAGGTTTTGGTTTTTAAAATATTATAGTCATATAAACCCCAAAGAACAAAAGGGCACAATGACATAAAGCTGACATTGTAGGTTGACAGGTGTCTCTAGATCATCTACATTCCCCCACTATCAGCCACACTTATCATGGAGAATTATACATTTTAAATAGGCTAGCATGTAAGGAAAAATAACTACAGATCATTATTCCTTTCATCCATCTACCACTTTACCCTTTGCAAATGGTGATTGTGTGTGCTTTCACATTTGTTCTCTTTAAAATCTCAGCAAAAAGTCAAGGTAGTTACTCTCCTTTTTACAGATGAGGAAGCTGAAGCTCAAAGGCATGAAATAATTTTCTGGACATTATCTAGCAGTGAACCACAGAGATAAGTCAAGGGCTCAGATTTTCTGACTTTGCTCTAGTGCTCAAGCTAGGACACCATGATGTATGAAAAGCCATACAAAATGCCTTTTTTTTTTTTTTTTTCAGGTCAAAAAGAGTTGAAAGCAGACATTCCCCATGGTTTAGGAAGAAAACGACTCCTTTGATTAAAATGCCACTGTCCAATTTTTGCACTGTCATTGAGCCAAGGGAAGGGCTTCAAGTAAAAATGGCTACTTGGCAGATAAGTTTTGAATGGAGTTTTATCACTGGCGAAGTTTTGACCTGAAGACAGCCTCCCAGGGAAGGGAGCCTGAACTGGATGAGCAGACTGGGAATATCTAACATGTGGGAAATGGTGTGAAAAGAAGTGGAATACTGAAAGGAATAAGGAAGGATGCCCAAGACAAACCTGCTTGCAACACGTTTTTATTGAGACATGGCCGTGATAGCTATAAGCTCTACTCTTTGTCTACAGAGCAAAATACCAACAGATTTATGAAAACTGCTCATTTTTTAAGACTGCTATCATTTTCAACCACCTTATCTGAGAAGCAATCTCAATACATCATTTACCTGGGCAGGGGAGGTAGCAAAGGCAATTCCAGCATACATGTTGTTGCCTATATACTGAATTTCTTGACTTGGACCACAAGTTTGCAACTCCATTTATACCCTGAGGTCATTTGGTTATTTCATGGGTGCATGTGGAGGTTTTTAACAAATCAAATAAATGCCTCTTTAAATCCTAAACCAAGAGGGTCACTATAATGTAGCCTCTGCTAAAATGAAAGTTGAGAAGAGGAAGGGGATTGAGAGACAGGTAGGAAACAATTTTCTAGAAGCCCACAGGATAAGACCACACAAGAAAAAGAAAATTACTGGCAACGCGATACTAAACAACATGTGGACTAGTTCTCTCTTATCCATGGTTTTAGTTACTTGTGATCAATTCATGGTTCCAAAAAATATTAAATGGAAAACTCCAGAAATAAACAATTCATGTTTTAAGTTTTATGATGTTTTGAGCACTGTGATGAAATTCCTCACCTTCCCACTTCACCCTGCCAAGGATGTGAATTCTCCCTTTGTTTAGTGTGGATGCATCCTGTGGATACAATAGTGTATCCATGTTGCTCGTAGTCGTCTCAGTTATCAGACTCACTATTACAGTAGGGAAATGCTTGGGTTCAAGTAACCCTTATTTCATGTAATGGTCTCAAAGTGCAAGAGCAGTGATGCTGGCAATTCAGTTATGTCACAGATAAGACATAAAATGCTTCCTTTAAGTGAAAAGGCAAAAGTTTTTTATCTAATGAGGAAGGAAAAGAAAATCATACACTAAGGTTGCTAAGATCTATAGTAAGAACAAATATTCTATCCATGAAATTGTGAAGAAGGAAAAAGAAATTAATGTTACTTTTGCTGTTGTACCTCAAACTGCAAAAGTGATGGTCACAGTGTGTGATTAAAATTTAGTTAAAGCGGAAAAGTCATTAAATTTGTGGGTAGAAGACATGAAAAGAAACGTGTTCCAACTGACAGCAATAGAATTTGCTATCCATAGTTTTAGGCATCTACTGGGGGTTTTAGAACATATCCCCTGAAGGCAAAAGGGTGCTACTAATTTAAATTATTTTTCCCCAGATAATTGTTTTAATTATTATTTTTTCTTTCCAATTTTTATTTTGGGTTCAGGGAGTGCATGTGCAGGTTGCTTACATGGGTAAATTGCATGTTGTGGGGGTTGGGTGTACCAACTATTTCATCACTCAGATGATGAGCATAGTACCCAATAGGTAGTTTTTCAATCCTCACCTTGCTTCCACCCTCCACCCTCACATAGGCCCTGTTGTCTACTGTTCTTTTCTTTGTGTCCATATGTACTCAATGTTTAGTTCCCATTTACACATGAGAATATGAGGTATTTGGTTTTCTGTTCCTGCATTAATTCTCTTAGGATAATGGTTTCCAGCTTCATCAATGTTGCTGCAAAGACATAATTTAATTCTTAATTCTTTTTTATGGCTGCATAGCATTTCATGGTGTATATGTACTACATTTTCTTCATCCAGTACACTGTTGATGGACATCTAGGTTGATGCCATGTCTTTGCTGTTTTGAATAGTGCTGTGGTGAATATGAGTACATGTGCATGTGTCTTTACAGTAGAATGATTTCTATTCCTTTGGTATTTGCCCAGTAATGGGATAGCTTGGCTAAATGGTAGTTCTGTTTTAAGTTCTTTGAGAAATTTTCAAACTGCTTGCCACAGTGGCTGAACTAATTTACATTCCCACCAATAGCATCTAAGTGTTCCCTTTTCTCCACAGTCTTGCCAGCATCTGTTTTATGTTTTTCTGTTTTTTTTTTTTTTTTTTTTTTTGTAACAATAGTCATTTAGACTGGTGTAAGGTAGCATCTCATTGTGGCTTTACTTTGCATTTCTCTAATGATTAGTAATGTTGAGTAATTATTTGTATGCTTAATGGCCGTGTGTGTCTTCTTTTGAGAAGTGTCTGTTGATGTCTTTTGCCCATTTTAATGGTTTTTTAGGGTTTTTGTGTTTTGCTTTTGCTGGTTAGTTTAAGGTCCTTATAGACTTATAGACTCTGGATATTAGACTTTTCTTGCATGCATAGTTTGCAAATATGTTCTCCCATTCTGTAGGCTGTCTGTTTAGTCTGTTGATAATTTCTTTTGCTGTGCAGAAGTTATTTAGTTTAATTAGGTCCCACCTATCAATTTTGATTTTTATTGCAATTGCTTTGGGAGTCTTCTTACTGAAGTATTTGCCAGGGCTGATATCCAGAATACTATTTCCTAGGTTTTCTTCAAGGGTTTTTATAGATTAGTTTTAAAAACCAAAAATTTATAGTTTTAGATTTTACATGTAAGTCTTTAATCCACCTCGAGTTGATTTTTGTATATGGTGAAAGGAAAGAGTCTAGCTTTGATGTTCCTCATAGGACTATCCAGTTATTACAATGCTATTTATTACCCAGGGAGTCCTTTCTCCATTGTTTATTTTTGTTAACTGTGTCAAAAATCAGATGCTTGTAGGTGTGCAGCTTTATTTCTAGATTCTCTAACCTATTCCATTGGTCTATGTGGTGGTTAATATTAGGTGTCAACTTGATTGGATTGAAGGATGCCTAGATAGCTGGTAAAGTATTGTTTCTGGGCGTGTCTGTGAAGGTGCTGCCAGAGGAGATTGACAGTTGAGTCAGTGGACTGGGAGAGGAAGACCCACCCTCAATGTGAGTGGGCACCATCTAATCAGCTGCCACAGTGGCTAAAACAAAGAAGGTGTAAGAAAATGGGGTAAGCTGGCTTGCTGAGTCTTCTGGCTTTCATCTTTCTGCTCTGGTGGATGCTTCCTTCCATCCTCCTGCCCTTGGACATCAGACTCCAGGTTCTTTAGCATTTGGACTCTGGGACTTACACCAGTGGTTTGCCAGGGGCTCTCAGGCCTTCAGCCACAGACTGAAGGCTACACTGTCAGCTTCCCTGTTTTTGAGGTTTTTGGACTCAGACTGAGTCACTCTTGGCTTCTTCCTTCCTCAGCTTGCAGATGGCCTACCATGAAACTTCACCTTGCTGATCATGTGAGCCTTTGTCCCTAATAAAGTTCCCTTTCATATATACATATATCCTATTAGTTCTGTCCCTCTAGAGAGCCCTGACTAATACAATCTATGTGCCTGTTTTTCTATCAGTATCATGCAGTTTCAGTTACTGTCACCTTGTAGCATAGTTGGAAGTCAGGTAGTGTGATTCTGATGCCTCCAGCTTTTTTTTTTTTTTTTTTTTTTTTTGGCTTGTGATACCTTTGGATATTCAGGGTGTTTGGGTTCCATACAAATGTTAAATGGTTTCTTCTAATCTGTAAAAAAATGTCATTTGTATTTTGATAGGATTAGCATTGAATCTGCAAAGTGTTTTGGGCAGTATGGCCATTTTAATAATATTGATTCTTCCCATCTATTAGCATGGAATTTTTCCATTTGTTTGTGTCATTCCTGATTTCTTTAAGCTATGTTTTGTAATTCTCATTGTAGAGATCTCCCTGGTTAGTTATATTCCTAGATATTGTATTCTTTTTGTGGCTATTGTGAATGAAATTGCATTCCTGATTTGGCTGTCAGCTTGGAAAATTCTGGTGTATAGAAATGTACATTGGTTTTGTATTCTAAAACTTTGCAGAAGTTGTTTATCAGACCTAGGAGCCTTTGGGCAGAGACTATGGGCTTTTCTAGGTATAGAATTATATTGTCCACAAAGAGAGATAATTTAGCTTCCTCTCTTCCTATTTGCATGCTTTTTATTTCTTTCTCCTGCCTAATTGATCTGGCTAGGACTTCTCGTACTATGTTGAATAAGAATAGTGAGGGTGGGTATCCTTGTCTTGTTCCAGTTCTCAAGGGTAATGCTTCCAGCTTTTGCCTGTTCAGTATGATGTTGGCTGTGAGTTTGACATAGATGATTCATTAGTCTGAGGTATGTTCCTTCAATGCCTAGTTAGTTCAGAGTTTTTAACATGAAAGGATGTTGAATTTTATCCAAAGCCTTTTCTGCAACTATCGAGATGATCATGTAGTTTTGTTTTTCATTCTGTTGACGTGATAAATCATGTTTATTTATTTGTGTATGTTGAACCAACCTTGCATCCCAGGAATAAAGCCTACTTCATCATGGTAAATATACTTTGAGAGTGCTGGTGGATTTGTTTTGCTAGTATTTTACTGAGGAGTTTTGCATCTATGTTTATAAAGGATATTGGCCTCAAGTTTTATTTTCTCATTGTGTCTCTGACAGGATTTGATATCAAAATGATGCTGGTCTCATGGAATGAGTTAAAGAGGCATCCCTCCTCCTCAAGTTTTTGAAATAGTTTCAGTAGGATTGGCACCAACTCTTCTTTATACATCTGGTAGAATTTGGCTGTGAATTTGTCTGATCCAGGACTTTTTCTGGTTGATAGGCTTTTTATTACTGATTCAATTCTAGAATTTATTATTGGTCTGTTCAGGGTTTAAATTTCTTCCTGGTTCAATCTTGGGAGGTTTTATGTTTTCAGGAATGTATCCATTTCTTCTAAGTGTTCTAGTTTGTGTGCATAGAGATGTTTGTAATCATCTCTGAGGGTTTTCTGTGTTTCTTTGGAGTTGATGGTAATGTCCCTTTTGTCATTTCTGATTGTGTTTATTTGAATCTTTTTTTTCTTTATTAATCTAGTTAGTGGTCTATCAATCTTATTTATACTTCAAATAGACAATTTTTGGATTTATTTATCTTTTGCATGGCTTTTTGTGTCTCAATTTCATTCAGTTCAGGTCTGATTTTGGTTATTTCTTATCTTCTGTTAGCTTTGGAGTTGGTGTGCTCTTGTTTCTCTAGTTTTTCTACGTGTGATGTTAAGTTGTTAATTTGAGATCTTTCTAACTTTTTGATGTGGGTGTTAGTGCTATAACTTCCCTTTTAAACTGCTTTAACTGGGTCC
This sequence comes from Macaca fascicularis, assembly GCF_037993035.2. Taxonomy (NCBI): domain Eukaryota; kingdom Metazoa; phylum Chordata; class Mammalia; order Primates; family Cercopithecidae; genus Macaca; species Macaca fascicularis. Next base: position 103,468,503 of record NC_088389.1, on the reverse strand, counting down.
CAAAGATTCTGGTATGTCATGTCTTTGTTCTCACTAGTTATGAAAAATTTCTTGATTTTTGCCTTAATTTCATTGTTTACCCAAAAGTCATTCAGGAGCAGGCTATTCAATTTCCATGTAATCATGTGATTTTTAGAGATTCTCTTGGTATTGATTTCTATTTTTACTGTGCTGTGATCCAAGAATGTCGTTGGTATGATTTCAGTTTTTCTTAATTTGTTGAGGATTGCTTTATGGGTGAGCATGTGGTTGATTTTATAGTATGTGCCATTTGCAGATGAGAAGAATGGATATTCTGTTGTTGTTGAGTGGAGCGTTCTGTAGATGTCTGTTAGGTCCATTTGGTCATGTGTCAAGTTTAGGTCCCAAATACCTTTGTTGGTTTTCTTCCTCAATAATCTGTCTAATACTGTCAGTAAGCTGCAGAAGTCTCTCACTATTATTGTGTAGTTATCTAAGTCTTTTTGTAGGTCAAGAACTTATTTTATGAACCTGGTGTTCCAGTGTTGGGTACATATACATTTAGGACAGTTAAGTCTTCTTGCTGAATTGAATCTTTTATCGTTATGTAATCCCCTTCTTTGTCCTTTTTGATTATTGTTAGGTTAAAGTCTGTTTGGCTTTAAATAAGAATAGCAAGCTCTTCTCTTTTTGTTTTCTGTTTGCTTAATAGATTTTTATCAATCTCTTTGTGGCTTGATAGATTTTTATCAATCTCCTTATGGCTTGATAGATTTTTATCAATCTATTTTGAGCCTGTGGGTGTCACTGAATGTGAGATGGATCTCTTGAAGGCAACATACAGTTGGGTCTTGCTTCTTGATCCAATTTGCCATTCTGTGCCTTTTGAATGTGGCATTTACCCCATTTACATTTAAGGTTAATATTCATATGTGAAGGTTTGATCCTGTCATAGTGGTGTTAGTTGGTTGTTATGTAGACTTGTTTGTGTAGTTGTTTTATAGTGTCAATGGTCTATGTACTTATGTGTGGTTTTTGTGGTAGTTGGTAACAGTTTTTTATTTCCATGTTAGCACTTCCTTAAGGACCTCTTGTAAGGCAAGTGTGGTAGTAATGAATTCCCTTAGCATTTGATTGTCTGAAAAGGATTTTATTTCTCCTTTGCTTATGAAGCTTAGTTTGGCTGGATATGAAATTCTTGGTTGAAATTTCTTTTCTTTTAGGATGCTGAATATAGGCCCCAATCTATTCTTGCTTGTACAGCTTCTGCTGAAAGGTCTGCCATTAGTGTAATGGATTCTTTCTGTAGGTGGCCTTTCCCTTCTCTCCAGCTACCTTTAATATTTTTTCTTTTGCATTGACCTTGAAGAATCTGAGGGCTATGTACCTTGGGGATGGTCATCATATATAGGATCTTGCAGGGGTTCTCCGAATTTTCTGAATTTGAATGTTGACCTCTCTAGTGAGGATGGGTAAATTGTCATAGGCAGTACCCTCAAATATGTTGTCTAACTTACTTTCTCTCTCCCCCACTCTTTCAGGTATGTCAGGTATGTCAGTGAGTCATAGGTTTGGTCTTTTTACATAATTATATATTTCTTGGAGGCTTTGTTCATTCTTTTTTATTCTTTCTTTTTTATTTTTGTCAGACTGAGTCAATTTGAAGAACCACTTTTGAGCTCTGAGATTCTTTCCTCAGCTTAGGCTGTTCTGCTACTGATACTTCCAATTGTATTATGAAATTATTGTAATAGGGTTTTCAGCTCTATCAGATCAGCTTGGTTCTTTCTTAAAATGATTACTTTGTCTTTCAACTCTTGTATTGTTTTACTGGATTCTTAGGTTCATTGTATTGGGTTTTAACTTCCTACTAAATCTCAGCAATCTTCATTGCCATCCAGACTCTGAATTCTATGTCTATCATTTCAACCATCTCAGTCTGATTAAGAACCATTGCTGGGGAGCTAGCATGGTCATTTGGAAGTAAGAACACACTCTGACTTTTTGAGTTGCCCCAGTTCTTTTGCTGGTTCTTTCTCATCTGTGTGAGCTGATGTTTCTTTAATCTTTGATGTTGCAATTCTTTGGATGGGGCTTTTTGCTTTTATATTCTTTGATGCCTTTGAGGGTTTGACTGTGATGTAAGTTGGGCCTAGTCAACTGGCTTCATTTCTGGCTGATTTCAGGGGACCTGGGCTCAGCTCAACACTCCTGGGCTGTGTGCTGTAACCCGATGGTATAGGACCAGGCACACAGCTTTGTTCTCTGGCCTCTCAAGGTTAAACACCTGATGTGCTGAAAGATATGAGGTGTTTCCAGTCTGTTAACAACAATGCTCCAATGAGGGTTGCTGGCAAAAGTGCTTTGTCGGGGCAGTGGCAGTGGGGTGTATGCTCATGTGTCAGTGACAGCAGAGCAGCAGGGTCCATGCATCTCTGCATGTTGGCAAAGCAGAGGGAGGAGGCTGCAGGCAGGTGTGTGTGGATGCAGGCTTGTCTTCAGAAGCTCTCCAACAGTTGGATGGGGTCTGCCAGGAAAGAAGCTATGGTGATGGCCTTTAAGAAGTGCCCCAGTTGGACATCCAAGCCTTTGCTGCAAGTGGGCACAGCCAGGCATGAACCTCAGGAAAGGCTGGCAGACAAGGGAGGCACTCAGATAAGAATGGCCTCATTCCATGGGCAAGACAACCCTGCTCTGTATTGGTCTGACAGTCAACAAAGGCCAAAGCCTACAGGGGCATGGTGAGCCTTCAGGGATGGGTGTCCTTGGCTGTGCTCTACTGCAGTCCTTCCTTTGCCAAATATTCTGAACTCCACATGGTCTGGAGTCCTGTCCCTGCCAACTCTTCAAGCAGCTCTCCTTATCAGTTCAAATATGCATGGGGGTCATGGAGTCTCCTGCAACTAGAATTATGGAGATCCATGGTGAGAGTGGGCTACTCCACACCTATTTAACTCTCCCTTCCTCAGGAGCAACTCGGGGCCAGGAATGAGTCCTAGAACTCATTCCTGAGCATAGCATTCCGAGCTTCCTCCAATTCTAGCACAGTCTACATCCTCCCTCCATCCACTCTCGATGCCTCTCTTCTGAAGATCTACTTGGAGTGTGCCAGTCTTCTTAACACCCTGGTTTCTCATTGGGAGAAGCTCTTCCTGGCTGCATCTTGTTAGCCATCTTGGCTCTTCTCAGCTATTTAAAATTCTTGAGGATGGAGAAGCTGTAGCAAATATTTGACTGCAGAGGATAACAACAACACAAAATTATACTACATTGGCCAAAACCACTGGTCATTTCTTTGTTTACGATATTTCCCCAACTGAGCACCACAGGGGCAAGGACTTTATTTTGCTCACCAAGAAAGATCCAGGTACTGGATAGTTCTCTTAGATTATCCATTCTAGGTGCTCCACAAATAGTAATTAAATGAATGAAAACATGAATTGTCATTCTAGAAGTAAACTTAGCACTGGAAAGAGCCTCACCAAGTAAATACATATAGCATAAATTGCATTTTTGCATAGCACAATACATATAATAAATGCATACGACATATGCTTGTTATGCTATTGCTGTTCAGTTCTGTCTCTGTCATTATGACAGGTTTTGACAACATCACCTCACTTTGTAAATAGCTGCCATTCATTGTGAACTACTGCCATCCTTATTAGTCCATTCTTGCAAGAGGACAGCTTTTTATGTTGATTTTTCTAATCTAGATGCAGTTCATAGAGCAGTAATATAAAATGGAAGGTGGTGACTTTATGTCATTCATACCTCATTGCTTTTCTGCTCCAAGCATTTTTGAAACAAGGTCAACTATAGTTTGAGGAAGATGAGATAATCATATGTTTTATGGGATTTGCCAGAATATCATGTCCTTTAGGCCAGGTCCACTTACCCTTCCATAACCTTCCCTAGGGTCTGAAATTCATCATTACATACATCAAACATTATGATCTCCAATGAAAATATCTCTGAGAAGTAAAATATTAGACTGGATTCTATGAGGCACTCTCACTGCTTTCTACTAAATAGATAAGGAGAAATTCCTTTGACAAAGAAAAAAATTAATTGGGGGTGAGAATGTGGGGAGGAAAAAGAAACAATTTCAATGTTAAAAAATTAAAGATGTCAAGAGACATGGAAGATATTTAGGTAGAGTATCAGGTAGGTCATGACTGTCTGGGTAAACACCAAAGAAGTGTAAAGAAAATGGACAAAGGCACTGACATCTAAGTAGAAGGGAGAAAATAGAGTCTCATTGATTTAGAAATGGTATGTGTGAAGCTGGCCATGATTTACCTTGGAATATGCAAGAATCTTGTAGAACAAGGACTTGGTTTTGATAGGTTTAATTGTTTTTTAACAAGACGTTTGGTCACTTGAGTCATATCAAGGCCATAAAACTCTAAGGGAATTTAACAACAGACAAGAAACTATTTTAATATAGAATTTTTTTTAAAAAAAAAGGCTACCCAGGATAAGACAGAGACATCACTCTATACTGATGATTGTTGTCATCAATATAAATGAATCCACATTGGAAATTAGAAAAGCTAAGTCCTGGAATTAAAGCAAGGTGTTCAAAGCTCAGTTCTGCAAATTACTGGGTATTTGAACTTAGTCAAACCCTCAAACTCTGCTGAGCCTTAATGTCTCCATCCATCCAACAGGAATAACTAATGTGTACTCAACACAGTATATAAGATTGGTGGGAGGAACACATTGGCCTATGTAAGGAGAAGCACAGTACAGAGAGGTGGCAAGGTGTAGGGGGTAGAAGATATCTTTTGAACTAGAAAATCTAAATTCAAAGAGGTCTTATAGTCAAATGACCTTGCGCAGTTCATTTAGGATCCCTGAGTTTTATTTCATTATCTGTAAAATTATAAAACTAATAGCTACTTTGCAATGTTTAGGGATTAGAAGTAGTGTAATTTAAACTGATTCATGACAGATGTTCAACAGATGTTAACTGTTATTATTTCAAGTAAAAATCATAATTATTGTTGCAGCTCCAGAAATATGGATGAACATACTGTCATTTTGCCAAATTTAAAAATATTTATCTGCATGTGTTGAGGCTGGTTTTTTATATATGTCGTTTATAATATATATCTCGTATATATAATATGTATGATAGTCTATGTAGACAAAAATTTTAACACCATTTAAGGGTTGTGTATAGCACATGATTTAAGTATCCAAGAATATTTGTTAGTCCATTTTATAAGTATTGTTATAGACAGGATCATAAACAGAAAAATTATATTTAATCCCAGGGAGCCCTGTGCTAAGGTTTGACTGTTGGTCTCCCCAAATGTCATGTAGAAATTTGATCTCAATGCTGGAGGTACCTAATGAGAGGTGTTTGGGTCATAGGGGAAGATTTTTTTATGAATAGATTAATGCCTTCCTTTGCAGGGGATAGTGAGTGAGTTCTTACTCTATTAGTTCCCACGAGAGCTGGCTGTTTAAAAGAGCCCAGCACCTTCCCATCTCTCTTTTGCCTCCTATCTCACCATCGTGATCTCTGCACATGCTGGTTCCCCTTTGCCTTCCACCATGAGTGGAAACAGGCTGAATCACTCACTTGATGCAGATGCTGACTCCATGCTTCTTGTACAGTCTGTAGACTGTCAGCCAAATAAACCTCTTTTCTTTATAAATTACCCAGCCTCAGGTATTCCTTTATAGCAACACAAAATGGACTAAAACAACTTACAAACAGGAAAAAGTCTTGAAAGAAGCCTATAAGGATAAAATAGCTATGAGTTTCTTATTAAGACATGTATTCCCAAAATGATTCAACTGTTTCCAGTAGTTTAACTGCTGTAAAACAGACCAGTAAAACCCCAGATTTTTAGCTTAGAGAATTATTTTTAATGGGAGCAGTTGGGTCCTGATGTCAAGCCACTTTTACTTTGTGACATAAAACTTTAAACTAATGAGGACAATATTTAAAGGAGCTGATGGTTTCTATGTTGTGTAACTTTACGTTATGCTGTTTTACTTTGCTTTTAATACTTATGTTTATATTTATCATGAAGATTTCTAAGCATATGATGTGGTTGAAAATGTACACTGACCTGGAAAGAAAAGGAAAAAAAGAAGGATAAAAGAAATGAATGAAGGGAGGAAGAAGAAAAGGGAAGGACTTAAAACTAAGGTGATCAACCATCTTTGTTTGTTGGGGACTGAAAGGTTCCCAAACACAAGACTTTCAGTTCTAAAACCAGGAGAGTCCTGGGTCAACAAAGTTAGTCATCTTATCTTAAAACTTCAAACTATTTTCTTGGATTTCTATCTTTTTATTTTATGATTTTGCTATTAAGTAACTAAAAATAGATATTTGCTCCCATTTTGTGAATGAATATGCAGAAGCTAACAGAATGAGCACAATGAAAAAATCTTGATGTGGCCTAGTCGATTTTAGAACTTAGGTTCCCTTCTATTCTGTTTGAGTAACGTATGCCATAAATCCACTCAAACTTATTCCAAGAGAATATTTGACTGGGATAGGAGTAGGAAGAGATGATTAGTGATTCTGTACAAAGATTTATATCTCATCAATTCTTTTCCTACTGAGTATTGTCCCATGGGCTGGTGGTGGGGTGAGAGTCATGTATTGTTTTCAAGTTGTCTTGCTGTTTGGGCAATGAGTTTAAACTACTTGCTAATCAGGTAAGGAGCAACCAAAGGTCCATGCCAGAGGAAAGGTTCAAGGCCACACTGGTTTGGTTGACAGAACATGAATGACTTTGAGGGGGAAAATGGATTTCATGCCCTGCAGCTATCCCAAATGGCATCTTTGAGCAACTTTAAAAAAGCCACTACTTCCTCTAGAGCCACTCTGCCCAATAGAGTGTTCCACCAACATCTGGCTACTGAACATTTGAAATGTGACTGGTATAAAATACACACCAGATTTCAAAGACTTGATACCTTCTGAAAGGCAGAGAATATCTCAACAATAATTTTATATTGCTTGTTAAAATGGTAATACTTTGGATATATTGAGTTAAATCAAATATATTTATTATTAAAATTAAATGTACCTATCTATTTATTTAATATGACTACTAGAAGTTTTAAACTTATATAAGTGACTTGCCTGGCATAGTGCTGCTCTAGATACTTTAAATTCATCTGCCAGAAAATAATTTATTAAACATACAAATCTACTGATGTACAACTGCATAACCATACATGACTGCCCTGTTTTGGGGAGCTATAATGTGGCCTCAACTCCTACTATGCTGGCCTTTTCTCTTCAATAAGCCTATGAATTATAATCCTAATAAAATAGTTAACATTTGTTTAATAATTTTCTCATCCAGGCATATTCTAAGTGCTTTGTATTAATTCATTTAGTCCTCACATCCATTACACCTCTATTACCAAGGGGAAACAGGAGAACAGAGCAGTTGAGCCATCTGCTAATGATTGTATAAATACATACAAGGTAGAGCTGGGATTTGAACCTAGGCAGAATGACTGTGGGGTACACAACCTGCACAGTTACCGAAAAAAGCTGAGTAATCGGACATAAGAAAATATTCTTCTCCACTGCCTATAGAAACTAAAGGAGCAACACAGAAATGATACTCATGAGGCCTCAGTAATGTAAATGATACCTCTGACTTCAGCCCAACCAGAGCAATATAGTCAAAAGACTAGAAAATATCTTTGATTTTTGGAATGTGATAGTAGTTTATCTGATGTACAGTCTCTTATATTTGAGGTCTCTGATTACACTTGAACAGGTTGATAAATGTCTTACATATAGGATTTCCCACAAGGTTTTAAGTCCCAAAAGAGCTTAAAAATGAAATATGGCAGTTTTCTCTGGAGGAACCTGTAAGTGAGGCAGGTTTAGGACACAAAGTGTGTCACAGACTGCTTCAGAGAGCTCCTGCTTAGGGTGACTCTGCACTTTTTCCCTCTTAGACCCTCAGGCAGAGGGGCCTCCTACAATGAGGGGAAAACTCATTCACCTTGAGCATAGTCAAATAAAAGAATGGCAACCTTACTTAAGATGTTTAAACTCTTCTCGTAAACTGGTTCAAAAAAAAAATTGGCTAAACGGTCATTTTTCTTATATATAAACCCAAATAACTCTGCTAGGCTTCTGCAGTCTTTAAGTAGGGTATTATAAATATATTTTAGGCAGGGGGAAAAATGAACTGCAGTAATATCAGTTCTCCAGTGAAATTCCTCCCCATACTCCAATACATCTTTTCCCAAGACAAACCATGATTATACAGTTGATTGTGACGGTTTCATTGGGGACCATTCATTTTTTCTGTCTTACACAGCTAAAATTTTTTGGATGAGTGATTATTCCGGTTTTTTTTTTTTAAATGAGTAGAGAACAATAGATTCTGCCTATTGAGCTGATTCTGCAAGTTAAAACCTCTCTGCACGCAAAAGAGGGGCCAGCAGCTGTTTCCCTGTCTTGCTGGCAACGTTAATTCGTACCTTCAAGTACAAAAATGCACATTTAAAAAATATGTTTAAACACAAGATAGACATGCAAGCATTAGTCTGACCCCATGAGATGACTCAAAGGCCTGTGTTTATGTTCAATTCTTTTGAAGATGTAATAGTCTAACATTAGTGTTGGTATTAAAACTACATTTCATCTCTTACAGACTCTGTTTCCTTTAGACATAAAATAGCAACAAAATTATATCCAATCCCCAAATTAATCCCTCCATTTGATTCCAGAAATCATTATTTGCTTCCCAAAAGACAAATCAAACTTACGCTTTGAGGACAACCAGAAAGCTGTATCCAATGCACATAATCCCCACTAGAAAATAGGAGAGCGGCAACCTGAAATTCATCCATCCAATTGTTCGTTTATTGTCATAATAGCCATAAAAGAGAACGGAATATTGTGCCAAACCCTGAAATCCAACAACAAAGCCACTTAGCAGATGTCATGAAGAGCAACTCAAAGGAAAAGATCAACTCTTAAGAGAAATAACAAAATGATGTTAATTTTCAAACTTGGGTCACAGCTCTGACATGAGCCCTATTGTTTTGCTCCATGAAGTGAATGTTTCAGCTGCCATGTTGACTGGCAGCTTTTTGGTTTATTTGAAAACCAGTGACTTCTAAATAGATAAAATTTTTAAGCAAATATAAGCTTGCTCAGCTGTGGAGCCATTACCGTGAAATGCCCTTTGATTTAAACATCAAAACACACTTAATGGTATCATTAGATTTACAATTTTAAGGGCTTGCTTAATACTGGGGGATGGGGATCTGAAAAATGCTTCCTCAAAGTGAGGTGGCAGATTTCCATTTCCAATCACCTGACCATAATTAGATCAGTTCTTCTTAAACCACAGAGGTTGTGTCTCAGCTCTCACTTCACAAAAATCAAAGAGCAGGTGAGATGGCATTAGAACTCATCTGCACACTTCCCGTTCATCAAGACTATCACAGCATTCCCTTATAACAAGCATGTTTACTTGTGCATTAGATTCTCGTTCCTAAAAATTACCTGCCAGGGTTGAAATCATCCTCTCCCAAAGTCACCTGAATAACTCCCTCTTTATCCTCAGAACATTGGCATATTCTGATGCTGCTTCCTTTATAATATGCACCTTTTTCCTTCCTCACATTCACTGTTTTTCACTCTCAGCATTGAAGCATTGTTACTGTATCACTACAGCTATCCAGTCCCCAGTGCCCCTCTTACTTCTCTGTGACAATAACTATGCTTTGTGAAATGAGAAGATAATCACTTTTCAATATGTGGCTTCCTCTTGAGATCAGGTGAATCAACCCTGAATCTTAGAAAACCCAGTTGGTTGTCTTTAACATCATTTATACCAACCCAGGGACTTTGACACTCACAGCCAAAGAAGGGAAGTGAAGTCAGGGAGAGTGGAGGTATGGAAAAGAAAGAAGAAATGTCATGGATGCTAATTCCTAGAGGAAGAATTAAGAGAAGTAATTTAGAAAATTGCCTTTAACAAAGATCATGGCTAACTCAAATCGGAGGCCAACAGAGACCTGAAAAAACTATTGCTCTCAAAATATGGGGCACATTTTCTTAAATACTATACTCTATAAGAACTAGAACAAAATAAAATCTCCAAATAATCTCAGAGGAACTTGGGGGCTTAACTTGGGACTGCATGGAATGAATCATACGTAAACACCAAAGGTCTGGGCTTCCCTGGGCCACGCAGGCCTGTATCTGCATTTTTCAGTTCAAGAAAAAATAAAGCCAACTTGTGATGTTTAATTGTATGTGTCAACTTGAGTGGGCCATGGGGTGTCCATATTAAACACTCTTTCTGGGTTTGCCTGGGAGGGTGTACCTGGATATGATGAGCAGTTAAATAGGTGGACTCAGTAAAGTAGATTGCCCTCCCCAACATGGTTGGACATCATTTTATCCACTGAGGACAAAAAGACGAAGAACAAAAGGAGGAAGGAGCGATTTGCTCCTTTTTCTCCTGCCTCACTCACTGCTTGAGCGGGGACATCTCATCTCATCTCCTCCTGCCCTCAGAGTGGGATTCAGACCATTGGCTCCTCTGGTTCTCAGGCCTTCAGATTCAGACTGAATTACAGCACTGGTTTCTCTGGGTCTCCAGCTTGCACATGGCAGGTTAGCAGATTTCTCAGCCTCCATGATTGTGTGAGTCATTTCCTCAAAATGAATCTCTTATATCTGTAATAAATCTATTATTTACATTAACTTATAAATTACATATATCTGCCAGACACGGTGGCTCACACCTGTAATTCCTGCACTTTGGGAAGCCAAGGCAGGCAGATCACTTGAGGTCAGGAGTTCAGGACCAGCCTGGCCAACATGGCGAAACCCTGGCTCTACTAAAAATACAAAAATTTGCTAGGTATGGTGGCACATGCCTGTAATCCCAGTTCTCAGGAGGCTGAGGCAGAAGAATTGTTTGAACCCAGGAGGTGCAGGTTGCAGTGACCCGAGATCACACCACTGCACTAAAGCCTAGGTGACAAAGTGACAAAGTGAGACCCTGTCTCAAAAAAACAAAAACCCAACAAATTTATATATATATATATATAAAGATTTATATAATCAATTTAAGTAATAATGATAAATCCAAATAAATTTATTGTATAAATACTAGATTTATACAATAAATTTTATATATGTGTGTGTCTGTGTGTATACATATCTTCTACTGGTTATATTTCTCTGGAGAACCCTGACTAGGATTGCAACCCAAAAGAACATTTAGGGATAAACAACCAGTAGAAACCTCAAGCAGAGGGAGTGGGTGAGCTAATCTCACGTCTAAGGTAAGACATGGATTGACCAACTGCCCAAGACCCAGAAATCTTCATCCCAGGAGAATATGCTTGGGAGGATTTCCCAGCTCCCAGGTACATGACATCTTCTTGTTTCACATTTATCTAGTTAAGATCTCTGCTTCTTCCCACTTGTGTTAAATCCAATCTCCTTCTATTGTGTCTTAAACCTTTATGCTGGTTCTTCTGTCCCAGGGTGACAATAACAGAACGTGCTAAGTATAAACACTTAGTCTCTTGTTTGGTTTAAAGATTATATCCTGACCTGTTTATTTAACCCTCATGGGACAACACAACAATTTCCAAATGTCTCTGTTTTTCATTGCCCTATCTCTTTGCCACAAACCACAAACGTGACACTCAGTGACAATGGTTGCTGTGATACGTAACATCACCGTATACATTTCGTGAACATTTAGCACTTGCCAAACACCTTGTTTTATCTTACAGAGTCCTCAGGGGAACACTCTGAAGTTGCTGCTACTAGGATGATCGTATCCTCCACTCTTGATGTTTTCTTCCATGTGAAGACCCATTAACCTAACACTCCCGGCCACCCTCCACTGCCTCACTCTAGCCTGGGGGAAAAGCGACTGATTTGACAGTAGAGCGTGGGTGGAGAAATGCGGACATCTCTTGGGTGGAGAAATGCGGACATCTCTTCCTCCTCTTGAGAGGGCACATGCTGTGTTCTGCCCCTCCAAGGAGAGGCCTGTCGTGGCAGAGAGGTCTGGCTGTGAAGTTCACTTGTCCATAAAGACACTACATTCTTTTATGTCAGCTTCGACAATAATAAAGGGGGCATGTTGACCTCCACTGGTCTTACCCTTTGTTGTATTTCTGGTTAGCTCACAATCTTGTTGAACAAGGGAGGAATTATTATTTACCATAATTTTCCCCTCTCCTGCACACACAAAAGTTCAATAGCTACTATCACTATACCTATTTTACAGATGAAGAAACTGAGCCTTAGAGAGGTTAAGTAATTTGTCCAAGTTCACATAACTAATGAGTGACAGTGTCTGAACTTGAACTGAGTCTAATCCAAATCCTATATGCTTAACCACTGTACTATACTGCTTCTCCTGTGCTTTCTTTATCTAGCAAGAGTTATATCATGCTAGTGCCATACCTTTTTGGTGAAAGAAACAAGAAACTCTATGAACCTATTACGGACTTTGATCTACACCCCTAGACTGGTCCCTGGTGGTGCCAGGGCCTCTTGGAAAGAACCCCAGGCATCCCTTTTGAGAATATTTCAGAGGGGGTCACCCCCACCTGATATCTTTTATCTAATTCATAATGACAATATTGGGATTAAAAGACACACTGAAAATATCATAAAAGGAGAAAGTAGATATAGAACAAGCATCTGGTGAGCTTGTTAGGTTAGCACAATAGCTACTAGGGGCAGCCAGCTCATCTGGCATATGTACCATTCAACATATGTTCAATGGCTGGCACTTCATAAATATTAGATCATAACCAAAGCCCGAGAATGGCTCTGGTTTGGTTTTGTTTTTCTGAATGGGGGCAGGCAGAGTCATGATTAGTTTGCAAAGGTTTCTGCAGTTTGCCTATTTGATATATATGAAGTCAAATCTATAAATGAATATTGTTAAAAAGCACAGTTTTTGTTTATTTATTTATTTTTAATTAATTAACTAATTTTCTATTACACTTTAAGTTCTGGGATACATGTGCAGAATGTGCAAGTTTGTTACATAGGTATACACGTGTCATGGTGGTTTGCTGCACCCATCAACCCATCATCTACATTATGTATTTCTTCTAATGCTATCCGTCCCCTAGCCCCCAACCCCCTGACAGGCCCCAGTGTGTGATGTTCCCCTCCCTGTGTCCAAGTGTTCTCATTGTTCAACTCCCACTTATGAGTGAGAGCATGCAGCGTTTGGTTTTCTGCTCTTATGTTAGTTTGCTGAGAATGATGGCTTCCAGCGTCATCCATGTTCCTGCAAAGGACATGAACTCATTCATTTTTATGGCTACATAGTATTCCATGGTGTATATGTGCCATATTTTCTTTATTCAGTCTATCACTGATGGACATTTGGGTTGGTTCCAAGTCTTTGCTATTGTGAACAGAAGAGCACAGTTTTTAAAGGCTTTATCCAATCCATCTTTGTAGCATGTTGAGGGATGGCTTTAAATACAACTTGAAAGGCTTAGAAGGAGAATGCTCCCCATCTTCTACCCAGTGGCATGGCACACTCCACTCATCTTTCCCTGTCCCTTGAAACTACAGCAGCAGACATCTGGAAGTGACTAAAATAGCAATGACTCCTAGCCCAGCCAAGTTTCTATTCAATTTTGATGTCAGCACATGCTGCTTTCCCCATGGGAGCACTCTCCCACCCCAAAATCTGTGACAGAGAAACCAGAGTCAGCGCCAAGTTCCCAGTGAGCACAGAAAATTTCTGTCCAACTCTGGGGTGCCATGCTCGTGTGTTGTCTATTAAGACTCTAATTTCTGTTTGAATGCTGCAGCTGGTCCAGTCCATAATCACCGACACATTTCCACAAGAAAGACTGTTTTTATTATGGTTACCAGGGCTCGATTCACACATTTACTTTCCTAACTAACACTTATTGAGAACTTACTATTTGCCCAATATACATAGATGGATTAGAAGACAGGATTACAGAGGCCCCCAAAAGGCTCTGCATGCAAAACATCTCCTTCATAATTATCTGTTGTCTGAAATTATATTAGAACTGCATCCCTTTGGTGTATCTCATGATTACAAATAAATGTTCACCATGAAAGATAACACTCTATCCGCAGGATGATCAGTGAATTTCTTCATTCTTAGTAGCTCTTGTTAATTTGTAATAGCTGTCATACCATTATTTTGAAAGACTGTATAAGGTAAAACTGGTAGGAAAAGAAGGTATAATTTTTGAAGCATATCTGCTGAGGGTATGTGAGGGGAGGTAACACTGCAAGATTCAAGTCTGGGTGTATTTCTACTTTTCTCTGAGTTGTTGCTGATTATTTACACCTTAGCATGAACGAAGGTTTCAAGTGTGGATGAAAGACAAGGACTGGCACTCAATATTTCATAGAGTAGGACACAACATATGAGAGAAACAAGGAGTGAAAAGGCTAATTACACCCAGAACAAACCTCAACTGATCTCACAAGAACAGCAGCCATCCCTGCCTTCATGGGCTGTATGCTGAGAGCAGTGCATGGCCACACTCCTCCTCCTCTCCAGGCAGACCCATTAGGCTTCTGCCTAATACTGTGCTCATCTCTGAGTTTTTTCTTTTCGTTTTTCTCCAACCCAGATTCATAGACATGAAACAGGCGTTCTATGGTTCTTTTTTTTTTTTTTTTTTTTTTTTTGAGACGGAGTCTCGCTCTGTCGCCCAGGCTGGAGTGCAGTGGCGCGATCTCGGCTCACTGCAAGCTCCGCCTCCCGGGTTCACGCCATTCTCCTGCCTCAGCCTCCCGGGTAGCTGGGACTACAGGCGCCCGCCAGCACGCCCGGCTAATTTTTTATTTATTTATTTATTTATTTATTTATTTATTTATTTATTTTTATTTTTAGTAGAGACGGGGTTTCACCGTGTTAGCCAGGATGGTCTCAATCTCCTGACCTTGTGATCCGCCCTTCTCGGCCTCCCAAAGTGCTGGGATTACAGGCGTGAGCCACTGTGCCCGGCCGGTGTTCTATGGTTCTTAACGGGGATAGTGTAGATTACAAAGAGGAAGCTGAGCCGAGCCTAGGCAGATCTAATTTTCAGCAGAGGGAATCAAGTTGTGTTAAGGACAGTAGACAGTGATCTCTGCCCCTCAAACAGCTGTGAAGGAGGCAGTTCCTTTTGGTGTCCATCCTTCCATCCTTGTATTGGTACCCTCGTCCCCCTGCCTCCTGCCTAGACAGGGGACATGGCTGCTGCCCCACTTCCACTTTCTTGCTGTGGATACAAGTTCCTTCCTTCTGTTTCCTTGTCCCTCCAACAAATGGGAATTTTCATGAGCTAAGTATCCTGAAGAGGCATTTAAAGAAGCATCTGCTATGTACCGGAGACGTGCTGATATGCTGATATTTCTTTTTTTTTTTTTTTTTTTTTTTGAGACAGAGTCTTGCTCTGTCACCCAGGCTGGAGTGCCGTGGCGTGATCTCGGCTCACTGCAAGCTCCACCGCCTGGGTTCACACAATCTCCTGCCTCAGCCTCCCGAGTAGCTGGGACTACAGGCACCCACCACCATGTCTGGCTAATTTTTTGTATTTTTAGTAGGACGGGGTTTCACCATGTTAGCCAGGATGGTCTCGATCTCCTGACCTTGTAATCTGCCTGCCTTGGCCTCCCAAAGTACTGGGATTACAGGTGTGAACCGCTGCGCCCAGCCGAGATGTGCTAATACTTTACACACATAATCTCATGTATTTTTTATACAAGCCTGGTAGCTAGGCTTGTATAAATGGTATTTTATACATGGCAACTACAAGGTTCAGGATGATAGTCTAATATTTCACAGGTCACATGTGGCAGGATTCAAACCCAGGTTTGTTGGAATCTCATGTCTAGTTTTTGTCATTATGCTACACTGCATTTTTAACTCTTCTGGCTTCTAAAGAAAGTAGTTCCATTTGCCTTTTGGGCCATGGCCCATGCCTGATACTAACAGTGGAAATTCTAGACCCTATGTCCAACGCCATTACACATCTCACTCCACTTGCATGTCTCACAGGAAGCCTGAACATAGCACATTCAAGAAAGTTTCCCAAACCTGCTCCTTCCCCCTATCTCAGGTGCGCTCCACTGCCTGTAGGATAAAGTCTGACTTGAGCATAATGAAATTGTTCTCCCTGGTTAGGCCCTTTTTTGAATTTATTTTTTTTAGTATGACAGGCTCACTTCTTGCCACTCTCCTCTCTCCCTAAATACGAACTTTGCTGAATCACTCTTGGGTGTTGACAGCATAGCACCATCTCATGCCTCCAAGCCTTTGTGCATGCTGATCTCTCTGCTTGGAATTCGTTTCCCAATTGCCTGCCCCATTCTGGAGCCTGCTCTATTCCCGCCCTTTCTTTAAAACTGGTTTAAGATACCTGTAAAGCCTTCGTTGAGCTCTCGACCACAGCCAGTTGTGATGGGGTAATGAATGCCCTTTCTCTCAGCATTTCCTTCAGAGGCACGGAGCTTCACTCAGTGCAATACGCCTCAGCCTTTCTCTGTCCCTAGACTCACTCCACCCCAGGAGAGGTGTAGTGATTTCTCTTGATAAACTGGGAACGAATTAACTGGGCAGGCCCAGCCCAAACATATCTTTCTTCCTCTAGGAAATAAGTTGCCCTCTAGAGCCGGGCGCGGTGGCTCACGCCTGTAATCCCAGCACTTTGGGAGGCCGAGACGGGCGGATCACAAGGTCAGGAGATCGAGACCACGGTGAAACCCCGTCTCTACTAAAAATACAAAAAAATTAGCCGGGCGCGGTTGTGGGCGCCTGTAGTCCCAGCTACTCGGGAGGCTGAGGCAGGAGAATGGCGTGAACCCGGAAGGCGGAGCTTGCAGTGAGCTGAGATCCGGCCACTGCACTCCAGCCTGGGCGGCAGAGCGAGACTCCATCTCAAAAAAAAAAAAAAAAAAAAAAAAAAAAAGCTACTTAAAATATTGGATAAAATTACTTTCAGGCTATGTGTACATGGTGTATATGAAACTAAATGAATGTTGTGTTTAGACTTGAGTATCATTTTCAAGGTATCTCATTATGTATATGGAAATATTCCAAAATCTGAAAAAAATTGAAATATAAGACACTTCTGGTCTCAAGCATTTTGGATAAGGAATACTCAGCCTGTACTGTGTGCCACATACTCTGAGCTATCTGCTGCTTCATGCATTATCGCATTTAATGCTCTTTGTGGTGGATACTGTTATTTTCTCCATTTCACATATAAGAACACTCTTGAGCTTAGTCTCAGATATAAATACCCGCCATGAAGAGGGTTGTGAAGTGAGGGACCTTACTTACCAATCACAGTTCACTGCATGATGCAGACATTGGAGGAATAGAGCTATTAAAATCACTACTAACCCCAGCAATGATGCATGCCAAATTAATGACTGATACCAGCATGCAGTAAGCCTGTAAGTGAATAAAATCAGTGTAATGGCTTTCTGTTATTTTCTTGACCTTTAAATATTCTCTCATTGCCTTAGGATTGTTTCAGGCAGGCCTAGAAATAAATATCATAGAACACTCTGGTTTCTGTATCCTCTGCCGACCTATAAACTGTATTTCACCAAACTGGACATAAGAGAGCTGTCAAGGGCAGTGATACAATCTTGGGGAGCACACTCATCATCCAAACTCTTTCCCTCTACTTCCCTCTGAATTTGCCTCTCAGACCCTCTTGTCTACTCATTAGTAACCCTCTTACAGCAATTTTTCTGTTTGTCTTCCTCAACTGAGTCACTAGCTTTCAAACCCCAAATGGACTTTTTTGCTCCAAATTTTCCATTTCAGTTCATTGGGAAATTCAGAAGTATTTAAACTTCAGAAATCTATACATAAAAATACAAAGACTTTTTGTTCATATTTTTAGTCCTTCATAAAAAGCAGAAAAAGTCAGTGATCACAGTCCTTGTTCTTATTAAGCAGATCGGAAGTTTGTCATTTTGCTCATCAGAGGAAGAGAATGAGAAATGAAAACAGTGGTAAGGTGACATAGTAATGTATTGTTTGCAATTTGAAAGTGAGAGAGATAAATAAAGGGAGGAATAAAGGGAGGGGAGGAGGAAGAGATGGAAGAAATTAGGAGTGATAGAAAAGAGAAATAAAAGGGAAGAGGTAAAATCCAACTCAGGGGCCATCTCTTCTGTAAAACCCAGACCCACCTAAGAATAAATAAGAACCACTTACTCAGGGTTCCCCAGAATCTTTCTTCCTTTTTTAAAATTTTGCTAACTTTATGGACAGCATCTTGTATACTGGTTGCCTACGTGTCTTCCTTCTAATATCATGAGTACCCTGAGGTCAAGAATCATGTCACATTCATCTTTGTAAAACCTATGTATGTTTATAATTCAGTTTAAAAAATGCTGAATTGAAATGGAAAGTCCAACTGACAGGGGTGACTGAAGATTACAAACGCCACATATTTGTCGCTCTCATTGTGTCTTATGCTAATTTGATAGCTTGCTTTGTTCACTCAGAGATGGGAAAGCTTTCTTAAGGTTTGCATGTTCTGGTACTCCTCACGTAAACTGGTCCTGTGGTTCTTACTTCAAGGCTCTACAAATCATCCCCCTCACTCAGGATTGTCAGTCAACGAGACTCATTTAGCCTCTACTGGATGAGGACTAGGTTACGGGCTGAAAAGATGTAGCAGACCTGATTCATTCTTTGGGAAACTCACAATTTAAGGAGGCTAAAAGTAGAAATCAAAATGTTTGTAAGATATACATATTAACACTATAAACAGGAAGTCTGTTTTTTCCCTCCTTCATTCTGCAATCTATATAAAATTTTATTCTCATTGTCTAGCCTCCAAAAATTACTTGAATTATCAATTCCTCAATTTCTACCTGGGTACTTTCCCACCCATATGCTTCCAAACGTTTCTAATCTAGTCACTACTAAAAGAAGAATATGTGGAATTACATTGTTGTCAAAGACTTGACTCATACATATAGTCCAAAATGGTTTTTCTATGGAAAGGAGTTCTTCCGCAGAATGAACTCGGAATGCAGGGTCCTTTGCACTCCCTTTGCTCTTACCTCTGGATTTAGTAGTCAATTCCCAGAAAATGGGAGCCCACATGGAGACCCAAAGAGTCCCCATGAAAATGGGAAAGTACCCAGTTCTTCCACAGAACTCCTTTCCATAGTAATAATCTCTAGCTAGGGGAGCTCAAAGAGTAACGCTCATTTGAATACTACAATGGAATAATACTAATTTTAGTATTATTTAGAAGTTAGAATTTAGTATTTCTTAGTTTTCAATATTTAGCTTTATTTAGTAGTAACTAATGAGTTATACTAAATAGGAGGCTTGTTTAGGAAGAGGTTAATAGGAAGTGTAAAAGTTTTAATTCCCTAGGAATCCAGCAAGATTTTCCAAAAAGCACATTTACAAACTCTTCCTTTATTCTTTTCCAAAGCCAGCGATAAGAATATTTGCTTCAAGTCTTTGAACTCTGAGCTCACCTTTATTCAGTAGTCTATATTCCCATATATATTACCATTGTCCTAAATCATAGTCACATTTATATAAAGAGACTTCTTTCTTTCTTTCTTTCTTTCTTTCTTTCTTTCTTTCTTTCTTTCTTTCTTTCTTTCCTTCCTTCCTTCCTTCCTTTCTTTCTTTCCTTTTCTTTCCTTCCTTCCTTCCTTTCTCTTTTTCTTTTTCTTTCTTTCTTTCTTTTTTCTTTTCTTTCTTCTTCTTTCTTTTCTTTCTTTCTTCCTTCCTTCCTTCCTTCCTTCCTTCCTTTCCTTCCTTCCTTCCTTCTTTCTTTTTAAAGGGAGCAGGGACATCTTTATTAAGACATTCAGCCTGACCCAGGAGAGGAGGCCGTGGGTTTCAGAGTAAAATAAACTAAGTAGAAATGTAGAAATCCATCCTCCCACCAATACAGTTGTGTGGAGACACTTACATTGAAGTCGTACAACACACCAAAGTTTGCTGCCGATGCCTCTTCAGCCCTGGGAACTGTTTTCCTAGGTAAACTGCCATACGGCAAACCCCAGAGGTACTGTATGGAGAAGCAAAGAAAGCAGTGAACAATTAGAAACAAAGTCTGAGCCACACATGTGATCACAAATGGTTTTGCTTAAAAGCCCTTCTGAAACAGTTTCCTGGGGACTCTTTGGGTCTCCATGTGGGGTCCCATTTTCTGGGAATCAACTACTAAATCCAGAGGTAAGAACAAAGGGAGTGCAAAGGACCCTGCATTCCGAGTTCAGGGGACCACCAGCTGTCAGGTCAATCACATTCCCCAGAGGGCTTTCTGAGGATCCCGCTGCCACCACTACCACCAAACTGTTCTGATTTAGAAGACTAGAAAGGAGAGAGGTAGCCTTTCGAGTCACAAAGGACTCAACAAAACCATCTTACCCACACCTTCATATGAGGATACCCCTTAGGAGTGGGGGTGGAGGAAGATTCTGTCCTTCATGTCAAGAGAGAGAACTCAAGGAAAACCAATCATGTAATTTGTGGGTGCCTGCAAAGTGAGAACACTTGCACCCTGATTGTGGTGTCTGCTTCATCACTAATTCAGGGCTGCTGCCTCAAATTCATGCCACCTGATTGGAAGAGAAGCACAGTAGGGAGAATAGTACTGGGAAGAGTGGGTCAGTGAGAGGACAAGAATAGATAGGGTCACAGGAAGGTGCCTTGGTGAGAACTGGAAAGAGCACCTTTCTAGCCCCATAGCTTACCAAGCAGATGTTGCTTCTTCTGTGAGATGGAAACTTCCCTCCTAAAGCTGGGAACAGAAGATGAATGTGGCTTGAAGCCCAGGTGCAGAGCTTGACTGAGCAAAGGGCTGGACATCAATCTCTGCTCACTCCCTGTGCACAAGCTACACAACCTCCCAAAGTAGGCCTTTGGCCCATCTGGCTTTCTGGTCCGAAGAGAATAGAAGGTGGGTTCCACACATGCTGTCTCACCCCAAAGTTAGGGGGCACAGAGGACAAAGGAGATTAAGGTCTAAGGCTTGCCCAGGGACACAGGACCTTGGGGCAAAAGGGCATGTGCCTTGGAGGAATACTGAGTGAGCCTGTAGGGTAGAGGCAGCTGAAAAATACAGGCTTGCTGCCGGGAGATGACTGCCCTGGCCTCTGGTGGTTCTGCAAAGTCAGCATGCAGGGTGTCCATTCTCTTGTTCTTTTGCTGGAGTTGGTAATCATTGCCCAGAAAACAGGATGCCCCTCAGGGTCTAATACAACCTACAAAAAAGTATCCAAAGCCAGCATGCTTCCTAGCTCTCAGAATACATCCAACCTAACATATAGGCACTCCATCCACTACATAGCAGATAATCTGTAATTTCATGTCATTTAAATAAATCAGCAACAGCCTTTTATTTTCTCCACATGGAGGCAGCATGGTGTGGGGGGAAAGAGTAAATGCTGCTGATAAAACTCCGTTTATATCTGCATCTGACACTAAGTAATGTCATAGTAGCCAGTGATGGAATGGAGGAGTTTCAGATTTCCTTAGAGAGGTAAGGAAAAAAAAAAAAAAAGCTGGGGTTAATTTGAAATAGATAAAATACACACATTCAGCTGCATTATCTGAAAGTGTGCACTTGGGAAATAAACTATAAAGAACCTCTGATCTTTGGTCACTGTCTTCTATGAGCCAGACAACTTTAGAAGCCCTGGAATTCTCTCAAGGATTATAAAACTAGTGGATTAAAGTGCAAAATCTTGGAGAAAGGGATTGAATCATGGGTTCTAGTCCTAGATCAGCTTAATAAAAAAATTTACTCCAAGATGTTAGCTAAGTCACATCAACATTATGTGACTCCGTTTACATGTTTTACCTGGTTGAAGAAAACATCTTCCACCTTCTACATCATAAATGTGTTGTGAGGCACAGTAAGTAAAAGAAGTGAAAGAGCTTTATACTATTAAAGGCTCACATCTCTTTATGAATGTAAAGCATTATTATTATTATGTTAATGGGAGGCTTAGTATAGAAAGTGGCACTGATTTGAAGTTATCAAGATAAAAAGTCACCCAGAACACCAAATGTTGGCCACTGTCAATGCTGTATGAACCACATTGGCTTTGAAATACTGGTCCTAAAAGGTCCTTTGTAGGTTAAATAAAACCTAGCCCAACTTCTGTAAGGTAAGCATTCAAAGGTGTCAGAATCATTTAACTTCATATAGGTGAGGGCTCTGACCTCAGTCTAGCTTTTTGGCCTCAACTGACCCTTTCCCCACATCAGTTCAGGGCTTTGTCTTCTTTGATTTGGAACCTCTGTCTGTTTTAGTTTCTGACTTTGGACCTAAAAGACCCCACTCCCACTCTCATCCCATCCCATCCCACTATTTGTGTGTGTGTGTGTGTGTGTGTGTGTGTGTGTGTGTGTGTGTGTGTGTGTGGTGTGGGCATTATCTTACTTTGTATCTTAGGGGGTAAATGTTCATTTTGTGCTTCTTCAGTATAGAAAGTCTGGAGGCTTGGCATTGCATTAAAGAAGCATTTCTTTCAAAGCTAACTTGGCAAAATAAATAAATACAACTCACAGGGTGTCCAAGTCTCCCTCTTGAACAATAATTTTTAACATTTAGGAACAGGGACCCCCTTGGGAAACTGAAAGAAGCCATGAAACTTTCCACATAAAAATGCACTTTTAAACATACATGGGAAATTATACATAAGTTATATAATTTCAAGAGGCTCACACACCCTTTAGTGCAAGGATTGGGACCTTTGGCCCATAGGCACCATTTTGAAGGTTAATCTCATTACAAATCCTATGACTCCAAGATGTGAAAATAGCCAATTAATTATTCCACCCTTAAAGAAGAGACAAATACTTTTCTGGGAGAAACATTTTTCAGCATGTTTTGTAAACTAGAAGTCAGATCTCACCTCTGGCAACATGATGAGGCTAAATGTCAGGATAAAGAGAACCATGTTGACTCCATACATCCATCTCAAGAAGAGGAAGTATGAGGCCACTGAGGAGCCAAACTGACCTATTACAAAGAAAATAAAAAGTTTGAAGAGAGATCAAAGCAAACAAACAAACAAACAAAAAGAGCTTTGTCTTGGTTGCCTTCAAAACAAGTCTATTGTGAGGCATTGGTGCTTTTTATATTTACAGGCAATAGTATTCTTTTCTCTCTATTCAGGAAGAGAAAATGTTAATCATGCTGGAAGCATTCCCTGTCATGTGGAATGTAGAAGGTACGTAGAATGCAGTTGTGCAGACTGCATGTGACCTACCCCATCAGAGTCCATCCAAGGGAAAGCTGCCTTTTGCTGAGCAGCCATGATTGCCGCCTGCAGAGTGCATTTTATTCCTTGAGTTAATACTGATAAGTGAGCAAATATATGTAAAGGTAACTACGGTGCCCAGCTAGTAATTAGCTACCACTATAATTATAATTACTGCTATTTTCTCCCCCTTTTCTCAGGCAAACAATGTTCTCAAACAGAGTTTATCACATCTTTTACAGATAGTTATCTTACCAGCAGTCCTGTGCTGTTTCCCCCATTACTGGAATTTTACAGGGACAGTATAAAAGCTGGAATGCATTCATTCACTCCACACATCTTATGCCAGAAATTATCTTAGATGTGAAGCACAATGTCATAGATAGGGGGGCTGCTATAATAGAACTTACATTTTAGTGAGGTATGGATACAGCAAATATGTAACATACATAGAAAGATATAGAGCTAGAGATACAGACATAGATATTAGCTATAGATATAGATAGATATAGATAGAGATGACAGGAGATAGAGATAATAGCAGGTACTACAGGAGGGAAGGGGAAGTATTGAGAGGGGTTGCTTTCAAAGATTTGTCAAGGAAAGAATATCAGAGATGTCATCTAAGCAGAGATCTGAAGTTTGAGGAAGAGATAGCAACATGCTGAGCTGGAGAAGAGTAGTTCAAGCAGAGGAAAAAGCCAGAACAAAGATCCTAAGGGGCAAGGGCTTGGGACAATTGAGGAACAAAACTCAGGCCTGTGCAGTTGGAGTACATGAATGAGGGAAAGTGGTGACAGATAAGGATGGAGAGGCCAAACCACACACTGACAGGTGTTAAGCATTAGGGCCAGAGGAAGGGGTGATGAGCATGACTTTTAAAAAACCACTTTAGCTTTGGGGAATGAATAGGCAATAGGCAAGAATGTTCAGTCAACTCACCCCGTCCCCAGAAGTGAAAAGTAAAGTGATTGGTTAATTCTTGTTGACAGAAAAAAAAAAAAAAAAAGCACCTTCTTAAAGCAGAGAGTGGAAGAAGAAAAATGAAGAATTTAAGTCTTAGGTTCAAATTTCAAACTTTCATAGATTTACGAAAGCAAAAGTTTCTTTGATGGTCATTTAAGATTCAGCACCAAGCTGCTAACTTTCCCAGTCTTCCAAATTATCATTGTCAGTTGCCCAAGAAAAAATAACAAACAGCTTCAGTCCCCGGCTGCATCAGCCCATGTGTTCTGTCCCATTCAGCTAACATTCAGCTAAACATCTCTTTTGACCAATGATTTTCTGGAGCCTTCTGGCTTTGAAATATTATCAGTAGGGAAGCATTATCAATGGAAAAGGAAGGCTCATGGGTAGCAAATTCCAGCCTCTACTTATTTAGATGAGGCCGGCCTCACAGGACAGTAACGCCTCTATTTCTGGACCTTTGTCTATTATTTTTTTGTTTTGTTTTGAGAAGTTTTGCCCTTGTCACCCAGGCTGGAGTGCAGTGGTGCAATCTTGGCTCACTGTAACCTCTGCTTTCCAGTTTCAAGCGATTCTCCTCCCTCAGCCTCCTGAGTAGCTGGGATTACAGGCACCCGCCACCACATCTGGCTAATTTTTGTATTTTTAGTAGAGACGGGGTTTCACCATGTTGGCCAGGCTGGTCTCTATCTCCTGACCTTGTGATCCACCTGCCTCGGCCTCCCAAAGTGCTGAGATCACAGGAGTGAGCCACCACGCCCAGCCCCTTTGTCTATTCTTTACCTACCACCTTTCTTATTCCCACAACACAGTGGCAGGTTTTTTTAGAAACTTAAGAAGTCAACCTTTAAATGGATATTTTGGAAGAAATCAACGATTTTGAAGTCTGAGTATTTTTCTTTATACTCACAAGGGAATTTGAATTGATTTCACATTGCCGAGGAGTACAGAGTTCTATAACGTTTCTAAGGGTGTGTGGTTTTGACACACAACCCCACCCCACCCCAGCCCAGTGCTGTCACCAGGTGCACTGGTCTGCTTCTCCTAGGACATCTGATCACCTTCTTGGCTCCCTGTGACTTCATACCATTTCATGGCTGTTATCTACATTCTCTGGTAACGGCTACCTCAGGGCTGCTCAGCCAGGTTCATTCATCATGTTTTATTGAAGGCAGTGGACTTCCAGTTTGTTACTCATTGCAGTTACTCATTTATCGGAGGAAAGCCTTGGTCACTAGGAATCAAGGTAGGTTTTTCCCTGGAGTCACATGTGGATCCTCCAGTATGAAGTTCCACATATAGGATACTAACCCACCTTTCCTTCCTTCCTTCCTTCCTTCCTTCCTTCCTTCCTTCCTTCCTTCCTTCCTTCCTTCCTTCCTTCCTTCCTTCCTTCCTTCCCTTCCTTCTTATGGTTTTGCTCTTCTAATAATTGCCACAGCCCATCCTCTCACCACCTAAACACAATCCCTGGCAAATGAGTTCCTTGTGTGTGGAGTACAAATATACCTAAATGTAAAAGAGAGAAGTGATTAAGATGTTTCAGGAAGTATCCCTTCCTCCAACATGCACATGCATTATAATGAAATATACTTTAGAGTTCAAAACTTCCAAACTCCAGTTCTCAGATTTGACAGTGGCTTCACAACTATTTTATTTGGAGGTTGAGTCTTTACAGAATCCTAAGTGTAAAGAAAATGAATTGCAAGCCAACAGATTTCATTAAAATTAGAATGACTGTAGAAAGACCCAGACACAGGTAGAAGAGACTAAGAAATCCAGAAGACAAAGTTTCTTCTACACTAGACCTATCAATGGCAGAGGAGAAAACACAGTAACAAAACAAACGAAGATCTTAAAGGAGAGAAAATGAAACAACAGGTTGTCATAAAAACTCCAGTTTTTCCTGTCTCAACACAAAAATAAAAAAGAAGAAATCTTCCCTCTTTATCCCTTTTATCTAGTGGTTCTATCCTACCGGATGTTGTTGACTAAAACTGATGTTCACTAAAAAGAAATGCCTCATTAGTGTGTCTAAAAGAGCATAAATGAAAAGAATAGCAATTTTTACATACTTAGTCTCTCAGCGTAAGGAAGCAAAATGAGTAGTAATAATAATAATAAGAGCTAGCATATCTCGATGGTCAGTTATGTGTTCCAAGAACTTTATCAGCATCAACGCATTATGCTGCCACTAGAATTTAATGAGGTTAAGTATTATTAGTCCCACCATGAATCAGGAAACAAAAACTTGAACACAGTAGTTGACTGACTCAAAAGTTGATTACTAATAGGTAACATTTAATGAATCTTTGTTTCAAACACCAATTTGATCTGTATGTATTAACTTATTTAATGATCATGATCATCAAATCCTTACAAGATGGGATCTATTGTTTTCTCATTTTACAGAGACTTAGGTCTATAGGTTACATAGCTAGTAAACGAGGAAGCCAGGCTTCTAAACCAGGCAGTCTTGAGCTACAGGTGTTTGACTCCAAATCTAGATCTCTCTTAACCACACTGCCATATGGCCCCTTAAGTAAAACATAGTTCAATTAATTTTCTTAAAACTATGATATATACAATAAATATGCAATGAATATGTGTTTCTGAAACAATAGGCATAGATAATATCCATCTATCAGCTAAAGCCAGTCAAATTCACAAATTTGAGGCCCATAATGACCAATTCTTTTTTCTTTAATCAGACTGATAAATGCTGCTTCCATAGTAAATTATTAATGTATAAAAACAGAGTCTTGGCCAGACTTGGGGGCTCACTCCTGTAATCCCAGCACTTTTGGAGGCCGAGCCAGGCAGATCACGAGGTCAGGAGTTCAAGACCTGCCTGGTCAACATGGCAAAACCCCATCTCTACTAAAAATACAAAAATTAGTTGGGCATGATGGCGGGAGCCTATAATCCTAGCTACTCAGGAGGCTGAGGCAGGAGAATCACTTGAACCCAGGAGGCAGAGGGTTACAGTGAGTCAAGATCGCACCACTGCACTCCAGCCTGGGCAACAGAGCAAGACTCTGTCTCAAAACAAAACAAAACAAAACAGAGTCTCTAATATGTATTAAACTGAGGCTTTATGCTTAAGCGTATTCTTGGTACTAAATATTCTTGTTTCTTTCAAATTAAAGTTAAAATTTCAACTCTCTTTCTGATTGCTTATTATTAAGGCAAAGTAATTTGTAAAACGATGTCATAACACAGCATTTCCTTTTGAACAGATGGGTAATAAAACAAGCAGATAAATATGAGCATTTCTAAATGGGAAAAGACCAATTAAATGACCTGCTGTGTGACTACGATATAAACACCATCATGTTAAGCAGCATAGGAAGCACAATTTTTTCAAACTATTTAGGGGTAGGGAATTAAAAGTGACAAAATTGATTTGTATTTTCTAGAGTTCTTAGGGCAGCGAGGAAACATAAGGTTTAAGCCCTGTGCTTGGGTTACCTATCCAAAGCTAGTTCCAGTCTGGAAAAAAATAGGTTTCTGACACCATAATTTTGATGATGTAATCTATTATTAGGAAAAAGCAGATTTTGATCCTGAGAAAAATTTGTAATTACCAGCTAGAAATACAATCAATTATTTAATTTATGGTCTTAATAATAATGTTGGCATCACAATGAGTATAGATTATATTTCCTGGAGGTATAAATATGCAGTTGCTTCAGAAAAATACGCAATTCAATGAGATGAATGAGATGTGTCCACAAGAGTAACCCTCGAGTTTTAGGCATGATCCCCTTAGGGCTGACGTGACAGTAAAACCCCACAGTATTCCCACGTGATGCATAACGTCACAGTATCCTCTGTGGCAGAAATTATCAAATGTATTTTTTAAGTGAAAAAGAGTTGGGAGTCATCAGGTGAGAATCCACTTCACGCTAATAAAGAAATCTAGGTCTCACTGGAATCAAGATGGAAACAGTATGAATTTTGCACTCTGATTTGGGTCCCACTCTTGATTCTGCAAATTATTGGACAGAACTTTGGGAAAACTCAGTGAAGGCTGTTAATTTTGGACTCCTTTAAAAGCACATTTAAAAAATACTTGTTCAGTATTATTTAGATATTGAGCAGAGAGAAGGACAAAGCGGATTAGAAAGGCTGCTGGGAATGCAAGGCAACGGCTCCTCTTGTGACCATGCCATTTACCACAATCCACAATTACCTTCATTATTTATTTGCTTATATTGTAATCTGTCTTCCCCATCCAAGCATACATACATTAACACATTTGAATGTAAGATCAATGAGGGAAGAGTCTTTGCTGTCTTTGCCAGTAGCAACAGTGTCTAGAAACATACCTAAGGAGACATGTTAGGCATCCAGTATTTGCTCAGTTAATCAATAATGTCAGGCTTATTCTGAGGATTAAACAAGATATATATTAGATGATTCTGATGTCGAAATGGAATATAATGATACTTCCGAACCTTTTGTAAGATTAAATGGCCATTTATTTTAGAGAAAAGCATTTATATTAGTTTTAAAATTAAATATATATTCTGTAAGTAGAGTATACACTTAACCAACTTTATTTTGAAAAGAATTTGAGAAGGCAGTTATATAGTCCTCTCTTAGTATAAATCTGCTTTGCATTTAAATTTTTCAGGATTTATCAATCAAAAGTATACATTAATGAATTTCACATGCCCACATATACATGTAAACCTGACTGTAACTTATACATCATAGAATGTTGAGCTGGAAATGATCTTGTACAGTGACTAGTTAAACCCAAGATGTGGTAGATATTGTAGAAGCCCCAAATGTGGAAACAGAGGACCAGAGATTTAAATAGATTGTCTGAACTATAGAGGTGGTAGGGGTCAAAAAGTCCTCAACTCTTAGAAAATCAATTACATGTCCTCTTTCTTCCCATTTTTCATTAAGTTCAGTTTCAAAGGCCATCACAGATACATGTTTTACCTATATTTAGTAGGGTACTTTTTATAAGATAGTCCAATCCAATGCTCTAATAATATATTCTTACATAGGTTTCATATTCTTTTCAACTAATACTATAGCCCAAAATCTCACGGTTATCATTAAAATCAGTATATTAAGCATCTTATAGGATACAAAACATGTAATTAAATAAATCACTCACTAAAAAGTAAATACATGAGAAAATGAAAAATAATTCCTTGATAACGATCAAGAAAATCTATAACTGCTCATCCTGCCATTGGCCTCGTAGAACACTTTTTAGGAACTGGTGAAAAACATGTTTAAAAAGAAAAAGTATGTAAAACCTTCCCTAAAGGAGAAAGCAGCATAACACATGGAAAAGCATACGTTTTGAACCCAGACAGATTTTGCCTTATATCTCAGCTCTGCTACTAATTCTGGGACAGTTATTTAACCACAACTGTAAAATAGGAAGGTTAATGTGCACATGTAGGAAGATTAAATGAAATAACGTTCGTAGAGCATCTGGCTCATGGTGGTACTCAATAAATAGAGGTGTGGTGAGTATTGATAGAATAAAAAATAAAGCTCAATTCTTCACTGTTGAGACACAGCACCATTAACAGTGAAGAAGTCATGACAAACTAATCAAATCATAAATTATATATGGAAAGAAAAATAATCTACATTTGCCTGAATTTTCCAGCTTGGCTTTCCAAATTTACTAGAAGAGGAGAAGAAGAGAGGAGATAACTGAAGGTTATTATTGGATAGCTCTCAATCTGTCTTTTCTACTGTGACACTTATGATGGATGGTGGTCATATGTGTAACTCTTGCTGCGTGTAATTTCTGGCAATAGAAATAATTCTGTCTGTTTTTGTTTCATGGGCTATAGCCTATTGGAACCCAAATGAGCATGATATTACTATTAGGATAGGCTGGAATCTGCTCTAGTGTGCTTTAAAAATAATTTTCAAATGTATGTATTTACCTATCACTAATTACAAATTTCTTGGGATTTATCTAACAACTGATCAAGACTCAGCCCTATAATTTTATAAATTAGTAGACTGAGATCCAGAGGGGTTAAATGACTGGCTTGAAGTCAAACAGCTAATCTGCAGCAAAGTAAAGACCAAATTCAGAGTTCTTAGCATACATATTGTATCAGGATCTTAATGCTCCAAATGGCCTTCTGTTTTCCAATGCCTCTCAATCTACCACATTTGAGTTGTACAGTTGAAACCTAAGAAATCCATGATGCCTGCTCTTTTTTGATGTATCTAAATTCCTTTCTTTTTTTCCTAGAATGTTAGACATTTAGCGAGTTTGTCTGTAATTTTATTTAATACATATTTATTAAGTGCCAAGTGGAATGCAGGAGTGAACAAAACTAAATTTCCCATCTGTTGGGAGAAATGAACATGAAATAAAATGAATTAAGATTGCATCAAAAAATTAAAGATATAGTATTTCAGATAGTGGTAAGTGTTAAGGAGGAAATTAAAGCAAGAAAGAAATGGCACCGGGAGTGTGTGAAAGGGGGTACAATTAATGAGCTGATGTATTTTAATTCATTGCCACTTAATAATTGCCATCCAATATTGAGAGACAGGGAACCGAGGGTTAGCCACTCCTAAAACATGCCCAATCATGTCAGCAAGCTATCCATCAGCTGTGTTATCTCCCTATGGAGCCTCCATTTTAATTATACAACGCCACACTTAACCAGCAGGAAAACCTGCCTCCAATCTAGAGAGGAATGGATAAAAATCAGATCCTAGTTGAAACCGTTAGAAACCAGAATATGGTAAGATTATACTCAAAATTGTTTCAAATGTTATCCCTTTTTTTAAATTATTATTTTAAAAAACTATTTACTATTTTTATTTACAATATTTTAAAATTTTTATTTGCCTTATTCTAAGCCTAAAGCACTGATAAATAGGTTTTTGATTGGCTATATTCTCCTTCCTTCCTTCCTATGAATATTCCACAAAATAAATGCACAATGTGAATATTCAGATAGCAAGCTCCTGGATGACTATTGCTTATTCTACTTCAGAGATTTGAAAATGAGGTTTTAAGACTTCTCTTTTCCTTCCTTCCTTCCTTCCTTCCTTTTTCTTTCTTTCTCTTTCTGTCTTTCTTTCTTTCTTTCTTTCGAAACAGAGTCTCATTGTGTCACACAGGTTGGAGCGCAATAGTGCAATCTCAACTCACCGCAACCTCTACCTCCCGGGTTCAAGTGATTCTCTTGCATCAGCCTCCCGAGTAGCTGGGGCTACAGGCTCTTGCACCAGGCCTGGCTAACTTTTTGTACTTTTAGTAGAGATGGGGATTCACCATGTTGGCCAGGCTGGTCTCAAACTCCTGACCTCAAGTGATCCGCCCACCTCAGCCTCCCAGAGTGCTGGGATTACAGCCGTGAGCCACTGCTCCCAGACCAAGACTTCTTCACTTTTTAAAACATTGTTCATTTTGATTACTGTCTAACATTAACGAGAGTATATATTCTCAATGTCATGTTCATTGCCAAAATAAAATCTCTGCCTTCCAAATAAGATGACTCAATGTCATTGTGCACAATAGTGACTTCCCTGTATAGGAAAGAAAACCAGGTTAGAATGGTAATGTTTTGGAGTAAGGTAGAACATGAGAGTGGGATTGCCAGTATTGTCCTTGGTAAGTGCTAGCAAATCTTCACAGTGATGAAAGCAGGCATAAACAACGTTTTTGTTTATTTGATTGTTTTCGTTCATTTGTTTACAGTCTTTCCAAAAGTCCAGAAACTGAGAAAGGCATCTGATAAGCTTATGAGCTATTTATCTAAGACAACCTTCTCCATCTGAGATCTGATGAGCACTTACTTTCAATAGCCTTGATTTTATTTTCCCATGGGATACACGCAGCTTTGAAGTTCTCAAAATCACGGAGGAATTTTACCCATTTCTGAAAAGAAAGTCAAATACAACAGTAAAGTCCAGCCTCTTGATTTATCAAGATGTTTATCCCCTACCTCAAAACACGACAATGCAATGAGCTTGGAAATGTCTCTCTGGCAGCAAATACTACTTTCTAGTCAAAGGGGGAAACAGTAGGTTTCACTTGTTTCCCTGTTCTCCACTAACCCTAGACCAATTTAATTCAACAAAAAACTGTTTATCAACCTCCTGTTTTGTGGAAAATATGCTGGCCTCTCAGAAAGAGCTATTTATTATATAAAACAATAAGAAAGCGGGGAATTAGCATATAATAGGGTGATTGGAACAGAGTGTGTGTTTAATTAGTTTTCATTGTATGGAGGACTCAATATGAATAAATTTTATTTTCTGTCTTTTATTTCCAGGTCCTGTTTTGAAAGCCTTCTGATCTACCAGGGTAGTTTGTGTACAAATAGGTGAGTTCAATACAAGATGGTAAGTTCTATGACATGAGACACTTCAATCTGGTAGAGGCGGAATAGTCAGCTTAATGGAAACAGAAGAAAACAAGTCACAAATTCTTTTTGCAAAAGGCCTTCTTTCTATTTAACTCCAGTGTTGGATCATCCATGGTCAAGAGGATGACCGGGAACAATGAGAATGTGGCAGAGAATTTTGCATGTGTGCACATTATGCAGGGATGAAGTTGAAGCTGGACAGCCACTATTGTCTAAATAATAGCATGAGACAAGTCTGAAGTTCAAAAGATTGTCCACGCTTTTTTTTCCGTCTGTCTTCTGCAGTGGAACCACCACGAAAACACAGATTTTCTTTAAAAATACTTATGGGAAAGACCATCACTCTTGAGTTTGAACCCTTGGATACAACAGAAAATGCAAAGTCCAAGATCTAGGATAAAACAGGAATTTCTACTGATCAGCAAAGACCGATCTGTGTTGGCAAGAAACTGGAAGGTGGATGTGCTTTGTCTGGATACAACATTCAAAAGGAGTCTACTCTTCATCTTGTGTTGAGACTTCATAGTGGTGCTAAGAAAAGGAAGAAATCTTACACCACTCCAAAGAAGAATAAGCATAAGAAAAGGAAGGTTAAGTTGGCTGTCCTGAAATACTACAGGTTGGATGAAAATGGCAAAATTAGTTGCCTTCATCAAGAATGCCCTTCAGATGAATGTATTGCTGGAGATTTCATGGCCAGCCATTTTAACAGACATTATTGTAGCAAATGTCTGGATTATTGTTTCAACAAACCAGAAGACAAGTAATTGTGTATGAGTTAATTTTAAAAACAAACAAACAAACAAAAAAGATTACTCATAACTAGAAACAGCCCAAATGTCCAATCTACAATAGAATGGGTAAATAAATTGTCATGGCATCTTTATACAATAGAATACCACACATGAATAAAAATGAACTATAACTCCCACAACAATGTGGATATATCTTGTGAACATAACATTGCATCAAAGAAGCCAAAAACAAATGCATAGATACCATATGATTCCATTTATTTAAACTGTAGAAAAACAGACAAAATTAATCTTTTGTGTGTGTGTGTGTGTGTGTATGAAAGTTAAGATACATGACTTTATTCACAAAACATTATGAAGTACATTTAGCTTACAGTTGGTATAACATTTGTAAAGAGGAGATAATAATATCTATGTTCCTGCTTTACTGTAAGAATTAAATATAACTTTATAAAAGAATTCAATTCAGGGCTTGGCACATAGTAAGTGTTAAATAAATGTTAGTTGCCTTTCTGTCTTTCCCCCAAAATCTATATTTGTATCAGTATATCATTTTTTTTTATTTTCTGTCCACTGTATAGTTGATGTTCCTGGTAGAAAAAAGCTATATAGACACTTTGAGGAAAACAACTTGACCAGAACCTCTTCACTTCCAGAGAATGAAAATGAAAAAGGATGCAATCTTTTATATTTGGAAGTGCTAAAGTCACACAAGTAAGTCTTTTGCCATAAATCTGTATTTCTTGACTTATTTTTCATTTTAACTCCTCTAAGAATAATTTTTTAAATCTCCCCTGTAAATTTCAATACCACAGATATACTGTGTATATACTGTATGAGTATTTGTGTTTTATGTATACAAAACGTAAGATTTTTTTCACCCCTTTAGAAAAGAATCAATGTTCTTCTTAGAGGCAATATGCCATAAACCAGACAACTATAAAAATACCTACCTTGGCCATCATCATCTTAAATGCAAACCACCGTTTTCCTTTTCCTTTCCCAAGAGCCCCTTCATTTTCACTCACAAATTTTTTTGCTTCCCTGAGAAAATAAAAATAACATAAGGGATAAAGGGAGGTAAGTTGCAATGACTAGAATATAGAAGTAGTGGACAGTTGATTACACCGGGCCTGCAGTCTTATTTCTTCTAGATCCCTCACAAGTGAACCTAGACTGTGTTTTATAACCTAGAGATTTTCAATTCATGTTTAAATTTTTAAATGCTGACCAGAAAAAGTAAGATATTTTAGCTCACTTATTAATTAGCTGGAATCATTGAAAAGGAATTGATGCTAAATGTCATAATAGAGAACCTTAGTTCTTTTCATTTCTATCACATGTTAAAATTGAGTCTGAAGTTTACATCAGATTCTGGCAGTCAAATGTTTATTTTAAAATACTTCCCTTTCTTCTTTTTAAAGAATTCCTTTAGAAAAAAAGAAAAGGGCAGAGAGGTTAGGTCAAACTGACATAGAACACACTTAATGACCTAGTACTTAATCCTGTTAAAAAAAAAAAAAAAAGCAATTATGACCTACAACAGAAAAATCATTCTGTAAAGTAAATCGGGTTAAGAAGAGAAAGAGAGAGAAATGGAATACTTTCAGCCTCACATTCAGAAAGGGCTTTAAATGTAAACTTTAACATTACTCCCAAATATTTATACATTTACAGCAGTTACATTGGTTTCTTTGGTATATATAATAAAAAAAACATTAATTCATCAAAACATAATGCAAGCATGCTACATACACTACAATTTTTGTAACCTTGTTTGATCATTGTTATAGACTGAATGTTTTTGTCCCTATCGAAATCTGTATGTTGAAATCTAATCTCCAATGTGATGGTATTTGGAGGTGGGGTCTTTAGGAGGTAATTGGACTATGGGGGTAGAACCCTCATGAATGGAATTAGTGCCCTTATAAGTAGTGGCCAGAGAGCTAGCTAGCCCTGCTTCCACTACGTGAAGACACAAGGAGCCAGCCATCTGCAACCTGGGAGACGGCCCTTGCCAGAGCCCGACCATGCTGGCACTTCAATGTTCACAGCCTGTAGCACTGTGAGAAATAAATGCCTGTCGTTTAAGCCACCCGGTCTATGGTCATTTGTTCTATCAGCTTCAACTGACTGGGACAGTCATATTTGTTGTTTGTTTGAAAAACAATTTACCAAAAAAAATTACAAAAAAGAAAATTACAAATAGAGGCAACCCAGGCTTGTCTTCACCTCTCAGGGGCTGCAGAACATATAGTTTAAGTGATGGAGTAGCCTCTGTCACGGTAGAAACAGATAACCCAAGCCTGGATTGTGGTTCCACAAGTGCAGTGCTGTCCTCAGTTGGATGGCCCCTGGAATATGTGGTTTTACAGACAAGACCCTTCAACATATGACTATAATTAAACTCCTATTAACATATAAAGTCAACTTTTAGAAATGAAGGGTCTGGCTAGGCACAGTGACTCATACCTGTAATCCCAACACTTTGGGAAGCCAAGGTGGGCAGATCACTTGAGGTCAGGAGTTCAAGACCACCCTGGCCAACATAGTGAAACCCCGCCTCTACTAAAAGTACAAAAATTGACCAGATATGATGGTGTGCACCTGTCATCCCAGCTACTGGGGAGGCTGAGGTAGGGGGATCACTTGAACCTGGGAGGCGGAGGTTGCAGTGAGCTGTGATTGTGCCACTGCACCCCAGCCTGGGGCAACAGAGTGAGACTCTGTCTCAAAAAAAAAAAAAAAAAGAGGGGTCAGTGAGGAATTTTTTTTGTAAGATGTTCCCTAGTATCAGTGCCAAACTCAGAATTTTACAATACACAGTGACCAAAAAAACAGCATACACCTGCTGACTTAACTAATACTAGGGAGTGGGGCCTCATTACTCACCTGTACATGTGCGCCCACCCATATTCTGGCATAAAAATGTAAGCACAGTGGTAAAGATTCTCTTTGGTCACCAAACAGAACTCCCAAATCAGTTTCCTGATAGCAGATACAATACCTTGTCTTATTGTAGCTTCCATCGCATTCACAGTTGCATTGACCACAGGGAGTGTTTAATAAATGTAAACCTTCTAGAAACAGAGCTGATTGACACAGTTTGGGGTAGATGTAGACAAGGGAGTATCTAATAATTTTATTTTCCACAATAATTAATGCTTGAAAGCAAAGTCATTCCCAGACTTCGGGATTGCACCCTTTATCATTAACCTTCTCTGAAACTCAATTAACAGACTAGACTGGCCTTGTTGTCAAACACCCTAACACTTGACATGACCTCTGTGCTGGTAAAAATTAGTTGAAAAACAATTTCTAAAATCTTTTGCATTTTCTAAAATATCCAATATAAAAAAATAAAATAAAAAAATAAAATATCCAATAAAGCAATGGCAAAAATTAGAAGCTGAGTTCTCATGGCTGGGTTTTTAGATTCATGCAGTGAAGAAAATACATCCTATGTAAGCATTAACAATGTGTTTTAGAGGTGATAAGACAGGAGGGAGGGTGGCAGCCAGCAGGCACTTTCTAAAATGGTGAACTGAAGCCTCTAAGCAGAAAATCAGGCAAGTTGGCTTCTAATCCTGTCTCTGGGATCTGTCTCTATGACCTTGCCCATGTTTCTGATGCTCTTTGTCCCACATACACGAGTGTCTGGCTTTTCAGAGGAAAGCACGCCTGCCTCAGACTCACACAGACCTAGGCAAGCTCTGACACAGGTTCCCTCAGTTACTGTGTGACTTTTAATAGGTCAAGATTTCCCAGAAAACAAATGGTCAGGCAATCGCACCCCTGCTTGCTAAGATGGTGGCAAGAACAAGGTGGGATCATAGATGTGAAAATGTTGAAAGGATTATTACACAGTCAATTCTACGGCAATGCTGGTTTTGAAACCATGACCCTGTTCTAACATAATTGATATATTACAGAACAATTTGATCATAACACAAGTTTGGGGTTTGCTTATGTGTGATTCTATCCACAAGAAACACCAGGTAGATGCAGAAGACTGCACCCAGCTAAACCAAGCAGCGTAGGAATACACAAAATCCATACACCTCATCCATCAGCACTTCCCCACACAGGTAGAAAAGCCACACCTGCTCACAACTGGGGCAACAATGACTCTCCCCCCAACACTTCTCAAAAATTCACAAACTGCAACCCTTTTGAAGGCCAGCTTCCACAAGGGAACGTTAGATCTTTTTCAAAGTAAACTGCCATATTTATTGTAAATTTCTTAACCATTAATATGAGTAAAATATTGCTGTCATTGTTACTAAATTCCCATATTTTTTGTAATGTGCCACTAGTGATGTTTCTATGTATTGTGTGCCTATCCCCATTTTTTTTTTTTGTAAAATGTGTTTTTATTGCCCAATTTTGCATAGTGTGGGGATTTTTAGGAAACCATACATCATGTTATGGCAGAATTGACGATACTTCAGTTATTTGGCATCAAGAATTTTGAAATTCATAAAACTAAGTATACAGAGGAGCTATCATATTAATCTCTAGTATAAAGAACACATATAAATAGAGAAATGGAAATTCTTCTTAGTAGTAAAATTAAAAGTTTGTTTTTCAAATGTAATAAAGTACTCACTTTCAGGACATCTCCACTGCTCTAGGTATTTAACAGATAATTTAAAATACACCCAGTTTTGCTTATTAGATTTATATCACTTTCCAGATAAGTGGTCAATTCAAAAGCACAACTTTGTTCTAAACAGAAGTGTAAAGAAATAGCTACTCCATATTTCTACCAAGATTTTTAATTTTGGGAGCTTGTGAACATTAAACTAGCAAAACTTAAGAGACAGAGAAGGAAGTCAGGGTAACAACCAAATTAAAAACACTACAAAATTAATTATAAACTCGGTTAATAATCTGGAACCCTATCTACATGGCATTAATGAAGTTTTTGTCATATGTTATAAATATAATTTTCCTTTGAACGACATAAACAAGTTTTATTTTTGTCTCTTCAATTACTATTAGTTTTCCTTGATGCTAGGTATAGTTTCATATTTAACTTTCAATTACTACCCCTCCCTACCCTCAACATATATACTTTGATTCTGGCTTTCAAACAAAAGTCCAGACTCTATTATCTATTACATAATCTCAGGTATGAATTTCTTCTCTTCCCTAGTGCTCTACCCTCTCCTTCATTCTCTGAGAGATCCCCACCTCCCCCAGTTTTATACCAAAGAGGTCCCTGAACAGCAATTCTAGCTAATCCTTGCTCCCTATAGCCCACTCAAGCCAGAATTACTAGACTCAACTAATCAGGTATGTTGGGGATGGGTTTAAAATAAAGCCAAGGGGCAGAGGGTGGGCCAAGAATAATTGTTTAGCAAGAAGGGATTCTTTATCCCCCATATCTGATGCTCATAGGATGTAAGAAAGTACTTTCGCAGGTTACAGGCCTTCAAGAAGGGACACTGGGCTGCAAGATATCAGAGACTCAATGAGAGGGCATGCCTTAATATCAATTTGAGGACTGATCTTTGCAATGAGTTGGCATGATTTCAGGATGATAAAAAACTAGTATCACCCAATTATATCCTCCTCAATAACAAATTTCTTAACGAGAAAACATATCTCATTGTACAATTAGAAACAAGGTACAAAAACAAATCCAATATGAAGACAAACATTGATCAATACAGAGCACTAAAGTATCCATGACAGATAGCAGAATCTAAGAAAATAAAGAACAGTCTTTAGAACACTAAGATGCAAGAAAACATCTTTACATATATGTCTTTCTACAGCTAATCGATTCTCCTACTCATTTGTATTTATCTGTATAATTTAAAGAAATTTTTCTACATGGTTGAAATGAAACAGGATTTTGTAGATAAACTTTGAATATCTATTGGCCTCAAAACATCCAAATGTCTGACTGAAACAAATGTGTACCACCCCCTTGAATTACATTCAACAAAAGCCACCTGCCAAGACTGTAATCTGGTCTTCAGGTCTCAGAGCTCAAGCAAACTGTGCTGCAATACGCACAGCTCTCTGAGCTGTAACCCCAGACCCAGTGATAAATAATTGAGCGAGGTCTATTTAATGACAATGATACCTGACCTCATCATTCATTTATCAATCTGTTGTGTTGGTAATTAGAATAATTAGGTTTCATGGTCTTTCAAGAATGCTTTCACAGTTAGTTGAAGCAGCACACACTGGACTAACTTACAAAATAGATAATTTACCCATAACACATGATACAACCATGATTACACAGAAGAGTTAGGTCATGCTATGCTGCCTTTGACACATTCTCATCCCAGGAAACATGTTCCTCTTTTGGGTTAGGTTCGGTTGACTTTCCTCTTGTTTTCAGTTTGATAGTATGATTGAGCAACCAATTGATTGCTCAAGTAAATGAAAGACAATTCAGAACTGGTGTTTAGGCAACTGTAATCAAAACTTGTACTCTTGAGCAGTTTCCAGTGAGGGGACCAGAAGAATGAAAAGTCTTTTCATAACAAACACTGCCATTTAAAAGAACTTAACCAATAGTCCAGAGAATCTGGTTTCTCCCGAAATATTACTGTGGGAGTGAGTTACAGAGGTAAGAAGCTACTCGAAGTTACAAGGATTAAAAATAAGAACTAGAGGCCTCCTAGATAATACAACTTCATAGTTAGGCTGGTAGAATTATTGAAAATTATCCCAATACTGGAAGTGATTATTCAAAACACATCTTTTTCCTAAGGTAAATGCTGATGGCGGTAGCTGGAATGGTTAAGATGCCCAGCTGCTTCATCCACAAAATGGAGATAATAGTAGCTACTCTGTAGGATTGTTGCATCCATTATAGAAAATAATGTATATAGTGTGTTTAGTTTAATCCATGGCAAATAGCAAGAGCAGTATAAGCAGTAACTATTACAGTAGTTCCCTCTTATCTGCAGTTTTGCTTTCCACAGTTTGTTACAAGTAGTCAACTGCAGTCCAAAAATATTTAATGGAAAATTCCAGAAATAAACAATTCATAAGTTTTAAATCGTGTGCTGTCCTGAGTAGCATGATGAAATCTCATGTCATCCTGCGCTGTCCAGTCAGGAAGTGAATCCTCCTTTTGTTCAGCAAATCCACACAGTCTGCACTCTCCTCCTGTTAGTCAGTAGCCCTCTGGGTTCTCAGATTGATTCTCACAGTATCACAACGCTTATGTTCCAGTAACCCTTATTCTACTTAATAATGCCCCCAAAGCATAAGCTTAGTGATGCTGGCAATTCAGATATGCCAAAGAGAAGCCACAAAGTACTTCCTTTAAGTCAAAAAGGGAAAGTTTCCAACCTAATAAGGACAGAAAAAAAAATGTATGCTGAGGTTGCTGAGATCTATGGTAAGACGTCTTCTCTTCCTGAAATTGTGAAGAAGGGAAAGAAATTCCTGCTAGTTTTTCTGTTGTACTTCAAACTGCAAAAGTTATGGCCATAGTGTGTGATAAGTGCTTAGTTAAGATAGAAAAGGCATTAAATGTGTGGGTGAAAGACATAAACAGGAATATGTTCTCACTGACAGCAATCAGGTTCAGTAGTATCCTTGGTTTTAGGAATCCACGGGGAGTCTTGGAAGGTATTCCCCTCTGATAAGGGGGGGTGGCTGTATTAGCAGCAATAGTACTAATAGGGCTGACTGCAGTTTTTATGCTGAGTCTCCAAACTACGAAGTTGAGAAATAACTAGATACTTCCAGGCAAAACCCCAGCCCATTTCCCCTCAGACTGTTACCCCATTGAAAGTGGGAATTGTTCTTGTTAGTAAGCAAGCAGGAGAGGATTCAACCCTCCAACTGAGACCCAAGGAGAGGGCCCAAGTGTTGGGTCTCAGAAGCCCCAGTTATGACACCACCTGGGAGGAAGCAGTCAGGAATTCTAGCCTGAGCCCTGCTCCAGCCACGCTATGCTGCTGCAGAGAGCTTGGGCCCGTGGGAATCTCTCTCTCTCTCTCTTTCTCTCTCTCTTTCAATTTCTCCTTCTCTCCAAGCAGAAGATAATCTGAAGATATCCAACTGTGTTTTCCCTCAAAACTGCACATGTTCTCTGTAGCACTAAATTGTAAAATGTTACACTTGGACAACATTGTATCAAATTCTGTGATCCCTATCTCATGTCATAATTGGGACAGGGGTTTGAATCTTGGCTCTGTCACACACCAGGTGTGTGATTTGGGGAGCGTTACTAAATGTCTTTGATCCAGCTTCCTCACTTGTAAAATGGGATCAGCAACAGTGACTCAAGAGCTGAAGCACACTGAGTGTTGGCCATCTGCCAGGCACTATTCATGTCCATCATCTCACTTCATCCCCTCAA
The DNA here is from genome assembly GCF_037993035.2 of Macaca fascicularis. Taxonomy (NCBI): domain Eukaryota; kingdom Metazoa; phylum Chordata; class Mammalia; order Primates; family Cercopithecidae; genus Macaca; species Macaca fascicularis. Next base: position 103,426,845 of record NC_088389.1, on the reverse strand, counting down.
AATCCTGAAAGGTGGAAACTATTATTATCCCCATCTCAGAGATAAGGAAACTGAGGATTCTCTAAGTAAAATAAGTATCCAAGGTCACCTACTAAGTGGCACAGCTCTACTCTTTTTGAGCTCAGTGTTCCCAGTTTCCCCAGGATAACACCAGTGTTTACCTCATGGGATTGGAATAAGGACATACATACAAAAGTTGAAACAGCGTAAGCAAAGCAGTACCTGGCACGCCATGGGTAAATGATGCTTTTAGTTATTATCCAAAGATATTTATCTTTTTTTTTTTTTTTTTTTTTTTTTGAGACAGAGACTGACTCTGTCTGCCCAGGCTGGAGCACAGTGGTGCAAATCTTGGCTCACTGCAACCTCTGCCTTCTGGGTTCAAGCAATTCTCATGTCTCAGCCTCCTGAGTAGCTGAGACTACAGGCTTGTGCCACTACACCCAGCTAATTTTTTTGTATTTTTAGTAGAGACAAGGTTTCACCTTTTTGGCTCGGCTGTTCTTGAACTCCTGACCTCAAGTGATCCACCTGCCTCGGCCTCCCAAAATACTAGGATTACAGGTGTCAGCCACTGTGCCCAGCTGATATTTATTATTTTTCATAGGAAATGTTTATGATACAATGTCAAGTAAAATTTTAGAATACAGAACAATTTGTATACTCTCATTATAATTACATAAAAGTAGTGTGCATCAATGATCAAAGACTAGGCAATTATGCAAATGCTTGGTTTCTCCATTTTCCATACTCATTATATTACTGTCATTCAGTTTTGTTATCAGTAATAAAATATAAATTTTGTTTATTTTAAGGCACTGTGCCATATGCAGAAAGAGAAATAAAATAACGTGGTCCTACGCTTTTCTGCAAGGAATTTACAATCCCATTAAAAAGTAAAGACATAGATAAATATTTAGGGCACCATCTAATTACTAACAAACAAGAATAGTAAAAGTAAACATAAATGCTACAAGATTGAGATGAGAGATGGAGTGGTATCAAGGAACCCTGAACAAAGGGAGGATTCAGTTACATGGTCAAAGGAGTAGGAAGGACATTTTGGTGCAGGAGAATGATATAAGCAAAAGTGAAGAGATGAAAACGTGCCTGGGGGCTTCAGATAGACAACGAAGAGGACATTTTAAATGCTTTAGAGGAGGACCTGGCAAGCCCTAATGTCAGGTTCAGCAGTGCAGAATTCATTCTGTTATTAATAAGGATCCAGAGTATTTTCGAGCAGGAAATTGATGTGTGTAATACAGTGCTGTGAGAAAAATGTTTCCACAATGATATACAGGGTAAGTTAGAGAAAACATAAGATGAAAGGCTGGCTGCAACTTGATTTATAATGCATCAAGGCTTTTATATATGCTGTTTCCTTTCTCTAAGATGCCCTTTCTCTTCTCCTACACCTGTTGTCTTCATTTTCTTTATCTTCAGTTCTAGAGTTAGGCCAACACTACAGCTCCTCCACAAAACCTTTCCTGATCCTTTCTTTCTTTCCAACAATCTCCTCCACCCCCTAGGTACTGTGACTTAACCGCTGCCCTTTCTGCAGTAGTTATCCCAAGTGTTGCTTTCTAGTCCATTGCACTGGAATCTCAAAGGTCTATATTTTTTGTACTAATTTCCCAGTACTTAATATAGCACCTGGCATAGATGTGAATTTCAATAAATGCTAATTGAATGAATGAATATCAGTGAGAAGACCAGATGACTGCCAGGTCGTGGCCATTGGCACAGATGTGAATTTAGCACCTGGCACAGATGTGAATTTCAACAAATGCTAATTGAATGAATAAATACCAGTGAGAAGACCAGATGATTGTCAGGAACTGGGCCGCACAGCAGGCAAGTGGTGGGCGAGTGAGTGAAGCTTCATCTGCTTTACAGCCACTCCCCATTGCTAACTCGTATTACCACCTGAGCTCCTCCTCCTGTCAGATCAGCAGTAGCATTAGATTTCCATAGGAGTGCAAACCCTATTGTGAACTGCACATGCGAGAGATCTAGGTTGTGAACTCCTTATGATAATCTAATTCCTGATGATCTGTCACTGTCTCCCATCACCCCCAGATGGGACCATATAGTTGCAGGAAAACAAGCTCAGGGCTCCCACTGATTCTACATTATGGTGAGTTATATAATTATTTCATTATATATTACAATGTGCAGAATAAATGTAATACACTTGAATCATCCTGAAACTATCTCCTCATCCAGCCCCAGTACATGGAAAAATTGTCATCCATGAAACTGGTCCCTGGTGTCAAAAATGTTGGAGACAGCTAAATTAAGTCACAATCTCTAGGACTGGGATATGGCATCAATATTTTTTTAAGTCCACAAACGATTCCAACGTGCAAGTTGGGTGCAGAATATGGAACTGTTGGGCTCAGAAAATGATATCCTGAATGTGCTGCTTTGGGATGCCAGGCACCTTGAACTAAAGGACACTGGAAGGCCTCAGAAGCAGCGTCAGAGCCAGGGTCTCTCTGACCTTCTCCTGCTCTCCTGCCTCTCACCCCTCATTCTTCCCCAAAACCGCCATAGAATTCAGAGTTCCCCTTCCCCAGGGCAGGCCTTAGAAACACTAAAACCCCCTTTTCCCCAAAGCCGGCCATATAAACAAGAATTATTACTCTAACCTTCTCCACCTTTCTATCTAGAAGGTGGCCATAAAGAAATTCTATGACCTACTCTTGGTCAACAGTAGGTCAAGGGAGGAAGAAACACTCTCATATTTGTTGCTGACAAAAATTGTGGTCTTCATAATCAAAAAATATATATTTTATCTGTAGAGTAGTACTATCTAAAAGGAACTATACCAAAATAAGCCAGGAGGGGGAAGAGATGTTACAGCAGTGAGGACAAGAAGAATCTGGACAGGTATTGCTGGGTTTCCCCACTCATCATTACTATTCCATAATTCCTTGTTTGTCTAATAACACTTCTACATGGCTGTTCACTCTTTACTGAATCTAAGCATAAAAATGGACAGTTTACCTGGGGACTTCAAATCTACATTCTGAAGGCTTCCATGTCATTTAAAACCTTGGTTAAATAAATGTGTTATGTTTTTCTCTTGTCAAACCTCTTTCATTACAGAAGTATTGTCTGTGACCTTATGATGGGTACAAAATAGCACATCTTTCTGCCCCTGCAGAACTAACCAAATTTTGTTTACTGCGACTACCAAATTTAAGAGGTAAAGAACTCTTAAATTTAGCATGTTGGTCAAGCAATTATTGGAAGATTGGGCTAAACAGCTACTATATTATATATAATTGTTTTGTTGTCTCCCTGAACTGGCAGTAAGTACTCTACATGTTTCGATACTCAATAATTGCCTTTGGTAAATAACTACTTTTCATGTCCATACTTTATCTCACATCTCTAAAGAGTAACTACCTGACTGACTATCTGAAAACAAGCAGTAAATAAACTAAGAACAAGCAAAAAAAGAATTGCATGTGCATTTTTATAACCTCTTAACTTTTTTGTCTGATGTATTTCGGTATAGTTCCTTTTGGATAGTACCACTTCACAGGTAAAATACATATTTTTTAAATTACTAAGACCTCAAAATTTTTACCAGCAACAAACATGAGAGTGGCCTATGTACAAAGATTTCTTAAGGGAATTTTTTTTTCTCTAGTTCTGATGATACTCATGGAGATGTGTTAAAGTCAGATGCTGGTGTTGATGAATAATTAAAGCAAGTCTTGGACAGGTCAAATTTGTATGAAATTCCAAGTTACTGCCACAGAAGCTCTTCAGACTCGGGATGACTTCTTTGCTCCCTGGAGCTCTAAAACAATGCTAATTTTCATTGCTGGCTTAACTCTGATTTGTACCTGATTGCTTTAAGAGTCAATTTATGGTTTAAACAATCTTTTTGTTAGTATTACAGCAGCAGGGGAGAAGAGAGAGGAGAACATACAGGTTTCCCTAGGAGCTACAATACTGGTCACAGCACAAACTGTGTTTTCTTCATAGAAAGAAACCAACATTTTGGAAAGCTGAACTATTATCTGCTAAGATCATAGAAGGGTAGAGACAATGTGGAGGGTAGCAGAATATGGCATCCCAAAATAGGCTGTATCAGGATTATGTGCCATATTATGCCAAAATATGCCAAAAATATGGTATAAAGATTATTTTGAGCTGAAAGCAATCAAGAAGAAGCATACACAAGAAAAGCTCTCTGCTCTCCCCCTTTGCCTAAAAGCAGGAGATAAATATATAAAGGCATTATTTTCATTCCCCTCTTACCGGGAAGGACAGAAGTTAATCACTGAAGACTATTCCAGACCTATCAGTCAAGAGAGGGCACCAGAGGAATCTGCACAACAAGTTTTACTAAATAGTCCTTATTTTCCATTAGTTCCCCCATATATTTGCTTTCCCATCATTTGCCATCCGAGAAACTCAAAGTCCTTTTTGTCTTGTCACTTCTCTAAAAATGTATTGTTCTTTTGTTAAGATGCTATGTAAACTCAAGTTCTAACCTCCTCTTTCAGTTACTCATCCCTGTGTGGTCCCATGAGTAAGAAGGATATACATGGTAGTAAACTTCTGCTTGTTTTTCTCTTGTTAATCTGTCTTTTGTCAGTCTGGCTTACAAGGCTCCAGCCAATAAATCTAAAATTGATGGAGGGAAAAAGAATCTTTACACGATTTACAACCAAATTATTGTAATGAATTCTTTCTTAGTGGGAAGCATTTTATAATGGTAACTTTATAAATGTCTCTCTGGATAGTCTCTTTAAGCTCTATGAAAATGATTTTATGTTTGTTTATTTTTTGTCTTTTGTTTTAATGAATCAGTTGAGCATGTTATTAGCAACACTAATACCTGAAGGCAGGGATAGTATTATGTGGGCTGCAGAGTTCCATGCCATATCTCTAAGGCATCCCAGCCTACACTTACTGTTCTTGTGTTGAGTAGAAATGAGATTTGGGGAGAACGTGACCTAAAACCCACAAATAAATCTTAAAATCACTAGCCCAAGAATAAGAAGGAAACTCTATCTAAAACTGTACCTCAACAATTCTAATCACCAAAATGTTGCAAAATGGTGGAATATCACCTTACCCCTTTACTGTGGGAATATTTTTATTAGAAGTAGGTAGAAATGGCACTGAAATTATAGATTGCTGTACATAGCTATGAGGAGGATCCACCCAAAATTCTGGTTGATAAACAAATTCATTTTATTTCTATTATTCTTTCATTCTCCCTTTTACTTAGTCTTTTTTTGTTTTTTCAAAGTAATTACTGGGTATGTTTTATGTTCTTAATGTGTTAAGTGTTTAAAAGAAATAAAAGAAATATATGGATTCCTTTCTATAACTTAAACTATATTAAGAAAAATGAGATCTAGGCCCATGAAATAGTTACATAACGAAGCAAGACAGCCTTGAAGTGAAAAAGGAGAGGACAATGGAGGCTTGAGAGTTGCTGAAGATATTATAGATGAGATAAGAATTCAAATGGATGCTAAAAGGCTAATAGAATTCGAGTAGGCAGAGAGGGCATTCTAGGCATTGGTTTGCAGGAATTTCTCTAACAAAGGAGACATTTCCACCATGAATCATACACATAATCTCATATTCTTAGATATACTAGCATTCAGCTCTTTGCAAGGCCATCTATGTGGCTTGGTAGACAGACTGTGTTAATTTTGCTTGCCTCATGTGCATTCTAATCAAATGCATTCTAATGAATTCTGAATACTGTGAAACAGAAAAATTCACAAAGTGCTGCCCCATAGTGAGAAGAAGCATCCTGCATTGAAAGTGTGGGTAGCATGTTTCAACACAATACCTGTGTGTTTATATTCTTCTAAATATTTCTAAGCATTATAACTGTTTTTTCAAAACATTTTTCAAAATGTTGTGTAGTGATATTTAGAAGTGCTCAGTCTAAATTTTTCTTAAAAAAAGTCCTTAGTTTTCTGTTGGAACAGTGTATTCAATCTTTTGATCTATCAGTGGACAATAAATTTAAAATGATGCTTTTAAATGATGGCAGTTCAATGAGCTCTGCAAATCACTGGGACTACCTGGTAAATTTGATCGTTTGCCACATGACAAACTTAGACACGGAAGACTGTCCTAAGCAATTGGGGAACACAGCTCAGGTAAGGGCACCCTCAAAGGACACCATGTTCCTATGTGAACTGGGCTTTCTGCAGAATTAAGTTGTGGTAGTATTTTCAGTGTCCTTCCATAGCCTCCCTTCTAACCTGTCCTGATCCTTGTGACCAAGTACTGGTCAAGAAACACAATAAGAGTGTATGCATAAAATGTAAAAGTTAATTCATCCAAAGAACCATGTATCTTTATGTAGATATGACTGCCTTTGTGTATATATACATTATATATACATGCACACGTATAAATATATGTAAACTTAGGCATATATATTATGAAAGCATCATAAACACAACTATTTGAAATAAGTGATTCATACTATTTAAAAATTTCTAATTTTTATAACTATAAAAGGGAATCTTGGACCCCTTATATTTGAAATGTAAAACTATTCCCCTTTCTTCCTTTCACACAATTTGTTATGATATTTGTGATGGTTAATACTAAGTGTCAACTTGATTGGATTGAGGGATACAAAGAATTAATCCTGGGCATGTCTGTGAGGGTGCTGCCAAAAAAGATTAACATTTGAGTCAGTGGGCTGGGGAAGGCAGATGCACCCTTAATCTGGTGGGCACAATCTAATCAGCTGCCAATGACTATAAACCAAGCAGGAAAACGTGAAGATGAGAGACTGGCCTAGCCTCCCAGCCTACATCTTTCTCCTGTGCTGGATGCTTCCTGTCCTCAAATATTGGACTCCAAGTTCTTCAGTTTTGAGTTTTGGGCCTGGCTCTCCTTGCTCCTCAGCTTGCAGACAGCCTGTCATGGGACCTTATATATAAAATATATATTATATGTATTTTATATATATTTTATATATAAATATAAAATATATATTATATTTATATATTATATACATTTTATATATATATAATGTTTGTGTGTGTATCCTATGAGTTCTGTCTAAGAGAACCCTGACTAATATAATATTCAAATACAATGTTATTCAAACTTTATTTTAATATGTACATTTTAATAAAGCTTAACTATTTTATTTTATTTAAGCCCCCAAAATAGTATCTCACTTGCCATTGCTTGGTCATATACATAAAGATGGCCACAAAAATGCCTTGATTGTTATCTTGTTACAAGCTTCATAAAACCCAAAGGTTATCTTCACAAAAAGTACCTTACCTGAGATCTGGATAACTCTTCCCCAAAACAGCAAGGACATATTTCTCTGATTAATCTTATTTTGTGCTTATTAGGTGCACATTTGCTTCCCTTTTACTGTTAATGTATTATGTCAAATGTATTTAAAAGCATTCCTAGATAATTTCACGATAATTAATGTATTTATCCTTTTAACCACGTTTCCAAAAAACATAATGGATAGTCTAATAAAAGTTGTGAAAATCAACTGTTACTGACAGCTAAAATTCTAAAGAGTACACATTTGATAAATCATTATCAAAAATCATTAGGGGACAGGATGCCCTGGCAAGCTCAGAAAATTTAATGCATCTTACTATATATAATATGTTGACTGATAATACCACAGAAAATAGGGTACAATGAAATGTAATTAAGAAGATAATAGTGACCATGATTTATCTATCTGAAAAGAACTTCAGAACTTTTTTATGTCTGATATTTATTATTATCATTTTATACTGTGCTACTAAAAAAAATCCTTGTTTATTTGAAGTTTAATATTTGCTATGGTTTGACTATGTCTCCTAAAGTTTATGTGTTGGAAAGTTGATTGCCATTGTAACAGTAGTAAGAGAAGGGACTTTTAAGAGACAATTAGGCCATGAGGACTCTATTCTCATGAATGGATTAATGTGGTTACCATGAGAGTGGGCTAGTATCACAGAGTAAGATCCTGATAAACAGATAAATACAGCCCCATTTCTCTCTGTCTCTCATCCTTGCTCACCATGTGATGCCTTCCACCATTGGATGACCCTTGCCAGGTGCCAGTGTCATGCCTCTTGGACTTCCCAGCCTCCAGAACCATATGCCCAATAAATTTCCTTCTTTATATATTACCCAGTCTGTGGTATTCTATTATAGCAGCAGGAAACTAAGACAAAGTTGTTTAAATTCTTGATAATTAAATGTTTGTGGAAATTAGTGAATAAGATTGCCAAGAATATTGGAAAACATCTTTGAATATTATCATTTTAGACCCATTTTTCCCAATGACTAATATCCTCCTGCAACCATATGGGCACAACCTCAAGATGATTTAACTAGGCCATGTGCTTGAGATTTTGAGGCAGTTATGGGAGTAATAAATGCCTCCACAACTTTCTAAAAGAAATAGAAACAGGAGCTCAGTGAGCCACTTGAAAAGTCTGCCAAACTAAGGCAGAGACAAGAATATATCCAGGTAACTATGGTAAAATGGTACATGCATAACTAAGAAAGATTAAACAAATCATGAAACAGACAAGTAAAGGGAATTCTTGGTAGACAAAAGTATATTTAGCCTATGTTTTACAGCTGACTTCCTTAACAATTGAGAACATTTTCAAAACATGCAAATCCCAAGGAAAAAAACACTAATTTTTACATTTGGCTTTTCTCAATGTCCTTCCAGGGAAAATTTCAAAATATTATTTGAAACGTATTGGTAAAGTTAACCACAATAATTTGCTAAGCACCCGTAACAATACAACAAATATTAATAAGATAAATCCTGAGACAGAAGACTGTCAGGGACATTGTTCTTGTTTAATAGAAATATGCAAGACGCAGGATAGTTTATAGCTGTAAATACTTATTCCAATAGAATAAAAATGATGAAGCAGGCAATTGTAGTAGATAAACTCTAATGTGAATGGCAAGAGATTTCTGATCTCAATCAAGAATTGATTTCTCTTGAATAAAAAGTGTTCCACTTTAAGATAAAATTTAGAAAGAGAGAAATGAGCAGGAGCAGAGAAGATGAAAGAAAAACTGAAACTCTCTATGCATGCTAACAGATGTGGGAGGAAATTCTAAAATATAAAACAAAAATCATTTAGCAGTTTTTTTAGTTTAAAAAAACTAGGATAAGAAGTCACTGATGCACTTTCAGCCTTTGTCTTCAGTCTTCATATTATGGAATCATTGTTTTTCCTTCTCACAGGCAGTTCTAATTCAAGCATTTCATAGTTGATTATAGATTAAATAAGAGAGTTATTTTACTTTAACCTCTGCTTTTAGTTGTTCCAGATTAGTTTTACCTAAGTTGAGTTCATTATTAAAACCCCCAAAGAGATACCGAAGTTGACTTATGCTGGCTCACACAAAACCATTGATTATGAAATTTCCAAGAATTTTGTGAGCTGGCTCTAACTGTTGGTAGCTTGAAATTGGCTATAGTAGAAGTATTTACACCATGGAAATTGGCAAACACTATAGATCAGGGCTTTTTACCAGTATATTTCTGTCCTTTACTCACCTATTCATCCAGACCCTTTAAACATCCCAGTCATGTTAATTGTTCTTCTGCTTTGGAAATGAATGTCCAACAAAAAAAGACATTAACATTTTCACCCACACAGAAGACATTAATTAAATATTGTGTACAAAGCACTATGCTAGTCCTTGAGAAAATAAAGAGCTATGTGATACATTTTGTGCCCTGAGGAACTCAAAATCTCTTCCGAAAGGAAGGAGATTTACATACAATTTTTAAAAATACAACACAATGCTGCATAACACAAGAGCCAAATGAATAATCAAGAGAATTCATTTGAATTTTATTTCTATGGGTGTTGGCAGAGAAAGAAGCTCAAACGGGAGATAAAGTCAGGCATGGAAGAAACATAGGATGCCAAAAAATGGAGAAGATACCAGAATGAAGTGATAACATGTACCTGGCATATCTATAGGAGAAGATTAATCTCATTTCACTGGAAAATATGGTTCAAATTAGAAGGAGTGTGGCACAATAGAAAAAGCCTGATGTTTTAGAGACAGAGAAATCTGGATTTTAATTCACTCTCACAGTTAATAACTATGTATGGTTACCTTACCTCTGTCAATCTCAATTTTCTCATCTGTAAAATGGGGATAACTTTGTTTTCAATGTTCTCATGAGGATTAAATGAGTTAATGTGTAAAACATCTTCTAGTACAGGACACGATATATAGTAGATACTCAAAAACATTTGGAGATGGTTTTGTCCCTCTCCAAAACCTCATGGTCATCATCAGTAATTAATGAGAGGTTGCTTTGGAAAGGGAGTTGGAATTCAGATTGTGGAGCTCACTGATTTTTTTAAGCAAAATTGACTAAATTTTTTTAATTACTAGGGAGACATTGAAGGGTTTGAACATGGGAATGACATGTTCAAAATGGTATTTAAAAAGAACTCCATGGCTATAGTGCATGAACAGTGACTTGGAGTTACATAGACTTGAGTTCTATAATGTGAGTTGGCTAAATTATTTGAGACCACTGAATTCTGCTATTGGAAAAGATGGAAATCATTAGAAATGTTCAACATAGATAATAAGTAGCTCTTGGCTTGGAATATTCAGGTGAAATTCATATGTAGGGACAATTTCATAGGCCTGTGACCTGCACTGTCACACAGGGCCCCATACTCAGATGGGCCCTGTGCTTAGTTTTATGCTCTGCTATTGTCATGATTGGGAAGAAATTACAATTTTTCTGAACCCTCATAAGTTTTTAATTGAGACAGTCTCCTGTAAAAAATGACAGATTAACCAGAGAAAAACAAACAAGTCTATTAATATATGAACATCACGCAGGTGAAAAGTAACTCAAGGCAGTGTGGCTTAGAATCCCGGCTAATATAAAATTTTCAACAAGATCAATACATTGTAGAGAAGTGACACGACAAAGAGGAAAACAGTTGTAGGCTTCCAAAGGCCAGAAAACTCAGTGTTGTTGGGGGGGCACAGTGGGAATGAGACCAGCCTTTTGGGTTGCATGGGAGCTAGGTGAGGCTTGTAGCTACCAGCTTTGTCCACTTTCCTGACAACCTGCATGACACAGCAGAGGCAGCCATAATCCTCCCGGGAACATAACTCCATTGACCTGAGAACCACACCCCCATCCCCACAGCAGCCACAGCAAGCGCCACACGAGGAGAGTCTGAGGTCATTTGAACCTAATTCCTCTCCCACCTGATGGTCCTTCCCTACCCACCCTGGTAGCTAAAGAAAAAGTTAATATTCTCTTGGGAGTGCTAGGGCCCCACCCACCACCTGATCCACCCCTATACTACCACAGCTGATGCACTCTTGAAAGTGCCACCTCCTGGCAGGAAGCCAACTAGCACAAAACTAGTGCATTAAACAACTACAACTAAGGTACCTCACAGAGTCTCTTTTACTCCCCTGCCACCTCCACTGGATCAGGTGCTGGTATCCACAGCTAAGAGACCTAAAGATGGTTCACATCACAGGACTTTGTGCAGACATCCCCCAGTGCCAGCCCAGAGACCAGTAGCTCCACTGGGTGGCTAGATCCAAAAGAAAAATAACAATCACTACAGTTTGGTTCTCAGGAAGCCACATCCCTAAGAAAAGGGGGAGAGTACTACATCAAGGGAACACTCTGTGGGACAAAAGAATCTGAACAGCAGCCTTGAGCTTCAGATCATTCCTCTGAAACAGCCTACTCAAATAAGAAGGAGCCAGAAACACAATTCTGGTAATTTGATAAAACAATGTTCTTTAACACCACTAAAAAAATCACACTAGCTCACCAGCAATGGATCCAAACCAATATGAAATCCCTGAATTGTCAGAAAAAAAAAAAAATCAGAAGGTCGAGTAGTAAGCTAATCAAGGAGGCACAAGAAAAAGGTGAAGTCCAACTTAAGGAAATAAAAAAATATGATACAAGATATGAGGGGAGAAATCTTCAGTGAAATAGATAGCATAAATATAAAACAACACTTCAGGAAATAAAAGACACACTTAGAGAAATGTAAAATGTACTGGAAAATAACAGAATTTTAAAAAATGAATAAAGCCTCCAAGAAGTTTGGGATTATGTTAAATGACCAAACCTCAGAATAAGTGGTGTCCCTGAGGAAAAAGAGAAATCTAAGTTTGGAAAACATATTTGGGGGAATAATAGAGGCAAACTTCCTTGGCCTTGCTAGAGATCTAGACATCTAAATACAAGAAGTTCCAAGAACACCTGAGACATTCATTGCAAAAAGATCATCACCTAAACATATAGTTATCAGGTTATCTGAAGTCGAGACAGAGGAAAGAATCTTAAGAGCTGCCAGGTAAAAGCACCAGGTAGCCTATAAAGGAAAATCTATCAGAGTAACAGCAGATTTCTCAGCAGAAACCCTATAAGCTAGAGGGGATTGGAGTCCTATTTTTAGCCTCCTTAAACAAAACAATTATCAGCCAACAATTTTGTATCCAGAGAAACTAAGCTTCATAAATGAAGGAAAGATACAGTCTTTTTCAGACAAACAAAGGCCGAGAGAATTTGCCTCTACCAAGGAGCACTATAAGAACTGCTGAAATGAACTCTAAGTCTTGAAACAAACCCTGGAAACACATCAAAACAGAATCTCTTTAAAGCCTGACTCTCACAAGACCCATTAAAACAAAAATACAATAAATAAGTGAATAAATAAAAAAACAAGGTATTCAGGCAACAAATAGTATGATGAATAGAATAGTACCTCACATCTCAATACTAACGTTGAATGTAAATGGCCTAAATGTTCCACTTAAAAGATACAGAATTGCAGAATACATAAGAATTCACCAATTTGCTGGAAAGATAGCCAAACAGGAACAGCTCTGGTCTGCAGCTCTCGGCAAAATCGACCCAGAAGGCAGGTGATTTCTGCATTTCCAACTGAGGTACCCAGTTCATTTCATTGGGACTGGTTGGACAGTGGGTGCAGCCCAAGGAGGGTGAGCCGAAGCAGGGCAGGGCCTCACCTCACCTGGGAAGTGCAAGGGATCGGGGAACTCCCTCTCCTAGCCAAGGGAAGACACTATGGACTGTAACGTGTACTCCGGCCCAGATACTGCACTTTTCCCATGGTCTTCGCAACCTGCAGACCAGGAGATTCCCTCCAGTACCCACGCCACCAGGGCCCTGGTGCTGGGTTTCCAACACAAAACTGGGCTGCCATTTGGGAAGACACAGAGCTAGCTGCAGGAGTTGTTTTTCCATACCCCAGTGGTGCCTGGAATGCCAGCGAGATAGAACCACTCACACTCCTGGAAAGGGGGCTGAAGCCAGGGATCCAAGTGGTCTGGCTTGGTGGGTCCCACGCCCATGGAGTCCAGTAAGCTAAGATCCACTGGCTTGAAATTCTCGCTGCCAGGACAGCAATCTGAGCTCGACCTGGGACACTTGAGCTTGGTGGGGGGAGGGGCATCTGCCACTGCTGAGGCTTGAGTAGGGGGTTTTACCCTCACAGTGTACACAAAGCTGCTAGAAAGTTCGAACTGGACAAAGCTCACCACAACTCAGCAAGGTCACTGCACCCAAACTGCCTCACTACATTCCCTCCTCTGTGGCCAGGACATCTCTGAAAAAAAGCCAGCAGTCCCAGTCAGGGACTCACAGGTAAAACCTCCACCTCCCTGGGACAGAGCACCTTGGGGAAGGGGAGGTTGTGGGTGCAACCTCAGCAGACTTAAATGACCCAGTGTGGCAGCTCTGAAGACAACAGCGGATTTCCCAGCACCGGGTTCCAGCTGCGATAAGGGACATGCTGACTCCTCAGGTGGGTCCCTCACCCCCAAGTATAATGACTGGGAAACACCTCCCAGTAGGAGCCGACAGACACATCATACAGGAGAGCTCTGGCTGGTATCTGGTGAGTGTCCCTCTGGGAAAAAGCTTTCAGAGGAGGGAACAGGCAGCAATCTTTGCTGTTCTGCAGCCTCTGCCAGTGATACCCAGGTGAACAGGGTGTGGAGTGGACCTCCAGCAAACTCCAGCAGACCTGCAGCAGAGGAGCCTGATGGTTAGAAGGAAAACTAACAAACAGAAAGGAATAGTATCAACATCAACAAAAAGGACGTCCACTCAGAGACCCCAGCTGAAGGTCACTGACTTCAAAGACCAAAGGTAGATAAATCCACAAAGATGGGACGAAACCAGCACAAAAAGGCTGAAAATTTCAAAAACCAGAATGTCTCTTCTCCTCCAAAGGATCACAACTCCTTACCAGCAAGGGAACAAAACTGGACGGAGAATGAGTTTGATAAATGACAGAAGTAGGCTTTAGAGGTGGGTAATAACAAACTCCTCCGAGCTAAAGGAGCATGTTCTAACCCAATGAAAGGAAGCTAAGAACCTTGAAAAAAGGTTAGACAAATTGCTAACTGAAATAACCAATTTAGAGGACATAAATGACCTGACAGAGTTGAAAAACATGGCACGAGAACTTGGTGAAGCATACACAAGTATCAATAGCCAAATCCATCAAGCAGAAGAAAGGCTATCAGAGATTGAAGATCAACTCAATGAAATAAAACAAGAAGACAAGATTAGAGAAAAAAGAGTGAAAAGAAATGAACAAAGCCTCTAGGAAATATGGGATCATGTGAAAAGACCAAATCTACATTTGATTGGTGTACCTGGAGGTGATGGGGAGAATGGAACCAAGTTGAGAAACACTCTTCAGGATATTATCCAGGAGAACTTCCCCAACCTAGCAAGGCAGGCCAACATTCATATTCACGAAATACAGAGAACACCACAAAGATACTCCTCAAGAAGCGCAACCCCAATAAACATAACCGTCGGATTCACCAAGGTTGAAATGAAGGAAAAAATATTAAGGGCAGCCAGAGAGAATGGTCGGGTTACCCACAAGGGGAGGCCCATCAGACTAACAGCAGATCTCTCTGCAGAAACCCTACAAGCCAGAAGACAGTGCCAAAATTCAACATTCTTGAAGAAAATAATATTCAACCCAGAATTTCATATCCAGCCAAACTAAGCTTCATAAGTGAAGGAGAAATCAAATCCTTTACAAAGAAATGCTAAGAGATTTCGTCACCACCAGGCCTGCCTTACAAGAGCTCACGAAGGAAGCACTAATCATGGAAAGGAATAACTGGTACCAGCCACTGCAAAAACATACTAAATTGTAAAGACCATCAATGCTATGAAGAAACCACATCAACTAATGAGCAAAATAATCAGCCAGCATCATAATGGCAGGGTCAAATTCACACATAACAATATTAACCTTAAATGCAAATGGGCCAAATGCCCCAATTAAAAGACACAGGCTGGCAAATTGGATAAAAAGTCAAGACTCATTGGTGTGCTGTATTCAGGAGACCCATCTGATGTGCAAAGACACATATAGGCTCAAAATAAAGGGATGGAGGAATATTTACTAAGCAAATGGATAGCAAAAAAAAAAAAAAAAAAAAAAAAAGCAGAGATTCTAATCCTAGTCTCTGAAAAAAGAGACTTTAAACCAACAAAGATCAAAAAAAGACAAAGAAGGGCATTACATAATGGTAAAGGGATCAATGCAACAAGAAGAGCTAACTATCCTAAATATATATGCACCCAATACAGGAGCACCCAGATTCATAAAGCAAGTTCTTAGAGACCTACAAAGAGGCTTAGATCCTCACACAATAATAGCAGGACACTTTAACACCCCACTATCAATATTAGACAGATCAATGAGATAGAAAATTAACAAGAATATCCAGGACTTAAACTCAGCTCTGGACCAAGCAGACCTAATAGACATCTAAACAATTCTCCACCCCAAATAAACAGAATATACATTCTTCTCAGGACCACATCACACTTATTCTAAAATTGACCACATAATTGGAAGTAAAACACTCCTCAGCAAATGCAAAAGAAGGAAAATCATAACAGTCTCTCAGACCACAGTGCAATCAAATTAGAACTCAGGATTAAGAAACTCACTCAAAACTGCACAGCTACATGGAAACCGAACAACATGTTCCTGAATGACTGCTGGGTAAATAATGAAATTAAGGCAGAAATAAAGATGTTCTTTGAAGTCAATGAGAACAAAGAAACAATGACCCAGAACCTCTGGGACACATTTAAAGCAGTGTGTAGAGAGAAATTTATAGCAATAAGCTCAAAAGTGAAAGCCAGAAAGATCTAAAACTGACACCCTAACATCACAATTAAAAGAACTAGAGAAGCAAAAGCAAACAAATTTAAAAGCTAACAGAAGGCAAGAAATAACTAAGATCAGAGCAGAACTGAAGGAGATAAAGATACAAAAAGCCCTTCAAAAAAAAAAAAAAATCAATGAATCCAGGAGCTGGCTTTTTTGAAAGATCAACAAAATAGACCACTAGCCAGACTAACAAAGAAGAAAAGAGAGAAGAATCAAATAGATGCAATAAAAAATGATAAAGGGAATATCACTGCCGATCCCACAGAAATACAAACTACCATCAGAGAATACTATAAACACCTCTACACAAATAAACTAGAAAATCTAGAAGAAATGGATAAATTCCTGGACACATATACCCTCCTAAGACTAAACCAGGAAGAAGTTCAATCCCTAAATAGACAATAATAAGATCTGAAATTGAGATAGCAATAAATAGCCTACCAACCAAAAAAAGTCTAGGATAGTCGAATTCACAGCTGAATTCTACCAGAGGTACAAAGAGGATCTGGTACCATTCCTTCTGAAACTACTCCAAACAACAGAAAAAGAGGGAATCCTCCCGAACTCATTTTATGAGGCCAGCATTATCCTAATAGCAAAACCTGGCAGAGACACAACAAAAAAAGAAAATTTCAGGCCAATATCCCTGATGGACATTAATGCAAAGATCCTCAATAAAATACTAGCAAACCAAATCCAGCAGCATATCAAAAAGCTTATCCACCATGATCAAGTCAGCTTCATCCTGGGGATGCAAGGCTGGTTCAACATACGCAAATCAATAAACGTAATCCATCACATAAACAGAACCAATCACCAAAACCACATGATATCTCAATAGATGCAGAAAAGGCATTCGACAAAATTCAACAGCCCTTCATGCTAAAAACTCTCAATAAACTAGGTATTGAAGGAATGTATCTCAAAATAATAAGAGCTATTTATGACAAACCCACAGCCAATATCATACTGAATGGGCAAAAACTGGAAGCATTCCCTTTGAAAACCAACACAAGACAAGATGCCCTCTCTCATCACCCCAATTTAACATAGTATTGGAAGTTCTGGCCAGGGCAACCAGGCAAGAGAAAGGAATAAAGGGTATTCAGTTAGGAAAACAGGAAGTCAAATTGTCTCTTTTTGAAGATGACATGATTGTATATATAGAAAACCCCATTGTCTCAGCCCAAAATCTCCTTAAGCTGATTAGCAACTTCAGCAAAGTCTCAGGATACAAAATCAATGTGCAAAAATCACAAGCATTCCTATACATCAAAAACAGTCAAACAGAGAGCCAAATCATGAGTGAACTCCCATTCACAATTGCCACAAAGTGAATAAAATACCCAGGAATACACCTTACAAGGGATGTGAAGGACCTCTTCAAGGAGAACTACAAACCATATAAGAGAGGACACAAACATGGAAAAACATTCCATGTTCATGGATAGGAGGAATCAATATCATGAAAATGGCTATACTGCTCAAAGTAATTTGTAGGTTCAATGCTATCCCCATCAAGCTACCAATGACTTTCTTCACAGAATTGGAAAAAACTACTTTAAAGTTCATAGAACCAAAAAAGATCCCATAGCCAAGACAATCCTAAGCAAAAAGAACAAAGCTGGAGGCATCATGCTACCTGATTTCAAGCTATACTACAAGGCTACAGTAACCAAAACAGCATGGTACTGGTACCAAAACAGATATATAGACCAATGGACCAGAACAGAGGCCTCAGAAATAATGCCATACATCTACAACCATCTGGTCTTTGACAAACCTGACAAAAACAAGAAATGGGGAAAGGATTCCCTATTTAATAAATGGTGTTGGGAAAACTGGCTAGTCATATGCAGAAAGCTAAAACTGGATTCCTTTATTATACCTTATGCAAAAGTTAACTCAAGATGTATTAAAGACTTAAACCTAAAGCCATAAAAACCCTAGAAGAAAACCTAGGCAATACCATTCAGATCATAGGCACGGCCAAAGACTTCATGACTAAAACACTAAAAGCAATGGCAACAAAAGCCAAAATTGACAAATCACATCTAATTAAACTAAAGAGCTTCTGCACAGCAAAAGAAACTACTATCAGAGTGAACAGGCAACCTACAGAATGGGAGAGAAATTTTGCAATCTATCCATCTGACAAAGGGCTAATATCCAGAATCTACAAAGAACTTAAACAAATTTACAAGAAATATCAAACAACCCATCAAAAAGTGGGCAAAGCATATGAACAGACACTTCTCAAAAGAAGACATTTATGCAGCCAACCAACATATGAAAAAAAGGCTCATGATCACTGGTCATTAGAGAAATGCAAATCAAAACCAAAATGACATGCCATCTCACGCCCGTTAGAATGGCCATCATTAAAAAATCAGGAAACAACAGATGCTGGAGAGGATGTGGAGAAGCAGGAAAGATTTTACACTATTGGTGGGAGTGTAAATTAGTTCAACCATTGTGGAAGACTGTGGTGATTCCTCAAGGATCTAGAACGAGAAATACCATTTGACCCAGCCATCCCCTTACTGGGTATATATCCAAAGGATTATAAATCATGCTGCTATAAAGACACATGCACACGTATGTTTATTGCGGCACTATTCACAATAGCAAAGACTTGGAACCAACCCAAATGCCCGTTAATGATAAACTGGATAAAGAATGTGGCACATATACACCATGGAATACTACGCAGCCATAAAAAAGGTGAGTTCATGTCTCTTGCAGGGACGTGGATGAAGCTGAAAACCATCATTCTCAGCAAACTAACACAAGAACAGAAAACCAAACACCACATGTTCTTACTCATAAGTGGGAGCTGAACAATGAGAACACATGTACACACACTGGGGCCTGCTGGGGGATGCGGGGCTAGGGGAGGGATAGCATTACGAGAAATACCTAATGTGGATGATGGGTTGATGGTTGCAACAAACCACCATGGCATGTGTATACCTACGTAACAAATCTGCACATTCTGCACATGTACCACAGAACATAAAGTATAATTTAAAATATATATAAAAAATATATATATATATTTACCAACTAAGTATCTGCTGTCTTCAAGAGACTCAACTAACACATAAGGACTCACATAAACTTAAGGTAAAAGGGTTGAAAATGACATTCCATGCAAATGGATACCAAAAGTGACCAGGAGTAGCTATTCTTATATCAGACAAAACAAACTTTAAAGCAACAGCAGTTAAAAAATACAAAGAGGGACACTAAATAATGATAAAAGGCTTTGTCCAACAGGAAAACACCATAATCCTAAATAAATAGGCATCTAATACTGGAGCTCCCAAATTTATAAAACAATTATTCCTAGACCTCAGAAATGAGAGAGACAGCAACACGATAAGAGTGGGGGACTTCAATACTCCACTGAGAGCACCAGACAGGTCATCAAGACAGAAAGTCAACAAAGAAACAATGGATTCAAACTATACCCTAGAACAAATGGACCCAACAGATATTTACAGAATATTCTGCCCAACAACCACAGAATATACATTCCATTCACCAGTGCATCAAACTTTCTCCAAGGTAAACCATATGACAGGCCAGAAAACAGGTCTCAATAAATTTAAGAAAACTGAAATTATATCAAGTACTCTTTCAGACCACAGTGGAATAAAACTGGAAATCAAAAGAAATCCTCCAACCCATGCAAATACATGGAAATTAAACTACATGCTACTGAATGATTGTTGGGTCAACAATGAAATCAAGATGGAAAGGAGAAAATTTTTTGAACTGAACAATAATAGTGACACAACCTATCAAACCTACTGGGATACATCAATGGTGGTGCTAAGAGAAAAGTTCATAGCATTAAATACCTACATCAAAAAGTCTGAAAGAGCACAAATAGACAACCTAAGGTAACACCTCAAGGAACTAGAGAAACAAGAACAAACCAAACCCAAACAGCAGAAGAAAAGAAATAACAAAGATCAGAGCAGAACTAAATGAAATTGAAACAACAACAAAAACACAAAAGATAAATTAAAGGAAAAGCTAGTTCTTTGGAAAGATAAATAAAATTGATAGACCATTAGCAAGATTAACCAAGAAAAGAAGAGAGAAGATCCAAACAAGCTCTATTAGAAATGAAATAGGAGATATTAGAGCCAACACCACAGAAATCAAAAGATCACTCAAGGCTACTATGAACACCTTTATGCACATAAACTAGAAAACCTAGAAGAGATGAATAAATTCCTGGAAAGATACAACCCTCCTAGCTTAAATCAGGAAGAATTAGAAACCCTGAACAGATCAATAACAGGCAATGAAATTGAAATGATAATTTAAAAATTACCAACAAAAAAAGTCCAGGACCAGACAGATTCACAGCTGAATTCTACCAGACATTCAATCCTATTGACACTATTCCACAAGACAGAGAAAGAGGGAATACTCCCTAAATCATTCTATGAAACCAGTATCACCCTAATACCAAAACCAGGAAAGGACAAAACAAAAAAAGAAAACTACAGACCAATATCCCTGATGAACATAGATGTCAAAATCCTTAACAAAATACTAGCTAACCAAATCCAACACTATATCAAAAAGATAATCCACCAGGATGAAGTGAATTTCATACCATGGATGTAGGGATAGTTTGACATACACATGCCAATAAATGTGATATACCACATAGACAGAATTAAAACAAAAATGACATGATCATCTCAATAGATGCAGAAAGAGAGGATCCATTCAGAAACCCCCACCTCTGCATGGGGGTGCTTTTCTCTTCTTTCTTTTGCCTATTAAACTTTCCGCTCTTAAACAGCGCCCCCAAAAAAACAGACACAGAAAAAGTGTTTGACAAAACCCAGCATCCCACTACGATTAAAACTCTCAGCAAAATCTGCATACAAGGGGCGTACCTCAATGTAATAAAAGCCATCTATGACAAACCCACAGCCAACATAATACTGAACAGGGAAAAGTTGAAAGCATTCCCTCTGAGAAATGGAACAAGATGAGGATGCCCACTCCAGGAAACCCTAAAGACTCCTCCAAAAAGCTCCTAGAACTAATAAATGAATTCAGCAAAGTTTCAGTACACAAAATTAATGTACACAAATCAGTAGCTCTGCTGTTCACCAACAGTGACCAAGCTGAGAATCAAATCAAGTATTCAACCCCTTTTACAATAGCCACAGGGGAAAAAAAAAAAAAAGTACTTAGGACTATACGTAACCAAGGAGGTAAAATACTTCTACAAGGAAACCTACAAAACATGGCTGAATTAAATCACAGATGACACAAACAAATGGAAATACATCCCATGCTCCTATGGATGGGTAGAATCAATATTGTGAAAATGACCTTACTACCTAAAGCAATCTGCAAATTCAATGCAATTCTCATCAAAATACCACCATCGATCTTCACAGAACTAGAAAAAAAAATTCTAAAATTCATGGAACCAAAAAAGAGGCCACATAGCCAAATCAAGACTAAGCAAAAAGAACAAATCTGGAAGCACCCCATTACCTTCCTTCAAACTACACTATAAGCCTACGGTCACCAAAACAGCAAGGTACTGGTATAAAAATAGGCACATAGACCAATGGAATAGAATAGAGAACCAAGAAATAAATCCAAATACTTACAGCCAACTGATCTTTGACAAAGCAAACAAAAACATAATGTGGGGAAAAGACACTGTATTCATTCAACAAATGTTGCTGGGATAATTGGCTAGCCACATGCAGGAGAATAAAACTGGATTTTCATCTCTCACCTTATACAAAAATCAACTCAAGATGGGTCAAGGACTTAAATCTGAGACTTGAAACTATAAAAATTCTAGAAGACAACATCGGAAAAACCCTTCCGGACATTGGCTTAGGCAAAGACTTCATGACGAAGAACCCCAAAGCAAATGCAACAAAAACAAAGATAAACAGGTGGGACTTAATTAAACTAAAGAGCTTCTGCACAGCAAAGGGAATAGTCAGCAGAGTAAACAGACAACCCACAGACAGGGAGAAAATCTTCACAATCTATACATACGACAAAGACTAATATCCAGAATCTACAAGGAACTGAAACAAATTAGCAAGAAAAATACAAACAATCCTATCAAAAAGTGGGCTGAGGTCATGAATAGACAATCTTCAAAAGAAGATATACAAAAGAAGATATACAAATATTTCCAATGAAGATATACAAATGGCCAACAAACATGAAAAAATGCTCAACATCACTAATGATGAGGAAAATGGAAATCAAAACCACAATACAATACCACCTTACACCTGCAAGAATGGCCATAATCAAAACATCAAAAAATAATAGATGTTGGCATGGATGTGGTGAAAAGGGAACGCTTCTACACTGCTGGTGGGAATGTAAACTAGTACAACCAATATGGAAAACAGGGTGGAGATTCCTTAAAGAATTAAAAGTAGAACTACCATTTGATTCAGCAATCCTGCTACAGAGTACCTACCCAGAGGAAAAGAAGTCATTATACAAAAAGGATACTTATACATGCATGTTTATAGCAGCAGAATTCACAATGGCAAAAATATGAATCCAGATCAAATGTCCATCAGTCAATGAATGGATGAAGAAATTGTGGTATACATACATGATAGAATACTACTCAGCCATAAAAAGGAGTGAAATATTGGCATTCAGGCCTGGCATGGTGGCTCACGCCTGTAATCCCAGTACTTTGGGAGGCCGAGGTGGGCATAATCACCCAAGGTCAGGAGTTCAAGACCAGCCTGGCCAACAT
Organism: Macaca fascicularis; assembly: GCF_037993035.2. Taxonomy (NCBI): domain Eukaryota; kingdom Metazoa; phylum Chordata; class Mammalia; order Primates; family Cercopithecidae; genus Macaca; species Macaca fascicularis. The sequence goes on along the minus strand of NC_088389.1, from coordinate 103,403,796 downwards.
GGCAAAACCCTGTCTCTACTAAAAATACAAAAATTAGCTGGGTGTGGTGGCACATGCCTGTAATCCCAGCTACTCGGGAGACTGAGGCAAGAGAATCGCTTGAACCCAGGAAGTGAAGGTTGCAGTGAGCCAAGATCATGCCACTGCACTCCAACCTGGGTGACAAAGCAAGACCCCATCTCAAAAAAAAAAAAAAAGAAAAGAAAAGAAAGAAATATTGTGCATTCACAGCAACCTGGATAAAACTGAGACTATTATTCTAAGTGAAGTAATTCAGGAATGGAAAACCAAACATCATATGTTCTCATTTGTAAGTGGGAGTTAAGCTATGAGGATGGAAATGCATAAGAATGATACAGGGAACTTTGGGGACTCTGGGGAAAGGGTGGGATTGGGATGAGGGATAAAAGACTACAGATTGGGTTCAGTGTGTACTGCTCAGGTGATGGGTGCACCAAAATCTAACAACTCACCACAGAAGAACTTACTCACGTAACCAAATACCACCTGTTCCCCCAAAACTTATGGAAATATAAAAATTTAAAAAGAAAATAATCCAGAATGTTTTGAGGGTATGTTGGTGGGTGTGTTCACATGCTTAAATGTCCTCTTGTATAGCATCTTTCATTCCTTCACGATGACAGATGAGAGAAAAAGCTTTGTGAATTAAAGTATACACCATGATTCTTGTCTGTGAAAATCTTAAGCTCCGAGAAAACAGGAGAGAAAGGGTGAGGATGGAAGCTAGATAGTTTTCCCAAAGTTTTCCCAATAGCTCCATTAGAAGAAATCAACCGTGGTCTGTTTTTACTTTCCTAGAAATGTATTCATTCTCCCAACTAAAAAGAAAACAAATTTAAAAAAACAAACAAACAAACAAATGAAAAGAAGTGTGAAAAGATCAAGGGAGATTGAATAAGGAGGAATGTTACCTTAATGGCCAGCTGACAGCTTGAAGCACCTGTTTAAGTGTGAATGAAATCTGAGGATAACTTTCCTGGCTTTACTGGGTGTCTCATTAATAAATCACCAGGCCTAGCCAGCCAATGGACAACTCCCAGAAACATTGGGTCAGGGTGCTACAAAGCTCAGAAATTAAAGTAGTCAGTATAATAGCTAAATAAACATTTTTGTTATCAAAATAAATCATTTTAATGGTGTCTATCCAAGAGCCAATTCCCTGCAAAAGTATACTTGGAGTGTTTCTGTATCCTAATTTGTAGACTCATGAAATGTTAGAACTGTCCCCTCTCCAAAATAAGTTTCTTTAAATATCCAGCTAAGTGGGTTTTTTAAACGGTTTTTTTTTTTTATTTTAATAGCCACAGAAGCATTCTTTCTTCCAACCACTGCTTTATATGGAAGTACACTGTGTAGAGGAGAGAAACCATAGGTCTGTTCTTGAAGCTGGCATTGTGGCCCAGTAGCTCTCCCTGTGACCTCTGCCTCCTTTGCCCTGATTTGATTTCACCAAACTGCGTGATTTTGGAGGACAGCAGTTTGAAGACCATGGTCCACAATCCAATTTATCTGTTTTATAATTGAATAAACTGACGTTCAAAGAGGAGAAGTCATAGGAAGCACTTAGCCCAAAGTCCAAGTCTCAATTTTCAGTCTAAAACCTATTCTACTGTAACAAAATAAGGTGGTTGCTTATTTAGGTTTAGTCATGAGCACTTTTAATCTACCACATATAATGTTCTGATATAGTTAAAAGTCTTAGGTTTCAAGATGAGTAATAAGTAGACCTGTTACTTTCTACCTGGGTATTTTATTTCACTTGTGCTGGCTGCTATCAGGTAAGTGCTGCGACCTCTTACAAGTAGGAAAGATCTAGTCATCCAACCTCTGAGTTAAACCCGTGAACAGTTTAAAATCATACTTTGTATTCTCATTAATGGATATTTTTAAATGAAGTGATTAATAAAATATAGAAATTGACTTTCAAATAATTGGAAAATATGACACAGTTTCCCTTTCCCCCCTCCAACTCCCCACACACACTCTTCCTCATTGTATAAATCATCTGTAGAACTGAATATTCTGTTTAGCGGAGCTTTCTGTCAGAATTGAGAACAGCAGCTTCCATTCTGACTACATATCAGTAATTTTTAGATCAAAAAATAAAAATATACATTTCTGGTCTGGGCCAGATACACCTGCCTTTCCACCAAGAGATTGTCATTCAATAGGTTTAAGGCTACAGGAGTGTGTGAAATTGTATTAATGTACAATAAAACATAGAATGAAAACCACAATTTCCACAGTGATGATGGAAAGGAGATGGCTTCCTTTCAGCTGTATAGAGCCAATTCCACTGTCTTGAAGATGCTGAACTCTAGTTCCTGAGCCATGTTTGAGGGTTAATACGGATTCACAACCAATTCCTAGAGCTGTCTGGCTATGTAGCAACCACTTACATTAACCATCTTTTGACCCTACGCCCTGAGCGTGCTCATGTTCCTAATGGTAGATGCTCTTTAAAAATGTGGGAACTATCTCTGAGTCTCCTATAACACCCACAGAACCATAAGTCACCATTCCTGAGGCTTACTCTAAAATATATCTTAAAACCCTGCCCCTGTCTAAAATATCTTTTAGAAGTTTCAAAACTTTCTCCAAGTCCAGAACAAGAAGGCTTCAAACCCAGGCACAGATCCAAACCTTTGATCAAAACATCTATTCCAGTTACACTGAGCCTAGTATCTTGGGTTTCATAGACTTATCCAGGAGTGATGATGCAGGCTAATTTGGGTAATATTAATAACATAATCCTTAGAAACACGCTCTCAAATTTAGATGTCTCTGAAAGAAATAAAGGGTGGAGGGAAAGCTGCCTCACTCCCATGCATTGGTAGCACTGGGGTAGAGAAACATTTACCTGCCTGTTCTGTGAAGTACTGACCACTTGTTCTAATAATGTAGTTGGAATCTGGTAGGGAGAAGCTCAACAGGGCATTCAAAAAAAGCTCAATAGAGCATTCAAAGAGAGATAAGTCAGGCACTTAAGTACCAACAACTTCATCACAGAGGCTGAAACCAAAAGAATTAGGCTGGCCCCGGTCATGGCACCAGCTGGAACCCACAGGTGCAACCACAAGGCAGAAACCACTTCTGGCCATGGAAAATCATCACCAGACTGTAAGCCTTGCTGACAAGTGAGAAGCCACGGTTGTTTCTTCTCTGGGCCTAAATTTGTGCTTCCATTCTGTGAGCTGACTTTGGCTTTGAAGATCTGAATCACCCATCTTGGTAACACGCCTAGCTTGTCCCCCAGCTGCACTGGTAGGAGGCAGCAAATCTGAATGTCTACAAGGTCCAGCCAAGTAGCATAAACAAGTAATATGGATTGTTTGAGAATGGTGCAAATTGAAAAAGGAATGCCTCATTAATAGAGGCCAGGTGCTTAGTCCTAGCTGTCACTGTGATGGAAGAATGTAGGACCAAATCTTCCACTTGTTCATGAAAAGCTGAACATCTGAATATTTTACTGCCACTTTTAAAAGATTGAGGCTGGGTGCAGTGGCTCATACCTATAATCTCAGCACTTTGGGAGGCTGAGGTAGGAAGATGGCTTGAGGCCAGGAGTTCAAGATCAGCCTGGGCAACATGGTAAGACCCCATCTCTACACAAAAAGAAAAAATTAGCCAAACATGGAAGTGTGCACATATAGTCCCAGGTACTTGGTAGACTGAGGCAGAAGGATCCCTTACGCCCAGGAGTTTGAGGCTGCAGTGAGCTAAGATTGCACCACTGCACTCCAGCATGGGCAAAATAATAATAATAATAATAATAATAACCTAAATTTTTAAAAATATTGAAAAAATTGTGATAAAGAAAATACATTTCATGATTAAAATGGTGAATTTTGTATTGTATATACTGCCACGATTAAAAAAATAAAAGAAAAAGAAACAAAAAACATGTGGGCCAAATAAAAAAACTATAGTCTAGATTAGATTCAGGTGCTGTCTCCTCATTGTCAGTGTCTGCTTTCGTACTAAGGGCTCATATTGTCCTTCTTTCCAATGCTAATGCCTATCTCTCCTCATTGCTAAAATTTGCTTAACTCTTGGACTCCAGACCAAGGCCTGAGACCTTGAAATCTGCCACAGGACTATGGCTATGTTTTAGAAGATCTGAGAATGGTCTGGTCCTGGATTTTGCTAAATTGTCAAACGCCTTACATCCTTCTGTTGCATCCTCAAAATCTTACCGTTTATCCAAACTAGTACCAATGTGTCACCATCCCACAAGGCTTCTGGGGTCTGATTGTGGCTAGGTCTGCTCCCACCTAGACTTGCCAGGTCCCAAATTCTCTCCATCTCTCCTGTCACCCTTCAAGAATGAGGCTTCAAGTCTGTTCTGAGATGAAGTAATAACTACAGCTTAGGTTTCCCATCTATGTGCCATGTTCTGGCACCATATTTTACACAAATTATCTCACTTTATAATTCCAGAAACTCTGTCAATAAGGTACAATTTCATAAGGAATCTGAGTTGTGTAGAGAGACTACACAACTCGATCAAATGTACACAGCTATTAAATGGGAGATCTGAGATCCTAACTCAAATCTGAAGCTGTTGTCTCCTCCACTATCCTGCACGAGAGACACAGGCAAAGACCAGGGGGGTATTTCTACACCTCCATGCAGTTGGAAAGGAAAAGTAGTCCCTGGAATTTTTATTCAACCATATATTTTGGAAGTTCACAATATCGCTCCAATTTTAAACATTCTATATATAGTTACCTGTGGTTCCCAGGTTTGGGGATTTTATGGGCCATTAATATTTCATATATGTTTGAGGGGCCCACGTAGGGTTGCCAAACTTCTATTTTGCCAGGTAAGAATATTTTAAAACCTATAATTTAGCATCATTATCACTTCACTAAATGAAAATTATTTTAATGTGCAGACGCATGTGCATGCACACACAAAATTTGTAGCTCTGTGGAACGAGGGATGCTGCTTGCCTTTGCTTTCATTTATGATGGATGTGTACATGAGCATGCAAAGGGAGTTCCCAGACTACAATTTTGTGGTGTTGCTAAAGTTTTCTGGGAAAACCATTGTTTGGAACTTGGAAAACCTTACTCTATAAAACAAAACAAAAATACTATAAATGATGGCTATGCTTCGAGCACACAGAGAAGATATAGAATATAGTTCTTTTTTTTTGGATATGAGGCAACTAAGGCTTCAGGAGATTAAGCGATGCCTTTAAATAGCACACAAGCTCTTGCAGAACCAAAGTAGAAGTGAATTATCCTGATAGCTATTTCAGTTCTTGTTTTCATCATCAGAGACAATAATACTATACTATCGTTTTTACAGCATTTCTAGTTAAATAGGCTTGTGAGGGGATAGTTTTTAAAACTTATTACTACTTACAAAAATGATTTATGGAAGAATGCAATGTTTGACAAAACTCGAAGATGCAAACATGGCTGTTATCACAAACAACAGTTTCCCTTTTACCCGCCCTTTCCTCCTGCCCCAACCACCAGGGCAGGGAAATATAGTGTGATCCTCAGAGGTGAATCTTCCCATCCCCCAGAATAGGATAATCATTTGACTTTTCATATGAAGAGTTTATAAATCTGTGTACTCTGACTGCGTTTGCATCCACATTAGCATCAACATAAGACTGAAATTGGGTCACTGACATGTTCGGGGAATAGCTATTAGCATAACCTTTAATTGGAATCCTATTTACTGTTCTGTTGGCCTAGCATCTTCTCTGTGCTTTAATGTGAGCTGTCACATGAAAAGATCATTTGAGACCAGGGCCCTGAAGAGAAACAAGAGTGTGCAATCCACACAAACTTGTAAAATTCAAATATATTATCTCTTTCAAAGAGGTGGCAACAAATGTATTAAGCTAACGAAACTCCAGTTTAAAGAACAAATGATTAAAGATGACCAGAGAATTTAAAAGACTCTAAACAATTTCTCAGAGTTGCTTCCAATTTATAATCATTAGCCCAGTCTCTCTAGTGATAAGAAACAGATATATGTGAATATACATATATTTGTATATATATGCAGATATATGATATACATGTTTATGATGGTGACCATTATATATAATATTACATATACTATATATACAGTGTATGTGTGTATGTGTGTGTATATATATATAGGAAATATTCAGAGGATTTAGAAAATCAATGTCGGGGAAAGTGTTTCTGCTCATAAAAAGTGGCACCATACTTGAGAACTTCAATTTTCTTCTCCATCTTCCATGGCTTGCATTTGACAGTAGCAATCATTTGTCTTTTCTCATCTAACTCTGCCTTCAGTCTTTCCAATTCCTCTTCATCAATTTCTTCTTCTTCTCTTTAAAAGTAAAAAAGAAACGCCTTAGTAAAGTTAAGCTTTGCTTGACTTTGGAACTTAAGGAAGGCAGGTATCAGATATTTAACCCATTTTTTAAAATGTGACCATATACAGTCAACATTAGGACCCATAAGCGTGAGAACTCAAATCTGAACACTGATGCAGGATTACTGAAACTATTACAACTTTAAGCAGTAGTGTTTGCCTTCCTGAATCTAAGCTATTCTTTTTTTTTTTTTTCTTTCTTTTTTTTTTTTTTTTTGAGATGGAGTTTCGCTCTTGCCACCCAGGCTGGAGTGCAATGGCGCGATCTTGGCTCACTGCAACCTCTGCCTTCTGGGTTCAAGCAATCTGCCTCAGCCTCTTGAGTAGCTGGGATTACAGGCACCCACCACCTCACCCGGCTAATTTTTATATTTTTAATAGAGATCGGTTTCACCATCTTGGCCAGGCTGGTCTCGAACTCCCGACCTCAGGTGATCTGCCCGCCTTGGCCTCCCAAAGTACTGGGATTATAGGCATGAGCTGGGTTTTTTGTTTGTTTGTTTGCTTGTTTTTTGAGACAGAGTCTCCTTCTGTTGCCCAGGCTGGAGTGCAGTGGGACAATCTCGGCTCACTGCAACCTCCGCCTCTCAGGTTCCAGCAATTCTGCTGCCTCAGCCTTCCCAGTAGCTGGGATTACAAGCACCTGTCATCTTGTCCAGGTAATTTTTGTATTTTTATTAGAGACGGGGTTTCACCATGTTGGCCAGGCTGGTCTCAAACTCCTGACCTCAGGTGATCCACCCACCCTGGCCTCCCAAAGTGCTGGGATTACAGGCATAAGTCACCACACCCAGCCTAAGCAATTCTTTTATGTCTAGAGCCTCAAACTCTCTGAACTAGAAAATCTGTGGAAAGAATAATTACAGATATATCAAGATATTTCCCTCTCTTCTTTGTTCCCTTGTATACCTTCCCTCAATTCTACATTTCATTTAAATATTTTGTTTTTCAATAAGGATAATAAATTAAGGGTGAAGATGTCTTTGCCCTTAAACATTTTGTTAGCCCTGTCTCAAGAGAAAGAAAGAAAGAAAAATTGAAATCGGGAAAAATAAAAATCCATTTCTCAAAGGTAACTTAATCTGTTATCTGTTAATTAAACTTATAACTTCAGTTGGTAAAATTCACCTTGAAATATATTTGATGGAAGTGAATCCTTTGAAGGATTCCTTCAAAGGAATTTAGTTCCTACTGAGCAGGAGACGTAGCTTTTCTTTTCTGTGTTCCTAGTATTACAAAAACACTATAGGGTCCAGAGCTCAAAACAAAATCTAAACAAGAGCAACATAATTTTAAATCGAGGCATGCAATACCATATCATAGAGATCAGTTTTTTTGGCAATAGATTATTTCAGTTGTTAAGCTATTGTCCCAACTTCAAACACACCCTCCTACACATTAACGTTGTGGTGCTGGGGCTGGTATTTTGTGAGTCATATTTCTGCTTTGTTAGCGGGGTCAATATAGACTCTGACAACAGGGGATACTGAAGAGGATCTCCATCTTTCCTGTGGCTTCCTCTCTGCTTCCTATTTGCTTTGAGGGGTGACACTTCCTCCTTAGCATCACTTCTTCACTCCTGGAGCTGAGCATCCTTGCCGTACTGCAAGTGAATCCCTATTACCAATCTGCTACAAGCTAGCAGAACCAGCTTCATCACCTCTCCCATAGAAACCAGCGCCACAGAGCATCAGCCCCTCTGCAGAGGCTGAGTTTTAGCTCCTGGGTTTTAGCATCTGATAGCAGCCACTACAAGTGAAATAAAACACCCAGGCTACAGTGTTTTCATTTTAACCCTTTCCATTGTTCCTCCAGCCCTTGGGATGGTAGCTGCTTCCAGTAGTTACCATCACCACGATACTTTATCTTTTTACCTTTTCTGTAGTCTAATTAACATTATTTATACATCCTAACAATTCACTTATTAAATTCTCTCTGTTCAATTAACTGTTGAAGTTTCTCCCCTCACTAGATACGGACCAATAACAAAAATTGTAATCCAGTTTAGTATTACTCAGAAAAACAATTTATTTTTCACTAAGCTCATGACTAGACACAGTAGAAATAAGGCAAAAGCTGCTTTTTAAAGTTCTAGCTGAGGAACAGGACATATCCACAGTTGTATAGTTTACCCTACAAAATGACTTTCAATCTCCTTTCTTTGCCACCAATCTATAGTTTTTAATCGTGCTATGAGTACTGAAACAAAAATTCATATTAACCCTTTAAAATAACACTTCCTACCGACAGTTTGTTTTTTGGACAATCCAAACATTTTGCTTAGAAGAATCATCATGGTTCAAGAGAACCAGGGAAGTACACTCTTCTAAGATACATCTCTGATAAGCATTGAGTTGTTTCTATTTAATTATTTGGTGTTCATCATATGAAAGCCTATGATGCTGTGCAGCCACGGCATAAAATATCTCAGGATTTTTTTTTACTGCATCTATATCCACAGGTTTTTTTTATTTGCCAATTAGAATGATAAGTGAGTTAGTTTGTCTTAGGAGGTAAAGATGTGTTTTAATTAAAATGATTATAATTGTTTCCATGCAAACATAGAAATAACTCTAAATTACATAGCAGTTTTACTGAAATATTTTCAGAAACTAGCAAAAATAAAATAAAATAGATGGCAAGAAATTATCAGTAATAAAGTCAATTAGAAAAAATCTTTATGATTAATACTTTAATTGCTTGATATGTTAAGCCTTTAACTTGCCAACCATTTCAAAATAATTCATATTTACATATAGTTACCTTAAAGTTTTACATTACTGAACTTCCATTAAGAATCACCTGTAAAACAGCATCTCTAATCCAACATCATCAAAGAATGAAAGAATTACCTATCTGATGTGTGGATTTTCCAGGTAACTAAATCTACATGCCAACTTTCGGAAACCCTTTAATAGAAACAATTCTAACACTAATCAGTTTATAAGTTCAGCTTGTCCAAATTTCAAGTCCTTTAAAAATCATATGAAATGTCTTTAATAATCCCTTTTCTAATTATGCCTATGGGAACAGTTTTCGCTTCTCTGAGACTCCAAGCTACTTTGTTTGTATTTCGCTGGGACACATAGAATGTCATATGTCATAATAATTTGTATCTAAGTGGCCTGTCCCTTACTATATTATGGACTTTTGAAGATTGCAAGATTGCAGGCAATTACATGCTCATATCCAAGTATCCCAAAGATATTAGTAAATTATGCCGCACAAAAGTAGAGGTGGGTAAATAATTTATTGAATAAACATATGTGTACAAAACTTTTCTGGATAGCTCAGGGTTATCATCATAAACCCAGTGCTCAAAGTACACTAAAATAGAACAACGACCTCTGAGATTATTATGGTATAGAAAGACGATTATTTAGGTACTAAATGATCCCAGATTGGTATATCTTTTACGTCTCTGTTGTTAATTGTTTATTTCACCAGGAGGATCATGCTGTGTTACAAGGTGCAGTTGCTGACACATAAGATACCCTCAAATATGAAGGTAATTAAAATACTTTTCTAACCAGCATTACAGGAAACCTAATTTTCTAGAATCTCTCAAAGAAAGGGCTAATCATATTAAAAGGCATAGGCATGCCTCATCTAAATTTTCAGGCTAATCTGTGCAAGAATGGTTTTCTATCTTAAGTTTGATATATTTAAACAACAGTTGTTAGGAAGAAGAAGGCATAATATGCTGAATTTCTCACTGCTATGAATATATTACTTATTCACTTAAAACTGGGTCAGGAAAAGCCTGTAATATTACTGGAAATACTCCAAAATGTCTAACAAGGCAGTGTTTTTTTAACTGCCTCCAAAGATAGTTAGCATTACAACCTTGGTTTTAGTTGGTTTCAAATGTTGTGTCAATGCAAGGGAAATTCCCTGAAGCATTACTTGAATATTTAAATTAAAAAGGCCTTGAATTAATTAACCCAAATAAATGTGCCCTGATTTGCCTACTAATCTTTCTCAAAAATATTATCTAAGATTTTCTTTTTTAAAAAAAGATAGATGCTTATCTTCAAAATGAACAATAGAAAATGGACTCTAAAACAGAGAACAGAACTATCAATAATCACAACTAATTTCTGATATACTATTTATAATAGATGCGCAAATTGTCGCAGTAAAAATACAATTTGCAAAACCTATGGAGACAGTTTGGTTATGTGGAAGAGTGGGAGGTAAGGGATCTTGATTCTCAAGATCAAAATGAAAGTGAGACCAGCTAGGGAGAGACACTGTCATAGCCACAGGATCCAGTTGCTTCACATGGCCCCATTTCCTAGAGATTGAGCAGTTGCCATGAGGGCTGTCAGCAGACCAAGACAGCAGAGGAATTCCTGCCCAACTCATCTTTTTAAAAGGATTTTTTTGAGGCACAAATAAAGAAGAAAAGCAAATTTTGGAACACAACCTATATCATGCATACATCAATTAGTGATGTTTTCTCAATGAAATACCGCTGTTGGAACGCATAAGCTTTGCTAAATAGGAACTATTACTACATAATAATGGAACTAACAATCGTAGTAATACGTGGGACTTAAAATTGTGTTGCATTTTATTTTTGAAAGGAATAAAGCGTGAAGAAACTTTAAAAGCAGATATAAATTAAAAATACTAGAGACAAAATTTAAAAGCAAGTTTTGTCTTGGTATTCAGAAGGGAGAAAGGAGAAGATGGGGAAGAAGAGGAGGAAAACTAAGACGTGAAGTAGATGACGTTATTCTTATTCTAAAAGGAACCATCGTCTGTTAATGCTAAGCTTCTCTACTTGACAAATTTTTCATACAGTTGTTTTTAATGACGATCATTTATAAAGAACAATACAATAGTTAGAGCTATTGAGTACAAAAGTGTGTCATCTTGGAAGGACACCTTAGAAATTTCCTCTTGCTTTAAAGTCTTAGGAGTGTTTGGAGGAGATTCTACCACCCGATGGTGATTCACATGGCCCTATTACCTGTGGGTTGTGGAACAGGTTGACTGTTCTCTTGCATTCGAGGTTTTCTCTTATTAGAGGTGTTTTACATGCACACTTTTCCTACCTGCCTGCTATCTGCAAATTTCCAAAAAGCAAAGACAAGAAAAGTATTTTCTTGGATTTTTCCTAAACAGCATTTAATGTATTATTCTACACAAAGTCGGCATTCACTAAAATGTTTTCCTGGTGGAACTGAAAGATAACTGAGTTGTATTAAAAATAAAATGACAACCCAAATCCTCTGCAATAGGGGCCAGCACACTTTCTTTCTGTAAAGGGCCAAATAGTTAATATTTTAAGCCTTGAGTAAGATATACAACTCTGTCCCATATTCATCTTTGCTTTTTATTAATGACCCTTTAAAGCTGTAAAAACCACTCTTAGCTCTTGGGCTGGATTTAGCCATAATTTTCCAAACCCTGCTCTGTAAGATAAAGTGATGTGTGCTCACTGTTTAAGAGTTTCTACTTAACCTAGATATGCATACAATTAGTGGGATAATTTTAAAATCTTTAAATTAACTGTAATATGTCAATGACCTATGATAATTCAGATCCTTCATAAGAGAATTTCTTATGGTCCATTTTTAATATACATTCATTTTAAAATTATATTTTAACTATTAAAATACATTTAATTGAGTAGAATAAAAGAGCATCATCAGATTAAGGCTGTCTTTCGAAAAGTAGTTTTAATTACCAATTTTAAGGTCAAAGAGTATCTAAAAGGAGTGATCTTCTTCAACACTGGAGCTTTTGAAAGGATATCAGAACTAACTTACGCTCCTCTCTTTAGCCTCCTCCTCCTCTCTTTTTCTCTTGCCTTCCTTGTGTCTTCATCCTCTGGTTCAGGTTCTGGGTCATCCTCATTGATAACATCTCTGGTCCGTTTCCTCTTTGGTCTCAAGCTCTCTCTTCGAGGTAGTTTACCTTCCTCCTCCTCTTCCTCTTCACCTAAACATAGCAGTTGATTCAATGAGTGATGTCAGAAAGTGCTTCCTCCCACTACCAAGCTTATTCTTAGTTTTTAATAACTATTATTACACATCTGACACCACAATCTAGCAATTCTCCACATCATGATGAGAGGCATCATGGCATACATACTTCACAGCCCGTCATTTAAATAAATGTATCTAGATTTCCATTTCCATTGTGATTCATCGACTCAAATAGGTGAATGTGGATTCCCAAATTTTAATAAGTTTTTGAAGAAGTTCTAGTCTTCATTTACTTGAGTAACTAAACAGCTTGGTGGTTAATATCATACCATGACCTCTAAGACCAAATAAGTCCAAGTTTAGAGATTACCATTCCATTATGCAATTGTTGAGTGATTACCCAGTTCATATTTATTACTATTTCTATCTTAGAACAAAGAAGAGGAACGTTAAAGAGGTGCTACAAACTAGAATAATTTTGGAGAAATTCATTCAACCCTTGAGGTTCCTCCCAATTTAAATTTTCTTCATTATTGATTCTAAATATTTTTCTCCTTTTTGTAAATATTTTTGTTCTTTTCTTTAAAAAAAGTAGCATACACATTTGCTTGATCATTTATTTCTTATGAATAGAAATAGGTAACTTATAAATTTAATGTAAAATTGAGAATAATGACAGCATTATTTTGTTTTATCATCAATTAACAATGAAAGACTCATGTGTTCATAACTTTTTAGGATGCTTCCAGGTAAAGAATAGAGATATAATTACGATAAAAGATAAAATTTCCTTCACAAAGTTTATAACATAATATTACTACTTCAGTTTCATTTCTATTGCTCCTAACTTCTTCTAACGTTTAGCATAAACTATTGTAAAAAATTAAATATTACAGTTATCATTATTCTCTTAAATAGAGGCTACCATGGAGAAAAAATTATATTTCAATGAAAACTATGAATTATCTACAGTATGCCTTTCTGTGTTGTCTGATTCTGATTTTATGAGAACTATATGACAACTTTGAAAATTATACATAACCATATAAAGCAATATAAAACACTTTTTATCTGTAGACATACAAATGAACTCTTTCCAATGGAGAGACAAGCCCCCTTTCAAAAAACAACTTTGCCTTCATTTGTACAATCATTTCAATATTTATTATCTATAAATGTATCTATTCTTTGGACTTTCCTTTGAACTGATTATAGCATCTCACAAGTTGTTTTATTAGATAAATATGTTCTTTTCACATACGTGTGAGTCATCCTTTTTTTTTCAAAATTATCTTTAATTACCACTTGTTAGAACTTTTTTATTGATATTTCAGGTATAAGACTTAAATATTACCTATATTACTAAATGTCAGGTAGCAGAGAGAGAGGAACAGAATAACTTTCCTTTTTTTTTTTTCTTTTTTTTTTGAGACACAATTTTGCTCTGTCACCCAGGCTGGAGTGCAATAGCACAATCTCAGCTCACTGCAACCTCCAGCTCCAGAGTTCAAACAATTATCCTGTGTCAGCCTCCTGAGTAGCTAGGACTACAGGTGCAAGCCATCAAGCCCAGCTAATTTTTTGTATTTTTAGTAGAGATGGGGTTTCACCATGTTGGCCAGGATGGTCTTGAATTCCTTGCCTCAAGTCATTCACTTGCCTTGGCCTCCCAAAGTGCTGGGATTACAGGCTTGAGACACCGCGCCCGACCTGTAATAACTTTTCTAACTGGGCTTGGAAAACTGTATATATTCTGTCATCCGAATCAAGAATGAGTTTCTGTTTGTTTAATTTTGTGGCAAATGTATGTTATTTGAACCCCATCGTGGCATTCTGAATATTTACCCAGCTTTTATTAGCCACATTGGTCACTAATTAAAGAAAGGACAAAAACTTGACAGGAGGTGAGAAACAATTCACCCACGAAAAACTCACAAACCCAAGCAGCTACTAGGTGCTCTGAATTTTAGTGTTTTTTGTATTAAAACGAAACTACTGGGATGACGTCAACAAGATGAGAGAATAGGAAGCCCTGGACTCTCCTTTCCTCCACAGACGTTCAACCACAATGTGGAGATAAGCTCCCTTCGTGAGAAATTCGGAAACTAGTTGAAAGGTACCTGTACCCTAGATGAACACAGAATCAGCTAAGTAGCTGGTAGAAAAATCTGACACACCCTCATACCGCAGTCCCTCTCTGCTAACACAACTCCATACAATTGGGAAGAACCCACCATCTCCTAGTTTCTCCCTGGGGAGGGGAGAAAACAACTGAACCATGTGTCCAACATTCGGATTTTTCTGGGGGTTCCCAAAGGACTGGTTTCTGTCTTGCCAGAATCTGAGTACTGACAGGAAAAGACCTCTGGTTGGGAACCAATGAGAGCAAAGATAGCCATTTGAATAGTATGCCTCACTCACAGTAGCCCCTCCCCCAACTTAGCACAGAGTAACCAGATGATAAACACCAAATCTGCACCTCTCTGGGGAGAAACAGTTGGATAGTGTAACCAACACTCCCTCCAACTTTTGGAAAGGATGACTGGACTGGCTTCTGTCCCACTTGTCTCCTAGAGCACTAATAGGACCCATTATATTCTAGATGGTCCAGGGCCACGGAGAACAAAGGTGACGTTTTGAACTAGTTTGTACTCATTCACCAGAGCTCCTTTCCCCACCCAGTTCAGCATGACATAATTGGCAAGAATTCCAGTTCTTGACTTGCCCCTGAAATGGGAAAGAAAAGACTGAAATATATACCCAATGTTCAGACTTTTCAGGAGGCTGCCTAAGGGAATGGCCAGTCTCAGAGCATGGACAGGACCCAGCATACTGTTGATGCCTGGGGGCCACCGGAAACAAAAAAAAGAACTCAGGACATGCTGCTTCCCCAGAAGGCACATGTTATGACAGAAGAATACTGGAGGGAACAAGAGATTATGAATTCTTAAAAAGAAAAAGGTCAGCTGAAAAATCCCTCTTATTGAGGGATTTTGTGTGTCCTCCCTAGACACACAAGTCCAGAGAGGATGCATACACACGAAATGTTTGAGAGGCCCAAGAATCTCTGGCCTGCCTCATTGGTGAAAGTCTTCTCCTGTACAAGGCTGGTCCTTCTCCTGAAGGCTGGGAAAGGAATCTGTTTTTTCTAATATATGGATGCCAAAACAAACAAAAATAATCAAGAAAAATAAAGAAATGGGAAAACATGCCCCAAACAAGAGAAGAAGATAAAGCTCCAGAAACAAGCCCTAATATAATGGAGATATATTAATTACTTAACAGACTATTAAAATTAACTCATAAAGATGCTCAACAAATTCAGAAGAAAAATGCATGAACAAAGTGAGAATTTCAACATAGAAATAAAAATATAAAAATAACCAGAGATAAATATTGAAGAATACAA
Source organism: Macaca fascicularis (assembly GCF_037993035.2). NCBI lineage: Eukaryota > Metazoa > Chordata > Mammalia > Primates > Cercopithecidae > Macaca > Macaca fascicularis. The sequence goes on along the minus strand of NC_088389.1, from coordinate 103,388,058 downwards.
GACAATAACTTAACACAATAACTGAAGAATACAGTAACAAAAATTCACTACAGAGGTCCAACAGCAGACTCAATCAAGCAAAAGAAAAAATTACCAAATTGAAAAATAGGATGTTTGAAATAGTTAGCAGAGCAAAACCATAAAAAGAATAAGAAAAAGTGAAGAAAGTTTTATGAGGTTTCAACAAGCAGACCAATATATACACTATGGGAGTTCTGAAGGACAATAAAAGAAAGAAAAGGACACAAAGACTATTCAAAGAAAGTAATAGACAAAATCTTCCCAAATCTGGGGAAGGAAATGGACCTTCAGATTCTGAAGCCCACAGATCCTACATTATATGCACCCAAATAAATCCACATCAAGACATATTATACCTAAATTGCCAGAAGTCAAAGATAAAGACAGAATTTTGAAAGAAACAGAAAAGCAACTTGTCATGTACAAGGAAACCTTCATAAGACTATCAGTGATTTCTTAGCAGAAACTATGCAGGCCAGAAGAAAGTAGGATGATATTTTCAAAGTGCTGAAAAGAAAAAACCTGCCAACAAAGAATACTATGCTCAGCAAGTCTGTCCTTTATAAATGAACGATAAATAAAGACTCTCAGACAAACAAAACCTAAGTTAATCACCCCTAGACTTTTCTTAGAAGTAATGCTAAAGGAAGTTCTTCAAGTTGAAATGAGAGGACACTAAAGAGCAAGACAAAATCACATGAAAATATAAAACTCTCTGGTAAAGGTAAATATATAGACAAATACAGGATACTATAATACTTTAATGACAGTGTATTGATAACTTTTAATTTTATTTTAAAAGTTCAAAAGTATTAAAAGTAGCTATAAAAATATGTTAATGAATGCATAATATAAAAATATATAAATCAAGACATCAATAACACTAAGTGTCAGGGAAAGTAAAAGTGTAGAGTTTTAGTATGCAATTGAGGTTAAATTGTTTTCTGCCTAAAATAGGACTTTTATAATTATAAGATGTTGAACTTAAGTCCCATGGTAACCACAATAAAATTTCTATAGAAGATACACAAAAGAAAAAAAGAAAGGAATCAAAGTGTATCGCTGTAATAAAAATCAATAAAATATAAAAAAGAATAGCATGAGATAAAAAAGGGACAAAAGAGCTTTAAAACAGAAAACAATGAACAAAAAGGCAAAAGTAAATCTTGCTCTGTCAGTAATAACTTTAAATTTAAGTGGATTGAACTTCCCAATCAAAAGACGTAAAGTGGCTGAATGAATTAAAAAACAAACCAAAGAAAAGAAACAAGGTCCAACTATATGCTAACTACAAAAGACTCACTTTAGATTTAAGGACACGCACAGGGTGAAAGTGAAGGAATGGAAAATGATATGCCATGCAAATGGTAGCTAAAAAAGAACAGGGGTGGCTATACTTATATTGGGCAAAATAAACTTTTAGTATAAATCTGCCATAAGCAACAAATAAGGGCATTATATAGTAATAAAAGGGTCAATTTACCAGGAAGATATCACAATTATAAGTATATATGCATCCAACATCAAAAGCACCTAAATATATAAAGTAAACATTAACCAAACTCAGGAGAGAAAACATACAGCAATATAATTATAGTAGGAAACTTCAATACCCTACATTACATTCCATAATGGATAGAACATCTAGACAGAAAATCAATAAGAAAACAGCAGACATGAACAACATTATAGATCAAATAGACTTAGCAGACATACACAGAACATTCTACCCAATAGCAGCAGAATAAACATTCTCCTCAAATGCATAAAACCTAAAAATACTACTCTAACATTCCCTCTGCCTGTCTGTGTAAAAATTGGTCATCAAGAAATCATTTGCCCTACCTTGTTTGAGTGTAGATCATAAGACCCTCATTCCAAAGAGGGTCCTGTCCCACACCCAGAAGAAAGAAATGCTTGCTTAGAGAGGCCAAGAAGAATCTAGGCAGACAGGCCTTGTTGCATTTCCCCACTCAGTGTGTAAACATTAGATTATACCCTTTTTGTCCAATCATATTTCTATACTGCTGTCCATACTTTGTTGAACCTAAGCATTAAAATGAAAAATTTTCTCTATCTTTGGGTCTTCATCCTAAGGCTTTAATGAATACATGTTCCAAGACATTATATGCCTTTTCTCCTATTAATATGCCTTTTGCTTGTTGATTTTTCAGCGAACATTCAAGGGACCACGGTCTTGGCCCCTACAACGCCAACTGGATGGAATCTAGAGTGGGGATTCTGTTTGCTGAACTTGATTCCTTCTGTAAGACCATCAAAAGTTATCCACACACACTTCTGCTTATATGTGGTAGCTCAAGTCCACAAGATAAGAGGATAAATTCCTTGAATTTACGGGTATTCCATAGGAAACATATCCCAAGTGGGCCCATCACCACTTACTTGAGCTTTCCTCTGTCTCGTCTTCTTTTTCCTCCACTTTGATTTGTACTGTTGAGGAAAGAAAACAGTACAGCAATTATTTAAATGCCTGTACAATTGTTAGTAAGTAGTTTTTACTTTTATTGTTTTTATCATAACATTTTTGTGCAGTTAATACAATTTTTCCATAAACTTGTGAAAATGAGCACGATTTATTAAAGATATACAGCTACAGCATCTTATACAATGCCATGCAAAGATTTTTCTATTTCATAATCTTCAGGGATTTGCAAAACATAACTGTTATAAGCTCCATTCAAAGTTATAAGTTATCAGCTCAATTCAAAATAACTTCAACCAAAATGAATTCTGTATTGCAATAGGTAGAGTTGGGGTTTGTTGGGTTATTTTATTTCACGAGAAATTGAATTGTTAATAAAGCTATATCCACATGCCCGTACCAATTAGGTTAATAACCAAATTAACTACATAAAACTAGAGAATAATTTATTTCAACCATTTTTACCAAGTATGAAAAAGTCTTTAGAAAAATGCTTAAAGCCAGATCTTTTCTGTTTCAATTATTTTTATAGGTATTATATTAATATAGCCTAAATTTCCCAATATGTGATTCCCTTTGGCAATATGGAGATAGGTGATTTTACAGTTCTTTCCAAGACAAAGGACCCTTTTTCTGTTGATTCCTCACCCCATATAGCATCTTGTTTTTAGCTTTGCTTCATTTTTATAAAGACATATAAAAGTTTTACAAAATTTTTAATGCTACAGTAATATGAAAAATATGTTTACTGGCAAATTTTTTTCTTGTCAACTTAATGTTCATTCACCACAGGTTTCTTGCCTTAGAAAAATTAGAATATTTGTTAAAAACCAAAGTCTATCAATTTGCTTATAAAACATGAATTTTATCATATTTTTATTTAAGGTGGAATGGCATTTGTCCAAAAAAGCAAAGATGACAAACAATGTTGCTGTGAACAGATGAAACAACCTCTGGTTTTGTTTCTGTTCACTCACTGTCAAAGGTTATTATTCAGAACTTGACAGGCATATTGAAAAGGCAACACATACCAAGAGTGTAAATTCCATTCACAAAGAAGATTATTGTAAAAGCACTTTTTGCCTTTAAACAGCATCTGGGTAAAAAAATTTAGGATATGCAAAAATGTTATCACTCAACATCAGCCACAGAATGTGAAAATAAATGTTCTTTTGTTCAGAGTGAACATATGCCTTCTGTTGCTGGCTGCAACTGAATCTACACAGGACAAAGATCTTTATGTCACTACTGAGAGTTTGCAATAATGAAGGCAGACACTTCTAAGGAGATATTCCACATTCTACAATAGGTCATGGTCTTTTATTTGCAATTAATGTCACCACTAAGCTTCTTCAGTCAAAGAAGGATTCTGTAGGAAAGAATTTTAATGATATAAGATTAGCATTGGAGCAGGGTCTTATCAGCTATATATAAAGAAGAAACAGCTGAGGACAAATAGCAAATGCTGACCCACAGCCTACTTTGCAATATGCATAGCCAAAGCAAATTTTTAAAACATTTGCACAATGTATTAGGCTGATTTCTGATGATTATTTCACTAGAATGTGATAATATAAAGTCAATTAAATAAAATAGAAAAATCTACTAAATGAACAAAAATATAAGCAAATCTTTAGGAAGGATTATATACTAAATAAAAAGAGCAGAATAAGGTATCCCAAGCCGAAGAGATAAGCAACAACTCAGTTTCCTCTAATAACCAAGGGAGAGAAAAAGCAGGACTAGAATCATGAATCATCTTCTCTGGCACAGAAAGAATAGTTATAAATAACCATTAAATAAAACTTAAAAGTCCATAAGGGAAGACATTCCCTGTGATGGCAAGTAGAGAACTAAAACACAGCCATGATTTCCTAGTGATGCAATGAAGAAAGCTGCAGAAATGACCCATTCCCTCCTCTTGAGTTGGTTTTCCAATAGTGATTCTGGTCTGTGCCTGATCGTCTCCACGTTCTCCTTAGGTGCCTTCTTTGCTTAACAGCATTCCTTTGTCTGATCATGGAACAGTCATTTTTTTATAGTCATTGTGATAATTCTTGTTTTGTTCTTGATTCAAACCCTCAGCAAAGGCGTCATCAGCATTAAGAAGTAAATAGAAGCACTATGACCAGGAGATTTAAGACACTATCAAGATCCTGAGACCCAGCTCGATTTTAATGGAACATTATTTGGCCTGAAAAGTAACTATCAGCACTGGCCTATATCTCCTTCAACCTAAAGCAATGCTAAAGAACCATGTTAAGAACCCCCTCCAAGACAAAAACCTGTGCAAAGAGATAACTCAGAATATTTGAATGGGAGCTACAAACCATCTTTCCTTTCTCAGACAATCTCTGAGGTGGCCTGTTGCCATTGCTTCTCCCAGCAGTCCCTAGTACCTTATTCCCAATCATGTGATCTCTTCATGCCTTAGTTGCTCCCCAATGCCTATTGATCATGCACTTTAAAAATAACCTTCTCTCCTAGAGAGTGATGGGAGGATAGTGAAGGAAGAGGAGGGGAAGTCTGTCAAAATGTTGGAGGCAGCAAGCAAAACTGCATTGAAGTATGTGTAGTTAAAAGAGGAATATGCAATAGGAGCAGATGAACTCCTAGGCAACCCAGATCCTCATTTCATGCAGATAGACTCAGTAATTAAAAACAGTAAAAAGAAACAACAGCAAAATGTCACATTTCAGAGGCATAGGAGTCGTTCAGAAAAGTGGATATTGTTCTGGGGCTTCTTTTTTAATCTATAAAACTGAAAGTAGTCTATGTTTTTTCAGGATAACACAGTGACCATGTGGCCAGAAAAGTTGAATGGCATTGCCTTTTTCTCTGACCCACATTTACCTCTTGAAGCAATGTTTATAGCTCCAAGCTATTATTTTGGAAACTGAAAATTCACTTATTGAATTACCGTTTATTGTGTGATCACAAAGGAATACAGAGAAAATGCTCTTGAATAGGGGTTTGTAAACAGTAAAAGAAAATACCACTGCCTTTAATGAGTCTTACTATTTGATGCAAAAGAATGACTTTATAGGCCAGGCACAGTGGCTCATGCCTGTAATCTCAGCACTTTGGGAGGCCGAGGTGGGCAGATCACTTGAGGTCAAGAGTTCAAGACCAGCCTGGACAACTAGGTGAAACCCTGCCTCTACTACAAATACAAAAATTAGCTGGGCGTGGTGGTGTGTGCCTACAATTGCAGCTACTCAGGAGGCTGAGTCAGGAGAATCACTTGAACCCAGGAGGCAGAGGTTGCAGTGAGCTGAGATTATGCCACTGCACTCCAGCCTGGGCCACAAAGTGAGACTCTTTCTTAAAAAAAAAAAAAAAAAAAAAAAGACTTTATAACAAGTTTCAAGATTAGGTATGTGTATCTTATTCAGTCTACTTGAGCTACAACAGCAATGTATTATTTAGCTTTTTTGTGTTTCTTCTCAGGATTCTTTTTTGTGTATGAGAAATGTCAACATTGACCCTTCTCATAAAAATTGCATGTCTTTTACCTCAGACTAAACTTTCTTGACAGGGATGTTAATCAATGACATGACAGGCATAAATGAACCCATGTCATCCCTGTGGGATGTGAGAGAAACAGAGAAATCAAGGATAACCACGGGTACTTTGCTTGAGCACCTGAAGAATGGAACTGCAGGAAAAGAAGATGGAAGACTGTAGGGAGAATAGCTTAGGTAGGAGCTGTTGAAGTTCAGGAGTTTAATCAGACCCATTGGATTTCAGGTGCCATCTAGACATCCAAGCATGACATTAAGTAGACAGTTGAATATTTGAGCCTGGAGTTCAGAAGAAAGGTCTGGACTGGAAATATGAATCAGGGAATCATCAACATATACATTGTATTTAAAACCATAAGACCAGATGAGATAACAAAGAAAATGAGTGTAAACAAAACAGAAAAAGGAGACTCAAAATGGTGAGGAACAGGAGAAGAACAAACTGAAGAGACTAAAAATGAACAATCAGCTCTTAAGTAGAAGGAAAGTCGGAGATTGCAGATGGCGGAAGATGTGCATCAGAGATGTATCGTAAGTTGCTAAGTACATTGAGGACTGAAAATTGACCACTGGATCTGACAATGTAGAGATATTGATGATCTACATCTTCCAGGCATAGGTTTAGTGCAGTTGTGTGGGCAAAAAGCTGAATTCAAGTGGCTTTATGAGCTGATGGGCAATGAGTAAGAGGATACAGCTATTTTCACTAGATAGAATGTTCTTATATGCTGATAAGAAAGACCTAATGAGAATTGAGAAATTGAAGATGTAGGCTATGAAATGAACCAGCTATAATGTAAAGCAAACAACATGAATTAGATTATTAATTCCTCAGTTTTATTTCTGCTTTTGGTTTATCCCTGGGCTGTGACTCTCTGACTGATACATTGTTAAAAGACTGAACAACTTACTAATATACCACCTCTTGCTTATATTTGAGTCCACTATAGGAATTCAAAAGTATGGAACTAAAAGATGGGGTAGGGGAGGGATGGCATTTGGAGTTATACCTGATGTAAATGACGAGTTGATGGGTGCTGACGAGTTGATGGGTGCAGCACGCCAACATGGCACAAGTATACATATGTAACAAACCTGCACGTTATGCACATGTACCCTAGAACTTAAAGTATAATAATAAAAAAAAAAAAAGAAAAGAAAATGTGGCACATGTACACATGGAATACTATGCAGCCATAAAAAAGGATGAGTTCATGTCCTTTGTAGGGACATGGATGAAGCTGGAAACCATCATTCTCAGCAAACTATCCCAAGGACAGAAAACCAAACACCGCATGTTCTCACTCATAGATGGGAATTGAACAATGAGATCACTTGGACAAAGGGAGAGAAACATCACACACAGGGGCCTGTTGTGGGGTCAGGGGAGTGGGGAGGAATAGCATTAGGAGACATTCCTAATGTAAATAACGAGTTAATGGGTGCAACACACCAACATGGCACATGTATACATATGTAACAAACCTGTACATTGTGCATATGTACCCTAGAACTTAAAGTATAATAAAAAAATACATTTATTAATTAAAAAAAAAAAAGATGGGGTAGGCAGAAGACAAGAAAGAAAAAGAATGAGAGGAGAAAGGAGAGAAACAGAAAGAGAAGTAAAAGAATAAATATGGGGTGAGAATTACAGTAAATGATAATGGAAAATAATAAATATAAAGCAAAATTTTGCATTTTTGTCTTGCTACATATGATAAATATTTTTAATATATTTACATATTATGTGTAACCTCACGTTAACTAAAGTCAGACCACCTTCAGCTATCTGTACTATTAATACTTTGCTTTAACAAGAATTTGAAAGTGAAAAGATAGAAAATGTGAATAAAATAATTTTTTTAAGATACTGTATTCCAAACTGAAATTTGTCATATTCTATAAGGAAATTATGAGCCCCTTAACAAAAACATGAAATCTCTCTTCTCAGGGGGAAAAAAAAAGAGAGAAGAGGGAAAAGAGACCAGCGAAACTATAAAAAATAAGCTATGATATTAAAACATCTCTTTAAAAGGCAGCATTCTTATGAATACACACTGTGTAATATTATACTCTGAAAATTCTAGGTATAAGGTCATTCAGTTGCCCCTCAAATTACTAATTTCTGATTAGAGCAATAAGAATGATGGGGATGCATATTTTGATATGAAGAAAATTATACATGTATATGTATGTATATGCATATAAGGTAGGCCAAGAACAGCACGTAGATATTTTGCTTTTCTTAAAACCAAATAAAAAGTAAATCAATCCAAATTTTAAAAGGAATGGGTAAAGTTGGCCCTAAAGAAGACTAAAGAAGAATTGCCCAACAATGAGCCACTTGGATGCTAGATTGGGTCACCGAATCATATTCAGGCATCATCTCCATAAAGAGAATGGCCCATGATATGGTTCAAATTTGTGTCCCTGCCAAAATCTCATGTCTAATTGTAATCTCCAGTGTTGGAAGAGGTGCCTGATGGGAGATGACTGGATCATGGGCACAGACTTTCCCTTTGCTGTGCTTGGAATAGTGAGTTCTCACAAGATCTTGTTGTTTAAGTGTGTAGCACCTTCCCCTTCTCTCTTCCTCCTGCTCCGGCCATGTAGGAGGTGCCTCCTTCCTCAACTTTGCCTTCTGCCATGATTGTAAGTTTCCCCAGGCCGCCATGAGGGGGCTGGATAGCAGAAAGCAGCCATGCTTGCTTTTTTTTTTTTTTTTTTTTTTTTTTTGAGACGGAGTCTCGCTCTGTCCCCCAGGCTGGAGTGCAGTGGCGCGATCTCGGCTCACTGCAAGCTCCGCCTCCCGGGTTTACGCCATTCTCCTGCCTCAGCCTCCTGAGTAGCTGGGACTACAGGCGCCCGCCTCCTCGCCCGGCTAGTTTTTTTCTATTTTTCAATAGAGACGGGGTTTCACCGTGTTAGCCAGGATGGTCTCGATTTCCTGACCTCGTGATCCGCCCGTGTCGGCCTCCCAAAGTGCTGGGATTATAGGCTTGAGCCACCACGCCCGGCGCAGCCATGCTTTCTGTACAGGCTGCAGAACCATGAGCCAATTAAACCTAGTTTCTTTACAGGTTACCCTGTCTCAGGTAGTTCTTTATAGCACTGCAAAAATGGACTAATACCGCCCAACTCTCTGAATTTATGATAACACTATTGGTGGTTGTGAAGTAGGGAACAGAAGCTACTGTCTACAAAACTGAATAAAAATAAAGGGATGCAATTCTTCTTACTCTAGAATAAAATATACCCAAGATTATTAAATCTCGCTCAGGTTAACAAAGCAGCTCCCTTTATTTTTGCTACTTCTAGGTCAAGACAAAAAGAAGCTTGTGCCATTTGTTTATAACAATCCCAAGTCCTTCAAATAATGGAATTAAACATATCTCAAAAGCCATTGAATGAACAGAATATTTAGTTCTTATATAAATCAAATACCTTAATAAACCTGTAAGCTATAAGACATTTAAAAACTTATCAGGAGTGAGAAACACAGAATGAGATCATCACACTTAAATATCATCAAAGTATCTGGGGACAAGATTTAATGAGACAGACCTAGGCTGATATTTCTTCTGTGTGTACCAGTATCTTATCTTCCTTAAGATCAGTTTTGTGAAAACCAGAGGGCACAGACATTCAAAAACACCCTACTGGAAACTTGTGTAACAAATGCCCCCAAAACTGGTCATATTTTCAAACATTATAATATCTTGGAGCTACTAAATAGTTATTTTCAATCTCTGTGGTTTCAAAATTACAAAGAGAATAATAGGTTTGGTTTTTGGTAGGACTCACCAATCCAAAAGAGGGAGGCAGGCAAAAATTGCAACTGTTATAATAGCTGTCACTCTTCAATGTTTTTCCTTCTAGATTACATTCATTTTTTGAGACTCTTTGGGCCCTCAGAGGCAGAAAACAAATAGCTGCTGATGTCTGCTTTATTAAAAACACAATATAAAACAGTTGATAAATACAATATAGTTGATAAATAGAACAGGATGAAGCCTACGGAGAAACACATTTTACTCCGAGGTCACAGAGAGAGGACACTAACTCTGAGGCGAACAGAAAGAATAAAAATAGAAAATCTACTCAAAATAAAGATCCCCATTCTATCCTTTTACAATGGAAATAAATCTTTTTTATATACGTAAGAAGGAGGGGAAAGGGATGCACACCAATTTTTTTGCACGTTTTCCTTCTGCTTTTATTGTACGTGAAATTATAATTAAACACAGGCTGAGTGAAGTGGGTTGCTGGTATGTTTCCAGATTCTACCACCCCTGAGCTGGAAGAGCAAATATGAAATGTGAAGCCTGGTTCTGCAAATGGCAAATTACATGCTGGAGTATTTGTGAGAAACTGCAATTAGGTATTTCACGACACCATCAGTCTACAGAAAGAACAAAAACAGCTCTTACTCTATGTGGTTTGGAGGGTTGGCCTTTTCAAAAAAAAAACTATACATATTCAATAAATAAATAGCTATTTACAAAAACATTTAGAGCCCTCTGTGGTTATGAAAAAGTAAGTGGTGAGTCTTGCATTTTCTTTGCATTTAGATTGTTTGAGGGAGGGTACATTTCTTATTTAACCATGCTGTCATAATATATATTCAGAGTGTATGCTTTCACATTGCAATTACCACCGTAAAGGGCAACCACTGTAAATAAGTGTTGTAAAATGAAATACATTATCTGGTATGAGGCTTTCTGGTTAAAAATCTTTGCTAGTAATAGGATACCAAAATAACAACCAGATGAAGATACAAATGTGCATTAAAACCTCTTAGCAGCTAGGCTTATATCCTTGGATTATTTAGGACAAAAAGGAATCTTTCTGTCCTCCACAGCCTTTTTGCAATATTCCAACTCAAGAAGAAGAATGGTTGTCAGGGTTCACAGATAAGCAAACAAAATGAAACAAACAAAAAACACTAAAGAATTGTGAAAGAACTGAAAGAAGAGGATTGTTCCTGAGGCATAAAGAAGCATAAAAGGCTGGCTGAACTCTGTACACATCTTTACCCTTCCTTTGTAGCACTGCTTTTGTTCACATTAGAGATGCTAATTATTGCTCATTAGCATACATTAGCAAATGTTAATGAGTGTCTTCTGAAGAACAAAAGGCAGTGGGGGCAGGGTAGAGTCAGGATGAAGGCTTAGCAGTGAGGGAAGGGCTACAACAGAAGAGAGACAAAGAGAAAAAGGAAGTGAGAGCAATATAGGATTTAGATTCAGAGTTTCCTAAAATTTGGAAGATCTATCTTCCTGACAAAATAGTAATAGCACCAAGAAAAATGAAACAATTTACTTCATTTTTTAAATAAAAATAGTAAAAGCAAGTCATTAACTAGAATAAATCCATTTTTTTTCCTGCTCTTTAGCTGTTAGGAGAAAATCACACTTCATAGGACTTGCTACCTAGCCAGGAATATGAGTTAACAGTCATCACTTAATGAAAAATAATTCTGAATTCTAGTTATTCTCAATTCATCCTAACTTTTTCTCTCACAGACTCAACTTGCAATACTCAGAAAGACTAAACCTATATATAATTTGTGTATGGCCTGTAATATAATTAAAATAATTCACATAGACTGTGGTACACATATTAATTTATATCCTAGAGGAAGCTAGTTAATATTTGAATACTCCAGTTAAGGATTCACAATGTTAGAACGGAGACTTAACACCTAAAATACTGGAATCAGGTACACTTCAGCCATCTCTAGACGAGCACCAGATGGTTTGTTAGTTGGAACAATGCTTATTAGAAGTAAATTTTGTGAAATTAAATGTGATTGAGGTATGTGGACTGGCTAGCAATATTATTTCTGCCCCCTGTCTTTGTATACACAGAGTCAGAGAATATATTAGCCTTAATAATCTCATTTTGGAAGAGTAGGCACCACAGACCCAGGAATCCCAAATAGTTATTTGTTTTGCCATTTAATGGAGAATTTTATTATCTGATAAGACCTCTGTGAAATAGGCATTCTCCCGTTCCTGCCCATGAAGGGGTCAGGGAAAATTTCCTGCTTCACTGCCTATGTTACCCCAAAATTCATATGTTCCCCAAAATTCATATGTTGCAAGTTTATGTTCCCCAAAATTCATATGTTGCAAGATAACCCCCAATACAACAGTATTGTTAGGTCATGGGATGAAAACTTCATGAATGGATTAGTGCCATTATAAAGAAGACTCCAGAAACTTTATTCATTCTGCCATATGGAGATGCAACAAATGGAATGCTGTCTATGAACCAGAATGTAGGCTCTCACCAGATACCAAATCTGCCAGTAGTGCCTGGATATTGAACTTTCTCACCTCCAGAACTATGAGAAATAAATATCTGTTGTTTATAAGCAACCTAGTCTATGGTATTTTGTTATAGCAACCAAATACAGTAGGACAATTATATGTTGCACTTTGTACAAATAACAAATGTTTTTGTGTAAGTGAAGCCAGTTGGGCAATAGGAAACAGAAGAAAGTGGATGGAGTGGTAAGAAAGCAAAAGAGAGAGGGGCCTATAGACCTGGGCAAATACTCTGGAGTTAGGAAATAAAGGTCTAGAGAAAAAGAAAGTCTTGAGGGAATGTTTAATATCTTTTGCTGAACTCAGTGAGATCTTAAACACAAGCATGAAAAAAGTGAACGCATTTGTCTCAATAAAAAGATTGTTGTAAATATAAGAAAAGAATGGGAGGCATGCATTGTCTTAAGTACGCTTATGAGTAGCAAGGGCAAACTGAAAGTCTTTGGGGTCAAACTGATTGGGGGCTTGCAAATGAAAGAACATTGATTAAAATAGCATGAATGTTAGAGGAAAACAAAAGAAAGAAACTAGGTAAATATAGACTTCAGTGGAATAAGAGCTGGGAATGTTATAAACAAACATACAAAGAATTTTTTGTCTCAACACATAACATACGTGCTCGGCATAGACACTAACAGTAATATTATTAGAATAAAGAAAAGAATTTATGTGTATGATTCCACTCCTGGGATCATTTTAGCCGTGATTATAAAATATTTTGCATCAAAATTACAATCAGATATTTCTAATTGTCTTATTTTCTGAAGAATATCAAGGTCAAAAGTGGTCAAACCATGTATCTCACAAGGGTCAACCAATTCCTAAGTGAAACTAATGACTATGAAAAACATAATAAATATAGTCTATAATAGAATTGAGAATATATGTACATATGGCATATAAACATATATAGTTTTTTTTAAAAGCTAAAAATTAAGATCCTTCTTTGTGCCAAGTACTCTTATTTCATTTTATGCTTGTAATGATATAATATGATAGTTATTACTCACACTACTTTACTGGTGAGAAAACTGAGGCTCACAAACAATAACTGACTTGCTAAAGTCTGCACAGTAAGAAAGTGGCAGAACTAGAATTCAAACCCATAGGCATGAGTCTGAACTCTGAAACATATATCCTTAAATAATATAATTCATTATTGCTCTAAAATAGAACGTTGTCTTCAATGTGGAAATGGGAAAACTGTCTCAGGATACATATCCAAGATTTATCTGTGCCTGAGGAGGCTGACTACTGAGATCAGTAAATTCTAGTCAACTCCCTCATTCTAGCAAAGAAACTCTGAATAGACACAGGTCAAATGACAAAAATCATAAAACCAATAGGAGGCATAACCAAGATTTAAATTCTAGTCTTCCATTTCCACCTCCAGGGTTGCTTTTATACCAGGCTGCCTCAGTTACATTGGTTGCAAAATTTTACCCAAAAGGTGCAAAAGTGTATTATAAAATCAACAATGACAAATGCAAGCACTTCATTTCATGGTGAGTCTGAAATGGAACATGTACACAGATCCAAATTCAAGTTCCTGTCATCGATCATCGATGTTATTCTTTACATAGCAAAGGTTGGTTAAAAAATAAATCAATAAAAATAAATGCACAGAAGCCACAGGTTTGCCACACTTTATTTATCAGGCTAAACACCATTCATATTAGCACCTCTCACAGGATCTTGTTCAGAGTGTTAACACAGCATATGCTCAATGGTTACTTGATCAATCAATGAGTTAAGCCAGCATGAATACTAAACAGGAACAGACAGGGAAGGTCAAAACTTGAGTATGCATTCAGAGAATATCATATTGCGAAAAGAGGTAATCCCAACATTTTTCAGTTTGGGTTCTCAGAGTGGGGAAAAATGATAGGGTATTAATAATTGATTGTCTATATCTAAGTCATAGGCTAAGGATAATCTCATTGCTTGTCATTTAGTAAATATGTATGGAGCACTTACTCCTTGCAAGGCCCAGTGCCCCATATTGGAGAGAATGCATGCATTAGTAAGAAAGTGTGGAAGTGAATTTTATGTGTCGATTTGGCTGGGCCAAAGTGTCTAGATATTTGGTGAAAGATTATTCTGGGTGTGTCTGTGAGGATGTTGCTGAATGAGATTAACCTATGCATTGGTAGACTGAGGAAAGCAGATTCCTTCCCCAGTGTCGGTGAGCCTCATCTAATCCACTGGAGGCCTGAAAAGAACCGAAGGCTGAGCAAGACAGAATTTTCTCTCTGCCTAAAGGTCTCTGAGCTGGGACATCTGTCTTCTCCTCCCTTCAGACTCTGAGTGCAACTTACACCATCAGGACTCCTGGTTCTCAAGCCTTTGGCCTGCAGATTTTGAGACTTTTTAGCCACCATGAGCCAGTTCCTCTGTGTGTGTGTGTGTGTGTGTGTGTGTAATTTCTGTTCAACTAGAGTGCCCTGGCTAACAAAAGAAGTCTCTGCCCCCAAGATTAGCTTGATGAAAACAGTCAAGTACAATAAAAAGACACATTATATAATTATTTAGTAAATTCTACCAGAGAAATACAGGCAAAAGACCTATGAGAGAGAAAAAGAAAGACAGAGAGAGAGAGAGATCAGGTTCATTAGGGAGTTTCAGGATATTTGGTTTTTGTTACATTTCTTCAAATGTTTCTAGAACAGGCAGAAGATTAATCAATACACATAAACACATGTTGCAATACCTGATTTCCTTTGGATGAATCTAAATTTCTTCAAGATCGTGGCCATGGAGAACAGAGTTTGTCCTGACTGGCCTAGTACTGAGAAATACAAATAAGAAAGAAGGACTTCTGTTTATCTGGGTCCTGAGATGATTGTATTCATCCACAAAACAAGAAAAGTCAACTCAGAGCTTTCAGGTTGTTGCCTGGCTCTTGGAGAATGAGACTATGTTTTTGAGTCAGACAGAGACATGTTTGAGTTTTGGCTCTGCTACAATTTTATGCCATCCTGTACAGTGGCTAGTTTATTTAAACACCCTATGCCTTAGTGAAAGGAAGGAATTGTAATTATTGTATAGGGTTGCTGTGAGAACTAAATATAATAATAAATACATGCAATATACATAATACCATGCCTGGCTTTGACAAAATTCAACAGCCCTTCATGCTAAAAACTCTCAATAAGGTTGGTATTGGTGGAACGTATCTCAAAATAATAAGAGCTATTTATGACAAACCCACAGCCAATATCATACCAAATGGGCAAAAACTGGAAGCATTCCCTTTGAAAACTGGCACAAGACAGGGATGCCCTCTCTCACCTATTCAACATAGTGTTGGAAGTGCCGGCCAGGGCAATCAGGCAGGAGAAAGAAATAAAGGGTATTCAATTAGGAAAAGAGGAAGTCAAGTTGTCCCTGTTTGCAGATGACATGATTGTATATTTAGAAAACCCCATGATCTCAGCCCAAAATCTCCTTAAGCTGATAAGGAACTTCAGCAAAGTCTCAGGATACAAAATCAATGTGCAAAAATCACAAGCATTCTTTTTTTTTTTTTTTTTTTTTTGAGGTGGAGTCTTGCTCTGTCGCCCAGGCTGGAGTGCAGTGGCCAGATCTCAGCTCAATGCAAGCTCCGCCTCCCAGGTTTATGCCATTCTCCTGCCTCAGCCTCCCAAGTAGCTGGGACTACAGGCACCCGCCACCTTGCCTGGCTAGTTTTTTGTATTTTTTAGTAGAGACAGGGACAAGCATTCTTATACACCAATAACAAACAAACAGAGAGCCAAATCATGAGTGAACTCCCATTCACAATTGCTTCAAATAGAATAAAATACCTAGGAATCCAACTTACAAGGGATGTGAAGGACCTCTTCAAGGAGAACTACAAACTACTGCTCAATGAAATAAAAGAGGACACAAACAAATGAAAGAATATTCCATGCTCATGGATAAGAAGAATAAATATTGTGAAAAAGGCCATACTGCCCAAGGTAATTTATAGATTCAATGGCATCCCCATCAAGCTACCAATGACGTTCTTCACAGAATTGGAAAAAACTACTTTAAAGTTCATATGGAACCAAAAAAGAGCCCACATTGCCAAGACAATCCTAAGCAAAAAGAACAAAGCTGGAGGCATCACACTACCTGACTTCAAACTATACTACAAGGCTACAGTAACCAAAACAGCATGGTACTGGTACCAAAACAGAGATATAGACCAATGGAACAGAACAGAGCCCTCAGAAATAATACCACACATCTACAACCATCTGATATTTGACAAACCTGACAAAAACAAGAAATGGGGAAAGGATTCCCTATTTAATAAATGGTGCTGGGAAAACTGGCTAGCCATATGTAGAAAGCTGAAACTGGATTCCTTCCTTACACCTTATTCGAAAATTAATTCAAGATGGATTAGAGACTTAAATGTTAGACCTAAAACCATAAAAACCCTAGAAGAAAATCTAGGCAATACCATTCAGGACATGGGCATGGGCAAGCACTTCATGTCCAAAACACCAAAAGCAATGGCCACAAAAGCCAAAATTGACAAATGGGATCTAATTGAACTAAAGAGCTTCTGCACAGCAAAAGAAACTACCATCAGAGTGAACAGGCAACCTACAGAATGGGAGAAAATTTTTGCAATCTACTCATCTGACAAAGGGCTAATATCAAAGAACTCAAACAAATTTACAAGAAAAAAACAAACAACCCCATCAAAAAGTGGGCAAAGGATATGAACAGACACTTCTCAAAAGAAGACATTTATGCAGCCAACAGACACATGAAAAAAATGCTCATCATCACTCGCCATCAGAGAAATGCAAATCAAAACCACAATGAGATGCCATCTTACACCAGTTAGAATGGCGATCATTAAAAACTCAGGAAACAACAGGTGCTGGAGAGGATGTGGAGAAATAGGAACACTTTTACACTGTTGGTGGGACTGCAAATTAGTTCAAACATTGTGAAAAACAGTGTGGCGATTCCTCAAGGATCTAGAACTAGAAATACCATTTGACCCAGCCATCCCATTACTGGGTATGTACCCAATGGATTATAAATCATGCTGCTATAAAGACACCTGCACACATACGTTTATTGCGGCACTATTCACAATAGCAAAGACTTGGAACCAACCCAAATGTCTATCAATGACAGACTGGATTAAGAAAATGTGGCACATATACACCATGGAATACTATGCAGCCATAAAAAAGGATGAGTTCGTGTCCTTTATAGGGACATGGATGCAGCTAGAAACCATCATTCTCAGCAAACTATTGCAAGAACAGAAAACCAAACACCGCATGCTCTCACTCATAGGTGGAAATTGAACAAGGAGAACACTTGGACACAGGAAGGGGAACATCACACACTGGAGCCTGTTGTGGGGTGGGGGGAGGGATAGCATTAGGAGATATACCTAATGTCAATGGTGAGTTAATGGGTGCAGCACACCAACATGGCACATGTATACATATGTAACAAACCTGCACGTTGTGCACATGTACCCTAGAACTTAAAGTATAATAAAAAATTAATTAATTAAAAAAAAAATACAGTGCCTGGTACAGAACAAACGTTGTAATAGTCTACAAGGGCTGTTCAAATGCTTTGACACATACACACACAAATTTTTGGCATCTTTAATCTAAAATTTTAGGAAGATAAGGAAAACATATCTACTTTGAGCTTTATCTTAATACCTTAGAATCTGCAGGTAGAAATATCCCATATCATTTAGTCTGAGATGATATTAGAAATCATTTCACCAAAAGATAAGGACCAGGCATAAAATATGACCCTAAATTCATACTTACTAACTCTCTTGATACTCTTAACTACAACGCCAATGTCTGCTCTTGACGTCAACCAATATTGAAAGTAGAGGCAGCCAAATTCAAACTTGCTGTGCTGCCTTAACCAATGATGTGCTTCCCCATCCAAGTTTTTCTTGTTACCAATTAGAGGATGAATTCTAGTCCATGCTCAGACTGATCAATAAACAAAGGACTAGCAGTCATTTTGGGTACTAATCTTTCATTGCCACAGAAATTATAAAATCAGTTCTATACAAAAAAAGAGACAAGAGTCAATGGAGTCTAGATTGGGAGTTTTACATGATCTCTCTCAGCCAGCTTCAGAATTCCTTTCCTTGGCAGTACTCTGGCATTCAGAGAACAAATTATCGTGATTGTGTGGCAACAGAAAGGACAAAAAGGCATGGGGTGGGGTCACTTAGTAAGAGCTTGACAGTCTGCCAAGTCCACCAGAAGCTGGGACCTTGTACTTACTAATATATTCAGTATCCTGATTGTAAGTGATTTTTTTGTCTTCAGTCGAAAGTAATCAATTTTATCTTCATTAAATGCCAGAGGGTTGAGACTGTAATTGTAAGCATTACATCATGCAGGGAAGGACAATGGATTAAGATCTAAACCTAGACTTTTAGCAGCCAGCTCAAAAGTAGGAAAGAAAGTTAATGTTGATGAAGAGACACTCCCTCTAAAGGAGCAACAAATACATGCAGGTGCTTTTAATTCACCATTATCCCTTTTTTCCCTCACATGGGATGGAATCACTTTGGTTATTGGAACAAACCACATCCTAGTTTCAGACATTAAGACTAGACTACACTAAACCCATTTTTAAAAATTCAATATCATATATTTTTCAGATGACAGGAGAAATTACTAAAATTCTGTTAGTAGCCTCAGAAGCTACTTAGCCTCCCCAGTGTATTCATGTGTTCCCCAAGAAACGAGTTTGTAGCTCATACCCAGCTAGAATAGACCTTCACTTCCAGTTCTTCAAGGTGATTTTACCACTCAGGCATTCATCAGAACTGTTCAACTTCACAGCCTGTCTCATGTGTCATGAAATCTTACTATGTGTGTATGTGTGCATGTGTGTGTGTGCATGAGAGAGAGAGAGAATTTTAAAGATTTAGTTGAAAGATTTCTGAATCCTGGATTGATTTTCATAACTTCTGCATTCTTCTTAAGCATCTACTTACAGTAAGATAGTTCCAAACAACAAATTGTGTCAACTGTGTGAGCTTGGTAAAGCTGTTTGCTCACCCTGAAGCACAATTATCAATAGCCTGATGGCTTGATATGACATTAGCTTATTTTTTATTCATCAACTCAGCCTGGCAGCCATGAGAGTATATTTTAATGGATTCCATGGACAAAGGCCATCAGTTTTCCTCGTCATTCTGTGGTGCTGAATTCTGCCACTCTCTCCAGACCTCTTCTCCTGTCTCCCAAATCCTGGCGGATTTCCAACAGGGAAAGCCCAAGGCAATGAATCTCAAACTTTAATAGACATCATTATCACCTGGAGAGCTTGTCAAAACACAGATTCCTGGGCTTTGCCCACAGAGATTCTGGTTCAGTAGGTCTGGGATGGGCCCAGTAATTAGCTTTTCTAAAAAGCTTCCAGTTGGTGCTAAAGTTGCTAGTGGTTCGGCAACCACTGCTTAAGGCATCCTGAGGACACAGGGAAAGTTGATAAGTACTTGCTGCCTTCCTTTAGGAAACATAGCTCTCATGACCTAGAAATTGTCTTTGTCTATCTTTATTTCAGCCTCACACTGTCTTGATTATCGTAGCTTTATAATGAGCCCTGAGGGCAAATATATGTCTTTCAAACTTACTCTTCTTTTTCAAAGATAGTTTGCCTCTTGAAGGTCCTTTGCATTTTCATATCAATTTTAGGATTAGTTTGTCAAATTTTGCAAGCATTTTTAAAAGCCTATTGAGGTATTGATTGAGATTCTGTTGAATTATAGACCAATTTAAGGAAAATTTATATCTTCACAATGTTAAATTTATCCAATTCACAAATGAGGTTGCCATTTATTTCTGCTCTCTTTAATTTCTTACAGCAATGTTTTATAGTTTTCAGAGTTCAAATCTTTTTTTTTTTTTGAGACGGAGTCTCGCTCTGTCACCCAGGCTGGAGTGCAGTGGCCGGATCTCAGCTCATTGCAAGCTCCGCCTCCCGGGTTTACGCCATTCTCCTGCCTCAGCCTCCCGAGTAGCTGGGACTACAGGCGCCTGCCACCTCGCCCGGCTAAGTTTTTTTTTTTTTTTGTATTTTTAGTAGAGACGGGGTTTCACTGTGTTAGCCAGGATGGTCTCGATCTCCTGACCTCGTGATCCGCCCGTCTCAGCCTCCCAAAGTGCTGGGATTACAGACTTGAGCCACCGCGCCCGGCCCAGAGTTCAAATCTTGAGCCACTTTTGTCAGGTTTGTTCCTAAGTACTTCATAATTACTTTTTCTGATATTATAAATGATATTTTATAACTTTTAATTTCCCATTGCTGCTTGCATACAGTGGTCTGTAGTTTTGTTTTCTTTTTTTTTTTTTTTTTTTTTTTTTTTTTTTTTTTTTTTTTTGAGACAGAGTCTGGCTCTGCTGCCCAGGCTGGAATGCAGTGGCCGGATCTCAGCTCACTGCAAGCTCCGCCTCCCGGGTTCACGCCATTCTCCTGCCTCAGCCTCCCGAGTAGCTGGGATTACAGGCGCCCGCCACCTCGCCCGGCTAGTTTTTTGTATTTTTTAGTAGAGACGGGGTTTCACCGTGTCAGCCAGGATGGTCTCGATCTCCTGACCTTGTGATCCGCCCGTCTCGGCCTCCCAAAGTGCTGGGATTACAGGCTTGAGCCACCGCGCCCGGCCTGTAGTTTTGTTTTCTTGGAATGTCTTTGTCTGGTTTTGGATAGAGTAGCACTGGTCTCAGGGAGAGTTGGAAAATATTTATTCCTCTTCAATTTCCTGGAAAAGTTTACGCAGAATTAGAATTACTTTCTCCTTAAATATTGGGTACGATTCTCCAGGGAAGCAATCAGAGCTTGAAATACGTTTTGCAGGATAACTTTTAACTGTCAACTTAATTTCTTTAATAGATATACAGCTACTAAGATTATCAATTTCTTCCTGAATGAACTTGGGTAGATTGTGTCATATAAGTAATTTGTTCTGTTTATCTAAGTTGTCAAATTTATTGGCCTGAGTTTTTCATCATATTATCTTATTATCCTTTTACTATCTGTGGAATGTATAATGATGTCACCTTTCTCATTTCTGTCTTCTGTTATTAGATGAATAAATGTTATATCAAAGTTATGTATTTTTGGGTGCTACATATAAGGTATCAAAAAAAGAAAATTGTTTGTTTCTTCTTGATAAATTCCTAATCAGTCTGGCCAGTGGTTTATCAATCTTACTGATCTGCATAATAACAAGTTTTGGGTGTTATTAGATTTTTTTGGTTTTGTTTTTCTGTTTTCTACTTTATTGATTTCAGCTCTGGTCTTTATTACTTACTTTCTTCTGCTTATTTTGGATTTATTTGCTCTTCCTTTTCTAGTTTCTTCAGGTAGGAACTGAGGTCACTGGTTTGAGATCTTCTTTTCTAATATAGGTCTATACTATTGTAAATTTTCCTCTAAATACTGCTGTTGTTGCATCTCAAAATTTTGAAATGTGTATTTAATTTAGTCAAACACTTTCTAATTTCTATTTTGATTTCTTATTTGACCCTGGTTCATTTAGAAGTATGGTATTAGTTACCAAATATTTGGGGATTTGCCAGATATCTTTTGCTATTGATTTCAAATTTAATTCCATTGTAGTTACAGAACATATTTTGTATTAGTTGAATTATTTTAAGTCTGTTGAGATTTATTTATGGCCTAGAATATAGCATATCATGCTAATTATTCTGTGTGCTCTTGAAGAAAATGTGTATTCTGCTGCTAGCTGATGTGTTGCGTGTGTGTGTATATATACATATATATGCGTGTGTGTGTTTGTGTGTGTGTGTATGTGTGTGTGTGTGTTGCCCAGGCTGGTCTCGAATTCCTGAGCTCAAGGCCTGCCGAAGTGCTGGAATTAGAGACATGAGCATCAAGCCTGGCCCCATAAATATTAATTAATTCAAGTTGATTGATAATATTTTGAAGCTTTTCTATATCCTTACTGATATTTTTGTCTGTTTTTTCTATCAGTTATTGAGAAAAAGGTCCTGAAATCTGACTATAACAGTGGATTTATCTGTTTCTATTTGAAGTTATATCAGCATTTTCTTTATGTATTTTAGAGTTCTGATATTAGGTGAATAAATGTTTAAATTTGTTACTTCCTTTTTTCAATTTACATCTATTATTATGAAATAATGTTCTTCATCCCCGGTAGTATTAATATTATTTGCTTTGAAGTCTAATTTACTCAATATGGCCACTCCACTCTCTTTTGATTAATTTAAAATAGTATGTCTTTTTCCATCATTTTATCTTTTACCTATTTGTATTTTTATACTGAAAGTGGCAATATTTTCTTATAGGCAAGATATAGTTGGATATTGGTATTTTATTCAATTAGACCATTTTTAACTTTTAGTTGGGGTGTTTAGGCCATTTACGTTTAATATGAATATCTAAGTGATGAGTTTACTCTCTTACCATTTAATTTTTTGCAGATTGAATTAATTTTATTTTATAAGGAATTTAGAAATCATGAGCAAATATTTATACTTCATTAAAAAACAAAGTCTGTACATCATTCAAATTTTAAAAGTCAGCAAGACACTAAAAAAAATGTACTAAGTAACATGTTTCATTTTAGAACAAAATATTATCAGTGGCTCATCATAACTGATATAGGAACACAAAGAAAATGCTAAAAAGATGTAAAACTGAATCTCAAAATGATCCAGTTGGATGAAGGGAGCACCAGTTGTCACCAATGTGGGACTGCCATATATTCTATCAAAGGAAACAAACTACTACTAGGTGATAAAGATAAGTAAATAAATAAACTGGGGAAGAAGAAAAGGAGCCCATGATTCCTGGAATGTTACAGTAAATGGTTTATTTGTTTCTGTTGTTACATGTGTTTTATCTTTCTTCTTTTAAGAAATTAAGTGGATGTGTAAGGGATCCAAGAATATTTCCCAGTTATATCTTATTTTTTCAGTAAGGATAACTTGATATTGAAGAAATAATGATTGATGCTCCCTATCATTTCAGTCACTGAATATACTACCAAAATGATTGGTTTTAGCAACTATAGTACGCTTTGATTTGTTTTCTTTTTAAAAAACTTCAAGTCCAAGAATATTTAAAGAATGAAAGTCTCTTAATTTAAAAAATATACAGTCATCCTTTGGTATCTGACGGCACCCCTCGAACCCCTCCTGTGTACCAAAATTAAGGGATGCTCATGTCCCTATGATTTACTTTTTATTTCTCCCATCTCTTCTTTGTTTTTGCTTCCCTCTTTCAGCCTTCTTTTGGATGAATTGACTTTTCCAATGATTCCATTTTACCACCTTTATGGCATATTATCTACAACTCTTTGTGTTACTATTATAAAGTGGTTGGTTTCAGGTGATGGGTATCAAGATGTACTACCCCCAAATGTAACACCTTAGCATATTAAATATTTAAGTTATATGAATTTAAGAAAACTGCAGAAGCAGGAAGGTCACTGTTCTTCCCCGGCACTTCTCTGAAGCAGATCCTACATCCCTCATGTGAGAGGTGCCCTCCCTATACCCAGAGAAAAGAAACATGCTTGCCTCTCACGACAAAACGTCAAGGAGAAAAATCTGAACAAGCAAACCCTGCTAAATTTCCCCCAGTTGACTACCTTTAGATCATACACCCATTGTTCTATTATATTTCTCCATGACTATCCATTCTTCATCAAACCTACTATAAAAACACTCAGGTCTGTTTCTTTGAGTCTTCTTTCCTTATGACGGCTCCTGCATCACGTAACACTTACACCAAGTAAATGTGTACGCTTCTGTGTTGTTAATCTGTTTTTTGTTATAGTGGCCTCAGCTGTGAACCCAGGATGGGTAGAAAAAAAAGATATTTTTCTTCCCCTAAGAGGGTACAGTGGTCTTTAGTCACAGTCTCTCTTCAAGTGATACTACACCATTTCATACATAGTGTAAAACCTTATACGACTATGTTTCCATTTCTTTTCTTACAGACTTTATGCTACTGTTGTCATATATGCTTTGATGTTCATTAATCCTTCTTCTACACCTAATCTGCTGCGAATCCCATCTTGCTTATGTTTCATCTCAGATATTGTAATTTTCATCTGTAGATATTTTATTTTGTCTTTTTATTTCTTCTGTGTCCTGATTTAATCTTTCCTCTAGCCTTTTGAACATGTGTAATGGCTAGAGTTGGCAGAGTTATAATTAGCTCTTTGTTTACTAATTACATCATCTGTGTCATTGACGGGGCAATTATGTGTAATTGATTTTTCTTGGAATTATGGGTATTTATTTTCATGCTTCTTTATATTCATGGTAATATTTGGTTGCATGACAGATATTATGAATTTTATCTTACTGACTGCTAGATATTTTCATATTCCCATATTCTTCGGCTTTGTTCTGGTATATATTTAAGTTACCTGGAAACAGTTTTATCCTTTAGGGTCTCAATTTTTAAGTTTTGTTAGGATCAGAGCAACATTTGGTCTAGGTCTAATTTTTTCTCACTGCTGAAGCAAAACCCTTCTGAGTACGCTACCTGATATCCCGTGAATTACGTGGTTTTATACTCTTTCTGGTGGAAAGAGGAGCTATTCCCAGACCTATGTGATACCAAGGATTTGTCCCTCTAAACCTTTTCAGAGGTTCTTTCTCCAGCCACACACAGGCACTGATCATGATTCAGCAGAAGAGTCAGCAGGAACACTACAGAAATCCAGAGCTCACTCTCTGTTCAGTTTTCTTTTCTCTGGAACTCTTCCTCATGAACTGCAGCTATCTTAGTACCTGCAGACACTCAGGTCTCTCTCCTCAACTCAGAAAGAGCAATAGTTTCCATTTGCAGCCCTTCTCTCTGCACCTAGGCCTGGAATCTCTCTCCAGGCAGTAAACTGGGGCAATCATAGGCTCACCTAATTTGTTTTCCCTCTCTCACAGGTCATTATCCTTTGTTGTCTGAGGTATAATGTCTTGAAAACTGTTGCTGTATATATCTTATCCAGTTTTTATTTATCTCACATAAAAGAGTAAATTTAGGATCTGTACTTCATCTTAACCACACTGAGAAATCTATTTGTGCTAACTATTCTAGAGGTCTCTAAGTTAAGTTCTTTTTTTCAAGTCATATTGAAAATAGATATATAAGTCAAGAGACTAGCTATCTCTTACCCTTTCTTGTTTGCTTCACATCTGCTCATCTCCAGGTATGTGAAATTACCAATTTTAAAAGAAGGGTTATATCAATTAACTATGCATCCTTTAAATAAAAATAATATTTGTAAATATTTCAATGACATGCAGAAATGTTTATGATAGATGTCATACAAAAATATCATTAAAATTCTATAGATTATAAAGTTAGAATATCTGAAATAAATGTCTTCTGCAAAAATTAATTAAAAGCTGAAATGAAATACGTCAAAATGTGAGCAGTCATATCTAGATGATGAGGTTGTGAGATGTTATTTCTTTTTCTTTAGATATTTTCTGTACTTTGTAAAGTTTTACAGTACACGTATATTACCTTTTTTTGTTGTTTGTTTTTTTTTTTTTTTTTGAGACAGAGTCTTACTTTTTCACCCAGGCTGGAGTGCAGTGGCGCGATCTCGGCTCACCGCAACCTCCGCCTCCTGGGTTCGAGTGATTCTCCTGCTTCAGCTTCCCAAGTAGCTGGGATTACAGGGGCCTGCCACCACACCCTGCTAATTTTTGTATTTTTAGTAGAGACAGGGTTTCACCATATTGACCAGGCTGGTCTTAAACTCCTGACCTCAGGTGATCTGCCCCCTCCCAAATTGCTGGGATTACAAGCGTGAACCACTGCACCCAGCCGTACTATCTTTTAAAAAGGCAAAATTGTGTTGTGTTTTTGTTTTCTAAAACTGAGTTGTAGGGAGACAAAAAGTGAGAGAAAATGTTGAGGAAAACATACAGAAGGTCTGAAGTTACTGCTTAGCTATTTCTTTAAGGATCTCACACAAGCTGTTCTTTTCTTGACCCTGGCAGTTATAAAACATAGCCCTTTGTCTCTATGAAGAAGGCCTGGATTATAAAACATCATGAAAAAACAGGAATAGAACATCCAGAATTTGGTGAACATTGTTTTAATCCCACAGTATTAGGAAAAAAGGAACCAATGACATAAAATGTTAATAGTGCTCTCTTCAATCGTGGCTAAAATGTTCTATCTTGTAATAGAGCTCAGGACTGGACTTTCAGAGAAAAGCGATGAAAAGTTTAGAGAGCAGTCATGGCAAAGGGTTCTAGTTAATTAACTCTACTTTCTCTTGATTACCAAATTAACGGAACTCAGTTGGACTATACTATTATTAGTTCAGGTTCCTGCAATGATCTTCGTTTTACAGAGAAGAAAACAGAAGCAGAAGGAACTCCAGATAGTTCATCCATTAATTCACTCAATCAACAAGAATACATTTAGTGTCTATGGAGACAAAGCTCTAAGAGGGGCTGTGTGGTTCAGCTGAAGGAGCACATGATTGTTCTCAGAATCAAACAGGCCTGAGTTCAAAACTTAGCTCTGCCTCCTCAAAAATTATGACCACAGACAACTTTTTAAACTTTGTGACCATCAACTTTCAACAAATCATGAAAACAAATGACATCATAGGAATGTTGTGATCATTAGATAAGTTAAATGCTAAAACCCATAAGTAAAAATATTATACACTAGGCATTGCCTGATGTATAAAAGGCACTCAAATCTATACTAATCTAATGAAATCTGGGAAGCTGTAAAGTTAAAAAAGATATTTTTTCTTTTATTCCAAAATGTCACAATCTAACTAGGAAAAAAGATATTAACAAGTAAAATGATTGGTGTGAGGTACAATATAACTAAGTACCCTGATTTTTAATGTCAAAAATAGGAACTGAGAGAAAGGCGGCATTCCAGGCAGCTGAAAATGGTGAGAGAAGGCTGAATGAAAGAGGTAGACTTAAATTGAGTCTCTAGATGGAAAGAGGTTACAAGTCATCACTCCCATCCTAAGAATAAAAACACTGAACAAACTGGAAGTCAATGGCTCTTCTTAATTCTGTCAGCAGAATTGATAGAGAGAAATGATAGCCTCATTGAGGTAAGAAGGGGCAGGGATTCATAACAATAGGTGCTGTTGCCTGACCATTTTACTGCTAAGCAATTTAAAAATTGCCAGGATTAAAAATGCCCAGAGTTTGCAGAGAAACCCACTGGTGCCTGTGTTACTATCTCGATTTTAAGCAGACTAAATGAATAAGTCCATTTAAATACGGTGGATTGTATTTATGTGTTTGTTATGACTACATCCCAATATTCAACTACATTTGGTAGGGAAAAAATTGTAAAAGGTATATATACCCATGAGACAAAAAGGAAGGAACATGAGCAGGTGAGAGATTTCTACATCTTTTTGAAAATGGGAAAACAAGGAAGAGATTTTTGGTTTATCCAGGAATAAGAATGTAGTGAGCTGGCAACCAAGAAGAAGGAAGCTGACTTACATTGCAGAATCTAAGGATCAGATCTTAGAGGTTCTGGGGAGGGAAAGGGCAGTGAAGAGACACAGGGTAGAAAACTCACTGAACCCAAAAGTCAACCTGGAATTTCCTTTGCCACTTTCACCTTACAGAGGATGCAAAAGCAGCGGGAGATGGAGAAACCCATATCTACCAGTTATCACTAGTTCCCCTACCCTGCTTTATTTTCTTCAAAACACTATCACCATCTGACATTATGTTTTTTTGGTTTTTGGTTGTTTTGTTTGTTTGTTTGTTTTGAGACAGGGTCTCACCCTGTCACCCAGGTTGGAGTGCAGTGGGGAGATCTTGGCTCACTGCAATCTCTGCCTCCTGGGCTCAAGTGATCCTCCCACCTCAGCCTCCTGAGTAGCTGGGACTATAGGCACACATCACCATGTGTTTTGTTTGTTGTTTGTTTTGTTTTGTTTTGTTTTGGTAGAGATGGGATTTCCCTATGTTTCCCAGGCTGGTCTCAAACTCCTGGGCCTAAGCGATCCTCCCACCTCAGCCTTCCAAAGTGCTGGGATTACAGGCATGAGGCCACCACGCCTGGCTGTGCCATTATGTTATCTACTTATTTGTTAATTGATCCACTGTTTATTTTCCCCACAAGCAAATAAGCTTCTGGGAAGGCAGGGGCTTTGTTGGTCTTCAACTCTTTATTGCCCATGCTTGGCAAATAATAAGCACTCAGTCAGTGTTTGTGATATGAATAAATGAGTGACCCAAGCAATAATATTAACAATAGTTATACTGTATAAGAGCGATATTAGATGGTAATTTCCTTCCAGTCTCAGATTTACCACATTTCCCCCTGTGTCTTGGGGCCTTTTGATTAGTATAGGAAATTTTTCCAAGAGGAAGGAAAAACATTAGCAAAGTCACAAAGAAGAAGGAAGTACAAGGCATGAAGGGAAGAGAGATTTTCCAGGCTAGATTAGAACCACCTCAGTAGAGTGCTTCCCCAGTGTGCCTAGAGAAGGTCCTATATTACTCATTGCATCTCTCATGCCTCTGAATATTAAAGCACTTTTCTTCCTTTTCCTTTGTTTCTTTTTTTTTTTTTTTAAATATAGAGACAGGACAGGGTCTTGTTATGTAGTACAGGCTAGTCTTGAACTCCTGCCCTCAAGCAATCCTCTTGCCTTGGCCTCCCAAAGTGCTGGGATTACAGGCGTGAGCCACTATGCCTGGCCTCAGAGCATGTTTTAAATCTAACTATTATAAACCTTTCCTTTTGAAATTTCTGATATTTTAAATTGCTGCCTTCTCACTACAGCATTTGTGTCGTCTGGTCGCTCTGCTTTTCACATAACCCAAGCTCCTCCATTCAGAGAAGATGTAACCAAAGGCCATGGAGGAACTATGGAGGGAACCATGAGCCGCGTTCTCCACTTCTGAAAGCCATCATGCAGGTCATTCTTCTTCATGGAGAAAGCAAAGTTCACTTACTTGTGAGTGAGAAAATGTTCCCTCCCAGGAGCTGGTGTTGGTAGCGCACACATCTAGAGCCTTCACCTACATCTAAATATAGATCAGGAGAAATTCGGTAGGCAACAAAAAGCTAAGCAGAATTTTAAAATAAAGCAAACTAACTGAAGGCCTGTTAGATTAATCTCTGTAAACTAAGGTGTGGTGGTGCCAGACATAACATTCAGGTCTCCTGACTAGAGCTTGAGTCACCAGTTGTCAGACTTGTGAATTCCAAAGAGGAGCTTGCCCTGGTTTATTTCAGCTTGCCAGGGCTTCCACCCATCCATCCTCAGGCCATTGGAATGTAGTGCTAAAGCACCCTGGATTTGATATTCTATGTGTGAAATATCTTTGTACCACTTTCTGTAGCAACCTATCTAAAACAGTCACCAAATCTAAAAATAGACATTCTTCCTTAAGTTATGGCTTTGAGTCCATATAACCAATGGGGGAAAATAGTACCAGAGTCCAACCTTTTTTTCTAACACCTCCACTAAGCAGGAACTAAGAAAAGGAGTGGGGACCTAGACTAGAAATATCTCTTCTTATACTCACCTGAAAGCAGCTCTCAGAAGATGTCGTAAAACCAAGGTTCACATCACCCATTATTCAAGCACCTCATACAGTTGACCATCCACTCAATAAACACAGTAATGTACCACATAACGACACTTCAGTCAATGACAGACCACATACACAAAGGTGGTGTCATAAGATTATAATGGAACTAAAATATTCCTATCAGCTACAAACACTGAAGGGGGAGCGTTCCCTGATCCCCCTTGCAGGACATGTGGAAGGGGCGTGGCTCATCTGTTGGGCAGCCACTGCTGCGCAAGCCCGTTATAGGAGAGGGAGCATGTAGACAGACAGGTGCAGGAGCCAGGGCGAGCACTTTTGGGTTCCCGCCCCACGGTGGCATCTAGGGGTGTGTGCCTGTGACTCTCAAAGTCCCAGTGGGTGTGCTACAGTGCTCTTTTAGCTCCGCCATTGGCAGATGGCTTAAGTGTTAACCAGCTCAGTGCCCTCTTGGCACCTGGGTTCTTGTCCAGTGTCCAGGAAGAATCAAGTCACACATGAACTTGAAGGATGGTGAATGCGGGGATTTTACTGGGTGATGGAGGTGGCTCTCAGCAGGATGGATGGGGAGCTGGAAAGGGATTGGAGTGGAAGATGATCTTCCCCTGGAGTTTGGCTGTCCTGCAACTGATCTCCTCTCTGACCATCCCCCTCCAAACTCCTCTTGACATTCAAATGCTCCTTCTCTTCTCACCTTCTCTGCAGCACCACTCTTCTGCTTCTCTGCTCTTCTGTTTGCTTATCTGCTCATCTGCTCATCAAGCCTAGGACTTGGGGTTTATATGGGTACAGCACAGAGCGGCATGGCAGGTCGAAAGGTAACATTTGGGTGCACAAACAGGAATGTCTATTCCCGTTTAGGGCTGCAGGTTTCCAGGCTTGGGAGTAAGGCTTTTACCAGGGAACTGCCCTCTTCTACCCAGTATTTCCCTGTCTCCTGTCTATACCAGCATGGTAGCTCTGGTAACGTCATAGCTCAACACATTACTCACATGTTTGTGGTGGTCTTGGTGAAACACACCTACTGCACTGCCAGGCATACAAAAATGTAGCACAATTAGGTACAGTACATAAAACTTGATAATGATAATAACAGACTCTGTTACTGGTGCATGTATTTACTGTACGATATCTTAATCATTATTTTAGAGTGTACTCCTTCTATTTGTAAAAAAGGAAATTAACTATAAAACAGCCTCAGACAGGTCCTTCAGGAGGTATTCCAGAAGAAGGCATTGTTATCGCAGGAGATGAGAGCTTCGTGTTATTGTTCATGAAGATCTTCCAGTGGGACAAGATGTGGAGGTGGAAGATAGTGATACTGATGATCCAGACCCTGTGTAGGCCTGGGGTAATGCGTTTGTGTCTTCATTTAAATTAAAAAGTTTAAGGGGAAAAAATAAAAATAGAAAGCACTTATAGAATAAGTATATAAAGAAAATATGTTTGTACAGTTGTACAAAGTGTGTTTTATGCTGTTATAAAAGAGTTAAAAGTTCAAAAAAATTAAAAACTTTAAAAAGTAAAAAATGTATAGTAAGCTAAGGGTAATTTGTTATCAAAAAGAGAAAAATATTTTAATAAACTTAGTATACTCTAAGTATGTGGTGTTTATAAAGTCTACACTGAAACCACCTTTGCAAACATTATAACAGGGACAAAATTATGACAGTGAAAGAGATCTGACCTAACAAATTCCATCTTGATTCTAACCTCCAAGCTGCCCTTGTCCATTCCTGGCGATAGGTTCAACTAACTTTGGGAGGAACGTAGTTTATAGTTTAACTTTGAAACAAAGATGATAACAGCCCTTTCCTTAAATAAACCCCCTTCTTTCCTGGGGACTAGACTTTGTAGGACTAACAAATTAGCCACGAGATCTGCAACTCCCCCAATTACTCCTGCAAATAACATCACTATTATAGAACCTAAGATTGGTCTTTTGAGATGTCTTTTCAGGTTTTTGCATTTCTGATAATTGGTGGTCCCACCTGGACCCACCAACCAGTCCTGTGGCCCCACCAAGAAGCAGATTCTAACACCTCCACTAAGCAGGAAGTAAGAAAAGGAGTGGACTTGAGAAATGCACGAGGACCATTTTCCACACCCCTATGATTGTATCTCCAACCAGTCAGCAGCACCATTCCCTGCTATCCTTGAAAAACACTACCTTCCGAATTTTCAGGGAGACTGATTTGAGTAATAAAACTTCAGTCTCCCATTCAGCTGGCTCTGTATGAATTAAACTCTTTCTCTACTGCAATTCCTGGTTCTTGATAAATTGGCTCTATCCAGGCAGCAGGCAAAATGAACCCGTTGGGTGGTTACGAGAACATATCCCAGTTGTTAAGCAATGCATGACTGAATTTACTAAGTCTTAACTCTTGTTGTGGCAGTAGGGATCTATGATATAAAAAGTTAGCCATATCCTTGCTTCCCAAGATTTTCTAGTATTATCATTGAGATAACTTACATCCTGAAATTTCTGGAGGAATGCTGATTACAAGTGTTTTATGGCTAAGATACATTGTTACAGAATTTTTCATTTTTTTCTTAAAAAAGCAACAAAAGTTTGAATTTATTGCTTATTAATTAACGAGCACACTTTTTTCAAATCATTTGAAAAACACAAAACAAAAAGCTTTAAATGCTATTAAACATCAAAACATAAAAGATGAGATCTGATAGATGCAAAAACTTCCTAAAGAGACAGAATGGCTCCCAGGGCAGAATAAGTAGCCAAAATGATGGTATTGATACACTTAAGGAAAAAGAGACCAGGCGCAGTGGCTCACACCTATAATCCCAGTACTCTGGGAGGCCGAGGCCAGTGGACCACACGAGGTCAAGTTCAAGACCAGCCTGGCCAACATGGTGAAACCCTGTCTCTACTAAAAATGCAAAAAAAAAAAAAAAAAAAAAAAAATAGCTGAGTGTGGTGGCACACATCTCTGATCCTAGCTACTCAGGAGGTTGAGGCAGAAGAATCGCTGGGACCAGGGAGGTGGAAGTTGCAGTGAGTACTTCAGCCTGGGTGACAGAGCAAGACTCTATCTCAAAAAAAGAAAGGAAGAAAGGAAGAAAAGAAAGAAAGGAAGGAAAGAAGCAAGGAAGGAAGGAAGGAAGGAAGGAAGGAAGGAAGGAAGGAAGGAAGGAGGAAGAAAGAAAGAAAGAAAGAAAGAAAGAAAGAAAGAAAGAAAGAAAGAAAGAAAGAAAGAAAGAAAGAAAGAAAGAAAGAAAGAAAGAAAGAAAGAAAGAAAGAAAGAAAGAAAGAAAGAAAGAAAGAAAGAAAGAAAGAAAGAAAGAAAGAAAGAAAGAAAGAAAGAAAGAAAGAAAGAAAGAAAGAAAGAAAGAAAGAAAGAAAAAAGAAAGAGAAAAAGAAAGAAAGAAAGGAAGGAAGGAAGGAAGGAAGGAAGGAAGAAAGAAAGAAAGAAAGAAAAAAGAAAGAAAGAAGAAAAGAAAAAGAAAATGTGTCAAAGGAGATGTAGTGGTTGGAAAGGGAAGCACAGGAAATGGCAAGTGAAAGAGGATACCATGTTAGTGCTTATTAAATGTTACCCAGTGGCAAGAGATCCAGATCCTGGGGAAGTCCTTCCAATGTTTTTGCTTCTATTGGCAAAACTAG
Organism: Macaca fascicularis; assembly: GCF_037993035.2. Taxonomy (NCBI): domain Eukaryota; kingdom Metazoa; phylum Chordata; class Mammalia; order Primates; family Cercopithecidae; genus Macaca; species Macaca fascicularis. Next base: position 103,354,528 of record NC_088389.1, on the reverse strand, counting down.
AATGTTCTATCAGACCTAGCCGAACCTATCCCTCGAGTCTGCCAACCTGTTCTGCTCTTGATCAAGGGCTCTCCAAGCAATGTTTGCATCATAATCTGGTTCCCCCATGTAGACTTTCTGTAGGCCAATAATTTGCTAGTCAGCAGACACAAACCAGCTGTGAGTTTAGCAACTAGCCAACTGACCACAACAAACTCACCTCATCGTTGGACTTTGTCAGATTTGCAACCTAACAAAATGTAATTTAATTTCAAAAATTTGTTTTAAAACTTATTAAAGGAAACTCAAAATTGAGAAAAAATTATCTGGCCAAGTGTTTCAATATTTAGTCTGGAAAAAAGTGGTCAGTAGTCACATAAGGAACATAAATAACAACTCCACACCAAAGCACTTGGAGATGAGTCACATGTAACTGGTGCATACTTAATACCACAGAAGTATGAAAAGGAGAAATTATGTCTTACTAAGGAAATCCAGGAAAGCATCACAGAGGAAGCAGTAATCAAGTGAGGCTTGAAGAATGAGCACAGTGATGATAAGCAGAGACCTAGAGAGGCTGAGGTGATTTCTCCAGTCAAATAAAATGTAGAAGGTGGAAAATGTGCTGGGCACGCAGGCACACAGGTTAGATGTGCACTTAAAGTAAAACTAAGTTTAAATGGTAGAAGAAGATGACACAGCAGCTTGGGAAGTATAAATGTCACATGGCAGCAATGCCAAACCATCTAATCTTTATAATAAGGAAGAAACGTCATGGAGTGAGACTCTAGGAATTAGGCAAGGCTACAAAATTTTATCCATGGCTGAAAACTGAAAAGCATACTTTTAACTCCATTGACATTCTTTTTGTTTGTTTGTTTGTTTGTTTTTGAGATGGAGTCGCGCTCTGTCGCCCAGGCTGGAGTGCAGTGGCACGAACTTGGCTCACTGCAACCTCGGTCTCCCAGGTTCAAGCGATTCTCCTGCCTCGGCCTCCCAAGTAGATGGGACTACAGGTACTTGCCACCATGCATGGCTAATTTTTTGTATTTTTCTAGTAGAGACGGGGTTTAACTGTGTTAGCCAGGATCGTCTCGATCTCCTGACCTCATGATCCGCCCGCCTCAGCCTCCCATACATTCTTATATAAGGTATTGATAATTTCCATCCAAATACTTGGATGAATGCAAACTAAAATGAAAAGTGAAGGACAAGGGCTTGAGAGTCCTGGAACCTGGATAAGAAAGGCATTATTGTAATATGGGAAGCCACAGGAGGATACGAACTTGGGATAATTCATAATTTTGACTGGGTCTTCCAAGCATCTCCTGCACAGTTCAGGAGATATTTTTGCAAGAAGAGCCTTGTCTATTCATATTGCCATAAAGATATGAAAATCTAGAATACATCTATTTTCTACTAATTCGGTAGAAGGTTATTATGACCAAGATGTATCTATATGCAAAATCTTATATGTGCAGTCTGAGAAACTCTGGAATGCTCTGAAAAAATTTTTGTGCATTTGGAGGAGTTGGAACAGATGTAGAAAGACAAGAAAACTCCTCTCTTCTTTGAATCAAAAATAAAAGGTTATTTTTTTCAAAGGCAGATAGAATTGAAGGAGAAAATGCTATTGTATTGCTCATTGCCTCTCAAAAACCCATTGTTTAAGAACTGGACAGCTGACCTGAATGTAAAGTTCAAGGAAAAGGAAATATATTTGAGGTACAGAATTCAATTTCTCAAAATCACCATGTGTGAAGCCTCAAGCTAGTTGCAAATTTAACTTGCATACAATATTGTCCATGAAGTGAAAAAGCAGAAAAAAAAAAAAAATAGCCATTGTCGCTGGGAAGTCTGTTTAATTGTTCACTACCCAGGAAGTGTCATGGTGCTTCATAAATGAGGGATCCATATTCAGTTCAGACTTTAAGCAAATGAGAACATTAACATCAAGGGGGTATGAAGCCACTTCAATCCACACAGTACATTGATGATCTTCCTCCTCAAGGAGAAGGACAGGCAGGAGGAATAAGATAGACCATTAACACTCAGTGGTAGAAAATGATGTCGTATTATGCAGTCATTCTCAGAGTTAGAAAGCAATGATTTCGAACTCTGTCATCAGCGGTTAAGGCCCAGGAATCACAAATAGAAACCCCAACTAACATCAGATCAGGAGCAGAACAGAGTGCACAAAAGAGTGGATTAGCTGCCCCATTAGAAATTCTTCAGTTCTTTTGCTTAAAGGTTCTCATGAGTTACCTTAAGAGGAGGAACTAGATATCTTAATAAAACCTGCTATGTGCCCTACTAACTCTAATTATAGAGATTATATCTAAAAAAAAAAAAAAAGAAAAAGAAAAAAAAAGAGAAAGAAAAAAGAAAATGTGTCAAAGGAGATATAGTGGTTGGAAAAGGAAGCACAGGAAATGGCAAGTGAAAGAGGAGTTAATTATAGTTCAGTTCAATACCTGAAGGATATTTGTTTAAAGAGTAAACAAACTCCACATGGCTTTTGTTTGTTTTTTGTCTGTTTTTGGACACAGGGTCACACAGGGTCTTGCTCTGTTGCCCAGGCTGGAGTGCAGGGGTGCAATTTTGACTCACCACAATCTCCGCCTCCCAGGTTCAAGTGATTCTCATGCTTCACCCACCCCAGTAGCTGGGACTATAGGCACAGGCCACCACATCTGACTAATTTTTTATTTTTAGTAGAGATGGGGTTTCACCATGTTGGCCAGGCTGGTCTTGAACTCCTGGCCTCAAATAATCTGCCCACCTTGGCCTCCCAAAGTTCTGGGATTATAGGCATGAACCACTGCTCCCGTCCCAAAGTCCATCTTTTAATCTGGCTCCATTGAATTTCACTTTTCCAACCCTGGATAACATAGCAGGAGATCCTGTAGCTTTCTTGTTATTTTCAGTTGTAGGAACCACCTCATTTTGAGAATTTAGATTCATTTTCAGGTGTTCAAATATCCAGTCCAGTCTATATTAAAACTGTAATCTCACATCCTATTCCAAGCTTCTCTCCTCTACCTCCTCATGCCAGGAACTGAGGCTTGGAGACCTAAGGGCAGAAGTGAATATAGGCATCTTTTTGACCACTTCTTCTGATTTATGTTTCTTTCTCCACTCATCATGAGGCTTCTGGAACACATGTTGTCTGGGTTAATAGAGTAAATATTAGAAGAAGAGCAAAAAGTTAAGCATTTTTGCTCACACTATATGGCCACCATGTCCTTGTGCTAGCATCTGTGGTTATTGCCTGGAAAAACTTCTAAATTCTTCAGAACCACTCCCTTTTTCCCTGAGGGAATCTTCACTCTGATTTCTTGCCTTAGATTACATATTTTCCTGAAGGCCTTTTGTAACACCCCAACAGTTCATCCCATCAGCTCCTTCTGTGTCTGCAAGACCCTCACCCTAGCAAGCACCCTTCTTGGGAGAGTAATCATCAGAGTTTCTGAATCTCTCTTACTTTTTATTGCATGTCCTTGGCTCAGAAGGGATACATGAATTCTTGCCTTTGAAAAAATAACAAAAATGTAAGAAGCTGTTTTCAATAATTCTGTTCTATAAAAACATATTCCTATGCATAGGTACTACATGTTATACACATTTAGCAAAAGTTGTCTAGGATAGAGAGTTAAAAATTAGCTAGAAAGAAGGAAGGAAGAAAAGAGTTAAGGAATAGAAGCTAATTTATGCAACTCTACCTGTGTGTCAGGGCCTGCACTGCAAAACAGGTATTATCTCCATTTTGTAGATGAGTAAGTTAGACTAAAAGAGATGAAATGTGGCCGGGCACGGTGGCTCACGCCTGTAATCCCAACACTTCGGGAGGCAGAGACGGGTGGATCACGAGGTCAGGAGATCGAGACCATCCTGGCTAAAATGATGAAACCCCGTCCTTACTAAAAATACAGAAAAACTACCCGGGCATGGTGGCAGGTGCCTGTAGTCCCAGCAACTAGGGAGGCTGAAGCAGGAGAATGGCGTGAACCCGGGAGGCGGAGCTTGCAGTGAGCCTAGATCTCGCCACTGCACTCCAGCCTGGGTGACAGAGCGAGACTCCGTCTCAAAAAAAAAAAAAAAAAAAGAGATGTTTAGTTATAGTGAACAACCATAGTTTTTTTGTTTTTTTGTTTTTTGTTTTTTATTAAGACAGAGTCTCACCCTGTCACCCAGGCGAAAAAGTACATAGTATATATTGCCTCTACAATTCAACTGATACTTTATATCCTGCACCCAAATATTTTTCTTACTGTGGTCCTATACTACCTTTTAATTTTTCTAAGTATTTTTTCCATCTGCCCAAATAGATTATGAGCTTCTCAAGGAGTGTTTATTACACTTTTTGTTGTATTCAGTAATCAACATATATTGAATATTGTGTTAAACCCATTAAAATTTAAAGTACACAGCTTGTTCAAACACAAGGGGCTATGAGGATAATTTCATCACTGTGCTTGTAGATATGAATCTGTATTGATGGGAACTGACTTTTCCCCATACCACAGCCTGAACAGGAGGAAGAATTCTCATATAGTAATATGAAATATTTAAATTAGTACTAAAAATTAGTTTCCTAATTGAAACAACTGTTAAACTATGGACTGTGTCATGGCCGATTTGGCAGGGGAGCTTAAGAGATTCAGCTTCTGCCTACCGATACTTTTCATTGTCTGGGACAATTTTGGTTTGGATTCTTTTAATTTTGTCTTATTGTAAAGTTATGGACTTTACAACCCTTCTTCTAGTCTTTCCAAGACCTATAAAGACATCAGACAAAAGCAGAATTTCATCTTTCTTTTCCCATTATAACATACCATATGGATACACCCAAGACTTATACATATTGTCATATGGAACTCAGATACTAAAAATCTATTATCTTTGGCAAAAACCAGAACTGGGAGAACCACCCCAAAACTGAAAAATATGTTTTGAAGATATTCTCATTTACCTGTTTACATCATGTAAAATTATGATAACTAAAGGGAATCCTCAAATAATTAAGTAAAAACATCTCATTAAAAAACAGTACTGGAATTCTGCTCCCAGCCACAATCCACTAACTAGGAATGCATTTACCTTCTTACCTTAAGCAACTAGAAAGTCAGACAAAATATATGAAACATCTTTCTTCACACATTGTTCAATAGACAGCCCGAGACAGTGATCTCTGAAAGGGAAGGAAATGAGATGACCCCTGATGTTGCCTGATATTTTCGCCTGAGAAGAGTTTCCAGGCTGCAACATAGGCAGGGGAAACCCAAACAGTGGCTTGTGGTCTCACTGAGTTGAGGAGACATAGTGCTGATTTCAGGGAGTTTCACACACTTAGAATTTGTGGGATAGAATAACAGAAACGAGTGACACACAGAGAGCTCTGGAGATCTTTGAATCCTTTCAAACTTTGGCTGAACACTGCTGTATGCATGGATGTGTGGTAACTACTAAGGCCAGGGAAAGAACTATCAGAAAGGAGTACGCAGAACAGTGTCCAGACCTTACAAGAATCAGGAATAGCTTAGGCTGTCAACCAGTCAAAGGAGAAAGACCTCCTATCTCACAGAACGTGAGACCCTTCAGAGGGCTATTTCCTAGATCAAAGTAGCCCTGCTCTGAACTCACCCTAACAAATCTTAAAAGCAAAACTCAAAAGCCATCCAGCTAATTCCAAGAAACTTATCTGCATCCCACGGGGGAAAAAAAAAGAAATCCGACAATATTTAAAGGAATACAGAAAAATCCAGGACACAAAAATGTAAAATTCATCATGTCCAATTGTAAATGAAGTTTACTTTTATAAATTTATTTTGATAAAAAAAAAATTACCAAGTAAGCAAAGTAGGGAAAATATTGCCTTCCAACCAGAATAGTAATCAAATCAATCAACAGAAATAGATCTAGTAATTTCATAGATGATAGAATTAGCAGATAGCAACAGTAAAACAATTGTTATAAGTATACCCCAAATGTTTAAGACGATGAGAAAAACAAAAAACGTTGTCAAATACAAATCAAACTCTGCAGCTAGAAAATACAATATTTGAAATGAGAAACATACTGGATAGGATAAACTTTAGATTAGATATTGGCCCAAAAAAAGACCACCAAACTTGAAGACAGATTTTACCCAAAGTGAAACAGAAGGAAATTAAGATTTTAAAACATGAAACACCTCTTTGAGGAAGACGTGGTCGTAGGTGGTGCGGAGCTCCAATCCGCCCACACCTGCTCCTGACTCACCGCTGTTAGCTCTCGCCGCCGAAGAAGTCGGTCAGGAAGCCACGCAGCAGCCATGGCTTTTAAGGATACTGGAAAAACAACCATGGAGCAGGAGTTGGCAATTCACCAAATTCGAATCACTCTAACAAGCTGCAACGTAAAATCCCTGGAGAAGGTGGGTGCTGACTTGATCAGAGGAGCAAAGGAAAAGAATCTCAAAGTGAAAAGACCAGTTCGAATACCTACTAATCACTACAAGAAAAAAAGCCCATGTGGTGAAGGTTCTAAGTCATGGGATCGTTTCCAGATGAGAATCCACAAGAGACTCATTGACTTGTACAGCCCGTCTGAGATTATTAAGCAGATTACTTCCATCAGTATTGAGCCAGGAGTTGAGATGGAAGTCACCATTGTAGACGTTTAAGTCAACTATTTTAATAAATTGATTACCAGTTGGAAACTTAAAAAAAAAAAAGAAAAAGAAAAAGAAACAAGCATCAGTAATCTTTTGAATGATATTAAGAAGTCTAGGATATTTGTAATTGGAGTCTCAGAAGGGAGGGTCAGAAAAAAAATGAGAAAATATGCACAAAGATAAGAATGGTCACAGACTACTCATCAGAAACTATGGAAGACAGAAATCCTTAAAGCACTGAAAAGGGACTAGCAACCTGTAATTGTACGTACTGTATTAGTCCATTCTCATGCTGCTATGAAGAAATACACGAGACTGGGTAATTTATAAAGGAAAGAGGTTTAATTGACTCACAGTTCAGCATGGCTGGGGAGACCTCAGGAAACTTACAATCATGGCAGAAGGTGAAGGGGAAACAGGCACCTTCTTCACAAGGTGGCAGAAAGGAGAAGTGCAAGCAGGTGAAATGCCAGATGCTTATAAAACCATCGGATCTCATGAGACTCACTCATTATTAGGAGAACAGCACAGGAGGAATGGTCTTCATGATCCAATTACCTCCACCTGGTCCCCCACCTTGACACGGGGATCATGTCCCCATGACATGGGGATCATGGGGATTACAATTCAAAGTGAGATTTGGATGGAGACATGGAACCAAACCTTATCATATGTCCATCAAAAAACTTCTTTCAAAAATTAACTAAAGGCTTTTTCAGACATACAAAAGTTCAGAGAACCATTGCCAACAGATCTGTGCTACAAAAAAATACTAAAGGTAGTTACTCAGGCAGAAGGAAAATTATACCAGATAGAAATTTGGATCTGAAATATGGAAGAAAAAAAAATAAAAATGGCAAATAAATGAAAAAATATGAAAGACTTTTTTCTTATTTTTAAAAAATCTCTTTTTAAGATAATTTAATATTTAAACCAAAAGTCATAATGATAGATTATAGAGTTTCTAGTATATATGGAATAAAATGCATGAAAACAATAGCACCAAGTACAGGATGGGGAACTGATATTTTTACCACTGTAAGGTTTCTAAAACATATGTAAGGGATATACCATTATTTGATGATAGACTGTGATAAGTTAAAGATTTATATTGTAAACCCACTAAAATGGAACAACAAAAAATTTATAGATAATATCCCAGTAGTGAAGATAGAATAAAATAAAAAATACTTAATCTAAAGGAAGAAAAGAGAATGAAGAATGAAGAATAGATGGAGACAAAAGAAGATACAAAAACATGTTAAACATCATTAGTCATTAGAGAAATTCAAACTAAAACCACAATGAAGTACCACTACACATCTTCTCAAAAGGCTAAAATCTAAAAGATTCACTCTTAATTCCAGATTTTGATGAGGATGAGGATCAACTGGAAATCTCATATGCTGCTGGTGAAAATGCAAAATTATATATTGCTACTTTGGAAAATCATTTGGCAGTTTCTTATGAAGTTAATCAAACACTTACCATACAACCCAGCAATTCCAATCCAAACATTCACACAAATTCTATTCAAATGTTCATAGCAGCTTTATTCGTAACAGCCCCAAATATAAAACAACTGGAATGTCCATTCACAAACAAATGGATAAACTGTGAACCATGTATACGATAGAATACTACTCAGCAATAAAAAGAAACAAATTATTGATATACCCAGCAATGTGGATGAATCTTTTTTTTCTCATTTCATACATTTTTGTTAAGCATTCTTTTTATTTTATTTTATTTTATTTTTTTATTATTATACTTTAAGTTCTAGGGTACATGTGCATAACATACAGGTTTGTTACATATGTATACTTGTGCCATGTTGGTGTGCTGCACCCATCAACTCGTCAGGACCCATCAACTCATCATTTACATCAGGTATAACTCCCAGTGCAATCCCTCCCCCCTCCCCCCTCCTTATAATAGGCCCTGGTGTGTGATGTTCCCCTTCCCAAGTCCAAGTGATCTCATTGTTCAGTTCCCACCTATGAGTGAGAACATGCAGTGTTTGGTTTTCTGTTCTTGTGATAGTTTGCTGAGAATGATGGTTTCCAGCTGCATCCATGTCCCTACAAAGGACACAAACTCATCCTTTTTTATGGCTGCATAGTATTCCATGGTGTATATGTGCCGCATTTTCTTGTGGATGAATCTTAAAAGCACCATACTAAATGTAAGAAGCCAGGCACGAAACAGTACTTACTGTGCATTTCCATTAAAACGAAATTCTAGAATATGCAAACTAATCTACACTGACAAAAAGCAGACTAGCAATTGCTTGGGTCTAGAGGTAGAATATATGGGTGGTGGGGTGTAGAGACGGAGGGAATGTGTGGATTTATTCCAAGAAGGCATGAGGAAACATTTTGAGGAGGCGGAAATCTTTATCATGATTTTTATAATGCATATACATTTGTCAAAACTTGTCAAATTGTCATTTTAAATGTACATAGTATATTGTGCCTAAAGTATACTAAGGCTGATTTTTAAAGTGGGATGAAAGAAAGGGAAATAAAGGAGTATCAACATTTTATCAGTCAAAGGAATAGCATAATGCTTTTGAGATTCATCCACATTGTTAGATGTATCAATAATTTGTTTCTTTTTGTTGTTGAATAGTATCCTATGGTATGTAAGTTTCACAGGTTTTTTGTGTGTGTCTATTCACCTGTTGATGTTCATCAGTCATTACTGACGAACATTTCAAACCCAAGGAGTGCTGCCACTTCAGAGGAATCCTGAAAGCACAAACCAGGTTAGGAACAAATGTGTCAATGTTCCTAATTTTCATAGGCTTTCTATAGCTTGCATAGCAATGTGCCTGACTCTGGTTTTGTTTCAATAATTGTTCTGTACTTCCCCCAAACACATTAATCTATAAACGCTTTGAGAGAAAGGACTCTGTCACATCACCTTCTTCCCAGAGCACTTAAAAAGAACAAAACAAGGCTGAGTGCAGTGGCTCATGCCTGTAATCCCAGCACTTCGGGAGGCTGAGATGCACAGATCACCTGAGGTCGGGAGTTCGAGACCAGCCTGACCTACATGGAGAAACCCCATCTCTACTAAAAATACAAAATTAGCCAGCCGTGGTGACACGGCTGTAATCCCAGCTACTCAGGAGGCTGAGGCAGGAGAATCGCTTGAACCCAGGAGGCGGAGGTTGCAGTGAGCCAAGATTACACCATTGCACTCCAGCCTGAGCAACAAGAGCGAAACTCCATCTCAAAAAAAAAAAAAAAAAGGAAGGAAAAAACAAATTGTTTGCTGAATGAGCTGTGATCACATGAATAAATGAGTTAATAAAGTGAATTTCTATGAGAATTTATAATCCCAACACATTGATATATAAACTATTTATTTATTGTAGGAAATGCTATCTATTAATCTTTATATATAGTAAAACATTATTCAAGTACCACAAATGTATAACTTTGAAGAATTTGTACAAGGCTTACCTTTGTATTGTTGAAAAAAAAATTTATATGGCCAAAGAGAGTATAGCAACATGGTGATGATTGCCACCTTTATTTTGTATGTCAATTCAAAGTTTAGAAATGGCTTTCACAAGCATTATCCCAATTAAGTGCTATTTTACCAATAGGCAGTTTCTACTTTAAAAAAAAAAAAAAATCACAGAATCTATTGATACATTGAAGGAAAATTTCAAAGGGCTTTTTCTAGCTAATATGTAGTTAACCTGCTTCAAATTATGATGAGACAAAAACAGAGAAAGCTCTCAATACAATTAAATTTTAAATTACAATTCAGAATTGTCATCATTTGTACAAATGTTCCCGTGGTTGGTCCGCATTGCAGGTTATTTCTTTGCAACACACTAAGGTTCTTAACTGATCCCGCCCTCCCTCTGGTAACTCTCTACTCCCTTAGCTTCTCCTCTCATCTCACTGGCCCATCCTTTTGTTTCTTCCATGGGTTTATCCTCCTCCACCCACCTCTAAATGCTGAAGTTATTCAGGGTGCCATTACTAGCTATCTTCCCTTGTTATTCTATATGCTTTCCCTAGGAAGCCACATGATTTTAAAAACTTTAACTCACAGATAATGACAAAATCAGTATCACCAACATCCACCTCTCTCCTATGCTACAGCAAACATCTTGAAAATAATCAAGCCATATCCCAAACACACCTTTTCTGCTGCCTTCCTGTTTTATTTATTATAATTTCCTTCTACTCAGATATACAAATGGCCCAACAAACCTATGGAAAAATGTTCAGCATCACTACTTATCAGGGAAACGCAAATCAAAACCACAGTGGGATACCACCTCACTCCAACAATGGTCATAATCAAAAAAAAGAAATGTTGTCGTGAATATGATGAAAAGAGAACACTTTTACACTGTTGGTGGGAATGTAAAACTAGTACAATTGCTATGGAAAACTGTGGAGATTCCTTAAAGAACTAAAAGTAGATATACCATTTGATCCAGCAATCCCACTGGGTAGCTACCCAGAGGAAAAGGAGTCATTATGTGAAAAAAATACTTGCACACACATGTTTATAGCAGCACAATTTGCAATTGCAAAAATATGGAACCAGCCCAAATGCCCATCTATCAACAAGTAGATAAAGAAAATGTAGGACATATATATGTACCATGGAATAGTACTTAGCCATAAAAAAGTAATAAAATAATGGCATTCACAGCAACCTGAATAGAATTGGAGACTATTATTCTAAGTGATGCAACTCAGAAATGGAAAACCAAACATCATATGTTCTCACTCATAATTGGGAGCTAAATTATGAGGACCCAAAGGCGTAAGAATGGTACAATGGACTTTGGAGAGTCAAGCAAAAGGGTGGGAAGGGGGTGAGGGATAAGAGACTAACACTGGGTATAGAGTACACTGCTCAGGTGATGGGTGCACCAAAATCTCAGAAATCACCACTAAAGAACTTATTCATGTAACCAAACACCACCTGTTCCCCAAAAACTTACTGAAATTTTAAAAATAAAAATAAAAATAATTTCCCTTCTACTTGACTGACCAAGTTAGAAACTTGGGAGTCATTCTTAATACCTTCTTATCCCTCATCTTCTCACATTCAATCTCACCAAATACTAGCATTTCTACGTATCAAATGTTTATTTAGAGTTTTTTCTTTCTGTATCAGACAGAGACACGATGTACATCATCCAGTTCCCTTGAATGTTTCCTTCCTTTCTATGGCTCTGCCCAAATCCCAGCCCCAACCAAACACTTTCCCTTGAAGTGGCAAGCCTACAGCAGAGTGGACAACCTGCAATCGCAGAGATTTTAGGGCCTGTGCCAATTCCAGATTTGGCTAAAACATCGCACCATGGAGTGTGGGATCTAGGATCTTACAGCAATGCCATGTTGAAGGAACTTGATAACACAACTCAGAAGTGTGTTGTGTTGACTCTCCATGGAGTGAAAACAGCATACAGGAGGTTATCCAGGCAGGTAAATTTGCCTTGCTTCATCTCTTCATGGGCTATCTCCACAGATTTCCTTGTGTTCTCTGCAGAGTATTTCAACAATCTGAGCAATGGACTTGTTCTGTCCCAACTGGATAAAGAAAATGTGATACACACACACACACACACACACACACACACACACATATATATATATACACCGTGAAATACCATGCAGCCATAAAGAAAGAATGAGATTATGTCGTATGTGGAAACATGGATGGAGCTGCAGGACATTATCCTTAGCCAACTAATGCAGAAACAGACAACCAAACACGACGTTCTCATTTATAAGTACGATAATGATAAGCACTTATGAACACAAAGAAGGAAACAACAGACACTGGGGTCTATGTGAGCGGGGAGGATAGGATGACGGAGGAGAGGAGAAAACATAACTACACTATTGGGTTCTGGGCATATATACCTGGGTGATGAAATAATATGCAAAACAAACCCCCATGACACATGTTTACCTATGTAACAAACCTTCATATGTACTCCCAAGCCTAAAATAAAAGTTTCAAAAAAGGCTTATTCTGTCCCTTCATAGCTTGTCGAAAGCCATCATAGTAAGGCATCACTTGTCCTTCCTTTACCTCTAGTCATCACGGTGACTCATCACTGAACATTGTACAGAACCTGGCACATAATGGACACTCAATAATGGAGCTATTGTTATGATACTGTGACATTATGTAAACCACACCAGGCAAGTCTATCATTTTTCTCCATTTTTATGAAGCCCAAGTATTGTCTTAAAAACTACATTTGCTTTGTATTTATTGATTTTTATCCATTTTATTACGTAAAAACCAAACATAATTCTCATATAAAAAGTTTGGAAGAGAATACCCAAATGTTGATAATGATATTTTTGTGGTGGGAGTCTGTATTTCCTTCAGTGCATCATTTAGTATATTTTCTCTAAAGTTTACATATTTTCCGCAACAACATATATTACATTCATAATTAAAATAAAACTATTAAACTTTAAAATACCTGCTATGTGAGTGCAATAAGGTTAATAAATGATAAATAATATGCAGCAATAATAAACAGCAGGAATAATCCATTCTAATTTGACTTGCTTAATGAGATGGTTGGCATTTAAGATAGCCTGAGCAGATTTATTACAAGTTTTTGTAAAAATTATTGGGCACTTAAAAAGTTTGCCAACACTATAACTACCTAAAATAGCCTGAGGAACTTGAAGATCCCAGGGTTGAGAAAAATGCTAAGGTCTTGAAATCTACCATCTTCCATAAGATTTGAATCCTGTTCTTACTAATGAAAAACCACCCCACCCTATTAAGAGCTAATATGAAACTTTGGGCCATTTCCAATAGCTTCTTTGGAAAGATGTGTAGAGCCTCATACGAAGTGGTTGTTTTGTTTCTGTTTTTTCAAAAGCAATGGCTTTCTCAATAATGATGTTCTCCAGGTGTTTAAAGTTAATAAAATGAGCATATTAAATAGGATACTACTCAGATTCCCAAGATACGGGCCTGAAGCTGGATGGCTTTACTAGATTATCTCTAAATGAGGTCTCTGTTTCCACTTTCCATTTCTAAGATTAAATAAGCAAGCTAACAAAATGACTGATAGCGAGATTATCTGGACTAGACAGTCTATACAGAAAAGCAAATGTGTGTGTTCAGGTTTTTCCTATTTGAAAATTCTGCCAGTTTGTCTTTAGGAAACCGAAATGTTGTTGAAAATAGATCCAAGTGTAAGCTACATAAATGTCACAGAATGACTGATGAATGAACATGCCACACATTATCCATGTAGTACTGAAAATGCACCCTATGGCAAGTCACAGCAAGCAAAAATGTGTTTTATCACATTGCTCGTTCCTTCACATAAATATCCTACAACAATAGGGTTTGATGTCTCCTTTCTCTGCTATCCCTGCCTTTACCTGCTTCCTCTTCTTCTCAACTTTACTTAATTTAGAACTTTGCTTAATTCATAAACGGAAGTAGAACAAGTCCTCTTTCAAAAGCTGTCTCACACACCAATCTGACAATAGGTCACTGCTGTGGAATAAAGCCCGTTTTTGAGTTGCTATGCTGAAATCTCAGTGCATTTTCCTATCCTCCATTGTCTTCCTGAATGAAAGCAAGGTCAGTTTTAGCACTTACCAGTTGGTGAAATCATTCATCCATAAAAGAGAAGAAGGTGGAGAGATATTAAATCCTTCTCAATTTCTCAGAAAACAAAGGGAAACTACCCACAGGAAAAAAAAAAAAATGAAAGAGGGAAAACCCCAAAAGAGGGAACAAAAATTGTAAAACAAACTTCTCAAAGTTTTCAAATACCTTTATACCTCTCAGAAAGACATAGTGTCCTACAGACAGTCTCGATTTTGTAAATACCTTTTTTGGGTGGCATCCTGGGGGTGTCCTGTCAGAAGGTCTCAGTGGCTGGCTGGTTTGGAGAGGGATTGCAGGATGAAGGGACAAATATTTCAGGTTTGATCTAGCACATCCACACAGTTCTGCCTGCCACTGAAAGTGCTCCCCTGGTGCCATTTCACCGTCTGAAACTTAAGAAGGTACTAATTTCCTCACCATTAAATTTTCACGAATGTTTAGTTTGCCATTTAAGGGATGGAGTACTCAGGTCAAAGGGGTTGTATTTGGGGCTCATGTCTGGAATAAAACTAAAGTGATCATATAAGTCCTGTTCGGAGCAAAGCTGGCTTCATCCCACTCTGCCTGTGCTTTCCTGCCTCCTTTTTAATGCCTTCCATTCTATGGTTTTATCCTAATTACATATATTGAGAGCAGTGTAAGTGAGTGCACTCTTAGAAAGGTGAGAAACACCAGCCACTAAGTGTGCTTGGTAAATTAAATGGGTTAGTAAAGAAGATACCCCTGCACTTGGCATTTGGGTTTAAGCAGCAAAGCTACAGCACATTCAACATAGCAATCAATTTCCAGTGAGGGGAAACTTGGGGACATAGTATTTATTTTTTCAACTTTTCTGAAAGTAAAACTTGCAATATGAAGAAAGTGCTATTTTTCTGAGGAAGTATAACATTTTTTTTCTTTCTATTGAAACTTCTCATAGGAAGGCAGCGATCTTTGATTTGGAATGATAAAAAAAAGATTTCCATCAGTGAAAAGAAAGGGACAAAAAGCACAAATTGTAATGGTGCAGAAAAGGCTGCCTTTTTGAGAGTAAGCACGCTGGCATTCTCTGGTTACTTGGGTGATAGCAAGCATAGCTGCACTAACCTAGGCAAGAGGAAGCAATGTTTTGAAATGGATCCTGGTGGCACATTTATATTGGAGCAGTTTTTGACTACACAAATCAATGTGTGCACATACCTGACCCTTCTAGAATATACAGACCAGCCCATAGCCAAGACAGTATGGAGCACACCCTAAATTATGTCTCAAAATAAATCTCTGTAAGGGTGATGTTCACCTGGTTTTTCCCTATTCTAGATACTGGATTTTAACTGAAATAGTAAGACAGAAGACAGTCGATACAAGTATTTACATGTAAAGATATCCAGAGTACTTAATTAACTTGAGGACTGACAAAGAGATAAAGTTTTGTCGCAAATTATTGAATCTGTAATTTAGAGCAAGAACAACATGTAATTTGATTTCTATTAACTATAAACATACAAAATAACTCGAAATACTATTATAACAAAAACCATGAGAAAATTAACAAAAGATGTTTTGCAAGACTCATATTCAGAAAATTATGAAAACAATACTAAAGAAACTGAGGACAATTATAAAAGAAGAATAGATGTATTAAATTACATTAAAATAAAAAAAATCTATTCATTAAAAGAGGTTTCAAAGAAAACTAAAAAACATGGTAAGAGATATTTGCCACTGACAGAGCACTTTCTTTTCTCCTTTTTTTTCTTTTCTTTTTTTTTTTTTTGAAATGGAGTCTCACTCTGTCACCCAGGCTAGAGTACAGTGGCGCGATCTCAGTTCACTGCAACCTCCACCTCCTGGGTTCAAGCAATTCTCCTGCCTCAGCCTCCAGAGAAGCTGGGATTACAGGCACCCACCACCATACCCGGCTAATTTTTGTATTTTCAGCAGAGACGGAGTTTCACCATGTTGGCCAGTTTGGTCTCGAACTCCTGACCTCAGGTAATTCACCCGCCTCAGCCTCCCAAAGTGCTGGGATTACAGGCATTAACCACCATGCCCAGCCCGACAGAACACTTTCTAAAAGATTGATATCAAAAATAAAGAATTGCTACATTATAACAAGGAAAGGACAAGCACACCTACAGGAAAAAACTGGCAAAAGTTTTGAACAGATACTTCATGTGTTAGGATATACAATGGCCCATTGGAGGTTGCAGTGAGCCGAGATGGTGCCACTGCACTCCAGCCTGTGGGACAGGGCGAGACTCCACCTCAAAAACAATAAAATAAAATAAAATGGCCTGTAACCCAATAAAAGATGATCAAAAACATGAACAGTAATATCATAAAAGAAGGAAAATATAGCCCATAAACATAAGAAAAAAGGTCCAATCTCTTCTGAGTAAATGGAAATCAAGACCACTACAGGTATGGGTATGCATTTTCATGCATTTTTTCTGGCAAAATTAGTAAGTCTGAAAATAGCAAATGTTGAAGAATGAAGATGATTAGAATCTCTCGTATATGGCTAATAGGAGTATAACTTAGCTACTTTGGAAAACAATCCAGCAATATCCTGTAAAAAGTTGAGCTTTTGCTAAACTATGACTCAGAAAATTTAATACTAAGACTATTACAATAAACTTGCACCTATGTATGAGGTGGCAAATATGATTTATATTAGTAGCACTGTTCATAATGGAATAACAATAACAAAAACTTTGCAAAATATGATCATCGGTATATAGATAATGTAAATCATGCAATAGTCACGAACATATAAATCATAGACTATAATTTTAGAATATTCACAAAACAGAGTGTGATATAGCAGTAAATGTAAATAACTTGATAAGCTGATTCCAGAGCTTGTATATATGAGAGGACTTCAAAAATTTTGTGGAAAAATATAATTAGAAGATTAAAATGAAAAATATAAACTTTATTTCTCAATATAAGCTCCATCGAGTTTAAGACACTTTTGTAAGCAATGATACCAGCCAAATAGTACATTCCTTAAGAAATGAAGATCCTGGGAATTGAACTATGGAGTCTTTTTTCCATTATTAACTAAGGAAAACTGGGTGCCCTTTAAAGATTATTTTAAGATTAGAAAACAAAAAGTCAGAAGGAACCAAATCAAGACTGTAAGGTGGATGTCTAATGATTTCCCATTGAAACTCTTGCAAAATTGAGCTTGTTTGGTGAGAGCTTGTTTCGTGACAATGAACAGGAACATTGTCACGGTGGAGAAGGACTCTGTGGTGAGGCTTTGCCAGACCTTTTTCTGCTAACGCTTTGACTTTCTCAAAACACTCCCATAATAAAAGATATTATTGTTCTTTGACCCTCCAGAAAGTCAAGAAAAGTGCCTTGAACATCCAAAAAACTGTTGCCATGATCTTTGCTCTTGACTGGTCTGCTCTTACTTTGACTGGGCCACTTCCACCTCTTGGTACCATGGTTTTGATTGTGCTTTGGCTTCAGGGTCATACTGATAAGCCACGTTTCATCTCCTATTACTGTTCTTCTAAGAAATCTTTCTGGGCCTTGATCCCACTTGTTTAAAATTTCCGTCAAAAGCTCTACTCTTGTCCGGAGCTGATCTGGGCACAATGGTTTTGGCACCCATAGAGTGGAAACTTCGGCCAATTTTAATTTTTCAGTCGGAATTGTGTGAGCTGAGCCAGTTGAGATGTATATGGTGGTGGCTATTATTTGTGCTGTTAATCATCATTGCTCTTCAATTAAGACACAAACAAGATGAATTTTTTTCCTATCAATTAATGTGAATGGTCTGCTGCTGTGGGCTTCGACTTCAACATCAAATCATCTATTCTTAAAATGAGTTATCCATTTGATAATGTGACATTTTCCCTATAAATTTTTCATAAAGCATCTGTGATTTCACCCTTTTCTCACTCAGGTTCACAATAAACTTGATATTTGTTCTTCCTTCAATTTTATCAGAATTCATGTTTTCTAATGGGGGCTGTTTTTAAATTGATGATTTATCCTTTTCAGTGCCTCAAACTAGCTCCTGTTCACACATATTATAACAAGTTAGTACACATTTACTTTGATGCAAAAGAATTTTGAAAATTTTTAAATTCCATAACTTTTTTTCATAATACACATATTCCATGTAGTTTTTGATTAATGCAAATTACTTGGAATAGGAAAATGCAACTTTGAAAAGGAAAAAGGTAGCAGACTTTTATTACCTAACTTTAAGACTTTATCAACTACAGTTATCAGGATAACTATCAGTTACCAAGATATAGAATTATTCTATATCTTGTCTACAGTGATTGTCACACTAATTCACAGGTGTCTGTCAAAACTCATAGAACTGTACACTTACAGAGTGAATTTATTACATCTGAATTATATCTGAACAAATCTGACTACAAAGAAAAAGTAGAAAACAGTTATCAGGACAGTGTAGCATTGGCATCAACATAGATGAATCACTGGAACAGAAAAGAGAATTCAGAAATAGACTCACACATACATAGTTAAATGATTCACAACAAAGGTAGAAAGACAATTTAGTGGTGAAATTAGTCTTTTCAATAAATAGTGCTGGAACAATCAGTTTTCCACATATTAAAAAAAAATCTTCAATCTGCATCTTATACCATATACAAAAATTAACTCAAAAATGGACCATAGACCCAAATGTAAAACCTAAAACTATAAAACTTCTAGAAGAAAACACATAAGGCTATGGGTTAGGCAGATTTTTTTTAGCTATAACACCAAATGTCCAATCCATAAAAGAAAAAAACCATAAAGTGAACTTTATAAAATTAAGAGCATCTGCTCTTCAAACGACAGCTAGGAGAATGAAAAGACAATCACAGACTGGGAGAAAATATTTGCAAATCTTACATTTGTTAAAGGATTTGTATCCAGAATATATATAGCACTCTCCAAAGTTATTAATAAGAAAACAAACAGTCCAATAAAAAAGTATGAATTATTAAACAGATATTTGACCAAGGAAGATAATGATGGTAAATAAACAAAAGTAAAGACACAACATAACTAGGCACTAGGGAAATGCAAAGTAAAACCACAGTAAGATACCACTACACATTTATTAAAATGGCTAAAATTGCAAGACTGACTATACCAAGGGGGATGGTGAAGAACTAGAACTCTCAGACACTGCTGCCAGGAATGTAAAATGGTACACACTTTGGACAACAATTTGGCAATGTCTTTAAAAGTTAAACATACATCTACCATATGACTTAGCCATTCTACTCTAAGACATTTACCCAAGAGAAATGAAAGCATATGTCCCTATACAGACTTCCACATGAATCTCTGTCGTAGCCAAAACTGGAAATAATGCAATGTCCATTCACAAATGAATAAATTGCAATGTATTCGTGTAATTGAATGCTAATTTGTAATAATACAGAATGAACTATTGATACACACAAAAACTGATATGAATGGAAAAATAATTATGCTGCATGAAAGAAGCCAGACAAAAAAAGAGCACATGCTATATGATTTAATTTACATAAAATTCTAGAAAATGCAGTGACAGAAAGCAGATCAGATGGAAGGAAGGAAGAATAACATAAAGACACAAGGAAACTGAGATATGTTATTACCTTGAATGTGTTGATGGTTTCATTGTGTATACATATGTCAAACTTTTCAAGTTGTAAATGAGTATGTGTAGTTTACTGCATATCAATTTCTTTCCCTCCACAGGGCTGTTTCTCCATGTATATGAGTTTTATCTCAATAGAATATTGAAATACAAGCCATGCATGGGCCCAAATGAGAATATGTTATGAAATAAATATCAAGATTAATCTACTTCTGTACACCTCATATCTTTTTTTTTTTTTTTTTTTTTTTTTTTTTGAGACGGAGTCTCGCTCTGCCGCCCAGGCTGGAGTGCAGTGGCCCGATCTCAGCTCACTGCAAGCTCCGCCTCCCGGGTTTACGCCATTCTCCTGCCTCAGCCTCCCGAGTAGCTGGGACTACAGGCGCCCGCCACATCGCCCGGCTAGTTTTTTTGTATTTTTTAGTAGAGACGGGGTTTCACCATGTTAGCCGGGATGGTCTCGATCTCCCGACCTCGTGATCCGCCCGTCTCGGCCTCCCAAAGTGCTGGGATTACAGGCTTGAGCCACCGCGCCCGGCCTGTACACCTCATATCTAAAAAAGTGGGAAAATAGGAAGGAGAGAAAAAAGGCAGAATAAAAGGAGGAAGGAGTGTAGTACGGAAGGAAAAGAGAAAGGAAGGAAGGAAGGAGGAAAGGAGAAGGAAGGAAAAAAACCTTTGAAAATGAGGTAGAAATTCATGTTGTTATATGTTCCTTTGAAAATGAAAGGAACAGCCGGGCGCGGTGGCTCAAGCCTGTAATCCCAGCACTTTGGGAGGCCGAGACAGGCAGATCACAAGGTCAGGAAATCGAGACCATCCTGGCTAACACGGCGAAACCCCGTCTCTACTAAAAACACAAAAAACTAGCCGGGCGAGGTGGCGGCGCCTGTGGTCCCAGCTACTCGGGAGGCTGAGGCAGGAGAATGGCGGGAACCCGGGAGGCGGAGCTTGCAGTGAGCTGAGATCTGGCCACTGCACTCCAGCCTGGGCGACAGAGCGAGACTCCGTCTCAAAAAAAAAGAAAGGAACTCTAACACAAAAATTATCCTTTCTTAATTAAATAAGAAGGACTGCAATTATTTAAAAAGTGTATGTCAAATCCAAGTTCCCTTCAAATGTAATTTAATTTTCTGTTATTTACATTTTAAAATGGGCATAATTTTTTCATATAAAAACACGAATAAGTCAAATTATTTGTGTTCAGTGAAAGAAGCCTGTCTCAAAAGACTACATACAGTAGTGTTCCTTTTATTTGACATTTTTGAAAAGGCAAAGCTACAGACAGAAAATTTTTTAGTGATTGTCAGGAGCTAGAAGAATTAACCACAAAGAGGCTTGGGAGAATTTTGGAAGAGGGGAGATAAG
Source organism: Macaca fascicularis (assembly GCF_037993035.2). NCBI lineage: Eukaryota > Metazoa > Chordata > Mammalia > Primates > Cercopithecidae > Macaca > Macaca fascicularis. The sequence continues at coordinate 103,333,277 of NC_088389.1, read as the reverse complement.
AGAATTATTCTATATCTTGTCTACAGTGATTGTCACACTAATGTACAGGTGTTTGTCAAAACTCATAGAACTGTACATAAATTCACAAAAGGGTGAATTTATTACATCTGAACAAATCTGACTACAATGGAAAAGTAGAAAACTGATACTTCTTGGCTTAACCTTGGGCTGTAGTTATTTTTCTCTGCCTATATTGAGTCTTTTCAAAAATTGAATTAATTGACAACATAAAAAATTTAAAAATTTCATACAAATTTTTGGATTTCTGACTTTTCTTTAAAAATATTTGACAAAGCATACCCACATTTTTAGATGGCAATAATCTTCTGTGGCTATTTTAAATAGGCAGCTGTTTCCTCTGCAGGCATGCAGTCAGGCCATACCTGATGGCTTTACTATTTAAGGCATATTGCTTGTCCAATCCCTAGGGATATTTACATTTAAGCTCTTGCCTTAAACTCATGTAAGCTAACACCTTTACTAACATAATCTGTTCCCTAGCCATGAATAAATTTGTCTATAGGAATGAAACAGGAAAAGTGTATGATGACAATAGAACCAGAGGCATAGGGACGACTGGGGTCCTAGTTAGGACACAGATCATAAGAACTTGGATAGAGAATTTGCAGCTTGAGACTGATACACAGAAAATCACAACTGAGCATCTTAAGGAGAAAATAATCTAGCCAAATTCTGGGTGTTATTTCATCTACCTCGTGAGGGCCTTAACAAAATCTAAGATCTGGGGCCGGACGCAGAGGCTCACGCCTATAATCCCAGCGCCTTGGAAGGCCAAGGCAGGCGGATCATGAGGTCAGGAGATCGAGACCATCCTGGCTAACATGGTGAAACCCCATCTCTACCAAAAATACAAAAAATTAGCCGGGCATGGAGCCAGGCACCTGTAGTCCCAGCTACTGGAAAGGCTGAGGCAGAAGAAGGGTGTGAACCCGGGAGGCGGAGCTTACAGTGAGCTGAGATGGTGCCACTGCACTCCAGCCTGGGCGACAGAGCAAGACTCTGTCTCAAAAAAAAAAAAAAATCCCAAGTAAAAACCATTTTGAGATAAAGGGTAAAGAAAGAGATCAAGACTTGTGGTTCCATTTCCTAAATATTGCCTGATTCTTGACCTACAGCAGGTAAAAGGAGATTGGCATTGGACTAACTATACCTATCTTAAGTGCATGTCCCCATACTTGAAAAGCTTACTGTCATTCAGGCTGCTCACCCCCATGATGATGCCTGAATGGCTTAGATGCCTAAATCAAAAGATGAGTGATGACTACACTGGAGCCTTTCCATCACGATTCTTTACAATAAAGGATTGGTGACCCTAAAATGTATCCTCCACATCACATACTTTTGAGTGCTAAAATGTTAAGTTGGAGAAAACTGGAACAATAGATATTAAACAGGATTCTCACAGGCCAGCTATGACGAGTGGTCATCCTAACTGTATTATCAAACCATAATGCAGTCATCCCATTAGCCTTTAGTAGTACCAATATCCAACATCAGTAAAAACGACAGTCACAAAGACTTTACCAAACATGTATCAAGTGCTTTTTCTGTGCCGAGCACTCTGTTAAGCACTTAATTTAAAAAAAAAAAAAAAAGTCGGATCTGCAAAACCAGAAATATGCTTTATTAATACTACATATTGGTAGCACGATGCTTTTGAATCAGGCTATGAAATTGGTTCTTTGACCTATTTTAAATTACTGTGATGCAAATTAGGATTAACTTCGGTTGTTGGAGTTGGGGCGTAAGTAGTGCCTACAGAATTAAGAAAGACGAACAATGAAAAAATTATGCCCATTTTAAAATGTAAATAACAGAAAATTAAATTACATTTGAAGGGAACTTGGATTTGACATACACTTTTTAAATAATTGCAGTCCTTCTTATTTAATTAAGAAAGGATAATTTTTGTGTTAGAGTTCCTTTCATTTGTTCCTCTATGTATTAGCTAAGAATGCTTATTAAAATAACAAATGTCAGAGTAATTACATTAATTTCAACCATATATTTCACAAGTGACTCTGCCAATGTATCTGAAGACCAGTGATAAAAAAAAATGTATAGATTACTTCGGGCTTTATACGTATATCCAGATAAAACTTCTCCACAGAAAATCTTTAGAAAACTGTCAAATATAATTTTCCTGTTTCAAAGGATTTTTCCAAGAAATAATTGTTTCTAAAAAATCCATGAATATGTTGCAGTTTTTAAAGACAGTTCCTCTAAAAAATCGAGAGATTAGAAGTAGAGTGCCAAATGTCTTATATTTATTAATTGTGTGGGCCGTGTTTCAAATTATGAAATCTACTTTCTTAAGCCCATGGTTAGCATCTTCTAATATATCTTTCCATACATTATGGAAATTTATATCACACAAATTGCAAATAAATCCCATGAAATATTAGAATAAGTTATAGTGCATTAAAATATCACCAGCATCACTTCTCGGCCTTTTGGCTAAGATCAAGTGTAACATATCACCAGCAGTTAGTTCCCAGTAATGAAATTCATTACACATTTATGTAACTTCACATATTTCTTGATTATAAAAATAAATGCATACTTATGTTTTCAAAAAAGTAATAATGAGGAAGAAAGTATAAAGGTGAAAGTAAAAATTCCACCTATGGTAGGTTGATAAATTAGTCCCTATTTCTCTATGCTCCTCAGTAAAGCAATAGTTTTCAGAAGTAAATGACTGTTAACTTTTCAATCAAAATTAAAAATAATTGTGCATTAAAATAAACTAAAATGCCACTAATTTGCAGGGAGTGAGAAGGAATAAATAGATAGAGCAGCATGATTTCTATAAATAAACTCTTGACCGTTCTCAGAAAAATTGGACTTTAGTTCAAAATCTAACACATAGTAGCTCTGTGACCTTTGCCAGTCACCACTAGCCCTCTCCATGGGAGATGACTGAGGGCAGCTTTCTGTCGATTTACTCTCTACACATTTATTTCTCGCTGTTTATGCATTCAGCCAATACTATAGAGAAGACACACATGACAAGTCCTGTCCAAGCAAGGCAATGAACACTATGCTCTGTATTTTTATTGACTCTTTCGAGCTCCTCTGTACAGAATAGGTTCACAAAGAGGTGTGGTTAAAATAAGCAGCAGGCAGGGGGCTGCTGCAATTCAGTGAGCATGAGTGTCGATCGTGCCCCAGACCAGAACAACAGCAGTGGACACTGTGAGAGGTAGACAAGTTCCAGACAGATTTGGAATTTGAATAGTCAAGCCCAGCAGATGAATTGGAAGAGCAGTTGGAGGAGAAAGCCAAGGAAAGGAAGTTTCAAAAATAACTCAAGGGCTTCTAGGTTTCAGTTACTCAGGGAATGAATGCAGACATTGTAGTGTGTGGGGAATGATAGATGATTAACATATAAAGAAATAGATAAAATTTTTATATAGAAAATAAAACAGAGGAGTAATAGGGTAGAGAAGGATTGGGATAGTATGGGCAGCAGGCTGGGGGCGGGAGGAGAGAAAGTATGTTTCAGACAGGAGACCAGCATAGGACCTTCTAAGCTGTCTTTGAGCTCATCTGGAATGAAGGGGATGGTGGTGGGAGGCAGCATGATCAATATCTACACGGCTTCAGGAGAACACCATGAGAACTACAGCAATTCAAGAAATTTCCCTCGGACTCCCCTTTAAAATGTACTAGGCTTCCACTTGTGTGCTAAACTAGTTTATGTTTTAAAAGGACCAACACAATCCAAGATTCCTTATTACTGGAATACTAATTCTCTTGTACTTTTCCAGTTCTGAAGAAATTTGAAGCAACCACATATAAGGATGTGGCTTGAACAACTTAGAATGACCGAAATGTTACCATTGACTTTCTAGGATTCTTTAGTAAAATTATGCGTCAAGTTACTTTCAGGCAAACTGTCAAAACACATGTCTGAATTACTCTACCAGATGCTGGACAGAAAATAGACTCTATTTACTACAGTGGGATATCCACGAGATTGTCTTAGTGGTCTCTGGGAAATAGGTCTTCTAATACTCTAATAATTTAGTTATCTATACTGATATTAGAAGAATGACTAAAAGAGTTGAAGGATTCTAACTAACTGCAGAGAGATTTAAAATCCTGAACAGCTCAGAGGACTACCATGTTCAAACTGCGAATCTGTTAGGAGGTCCTACTTCCAAAGCACACTGGAGACCTGGGGGAAACCCACTGACTGGGGATGGAAACAGGGCAGAGCCATGGGGAGGATTCAGACTTTTTGGATTATCAGGGTGAAGAACATATAGAGGAGGAGAGTTTTGGGTAAGTGAAAAAGGTCCAGTACTCAGAATAAAGGGATATCTATGGTAGGCTTCTCTATACTAGATAACTAACATAAACCCTTGAAAACAAAAAATAATAATAAGCATTTTAGTAATCTGGCCCTATGAAATTCCCGACCTTTCAAAAATATACACATTGGCTGACACTGGTAAATAGCAAATATCTGAAATGATTTTGAAACCCGTCGGGGGCTGCTGACATTTTTGCCTGTCTCCCCCACATTTATTCTCATTAGTTGATTAAAAAAAAAAAAAAGGAAAAAATCAAAGTTCTAGGCTGCTTCTCTAGGGCAGGGTTTCTCAGTAACAGCACTATTAACACTTCGGACTGAATAATTCTTTTTGTGGAGGCTGTCTTCTGAATTGGAGAACATTTGCAGTCTCTTGGCATCTGCCCACAACACCAATAGCGTCAGCCTCTAAGTTCCAGAATTGTCTCCAGACATTGCCAAATGTCCCCTGGGGAATAAAATCCATTGTTGAGAACCTCTGCTCTGGGGTGATGTGCTACTACATACCATAGATTCAAAAGAACCACACATTGCTGAATTCTCTTTTTTTTTTTTTCTTTTTTTTGAGATGGAGTCTTGTTCTGTCACCCAGGCTGGAGTGCTGTGGCGCGATTTCAGCTCACTGCAACCTCCAACTCCCAGGTTCAAACAATTCTCCTGTCTCAGCCTCTTCAGTAGCTGGGACTACAGGTGCCCACCACCACACCCAGCTAACTTTTGTATTTTTAGTAGAGATGTTTCACCCTGTGGGTTTCACCATGTTGGCCAGACTGGTCTCGAACTCCTGACCTCAAGTGATCCTCCCGCCTCAGCCTCCCAAAGTGCTGGGATTACAGTCATGAACCATCATGCCTGGACAGATAGCTGAGTTCTTTATCAATGAAAGAATTACAAGCACAGGAAAGACCTGGGACAGAAAGATACAAGATGCCAACTCTCAAACTGTGCCATTTTATTTTTTCTATAGCACTTTGCTAATCATATATTGAAATCTTAGAAAATGAGTCTCTGAGCTGCCTCAATTTTCATAATTATTCATTCTTAGAATAGTCCAAGCCCAGACAATTTAGAGATGCGTCTAACTGAAATGTGCACCAGTTTCTTGACCATCTATACTTAGAAAGTCTCCATCCTCAGGATAGGCCTTACCCACCCCGGGTAGAAGTTTGGTCTTTATTCTGTCAATTGGAGAGGCAGAAGGCAGTCTAAATATCACAAAAAGAATGGGAGATCACTTCAATCCCATTCTGGATCCTGGATTCTCTTTTCTTAACCTTCTGACACAGGTAATTTTGGTAGATTTCCTGACATAAAGGGAGTTATCCTATTTAGTGGAGCTCATAGGTTCAATGGCCATAGAAAGGATAAGCCATCCTTAGGTGGTGAATTTATCTGCGCTAAAACAAGTGTTTCAGGGCAAGCATTCATGGCGGTGATATGACAGCATCTGGGTTTATATCAGAAATGCCTAGTGACAGGCTCTGCTTAATCACAGTCTCCACTATTTCCTAATATCAATTTGTCATCCCTTTTTGCAACCCTAATGTATTCCCTAGCTTCTCTCTATGCTTACTTTAAACTCCTATTTCCACTGCTCCTTGCCTCATTCTTGAAGTTTCCCAAATCAAATTCTCAAGAAAAGAGAGCTTCACCGACTTATCATTTTAAATAATAATAGTGTGTGATAGTGTGATTTATAATAAGATATATATATATATAGTGTTTGTTTTTGCCACAAAGCCCCTAAAACCCTTGGAATTTTCTAAGAGTAATAAAGGTAACAAGAACATCTTTCGTTTTTCAGTCACACCAGAGTTTGTGTTAATGAGGTGACTTTTGGAAAGTCCCTAATGATAAGAGGGGCTGTTGCCAGGGAAATAAACCATGTGGTTAGAGTTGGAACTTTCAGCCCAACCTCCAGACTAACCTCCAGCCCAACCTCCAGCCCAACCTCCAGACCAACCTCCAGCCCAACCTCCAGCCCAACTTCCAGACCAACCTCCAGCCCAACCTCCAGACCCACCTCCAGGGAGGGGCATGTATATGCAATGAAGCCCTCATAAAAATCTGAAGGAACACTTTTCTTTTCCTTTTTTTTTGAGATGGAGTCCTGCTCTGTCGTCCAGGCCAGAGTAGAGTGACACAATCTTGGCTTACTGCAACCTCTGCCTCCCAAGTTCAAGCAATTCTCCTACCTCAGTCTCCCAAGTAACTAGGATTACAGGCATGCACTGCCACACCTGGCATATATATATATATATATATATATATATATATATATATATATATATATATTTTTTTTTTTTTTTTTTTTTTTTTTTTTTTTAGTAAAGACGCAGTTTCGCCACGTTGGCCAGGCTGGTCTTGAACTGCTGACCTCAGGTGATCCACCCACCTTGGCTTCCCAACTTGCTGGGATTGTAGGCATGAGACACCACACCTGGCTTAAGAAAATTTTTCAAAGAGTGTCCAGGTTGCTGAACACATAGAGGTGCTGAGAGGGTGATGAGCCCAAGAATGCATGGAAGCTTCATGCCCCTTCCCACATACTTTGCCCTATGCATATCTTCCATCTGGCTCTTCCTGAGTTGTAATTTCCTTTTGAAGTAAACTGGTAGTCAAATAAGTAAACTGTTTTTCTGAGTTCTGTGAACCATTCTAGCAAATAGTCAAAACTGAGGAGGAGGTCCTGTGAACCTCTAATTTATCTCCACCCAGTCCAAAGCACAGGTGAAAGGACTTCCCATTCTCATTTCAAGTGGGGTCATGAAACCGCCTTTGCAAAAATGATGACAGTGAGAGAAATCTGATATAGCTGACTCCTTTTTCTTCTAACATCACAAGCTAAGTGCCTTTGTTAACTTTAAAACAAAGATGATAACAGTCCCTTCCTGAAACTAATCCCCTTCTTGGTGGGGGACTGAAACTGCCTTTGTAAAACTAATGAAAGTCCACAAGTTTGGGATTATGAGAATAACCTGAATTCTGCTAAGATGTAGGTGTAAACGATAACTAACCATTGTTCCCTAGCTTGCCTTTCTATAATAGCTTCCTGCTCAAGAATCCTGTAACTAGAGGTCACAAGACTTTTAACTTCCCCACTTGCTCCTATAGATAACATCACCATTGTCAAAATCTAAGATTGGTCTCTGAGATATTTTTAAAATTTTGCATTCTGGCAACTAACTGACTCTACCCGGACCTGTGACTCATGCCAATGAATTGACTCCCACACAGAAACTTCCACCCAGAAACTGACTCAGCGTGCGAAGACAGTTTGGATACTCCTATGATTTCATCCACAAGTCACCAGCAGCACTCAGTCCCTAGCCCCCTGTCTGCCAAATTATCCTTAAAAACCCTAACCCCTGAGCTCTTGGGGAGGCAGATTTAAGAATTATGTCCCATCCTCCCACTTGGCTGGCCTTGTGATTATCAAATGCTTTCTCTACTGCAACACCACTGTCTCCATGTATTGGTTTTTCTGTGCAGCAGGCAAGAAGAACCCACTTGGATCATTACAGACAGTCTTATGAGACTGAGCTGTTAGTCCATGGGATCGGATGCTGATTCCATGTAGATGGTGTCAGAACTAAACTGAATTATAGGACACCTAGTAGGTGTTTTACAAACTGATGTAGAAACCCCCACACATTTGGTGACTAGAAGGATTGAGTTGTAGTAGTAGTGGAGGAAATAGAATTCATTCCCTTAGTTGGTGTAATTTTTTTTTCAGAAGATGTAATAGGATTGTGTCTTGTGCCAGTCAAAAAGTTACATGTATTAACTCATTTTATCTTCATCTCAAGCAAATTGAGTAGGAACAATCAATAAACTCATTTTACAGAATAAGAAAATAAAAGTCAAAGTCAACTGGCAGACCTTGAATTTGGAACCAGACAATCTGACTCCAACTCCCATTCCCTTAACCACCTATGACTTGACAGGCACGGGTCAGGAGCCTGCTATCATCCAATTTTGGCAGCACCTGGTTACCACAAAGCATGTGGTCCCTATAGCAGAAGCTGAGGGTGAAGGCCACATTATTTAAAATCACCTAGGCATGTGGCAAAAAACTGTCTGACCTAACAAAATAGCCATCCAACATGGCAACAAAGTATACCTCAAGTGAGAAGTAAATAATTGGTTAACAAAAATATATTTTTTATGCCATGAAAAGAGAAGAAAGCAGAAAAGGGCTTTAAGGGTTACTTAAAGGGCCAAGCTTTCCCTTTAAGTAACAAGATACATCAGGTTATAGTGGACCCAAGATTTTATTGAACAAACTGAGTAAGGAAAAACTCCACCTATCTTTTAAATGTTAACATTCTCATTATTAAAAGTCTTCTTTTGAATCATCTCTCAGTGACCAAAATACACTTTGAAGCTCATTTTATTTTGTTACATTTATCTTATTATTATTATTATTATTATTATTATTATTTGCAGAATAGTGCCTATGTTAGAGAGCTTCTACTTCTAAAATACATCTTTCTGTTGCCTTTACCAATGAAAGAGAACTTTTCTAATCATAAATACCTGCCTCATAATCTGGTCCCTGGTAAAGCATGCAAATATGTTTCCAAGTTCTTCTGGAATTTGGTATTACATAAGAAAAGTTATAGTTTAATTTGGTTTCTTCATTGGCAAACTTTTTACTACTGCCTGGGTATTTATTTTTGTTAAAATCTTGTAATTAATATAGTTTAAAGAATGTTATTGCAGCATTTTTTGTTTTCAATTCTTTTTATTGGAATTTGTGAGCCTTTCCAATCTGTATACTTTGATCATTTTCAATGCAGGGTCATTTTTTTCTATTACATCTTTCATACTTGTTCTGTTTTATCTTTGTTGGTTCCTTAGGAATATGTAAAGTTCTCAGATGTAGCTTCTAACTCCATTCTCTGTCCTCTATAACCATTACCTTTCTTTTTCCAACCCCTTCTCCTCTTACCCTATTTCCTGGGGAAACTTCTCAAGTTTGTTCCCCACGTGTGTTCTACAGTATGGAGTCTGCTCCTTGCTCCCTCAATGTGGGTGATATGGTTTGGATGTTTTGTCACCTCCAAGTCTTATGTTGAAATGTGACTGCCCATGTTGGAGGTGGGCCTAGTGGGAGGTGTTTGGGTCATGGGGGCAGATTCCTCACGAATGTCTTGATGCTGTCCTCATGATAAGTGAGTTCTCTCTCTGAGTTCACATAAGATCTGGTTATTTAAAAGAATGGCATCTCCTCTCTCTCTTTCTCTCTCTCTCTCTCACTCCATCTCTCACCATGTGATATGCTAGCTCCCCCTTCACTTTCCTCCATGAATAGAAGCTGCCATAGGCCTCACCAGGAGCAGATGCTGGCACCATGCTTCTCATACAGCTTGCAGAACCATAAACCAAATAAACCTCTTTTCTTTATAAATTATCCAGTCTCAGTTATTTCTTTATAGCAATGCAAGGACAGACTAATGCAATGGATATTTTATTACTTTTGTATTCCTTTACTTTCTTGCAACTGTTCACTGTTCCTCCTATATCTATTTCCATCTCACCCTGGTGACTTTTCCTTAGGGTTGCTCTCTCTTAATAGCTTTGTGCTCCTGTTTAATAAAAATCACATCTTCTTGCATGAACTCTTATTTTTATAGGCTTCATTGATGTCTTTTTATGATTGTTTATCCCTGGACGATAACAGATTTGGTGTTTTCAATAGGCAGAGTGTGGATGGCTGATGCTTTTGGAAGCACCAGAGTGCTCTCTCCACTTCCCCCATGAACTTGCTTTGTAAAGAGACAGGAACTTTGAGAAAATGTCTATTCAAGAACATCGTATATTTGGTGCAAGACTAGCTGTGGAGCCTTATACTCTGAGACATATAGTTTGCAAAATAAATATTATACTATTTAGTAGACTGTAGAACACAGCAATTTGTAGATTGTAGCTTTCTATAATTCCTCTCTTTCCAGAAAATCAAAACACCAAGCGGCTCTGGGGGAGAAGATCTAATTCCAGTTCAGCAGAGCTATCCCAAGAGAAATCTAGTTAACACAGATTTTTAAAAAAGAATTACCAATCTGCCGCCCAGCCATAGATTTATCAGAAAACAAAATAAAACTGGACTCTATAATGCATCTTTTCTTGTTCAGTAACAAAAATATATAGTAATTTCAATTTTCATTTGTAATTTTTATTTGTAAAAGTTAAAACAAATTTAAATTACAAATTTTTACTTTTAAAGTTAAAAACGTCATTAAAAATGTGACAAATGGGCTGGGTGTGATGGCTCACACCTGTAATCCCAGCACTTTGGGAGGCCAAATCCCAGTATTTTGGGAGGCCCAGCACTTTGGGAGGACTTTGAGACTAGCCTGACCAACATAGTGAAACCCTGTCTCTACCAAAAATACAAAAATTAACCAGCGGTGATGGTGTGCACCTGTGATTCCAGCTACTCTGGAGGTCAAGGTAGAATAATTGATTGAACCCAGGAGGCAGAGGCTGCAGTAAGCCAAGATGGTGCCACTGCACTCCAGCCTGGGTGACAGAGTGAGACTCAGTCTCAAATTTTAAAAAAAAAAAAAAAAGTGAAAAATGTATAAATAGAAAGAAAAAATTATCCATAGTCCTGCCACTCAAACACAATGACCATGATTATTAACATTCTGTGGATTTCTTTCCAGTTTCTTTCTTTAGTATATAGTTTTAATTTGCAGTTTATAATGTATAGTTTTTAATTTATAGATTGACAGGGAGAGGGATATATATGGATATATACACAGACATATATAAAAACAAAATATTTCAGTATCTTTTTTCAGCTAGAATTGTATTAAATGCATCTGAAATGTTATTCATAAACATGACTTTTAATGACACATTAAGTTGCATCAAAGTGATGTACCATAGTTACTGAGGCTGATTCTTATGACTCATCATTAAAGAAACCCTGCAATAAATATTTCTAATAACTTTCCTATTGTAAAGTACCAAACCTAGTGCTATTGAATCAAAGGGCATAAACATTTAAAATAGCTCATGCATAGTTTACAAAAGTTTTGAACCACTTTATAGACCAATCAGCAAAACACAAATATACATATCACATCTTGTTCTTATCAATATTAAATATTTTCATTAGTTCTATTCTTTAGTAGGGTTAATTTTTAAAAATTTTTGATTACCAATAACAGCCAGCTTTAACATACATTTGTGTACTAATTACATTTCTTATTTGGGAAAATATTATGGCTCTTACAGTGTGTCTTTAACAGATGGACACCCCAGGCCAGGCACAGTGGCTCATGCCTGTAATCCCAGCACTTTGGGAGGTTGAGGCGGGTGGATCACCTGAGGTCAGGAGTTCGAGACCAGCCTAACCAACATGGAGAAACCCCATCACTACTAAAAATACAAAAAATAGCCAGGCATGGTGGCATGTGCCTGTAATCCCAGCTACTCAGGAGGCTGAGGCGGGAGAATCGCTTGAATCTAGGAGGTGAAGGTTGCAGTGAGCCAAGATCCCACTCCAGCCTGGGTGACAGAGTGAGACTACACCTCAAATAAAATAAAATAAAATAAAAAATAAAAATAAAAGACAGATACCCCAAAACAGAAGGAAAATATCTATCATATTGAGACAATTTTAAAAGGTTGAGATCATTCCAAAAAGTAGAATTTCTAATGTTACCATTCTCAAGGACTTGCATTCTCATTTCTCATAGTCTGCTGCATGTAACCACTACTTTCTAGTTAAAGTAAACAATTTGCTCTGTCTCATATAAGTTATACGCTCTCAAGCCCTTGACCTTGTCTATGTTGTTCCCTTTATCTCAAGTTTCTTTTACCATCTCTCAAACACACACACACACACACACACACACACACAGACACACACACACACAGAGAACCTGTATCCTTTGTCAAGCCCCAGTAGTACCTTGTTATCTCTCTCATTGCACCTAACATTCTGCATTATAGTCATTAATATTCCTATTAGTCTTCCCTACTAGACCATGGGTTCCTTGAGGGCAAGGCCATTTTATCTTTGATCTCTAGATTCTGCATTATTTATCACCATGACTGGAGTGAAATAGAAACTCATTGAATAGTTCTTTGAATATGGACAGTACTGAAAAATAAACACAACTACAACTACCTTCCTAGCTGTAAAACTGAGTGCTATTCTCAGTTATTGCCGTGACTTTGGGGACAGCTTGTTTGAGTGGAAAGACTATAAGCTTCAGAGTCATCAGACTTAGTTAGGTTCAAACTCCCAGCTCTGCCATTCACAGGCTCAATGTTATAGGAATAATTACCTAATATCTTTGAGACTCTATTGGAACAAATGGTTATCATAAAGCATACAGGATTATTTTCAATATAGAAGAGAAAATGAACACAGGTAAAGAATATGGCACATAGCAGTGGTTCAATAAATAGTAGACATTTTTCTAGTTATTGCTAATTAGTAAGACTATTTCCATTATAATAAACATTAACACATTTTTTAAAAACTGATTCTTATATATTTTTCTTTGCATCACCAAGTCATTAAGAAAAAGCCAGTTGTACTATACACATTCTTGTTCCTAGGCAGAAATATTTCTTTTAAGTAAATCTTGGAAAAGAATTAGATCTGATCACAATTTTGAAAAATACAAATTATATTTTCCAAAGGCAAGAGAAATAAAGTTCTCTGTAAAATAACACATGATCCAATTATCCGGTACCTAATTTTTTTTGTTTGCCTCTTTAATTTTGCTGGAAGTATTTAGGGACCTTGAAATTACTATAAATAAAAAGTACCACAATCCCTGATGGCAGAAGAAAAGAACTTTCGGAACACGCTCTACTTTTCCCTTCTAAAAATAGATTCACTTGGGCCACACTAAAGAAGCATGTGAAATCTGCCCTGTTGAAAACTGATTTAAACTGGTGGTCCATTTGGCACAAGGGTGTACCCACACACAGGCAAGTGCACACGCACACACACCGAAACCCTCTGAAACATGGCTTCTTCTACTTATCACATAGCCATGATTCATGTGTGCCTTCTATGAAGCTAAGAGGCATTTTGCATCCATCTGCCAACCAGATGAACACAGGAAAAGTCATAAAGACTACACAATTGAGGATGACACAAGTATTTGTTCAGAATATATCTGCCAAGATCTTTTACCCTCTCCCCATACCTCAAACTCCATCCCAAGCTGCTTTCAAGTCCCACACGCTACAGTTTTCCCTTCAAATGACAGCTCAGACAATCTCCCCCAGGATTTCGCAAACCCAGGCCTCATTCCATACAATCCTGTGTGATTAAACGTAGCATGTGAAAGGCCAGGACAGTGCTAAGCACCAAAACATGCTAAATATGTAACTGTCTCCTTACTACCTTCCCATCCCCCGCTCCTTGAGCATCACCAGACCACTCCACAAGGACAGTTTCTTCCCCACAGGCTCAAAGTTGCTGCCCCAAGCAGATTCTCAGATGCGGAGAAGCACCGGGGGGTTTTCCATTTTAGAGGTTTCTAGCATCCTAAAATATGAAAAAAAAAAAAATCCAACAAAGATTTTTAAAAATAATAGTACCTTTTCAACTTTTACATCTAAGTAAATAATATTTTTTAAATACAATATATTCTATGGTGGTATTTACAAGGTAACTACAGGATTTGTTAAAAAGATGCCACAGACAAGGGTGACCAAGGAATGCAACAGGACTTTCAACTGCATGCTACGTGGCCTCTTCCAAATCTGTTAATTGCATTTCTGTCTGTGTGTACAACCTCATTTGGAAGTGACATTTGAAATATACATTTCAAGTTCTTTGAAATGTAAACTCTTCATTTAAAGGCCTTACTCCCACCTGCTCCCATCCTTGTCATAATGCTTGCCTCCAAGCATCTCCGGCAAGGAAACCACAAGCAAGTAATGAAGAAAATAGGGTAAGACTTGCCCTGAAGAAAAGTGGGAAAGAGAGGATTAGAGGAGCCAAATGAGGCCACTGCAGTGGGATCTACTTGTGGATGGAACTAGAGGAATTTCTTTCCGCAGCCTCCTAGTAACACATTCACTGTCGTCAAGGAGGCCTTGATCCCCGCTGGGATAAGCAGGGTCCCACACCAGCCTCCCGGGAGGGTGAACTAGACCAGGAGCCCTGACAATCAAGCCAATGAATTAGCAGGGTATGACTAGAATAACGCTCCCCAGACTGCTCTGGCAAAAGGAAGCTATTCCTCCTGCAGAGAGGCATTAAGAGTTTATAACTTTTAAACTGAGACTGTTTTTCTGAAGTAATTACAAGGCACCAATGGACACGGAACACTGGGTATTATTTTAAATGATGAACTATTTTAACTGCAAGAGAAATAAACAATAAGAGATTTAAAGTGATTACTATAATGACAGACCAAAATAAAATAAAACAAAACCAACAACACAGTAGTACATTTATGACTCAAAACTACAGGTTAAAGTATAACATTAAAAATATACCAGGGTGTGATCTACCCATGCTATTGTGGAATTGTAGGGTTTGTGATGTAATGTGATGTGATGTGATGGTTTTATGCATTATTAAATTGTAGAAAAAAATTATACAAACATAAATGGTATGGAGAGAGGGCCCATGATGTGTCAAACAGCATGGATTTGGCATTCTTCTCTTCTTCTTACCCCTCCTTACCCCACTGAATTCTGGTTCCTGCCCCATCACTACCTAGCCCCCAATTTCCCTCAAACTGCATTTGTCAACAATGAAAGCTCATTAGGGCTAAATCAATCTTATCTTACTCCATCTCTCTCCACAGCATTTAACTCTGTGGACAACACTCTTCTTTCTGAAATACTCTCATTCTTGGCTTCCTGGACATCATCTCTTGGATGGATGCCATTTGATCACCTTATTCACTCCTTTGTCTCTTTGCAAATGCTTATTTCTTCCTGGTCTCTTCGGTGTTGTTACTAAGGGTGCTATTGTCGGGTCTCTATTTTTTCTTTCTCAATGTATATTATCTTTCAAGTGATGTCAACCATTCAAATGACTTCAAGTGCTTTTCTTCTTGTAAAAGGACTTCCTGATCCATATCTCCAAGCCAGACCTTTCTCCTTAGCTCCAGACCTCTAGAGCCAACTGCCTGCCAGACACCTGTATCAATGACTTATTACTGTAGGAAAAACCACCCCTAGAAGAGTGACTTCAATCAATGATAATTATTTATTTTACTTAACAAATCTGGAGGTTGACTGGGTTTAGCAAAGCAGTTCTCCCTCAGGGTCTCTAATGCAGTTGTGGTCAGACAGTGACTGGGGCTAAAATTACCTGTCTCCTTCATTTGAACATCTGTCTCTTGGGCTGAGAAGACTTGACTAGCTGGGGGCTTGAACTCCAAACCATCTCTCTTATATATAGCTATACAATCACTCTCTGCAGTGGCCTCATAGTAGCCACACTTCTTACATGACAACTGAAAGCTCAAAAGGAAAATATCAGCCCCTCATGTTCAGAAATGATCTGATATTCACAGCTAAGCCATGTCATTCTCTGGTTGGACATAAACAATCTTATAGAACACCAACCTCAGACAAAGTTACTCTGCGACCAAGATAAAATGAAACAAAACAAGCCTACTTCATCGTTTGTGTAAGGACAGACAAAAGAAGGTCACTATGCCACCTACAAAATATCCAACCCTAGAATTGCTCCCATTTTTGAGAGCATTCAATCTAGACCAAACCCCTGATTCCTTAAACCTTCCCCCAAATCACCCAACCAAAGCCTAAATCTTATAATAGGTTCTTTCTAACACCCTCTTACTGAGATATCTATGGTTCCCCTTGGTGTATGTTTCCCTTGCTACAATGAGCAATAAATCCAATTTGTTTAGCTGCAGGTGTGTTCCTGGGGGGCTTTGGTTGAAGGACACTGATAGCTCCCAGAGCAAGTGTCGCCGGAGAAATCAACATGGTCTTTTCTAAACTAGCCTTGGACATCACATTGCTACCTTCTGTTCATCAGATCTGTCACAAAGGCCCACTTAGATTCAAGGGGAGGAGACAAAGACATCACTTCTTGATGGAAACAGTGTCAAAGAATTTTCAGACATGTTTTAAAACCATCACGACATCTATAATCAGATGCCTACAGCGGCTTAATAGTCATCAGCTCCAATACTGAACACACGATCTATTCTCCTGTTTTTGTACCTTTTCCTAGGTACAATTTGTCCCCAGGACTTGGCCACTTCCTCAATGGAGAATCCAGACCATCCTCACTACTTCCCACTCATTGCATCACTCACCAAGTTGGTCTTTTAGGGTAGAGGCACTTAAGCCACACATTTTCAGAACACTCTGCAGGTGAGTTCTGAGTTTGAGCAGCTGCACCACCTGAATCTGTTCATGTGGTCCACAGGAAGCTCCCACAACTGCTACCTACAAACAATCAGTGGTAGAGGAAACAGCTCAGGCCTGGTGCATAATTGGGCTAGCATGATTATTGCCTCTAGCCAAAGATAGTCTGCTGTTGCATTTCATCCTCACTTGAGGTGGCCCCAAAGAAGAGAGGTAAAGGGAAATCCTCCCGGTGGGGAAAACTATGAGCAACTCACTTGGTTATTCACTTCATATGGAAGAAAAGACTAGGTCCTTTAGTATGCACTGGCTTCTAAGCAGTAGTGAATGACTTGGTCATTTGGACAGGACAGGAAAAAAAGATTTGAAGCTCAGAGAAAAGGTGTGGGAAAAAAGTATGTGGACAACCCTACAGGAATAAACAAAGCAGATCTCACACTACTGCCCCACTGCAAAGGAGACTCTCAACAGCCATGTGCTCAGGATGATCCATCCTGCCTTTTAGCCAGGCTGTCTCTAGCCACCCCAGTTCTTGTGCAGGAAAGCCCATAAATAGTGTCTCTAGTGCTGCAGTCACTATGGTGCTATGCATTGTCATATTTGAGCTCCCACTTACAAAAGATAATTCAGCTACTGCCAATGCTAAATTTCCAACCTGTAAGCCACGGAATCTGATGCCAAGACCTTGACATAGTACCGTTCCCCAGGGAGGGTGGCTACACAACCATCTATCAGAACCATCTGTCTTGGAGGAAAAGCAATTTGTCCTTACCAGAATCAACACATATTCTGAGTATGGATTTACCTTTTCTTCCTGCAGTTCCTCTACCAGTACCACCATCCAAGGGCTCAACAGTACCTGATATATCAGTATGGTACCCCTTACAATATAGACTAGGACCAAGATGACATTTTACAGCAAAGGAAGTGCACCATGGTGCACATTTATCATGGGAGTCACTGGTCTTATCATTTACTCTTTACCCCAGAAACACCTAAAATGATGGAATAGCCTGATAAAGGCTCAGTTACGGCACCAGCATGGGAAGAAAACCTTGTGGGCCTGGGAAATTAACTTCATGATATGGAATACACATAACACTTACAGCTGATATGTGGTTCTCTGCCCAGTAGCTAAACTGCATGGGTTGAGGAACTAAATAATAGAAATATGATTGAATCCGCTCATTAGAACTCCCAGTGAATGACCACAAAAGTTTGTGCATTCTGTCCCTGAAAACTCAGGTTTTCTGGATTAAAGATCTTATTTCTTGGAGTAGAGTGACATTTCTACCAAGAAACATATTAATGTCCCCACTGACCTAGAAGCTGAAATTACCAAAGGATTACTTTGAGTTCCTCAAGTCAATGAGCCAGCAAGCAAAGAAAGGAATTACTGTTTGGTAGAATCCATAGACCACGATTCCCTTGAGGAGCTAGGGTTACTACACAACAGAAGCAAGAAAGAACATGTCTAAACCACAGGAAAACCGACAGCTCTGTCCACACTTTTTGATAGAGGACTTGGGGAATATTCATGATTTCCGGAGGCATCTTAGTATCTCTGTGTCCAATGACCCTAGCAAATGAGCAATTATAGCAAATATGAGCCAAAAAAAAAAGAGAGAGAGAGAGAGAGAAGACAAATAAAACCTTTTCTTTCATTTTTGTTTTCTTTCTTGTTGTTGTTGTTTTTCTTTTTTTTTTTTTTGAGATGGACTCTTGCTTTGTCACCCAGGCTGGAATGCAGTGGTGCAATCTTGGCTCACTGCAACCTCCAGTGCCCAGGTTCAAGTGATTCTCCTGCTTCAGTCTCCCAAGTAGCTGGAATTAGAGGTGCCCACCACCACGCCCAGCTAATTTTTGTACTTTTAGTAGAGATGGGGTTTCACCACGTTGGCCAGGCTGGTCTTCAACTCCTGACCTCAGGTGATCTGCCCACCTTGGCCTCCCAAAGTGCTGGGATTACAGGCATGAACCACCATGCCCAGCCAATAAAACCCTTTCAAATAAGGGTCTGGGTCACCACACCAAGAGAACAATAGATAATCCAAACAATTTTATGCCAGTGTGTGGATACCTCCCTATTTATTTAACAAGTCCATTATTGTTGAGTCTTTAAATTCTGTATCATTCAAGGCCCAAGTGGAAGACAAAAACTACGACAATTATTTGAACAGGGAAAATTTAATGTTCTAAAAATTAACTACTAAAAGATATATAAAGGAGGACTCTAAGGGGTCCAGGCATCAAGAATTTTAAAAGCAGCTATTATTTCTAGGCTGATGAAGAAGAACAGTAAAGGCACTAAGGACTAGGAGAAGCCATCCTTGATCCAAGGCTGAGATTCAGACCTCTTCGGAGAGATAATAACTACCACAGGCAGCCTGCAGGAAGAAAGAAATGACTGAGTGCAAAGACTGCCACTGATCCATAAAAGCAATCTATCATCACTGGTGGATAAGGGTGGTTGGAAGCTGGTCTTCAGGAATGACCTTCCTTTGCTTGGTGCTGTGGGCAGGCCAGAGTTCATCTATAGAAGTGATCCACCATTGGAGGGTGTGGACAGGCTGAAGTTGCTCTGAAATCGCTGCTGGTAGGGAAAGATGGCCTGTGGGTGCACCTGGAGCCTCTATTCCACTGCAGGGTCTCTCCAGTGCCCTCAACTGACAAAGCTGAATATCCCCCAAATTTGCAAAAGACAAAGGTCCACAGGGTCCAGCTCCAGTCACACAAAGCAAGACAAACAAGGGTGGATTTGGAGCTCGGAGACGTAAACTGGTATCTGCCACCTTGCAAATTTTTATTGTTATAAATAAAATTATTATCAACATTCACATAATTTTTTGCAGATATCTTATGATTATTTTCCTTAGGATAGATTCCAAGAGGTAGACTTAAAAAGACAAACTATATATATATTTAAAAATATTCCGGAATATAATAATAAAATTTCTTTATAAATGTGCCGACTTGTATTCACCCCAAGAGAGTATGAATATATGAAGGAAGCCTAAGCACAATCTGCATGATTCTCGGAGGGTGATTTGCTGGAACAAATTCTCAGACCCTGAGTGATCTTAGCTGACTGCCCAGTTTAGCCAACTTCTGTTCTCTACTCATTTCCTGTACAGTCTTTCTGTAGAGTGATTTTAGTTAGTTTGCTTATTAAAGTGGCTCTCAAAGCAGAGATAAAACTAAAGTTCTAAGAGTCGGGAAAAGATGTTTTTTTAATCTGACATGAGAATATTCACAAGCAACATTTGATTCTTGAAAGAAATACAATTCAGGAAAACCAACAGCTATGTCCACACTTCTGGATTGAGGACTTGGAAAATACTCACAATGTCCGATCACAAAAGTCAAAGGTCTCCTGTAAGACACTAACTCCCAGGAATGTTGTGAGGATCAGTAATAATGGGTAAGGCACACGGGGGGAGTCAATAAATAGTAGCTTGATCCCCTGAGAGCACTGCTGTTAAATTGCTAAGAATCCAAGGATATATGTTTTTCATTTTATTAAAGTTGTTTTCAATGTGGATGTAAATATGCCCTTTATGGCCAAGCTAAATGTGTGTTACAATAAAGTGTTTTTCCCTGATAAGTAGTTACAGATCGTCTTGTACCTCAAGAGGTATTTTCTATACATTTGTGTAATCAGTTATGAAAGGACATAAGGAATAAAGGTAATTCACTATTTTAAAGAAGTTAACCTCATAAGGGGATCCTTCTTCTAAGTGGCTCACTTGGTTGCCAAGTCAATCAAGTCACTTGACTGACGTCAATCAGTCCCGATGCAGTTAGTGAAAAGTTCTTTGGCACAGGGGGGTAGTGCAAGAGTTTACATCAGGCATGGTAAACTCATTTTCAACTAACTAAAAGCACAAAGCAATAGTATTTGCAGGGGCATTTAGGTGAAGAATCTCTTTCTGAGGTTAATTTCTTTAAAATAGTCAATTGCCCTAATTCTTTACATCCTTTCATAGCTAACTATAGCAATGTATAGAAAATACCTGGAGGTTCAATGTAATTACTATAATACTATAAATCTACACTGGTCAGATCTTCAGATCCTTGAAGGTCAATCTCTAATCATTTATTAATCACCCCATGATAAATTTGGCCATTTTTCTCCAGATTTAAGAGATAAGTACAAAATTTTGCACACATAGATGAAGAATCCAGGACCTTGTCAAAATAATAGAAATATAGCTGGGCGTGTTGGCTCATGACTGTAATGCCAGCACTTTGAGAGGCTGAGGTGGGAGGATCACTTGAGTCCGGGAGTTCAAGATTAGCCTGGACAACATAGTGAGACCTCATTGCTACAAAAAAAAATTCTCTTTTTAATTAGCCAGGCATGGTGGTGCCTGCCTATAGTCCCAGCCACTTGGGAGCTAAGGTGAAAGGATCATTTGAGCTCAAGAAGTGGAGGCTTCAGTGAGCCATGAGTGCACCACTGCACTCCAGTCTGGGCAACACAGCCAGACCCTATCTTAATAATAATAATCTAATTTTTTAAATAAAACCACATTTTGTACTTTTGACATTTTTTTCTTTGCTTGGCAATAATGGCCTTGAGCATGTCACTTTGCTTTTTGGTGACTTAAAAATTTTTTTTTTTTTTTTTTTTTTTTGAGACGGAGTCTCGCTTTGTCGCCCAGGCTGGAGTGCAGTGGCCGGATCTCAGCTCACTGCAAGCTCCGCCTCCCGGGTTTACGCCATTCTCCTGCCTCAGCCTCCCGAGTAGCTGGGACTACAGGCGCCCACCACCTCGCCCGGCTAGTTTTTTGTATTTTTAGTAGAGACGGGGTTTCACCATATTAGCCAGGATGGTCTCGATCTCCTGACCTCGTGATCCGCCCGTCTAGGCCTCCCAAAGTGCTGGGATTACAGGCTTGAGCCACCGCGCCCGGCCGTGACTTAAAAATTTTTAAAGTCAGGCCAGGCGCAGTGGCTCCCGCCTGTAATCCCAGCACATTGGGAGGGTGAGGTGGGTGGATTCCAAGATCAAGAGATCGAGACCATCCTGGCCAACATAGTGAAACCTTGTCTCTACTAAAAATACAAACATTAGCTGGGCATGGTGGCATGTGCCTATAGTCCCAGCTACTCAGGAGGCTGAGGCAGGAGAATCACTTGAACCTAGGAGGTGGAGGTTGCTGTGAGCTGAGATTGCACCACTGCACTCCACCCTGTTGACAGAGCAAGACTCTGTCTCAAAATAAATAAATAAATTAATTAATTAAATTAGATCTGTAGTTCCCTACCTGGAGGACCAAATCCCTAAACACAGGTACAAGCATTGTCTATAACCTAAAAAATAATGTACTTTTCTATGCATATGCTTTTGTTTTTGTAAAACATTTGAACTTTTAATGTTTTGTTTAATAAATACTAGTTAAATACCATATTTTGTATTAAAAATATAAAATTATACATGCTAACTGTAGAAGATTGGAACATAAAGAGAAACTAGAATACAACCACCTGTAATCCTGCCACACAGATATAGCAACTATTCACATTTCACCATTTATTCATTCAGTTTTCTTGTTATGGATATTTATACCTAGATCATTTTAAACAAACTGGAACATACTGCATGCATAATATTTTATGACTTGTTGTGTGTATTTTACAGCATATTGTAAACATCTTCCTGAATCATAAACTTCTTTTCTACAAGGTTTAAATGACATTTCTATATATGAGGGCATACTGCTAGTTTTGAATATTTAAGTTGTTTCTAATATTTCATTATTTTCAATAATGCTGCTATGAATATTTATGATATGATTAAAGTTATATCATGACAAATTAAGATTCGTTATTCTTAATGCTCACATTATTCCATTTCTGGACATGGGGGGCCTCTTCATGGTGGCTCCTGAGTTCTTTTGATAAAATTACTATAGCCTTTCATAGTGTATTTGCTTTTCAGTATGACAAATGTTCCAGGCACTTTTTGTATGTGTTCTGCCCTGTATCTGAAAACATCCAATTCTCCAAGGAGTCCTCATTCCTCTTAGTGGAAAATGGTATTTAGAGAGCACCATCTGGGCACTAGGGCTGTTTATTGCCATTGCTACTGGCTTGGTAATTATTGCGAGTTCTATTCAGGAGACTGAATTTGAAAATAATTTTTTTAAAAGAAAACACATTATGAGTTTACACTGAGGTTTCCAGTTTAAATTTAAGATAATATATTTACTAGCTTCTTTAATTCTATATTTTTCTTTCTTTTTCTCTGAAATCTTGGTCCCTGATGGCATTAACACAATCAGGTTTATACATTATCCTAATAGCTATACATCCATATGTTATGATAAGCATAAACATGATTATGTTAACATATGTATTATAAATATGATAGTTTTAAAGTAACAATACCAAAATTACTACTTACGATATAATTATTGAAAACTATTCAAGATGGTTGCACTTCTTTTTACCTTTATGTATATCTTGCTTATTTTTACCTTTATTTACATTTGCCTTTATTTCCATCTCCCTTGGGATGCACTGTCACATCAGTATGTGTTAAAGTCACTTGAAATAATTTCTGTCTGTGTGGTTATGCTACCAACTCAACTCACAGGTTAATGTGTTTCTTTTGACTTCGTTTTTAGAAATTGTTGCTTTTTTATTCTATTTTTTTTCTTAATTATGGAAAATACTAACTTGGTTTCAAAGTCAAATGTACTAAAAAGAGATCCAGGAGGCCGGGTGCGGTGACTCACACCTGTAATCCCAGCACTTTGGGAGGCCGAGGTGGGTGGATCACTTAAGGTCAGGAGATCAGCCTGGCCGATGTGGTGAAACCCAGACACTACGAAAAATACAAAAATTAGCTGGGCGTGGTGGCAGGCACCTGTAATCCCAGCAACTCAGGAGGCTGAGGCAAGAGAGTCACTTGAACCCGGGAGGCAGAGGTTGCAGTAAGCTGAGATCAAGCCACTGCACTCCAGCCTGGGAGACAAAATGAGACTTCGTCTCAAAAAAAAAAAAAAGAGAGATACACCCAGAGAAGTCTCGCTTCTATCCTTGTCTTCACCATCCTTTTTTCTCTGTCCCTCTGGAGATCACACACACAAACACACACATACACACACACACAGACTTCTTGGGTAAATGGCAACACTATTCACATTTTCTCTATTTTGCTCTTTCACTTAACAATGCTTCCTGGAGATTACCACTGGCAGTGAGCAGAAATAGACCTTATTCCTTCTCTCAGCTTATGATGTAGCTATAACGTCTTGGGTTCAAGCAGTCTCGATTAGTGGACATTCGGGTTGTTTCCAGTCTTTTCTCTTAAAAATCAGTAAATAGCTTTGAATACAATTATTTTCAGGTTTTCAGGTGCTATTGCTTTTTAATTTATATAAATGCCTGTGTGATGAATAAAATACAAGTTATTTTGGAACATCACTGAATTCACAGTGCTCTTAGGCCATTTGGTATTATCTCATTTAATATATTTACAGCTTGCAGCTGCCATCATGTGATGATCAGAGAAAACCTCAAACATTTAAAAAGAGACCACAGGCCAGGTGCAATGGTTCACGCCTGTAATCCCAGCACTTTGGGAGGCCGAAGCAAGCAGATCACTTGAGATCAGAAGTTCAAGACCAGCCTGGCCAACATGGTGAAACCCTGTCTCTACTAAAAATACAAAAAAATTAGCCAGACATGGTGGTGGGCACCTGTAATCCAAGCTACTTGGGAGGCTGAAGCAGGATAATCACTTAAACCCAGGAGGCAGAGGTTTCAGTGAGCTGAGATTGCGCCCCAGCACTCCAGCTCGGGCAACAGAGTGAGATTCTGTCCCAAAAAAAAAAAAAAAAAAGAGAGAGAGAGAGACCACATACAGGACTGCATAAGCGTTTTTCATATCCAAAAGGAAATAAATGAATAACTCTTGAAGGAAAAATCATTCTATATATCTCTCTCTAATTTTTAATTTAATTTTGCTTGAATACATAATACACAATAAGATATAAATGCCTTATGATTATAGTCCTTATATAATAATAGCAAGACTAAACAATTTTACAAAGTCAAAGCAAACAGACCTACAAAGGAAACAACATTCAAATCAACACTAATGTGATTTGATGGATGATGTGGCTCCCATGAAAGCTAGCCAACTCCTTCCTTGTGAACATGCTACCAACTACAGCGGGGGTGGGAACAGCAGTGGGTGGGAGCAGGTTCTTGGGAATGTGGTTCATTCATCCTTTTGTGCCCTTATAAGGATTGATTTTCCAACTACTTTCCTCCATTCACAGCCCTGTTCTGCAATATTCTAGCCCATTCCATTATTGGGCATTTAGTTTAGGAAAATGCATCACTTACAAATTAGGTTGATATCTGCTCTGTTCTTATTGGACTTCAAAAATAAAAGATATACTGCTCAGTACTAACACAACCTCGATTGTACATTAGTACTAAGCTCTAAAATTCAGTCTAATGATCCTGAACATTACATATATGTATGTAATGTGTGTTTCTGTGTATACACATTCATTTTAGAGTTCCTCATTTCACGTCTAGTAAACAGTAGAGCTGAGATTCAAACCGAGGTCCTTCTGTTCCACTACACCACCCAGACTAAAACAGTGATCTTTCATGGCCTGGAATTATAAAGGTAGAAGCGGTTGTGATTCATTTGGAGGGGCCTTGGATCTGAATCCAGATAACTGTAGTACAGGTCTGCTGTAAACCAACTTTGTAAATTTTACCTGTCCCTGACCCTGTCACAGTTTGAGCTTCCTCAACTGTAATATGAAGAGACCACGTTAAAACATTGCCTAGGGCCTTTGCAGTTATAATTTCTGTGAATGTTCTATACTAGCAAACATCCCATATATGATGGAGGAATGACTCAAGTAATATTCTCCCTTTTAGTAGTGGAGTTTCCAGTTTCACCCCTAAGCATCAACAAATGGGGTCAATAGCCGGGCACGGTGGCTCATGCCTGTAATCGCAGAACTTTGGGACACTGAGGCAGAGGAATCACCTGAGGTCAAGAGTTCGAGACCAGCCTGGCCAACATGGTGAAACCCTGTCTCTATTTTAAAAATTAGCTGAGTGTAGTGACGGGCGCCTGTAATCCCAGTGACTCAGGAGGCTAAGGCACAAGAATTGCTTAAACCCGGGAGGCAGAGGTTGCAGTGAGCCAAGATCGCACCATTGAACTCCAGTCTGAGTGACTAAGTGAGACCCTATCTCAAAGAAAAAAAAAAAGAAAGGTGTCAAAGCAAAAAGAGAGGCTGGAAAATTATTCTGTGAATTTGGGAAGTATCTATTCCAAACAATTTAATGCTAAAAGATGATCATTCGGTTGAAGGGTATGTTTTTTTAAAAACCTCTACATTACTATGGAATCACCACATTGAAGTAGAAAAGACATTTTGGAAATCACTTAATATAATCTCTCATTTTACAGAAGCAGTTATGTGATTTCTCTAAGATCACACAGCTTATCTGTACTATAGATGGGACTTATTACCTGGGTTTGTAAGATCCGACATACCATAATACCCTCAAAATTATCTTCTTATATTTATCATCAAAAGTACAGAAAAGGAAAGCAGTCTCAGAGAGTGGTTGAAAATAGGCTCCAAAATTAAATTGTCTGGGTACAAATTCCAACAGTATCACTGACTGTGTGACTTTGAGCCAAGTACAGAACCTCTTTATGACTCAGTTTTCTTCCTCTATAAAATGGAGATGACAATAATTGCACACCCCTCCAGTTTACCAGGAAAATTGAAACAGTAATTCATGTAAGTTGTTTAGTATATTGCCTGACACATAGGAAATGAAAAATATTAACTAGAATTAAGATTAACTAGAATTAAGATTAAACTATTTAATCTTAATTCTAATTTAACACCCCAATTTAACATATTGGCTTAATTTGGTTTAATTTTGGTTTAATGTTAAAACCAAATTTGGTTTAATGTTTCAATTATACTTATTTCACTGGTATGCAGGATCAGAATTATTCTAAAATGATCTTTCAAAGATTGTAAGTTTAGAAGTTATCCTATAATTGGCTGGGCGCAGTGGCTCATATCTGTAATCCTAGCACATTGGGAGGCCAAGGCAGGTGGATTGCCTGAGCTCAGGAGTTTGAGACCAGCCTGGGTAACATGATGAAACCCTGTCTCTAAAATACAAAAAATTAGCTAGGCGTGGTGGCAGGCACTGTAATCCCAGCTACTCGGGAGGCTGAGACACAAGAATTGCTTGAACCTGGGAGGCAGTGGTGGCAGTGAACCGAAATCATGCCACTGTATTCTAGCCTGGACAACAGAACAAGACTCTGTCTCCAATGGGGGGAAAAAAGAAGTTATCCTGTAATAAAAGGTGTCTAATAGCAAAAATGAACTCTATTTTTAAGAAGATTGGACCCAAGTATAAAGCTGTTTTTCACTGTAATATTTTAAAGCCAAGTTATTCCCTTGAAAACTTTGCAAAAATTAATCACAAATTACATATAAGCAGCATTTCTTCCACTGTCTTTCTCAAGAATTTTGTCCCTCATTAAGCAGTTGATGATCTGATTTTCGCCAGTGTATTGTTTTGCCAGACATTGTTTTAACATCACTACATTTAACTAACAGCAATTAAATCCATTTAACACACTGTGTATGAATTTCAAAAGGCTGTTATGACTGTTTACCTCATCTTTATGGACCTTTAAACTTAAGAGCTTTGGTTGCAATAAAGAAGTGATTTCCAAAAGTTAAGCGTCTCTTCAAGGCCACTGCCAGGCTTTCCAGCTGATCAAAATTATGACGTCATCCAAACACAGACCTCCATGTGTCATTGTTCTTCATACTGGACACAAATGAACAATGTGTGGGGGTGGAGGTGGGGAGTGTCATGGTCTCTGATCATCGAACAAGGACATTAGTCAAAGGAAATATCAGTTCAGTTCAAGAATACTAACGTTGCAGTTCTGCCAGGTTCAGTAGTTTTAGGATAATATACAGGCTCTTTTAAAACTCATAGCACAATGGCCCCTATCAGTTACCATCCATTCCTCTCTTTCTCATTCTGAAATATGAAAGTATCCAGTTTTAAACATAGAGCCCCAGAAGAGTATAATGAAAAGGACTAGCTCATGGGCACACTGCCCAGCCTACGTTTTCCAATCACTAATTTTCCCAGCTGTCATCCTGCCTCCTTCTCGCCATTGGTAAAATGTCCCCAGTCTCTCTGAACTCCTGAGACTTTCGTTAATCCTGTCTAGCCACATCAGTTCCACTCCTCCCCCAACACACACACACACACATACACACACACAAGAAAACATACTTTTCAGTACTCTTATTTTTGGGCAGTTCAGCCACTCATCCCTGACCCCCACAGCACCCACCACCCACACTCATACCATTCTCACATTCACGTGAAAGACTCACATGAGCCACATCTGACTCTTTCACAGATAGTCCTTCCTCTTAATCAGCAAGCAAAGGAAATCCAAGAAGAGACAGTTTTTTGCTAAAAGAGGTATGAATACTTTCACTGCCCACCCAAAAGATAATCAGGAGGCAAAAAGACTAAGTTATGGAGGATTAATATGACTTGAGGGGTGATAAAATTGCTGAAGAAACCATCACATTTCTGGGCCAGGAGCAGTGGCTCATGCCTATAATCCCAGTACTTTGGAAGGGCAAGGCAGGTGGATCATCTGAGTTCAGGAGTTCAAGACCAGCTTGGCCAACATGGTGAAACCCTGTCTCTACTAAAAATACAGAAATTAGCCAGGAATGGTGGTCTGTAGTCCCAACTACTCAGGAGACTGAGGCAGGAGAATCGCTTGAACCCGGGAGGAGGAGGTTGCAGTGAGCCAAGATTGCACCACTGCACTCCAGCCTAGGAAACAGCGAAACTCTGTCAAAAAAAAAAAAAAAAAAAAAAAAAAAACACATTTCTGAATAAACACAAACTTATAACACTTTTTATAAAAAGTATCATAAAATAATTTAAAAATAAGAACTAGAAAAAACTCAGCTCCTAACAATCCTTCATAGTTATAAAATTAACTCTGTGATTCTTTTTGCCAAGCCACGGCGATATGATCAACAAACTGACAATCTTTTTAACATCTTCAAGACCAGCATTTCTCAGCCTCAGCACTATTGATATTTTGGGCAGGGTAATATTTGTTGTGGGGGCTGTCTTGTGCATTGCAGTATGTTTAGCAGTATCCCTGGATTTTATCCACTAGATGCCAGTAGCACTCCTCCTCCAGTTGTGACAACCGAAAATGTCTTACATTACCAAATGTCCCTTAGGGACCTAAATTATCCCAGACTGAGAACCACTATCATAGAGTAAAGGGAAAACTTCTTGTCCTAGATCATGGGTCTTTCAATTACAACCCATGGGCCAAAAGCAAAGCTCACTGCCTGTTTTTTGTAAATAAAGTTTTATTGAAACACAGCTACATTCATTCATTTACTTAACATCTATGGCTGTTTTCTCACTGAGATAGCAGAGTTGAATGGTGGTAACACAGATTGTATAACCCACAAATCAAAAATATTTACTGCCTGGCTTTAAAAAAAAAAAAAAAAAAAAAAAGTTTGGGCCAGGAGTGGTGGCTCATGTCTATGTCTATAATCTCAGCATTTTGGGGGGGCCAAGGTGGGAGGACTGCTTGAGCCCAGGAGTTCAAGACCAGCCTGGGAAAAATGGTGAGACCCTGTCTCTACAAAAAAATAGAAAAAATTAACCAGGCACGGTGATGCACACCTGTAGTCCCAGCTACTCAAGAGGCTGAGGTAGGAGGATCACCTAAGCCAGGGAGATCAAGGCTGCAGTGAGTAGTAATCAGGTAATCAGGCCACTGCACTCCAGCCAGGATGACAGAGTGAGACCCTTTCAAAAAAAAAGAAAAACAAAGTTTGACAACCTCTGGCCCAGTTCACTGGTTTCAAATATTTATTTACTTTTTTTTTTTTTTTTTTTTTTTTGGTGTTGACAATTCTTTATAATAAAAGATTACATAAAACTTGTGTGAGACAGGGTCCAGGTAGAATATTCAACTTGGGTCATTTGAGGAAATAAAGCATACGCTGGTTAAGTTATGTCGGCAATTGCACAGGTATAGCAGGGTATAGAGAAATTTCAAGGGCCTAAAAAAGCTGGGCATTATTACCAAATCTAGGCCTGAAGGGGAAAGGACCGTGATGACTCTGTAGGTCACAGCAGATTATACCTTGCCTCCCATTCTCCCTCCCTGCAATCTCATGCTAGTGCTCCCCAAGGGCAAAATCCAAACAGAAGCAGGAGGGCAAAGCAGCCCACTGATAACAGTCCGTATAGGTCAACTTCCCCGGTCATAGAGCAGCATCGAGAAGGAAGGAGAGTGGCATTGGGAGACAGAGCGGGACAGAAGATAGCCACATAAAGCCTTAATATACAAAACTGGTCAAAGCACATGTGCTATGATGTTTAACAGGAGAAGATACTGAGATCAGCACTGGGTGGTCTCTACTCTGATCCATGATTCAAGACTCCAAGGAATGCAGCTTGAAAATCCTACCCTAGACCCTCTTCTGGCTTTTAACTTCATTTGTATCCTTTCTAAAACAAAATCCCATGCTCAGATATTTTAATGCTGTCTTTTCTAACAAGCCACAATCCTCAAGCCTATTTTTACCATTCAAGCCTTCAACTCTCAGCCACAGACATGCTCCTCATTCCTCCTACCCCTTACCTTCTCTGCTCATGTCCCCAAGCTGCAAAGCACTAACAGACAATTTTAAAAGACTCTAATTACTAAATCCACCACATTGTGCTCATATCAAACAACAGGGACCTAATTGATGCTCAGTTTCTCATGACTTGGCTGAAACTTGTCCTTAATATCCTAATCACCAAATCCGATGTCCTTTTTCCCAAGTCTTATCAACCTTTACCTCTCTGTAGCAAAATACTTTTCCATCATTTCTTGCCTCTTGATTTACCTCTTCTTTTGGCTTCTATAGTGTAGTGCATTTTATGATCTTCTTACAGTTCTTTGACCCACTCTTCTTCATATCCTTCATGGGCACTTCTAATTGAAGGAAAGAAATTTCTCCAAAGAACCTCATAATAAATGATGGTTCCCAATAATACAATTAAAGCTGCATCTTGTAGAAAGCCGATAACATTTTCTGAAGGAATGTACGTGGAATTTTAAATCTTATAAATAAGTAGTTTCCATACAACTGGTACATAACAAGACATTGTTCCGTCCAAAGTCTTCTTACATCATCCACTTCTCTTAGTATTTCCATTTACCTGGTCTTGAAACCCCAAGGTAAGGAGGTAACAGATGTTTTAGAACTAGAAAGATCTTCAAAATTATCTAGCTCAATGCCACCACTCTGGATGAGAAAATTAACTTCCTCATCTTCTTGGCCTTCAGGCAAGGATTCTAAGGAAATATCCCAGATCTTGCTTTTTCTAGCCTTTCTCTCTTGGCTTCAGAGACATTATTACAGCTTTAGCTCTCTCCTCTGTGAGGTGCTACCAGATATTCATCTACAGGCTTTAGTCTGGCTTTAGGTGTTTAATTTTATGCATCCACTTGACTGGGTAACAGGGTGCCCAGACATTTGGTCAAACATTATTCTAGGTGTGTCTGTGAGGGTGTTTCTGGAAGAGATTAACATCTAAATCAGTAGACTGGGTAAAGCAGATTGTGGGTGGGCCTTATCCAAGCTGTTGAAAGCCTGAATAGAACAAAAGGCTGAGTAAGAGATAATTCCTTCTGTCTGAATATGTTTGAGCTGGGACCTTGGTGTTTCCTGCCCTCGGACTTCAACTGAAACATTGGCTTCTTCCTGTGTCTAGAGCCTGCAGGTTTTCACACTAGAACTACACCATTGACTCACCTGGTTCTGAGGCCTTTGGATGGAGTCTGGACTACACCATTGTCTCTCCTGGGTCTCTAGCTTGCTGACTGTAAGTCTTGAGACTTGTCAGTCTCCACAATCATGTGAACCAATTTATTATAATGAATTATATAGTCAATGTATATATCTTTATTGAGTCTGTTTCTCTTGAGAACCCTGACTGATATAGTCTTCTTTTAAGCTCTAGTCCAATATTTTCAAAATCAAGTTTAAAATCTCCAACAGGGTGTACTCCTTGGAGCTTCAACTCAAATACAAAAAGAAATTTATAAAAATTTTATTCACCATTGACTTACTCAATCAATAAGAATTTATGAAATGTCTACTATGTGCTAGGTGTTCTGCTAGGTATGCAAAATGGCATCCTGGTCTCAAATAGTTCACTGAGCAGTAGAGTCAATAGACACGTAACAAAAATGAAAAGTTACAATTTAATAGAAATGTACAAGACAAAGTGGTGGTCCAGAGAGCATAAAGGTGGGGTTGGTAGCAGAGTCTTTCTTCCCTGTTGCTAGGGAAGGCTTCTTGATGAGTAAGGCTTGAAGAAGAGAAAGTCACCAGGTGGGCAGAAAAGTTAATTTGATGGAAGGAAGTAATATTTCAGGCAAAGAAAAAAAGACATGTACAAAGGAAGCACTTGAATCAGATGTGGAAATGATAATAGATGTTGAAGAAGAGCAAGAGCTGGTCATGATTTCCAAGTACTATGAGAATAAAATTATTGATGTATAAAGGTTCCCAATTTTTCCCCTGCCTACCTATTAAAAAGAGTTTTGGTATAACTGCTCTTAGTCTTTTCCTTCCCTCTGTCTTTCAAGGAAGTCCTACATTGCCAGTTTGTTTTTGTTGTCGTTGTCATTGTTTTGAGACAGAGTCTGACTCTGTCACCCAGGTTGGAATGCAGTGGAACGATCTCGGCTCACTGCAACCTCTGCCTCCCGGGTTCAAGTGATTCGCCCACCTCAGCCTTCCGAGTAGCTGGGACCACAGATGTGGTGCCACCATGCACGGCTAATTTTTGTATTTTTAGTAGAGATGGGTTTTCACTATGTTGGCCAGGCTGTTCTCGAACTCCTGACCTCAAGTGATCCACCCACCTCGGCCTCCCAAAGTGCTGAGATTACAGGCATGAGCCACCACGTCCAGCCAGTTTGAGGAATTTTTAATAGCCAAAAAAAAAAAAAAAAAGGAAGGAAGGAAGGAGGGAAGGAAGGAAGGAACGAAGGAAGGAAGGAAGGAAGGAAGGAAGGAAGGAAGGAAGGAAGGAAGGAAGGAAGGAAGGAAGGAAGGAAGGAAGGAAGGAAGGAAGGAAGGAAGGAAGGAAGGGAGGGGAAAGGTAGAAAGAAAGGGAAGTAGGAAGACAGGGAAGTGTGAGATAGAGAGACGGGGAAGGAGGAAAGGAAGAAAAGAGGAGGGGAGTAAGGGAGGAAGAGAATATTAGCAGATGAGAAAGATCAGAGCTAGTAGGTACTTGAGATTTTTGGTGGTGGTGGTGGTGGTAGTGGTGTTTTTGGTTTCATTTGGAGAAAAAACTGTTGGAGAAAGCACTACAGAAGTGGTGAAGGCAGGAGATGAAAGAAGAAGAAAAATATCTATTTAAAGAATGATTACTGAGGGACTTTATATTCTCCCTACGAGGTGAGAAAAAAATAGCTGTATTTGAGTTACTTTAAATTTGCATTTAAACCACAGTATAATTAAAGGACTAAACCATACGTATCACCACTAAATAAACATTGTAGGCACTAAATAAACATTATGGTCTCCTAATTGCAAAACTTTTTTTTTTTTTTTTTAAGATGAAGTCTCTGTCACCCAGACTGGACTGCAATGGCGCCATCTCGGCTCACTGCAACCTCCACTTCCCGGATTCAAGTGATTCTCCTGCCTCAGCCTCCCGAGTAGCTGGGATTACAGCCACGCACCACCAAACCTGCCTATTTTTTGTATTTTTAGTAGAGATGGGGTTTCATCACATTGACCAGCTGGTCTCAAACTCCTGTCCTCAAGTGAGCTGTCTGCCTCAGCCTCCCGAAGTGCTGGGATTACAGGTGTGAGACACCATGCCTGGCCTGTAACACTTACTCTCCAGCCATCTAGACATGAAACCCTAAAGTATTAGAATAGAATTTGAATGAAATTCATTTGTTTCTTTTTCTAGGTGTGGTATCAGCACTATCAGTGTGCCTGAATCCAAGCAGCCATTTCATATCCTGGACGTGACAATTTGTTGAATAGGAACATGACTGAACTCAGGCCAAGGAGATGCAAGAAGATATTTTCTGGGAATGAATCTTTTCCACTTTTTCTGTTTAATAGACCATTTCTCTTTTTTCTGTGCTTCTTATGGAGCCACAGGCAGAGCCACACAAAGAAAGCAGATCTGAAATATGGATTCTTGGTGATTTTATTTGAAACCTGAATCAAGCCAAGTCTGAAGCCTGAATCTCAATCTACTTTACAATTGGACCAGGTTAATCTTCCTAAGACATTATTTTGTTGTTAAAATGCTCCGCAATGACTACACAATGAAGTCCAAGCCATGTAGTCTTATGTTAAAATGATTTCATTACCTGGTAGCAACCCAACCCCTTCATTCTTGCTCCCTCTGACTCTCCTTCTCAAACACCATGGTCCAGCTCCATCGTGGGGGAAATAGGGGACTTTTGCTTATGTTATTTCCTATTTGGGGAATAATAATCTTTTTTTTTTTTTTTTTTTTTTTTTTTTTTCTGTGTAGAGACAGGGTCTCACCATCTTGCCCAGGCTGGTCTTGAACTCTTGGGCTCAAGTGATCTCTCACCTCAGCCTCCCAAAGTGCTGGGGTTACACATGTGAACCACCATGCCCAGCCTAAAATAATGATTTTGATATATTGATACTCTTCATTAGTTCTAAGCTTTAGCTCAAATACAACCACATTTTATGATGAAGAAATCAATCTGTGCTTCTTTCAAATTCACATGGTCATTTGTTTGTAATGCTTCCATGGTACCTACCATCTACCACCTTTTATTATAAACTCCATTGTAAATTCCTTATGGACAATGTTTAGGGATCATACAAAAACATTTATTGAGTATCTACAATGTATTGGGCATTGCGCCATGTTCTGGATGATAAGAAGAGGAAACAAATAATATTCTTTTATCATATCCTCTGTGCCAGGTCCTATTCTAAGCTCTCTCTCTCTCTCTCTCTCTGTCTCTCTCTCTCTCTATATATATATATACACACACACACACACACATATATACATACATATATATAAACCTACTTGGCCTTCATAACAGCCATATGAAGCAGATGTTATTTGTTTGTCCCATTTGACATATGAGAAAACTAGGGAACAGAGAGACTGAACAAATTGTTCAAGTTGTTACAACTTGTAAATGCAAAAGTAAATATTCAAACCCAGGCAGTCTAGCACCAGAGGCTGGAGTCAAATAGTATACTAACTCCTGGTGCTATTTATTTAGAGGAATAGACCATCGGTCACTAATATTTGCAGCATTTATAAATGTGTTTGACAAAAAAAAAAAACTCAATCCAAGAAAAAATAATTCCTACTCAATTATTACAATACAGTAATACAATACAGTACAGTATAATACAGTATTATAAAAATACTTCAAAGTCATTTTTTCCTAATTGGTTAAAATATTTTAAGTAACATAAATACATAAGTTTCTGCAGCCTGAATTTTTATTTTTGCCTAATTACCATGGCCAGCCTCAAAGATGACCACCAATGACCCCAGTTCCCCCTGTATGGTTCACTCCCACGTTTTACCAGGGTTAGTGTGTGTGACCATCAGAATGTGGCAGAGGTACTGATATATTATTTCTAAACCTAAGTTATAAGAAGACTGTGCATTCTGTCTTGGGTTCTCTCTCTCTTATCCCATTCCCAACCCCCATCCCATGCTTTTGGGGAAGCCAGCTGCTGTCTTGAGGTAATCTGGACAACCCATGGAGAAGCCCATGGCAGGAACTGAAGTCTCCAGTGAGAAGAAACTGAGGCCTGCCAAAAACTACATGAGTGAGCTGGGAAGCCCATCCTTCCCCAGTTAATCCATCAGATGAGATTGCAGCCCCAACTGACAGCTGACTACAACCTCATGACAGGCTTCTATGAGCTAAATTGTGCCCCTTCAAATTCATATGTTGACATCCTAACCCCCCACCACCACCTCAGAATGTGGAGGCATTT
This sequence comes from Macaca fascicularis, assembly GCF_037993035.2. Lineage (NCBI taxonomy): Eukaryota > Metazoa > Chordata > Mammalia > Primates > Cercopithecidae > Macaca > Macaca fascicularis. The sequence goes on along the minus strand of NC_088389.1, from coordinate 103,297,457 downwards.
GCAGATAGAGCCTCTAAAGAAGTAATTAAGGTTAAATGAAGCCATACAGCTTGGCCCTAATTCATGTGACTATATTTGGAGATAGGGCCTTCGAAGAGGTGATTAAGTTAAAGTGAGATGAAAATTTTATCTGACTGGGGCTGAGTGCAATGGCTCACACCTGTAATCCCAACATTTTGGGAGGACAAGGCAGTTGGATCACTTGAGGCCAGGAGTTCAAGACCAGCCTGGGCAACATGACAAAACCCCGTCTCTACTAAAAGTACAAAAATTAGCCAGGCATAGTGGTGTACACGTGTAATCCTAGCTACTTGGGAGGCTGAGGCTGGAGAATAACTTGAGCCAGGGAGGTGGAGGCTGCAGTGAGCCAAGATTGCACCACTGCACTCCAGCCTGGGTGACAGAGTGAGACTCCATCTCAGAAAAAGGAAAAAACAAATTAATCGGACTGGAATGCTTATAAATTTTCACTCAAAAAGAGACACAGGAGTGCATGTGCACAGAGGGACAACCATGTGAAGAGGGAGCAAGAGGACAAGCATCTGCAATCCAAGGTCAGAGACCTCAGAGAACACCTTAGTCTTGGACTTCTGGCCTCAGAACGCATGCTTCTGTTATTTAAGGCACCTGCGCTGTTGTATTCTGTGACAGCAGCCCTAGCAAACAAATACAGACACTCTGAGTCAGAACCACCCAGTGAATCTGCTTCTGGATTCCTCATCCCCAGAAATGTATGAAATAATAAATTGTTATTATTTTAAGCTGCTAAATTTTAGGGTAATTTGTTATGCAGCTATAGATAAATGATAACCCCTCAGTTGTTTGGATTCCTTGTGATATGATGAACAGTGATTTGACTTTCAGAATCCATGTCATGATTAAATGCTATATTGTTTTTGGCATATGTTAGAGACAATTTTGTTGTCTGAATTTCCCAGAAACTACCCATAAAGTTTATTTTTTCATTCGCACTATTTCATTTTAAGAGAAGAAAATAGCATATAAACAATCTATTAAACCACACATACCTTAAAAATCATCTAGAATTTTTACAACATTTCCCTTTAACATGTGTTGCCTATTTTCTATACTGATGATATATACTCTTCAGATATTGAACACAGCATTTTCAAACACATATTATTCTATGTTCCTCATGAGATAGAAAGCCTCAGAGATACGAAGAAATTACCTCTGTCCCATCTTATCACTACTTTTTGTATAAAACTCAGTCGAGGTTCTCTAAACTCTTTTTAAGTTCTGATAATGAATATTAAACTAACATGCTTCATCTATTTACTAATTTTTTTCTGAATTCATCCAACCAGCATTTCTTTAATGACTACAGTGTGTTAGACACTCTTACAAACATTGAGAATATAGCTATAAACAACACAGAAAAACTGTTTCTGTTCATGGAACTTCTGGAAAGAGACAGCAATAAACAAGAAAAATAAGTAAAATATGTAACATGTCGGATGGTGGTAAGTGCAGGAAAACTGCAATACCAGAGCCTAGAAATTTCTCTGGTCACAATCAACTCCCCTTAGATTGTAGAAATATGAAGATATTGGGCTGGTAAATAGAGAAGTCTCTTGTAAATAATTCTATATTAATAGTTTTTACCAAATTTTATAAAGATTCAAGGGCATAGGAATATAATCTTCTTTCAGTTTGGCTCATTTCGTAACTAATTTTATGATTTGTTTTAACATGTAATTCTTTTTTGCCGTTATGTTCAAGATTTTTAAGAGCTTATGAACAGAAAAACAGTATTTATTTGAAATGTCTTCCATTGTGATAAATTGGCATTAAAGTTAAAAGCATATTAGGTATCAGTGTTTTATCTTTGATAATGAGATTATAATTACAGGAAATTTTATCACCAAATGATGATAGCCCGTTCTCTCATTATAATCTGAGAAGATAACAGCGTTAAAACTAAATACAACAACAACATGGCGAAACCCCATCTCTACTAAAACACAAGAATTAGCCGGGCATGGTGGTGGGCACCTGTAATCTCAGCTACCTGGGAGACTGAGGCAGGAGAATCGCTTGAACCCGGGAGGCAGAAGTTGCAATGAGCCAAGATCGTGCCATTGCACTCCAGCCTGGGCAACAAGAGCAAAATTCCATCTCAAAAACAAAACAAAACAAAACAATAAAACAGCTGGTCATAGTGGCTCACACCTGTAATCCCAACACTTTGGGAAGCCAAGCCAGGTGGATCACGAGATCAGGAAGTCAAGACCTGCCTGAGCAACATGGCGAAACCCCCTCTCTACTAAAAATACAAAAACTAGCTGGGCATGGTGGCGGGCGCCTGTAATCCCAGCTACTCAGGAGGCTGAGGCAGGAGAATTGCTTGAACCCGAGAGGCAGAGGTTGCAGTGAGCCGAAATGGTGCCACTGTGGGCAACAGAGCAAGATTCAACAACAACAACAACAACAAAAACACACACACTAAACTAAACTAAATACAACATTGACATGATAAGGTTCTCTAAGGAGATGAGCCTTCAGAACAGAGAAATCTGTCTGACTTAACATACCCATGCAAAATGCTCTGTGTATGTGTGTGTGTGGAGTGTGGTGTGTGTGTGTGTGTGTGCAGTGTGGAGTGTGGTGTGTGTGTGTGGAGTGTGGTGTGTGTGTGTGTGTGCAGTGTGGAGTGTGGTGTGTGTGTGTGTGGAGTGTGGTGTGTGTGTGTGTGTGCAGTGTGGAGTGTGGTGTGTGTGTGTGTGTGGAGTGTGGTGTGTGTGTGTGTGCAGTGTGGTGTGTGTGTGTGTGTGTGTGTGTGTGTAGTGGGGAGAGAGAAGGAGTAAGTTAGTTTGCTGGACATGATACTCACATGGTTATGGGTAGGGAGAGCAGAATAGGCAAAGAGCCAGACAACTAAGCAATAAAAAAGCCTTGGTGTGTTGTCGGGCATGAAGTTGTAGTTTAGGCCTTCAGTGACTCCAGCAATGAGTTAATAAGCCAATAAAGTATGTGTCCATTTGAGACGCTCAGACGCCAAAGCACTTGAAACAAAGTGATTTACATGACCAATTTCCCCTGAGTCAGGATTGTATTCTTGTTTCTCAAGATGCCTTAAATATTTATCAGAGCCATCTGTACTATTGAAAAAATAATCTCCACAAAGCTCTCAAGACCACCTCCATACACAGTACTGGTAAATGGCATTAAAATAAAGTGAAAAGAAAATGATCTATAGTGGGTGGTAATCTATCCTTCCTCCTACCACCTCCCAAAACTAAAAGCCATAAACTGAATAGTAGATGCTCTTTATTTTTGTTATGAGTCAGCAGGTTTGGCAATTTCTCTAAAGTCAGAAATATTCACTGGGAATGAAGTACATTTCTATCTAAAAATACAAATGTTTTTTCAAAGAACAACATTCATCTCAGAAAAAGGCAGTATTAGTCACAAAACACACCAACAAAATGTTCTCAGGGTTCCAAACAGGTTATGAATAGGTGTCATACTTCGGAAATAAAAATTCACCTATAAGGGGCCAGGTGCAGTGTCTCACACCTGTAATCCCAACACTTTGGGAGCCCTAGGCGAGTGGATCACCTGACGTCAGGAGTTCGAGACCAATATGGCCAACATGGTGAAACCCCACCTCTACTAACAATACAAAAATTAGCCGAGCATGATGGCACACACCTGTAGCCCCAGCTACACGGGAGGCTGAGGCAGGAGAATCGCTTGAACCTGGAAGGCAGAGGCTGCAGTGAGCTGAGATCGTGCCACTGCACTCCAGCCTGGGTAACAGAGCAAGATCCTGTCTCAAAAAAAAAAAAAAAAAAAATTCACCAATAGGAGAATCACAGCAAGTTATTTGCATATCAAACCTGGGTTCAATTCTTGCTCACCACTAATTGGCTGAGTAACCTGGAGCGTGTTGTCTTACTTTCTCAAGTCTCAGACTCTTCATTTGTAATAAAATGATACTAAAAACACCTGTGTCCTAGCATTGCTGTGAGGATTAAACAAGCTACTACAAGTAAGGTCCAAGCTGAGCACCTTTAATCAAACATCTGAAATCTGAAATTCTCCAAAATCTGCAATTTTTGAGCATTGACCTGATACCACAATAGAAAATTCCACACCTGACCTCATGTGACAGGTGGACAAAATTATTTAAAATATTATATAAAATTACCTTCAGGCTATGCATACAAGGTGTATATGAAACACAAATTAATTTTGTGTTTAGGCTTAGGTACTATCCCTGAGATGTCTCATTATATACATGCCAATATTTCGAAATCCAAAATAATCTGGAATCTGAAATACTTCTGGTCCCAAGAATTTTGGTTTTGGTTTTGTTTTCATTTAAGAGTCCTGCTCTGTGGCCCACACTGGAGTGCAGTAGTGAGATCATACTTCATTCTAACCTTGAAGGCCCAGGCTCGAGCAATTCTTCTGCCTCCGCCTCCCAAGTATATTAAACTACAGGAATGCACCACCATGCCAAGCTATTTTTTTTTCGTTTTTTTTTTTTTTTCTGTTTTTTGTTTTTGTTTTGTTTTGTTTTGTTTTTTTGAGACAGTGTCTCACTCTGTCACCCAGACTGGAGTGCAGGAGCACAATCTCAGCTCACTACAGCCTCCACCTCCTGGATTCAAGCGATTCTCTGGCCTCAGCCTCCCGAGTAGCTGGGATTACAAGCGCCCGCCACTACTGCCCAGCTAATTTTTGTATTTGTAGTAGAGATGGGGTTTCACCATGTTGGCCAGGCTGGTCTTGAACTCCTGACTCCAAATGATCCACCTGCCTCAGCCTCCCAAAGTGCTGGCACTACAGGCATGAGCTACAATGCCCAGCCAATTTTTCAAAACTTTTTGTAGAGACAGTGTCTCACTATGTTGCCCAGGATAGTCTCAAACTCATGGTTTCAACTGATCCTCCTCCCTCAGCCTCCCAGGTAGCTGGGACTATAGGGCTATGCTGCCATGCCTGGCAATTTGTGTGTGTGTGTGTAGAAACAGGGTCTTGCTATGTTGCCTAGGCTGGTCCCAATCTCCTGGTCTCAAGCAATCTTCCTGCCTCAGCCTCCCAGACTGCTGAGATTACAGGAATAAGCCACTGCACCCAGCTTGCCCCAAGCATTTTGGATAAGGGATACTCAACCTGTATTTGGAACACAGAAACTGCCCAACAAAAATTAGCCATTACTATTTCAGAACAATAATTCTCAGTGTGTGGTCCCTGGACCAGCAGCCTCAGCATCCCCTGGGAACTCGTCAGAAATGCCAATTCTCAGATTCCATGAACTGAACCAGAAACTCTGGGGATGGAACCCAGACCTCTGTTTAACAAGTGCACACGGTGATTCTGGTACACATTGAATGACGTTTGAGAACGACGCTCATAGGATATAGGGTAAAACAGGAAATAAATTTTAATATAATTTAGCATTAAGAACTTCAATTTTTAATTTTAATTTTTTTAATTGACTTATTTCTGCAAGAAAATGGGGACTTTTTTTCTAAGTTACTAGAAAAAGAATCTCAGCAGTAGCTTGAGAACATCAGAATTTTTGTAGGATAACTCTTACCATCTTACTTTTCGTTTTGCCAGATAGAATGCTTAACACCAAACAATCATATTCCAAGAGGCCTATTATGAAATTGTGTTAATACATTTTGTAAAGCCAAAGATATGGTAGAAAAACTTATCTGAAAGAGGGAAAGCCCACAGTATTGGTGGTAATCATGAGACTGTACACTTGAACATAGCCTAGTATTCATCAGTCTTACCTGTTTCCACACCCAATCCTGTCACACAGGAGGAAGGGTATAAGGTGAATCAGAGACAAAGCTAGTATAGGCACGTGACACAGAATTTCCCAGTGTACATTTTGTTGCTTGAGTATAGTCAGTAAGCTGTGTACACAGTTAAAGGTAAAGTTGCCATTTAGAACAAAATGAACCAAAGTGTGTATTTTTGTTACTTCATCCTCCACATTGCTGCCATAGAGATTTTTCTGAAGTGCACTTGTAATCATGCCACCGCACAGCTTAAAAGACTTAAATGGCTTCCTTCCACCTGGCACATGAGGGCCCCGTCGACATACTACATGGCCCTCATCCTACAATTACACAACCTCCATGAAGTCTTCCTTGACAGTCCACCTCCCATCACTAAGGAGTTGGTTTCTCCTTCCTCTAAGCTTCCTGAGCACTGTGTTCATACCTCTTGTAGTATTCTTTACATTGCATTATAATAGTTATTTAAATATCAGTCTCTCAACAAGACTTTTGCTTAACTTTTACTGACAGCAAAAAGTGCATTTAGCTTTTTTTCTTTCTTCTTTTTCTTTTTCCTTTTTTTTTTTTTTGAAATGGAGTTTGGCTCTTGTCGCCCAGGCTGGAGTGCAATGGCGCAATCTCGGCTCACTGCAACCTCCATCTCCCGGGTTCAAGTGATTCTCCTGCCTCAGCGTCCCAAGTAGCTGGGATGACAGGCACCTGCCTCCACGCCCGGCTAACTTTTTGTATTTTTAGTAGAGATGGGGTTTCACCACGTTGATCAGGCTGGTCTTGAACTCTGTCTCACAAAAAAAAAAAAGAGAGAGAGAGAGCGAGAGAGGAAGATATGAAAATCTGTGATATGAGAATCCAACTTCAACTGGCTTCCTGGTACCTCCTCCCCAGGCCTTTTCTTAGAAAATTCAACCCATAGGCTTTTTGTAACTGAGATTCGCTCACCCATTGGCTAGGTCTTTTGGGAGATTTTGGCAAGGAGGCTTTCACTCCTTCCGTCTTCTTCTACATCTGCCTAATGCAAGGAAATCCAAACGTCTTTATCAACAAAATAGTAGGAAATGGCCAGGTGTGGTGGCTCATGCCTATAACCCCAGCATTTTGGGAGGCCAAGGTGGGCAGATCATCTGAGGCCAGGAGTTTGAGACCGGCCTGGCTAACATGATAAAACCCCATCTCTACTAATAATACAAAAATTAGCTGGGCATGGTGGCATGCGCCTGTAATACCAGTTACTCAGGAGGCTGAGGCATGAGAATCGCTTGAACTCAGGAGGCAGAGGTTGCAGTGAGCTAAGATTGCGCCATTGTACTGCAGCCTGGGTGACAGAGTGAAACTGTGTCTCAAAAAAAGAAAAAAAGAAAAAAAAACAGTGGAAAATGCAGATTTCTCCCTGGCATTCCCTCTCCTAGTTAAGCCAAGCCTTTCCTACAAATTCCTCCTTGATCAATTAATACCAAACACTCTGCTGGTCTAATAGTAAGCAATTTTAAGAGAAGAGATCATTGTCAGCATCTAACCACGTGTAGATGAGGGAATAGACAGTTATGACATCCCCAAGTGTACAGAAAAAGGAGAGAAACAAGTCCAAAGTCCTTCCCCTCCCATGAGAAGAACAGTAGGAAGGATTTTCACAATATGATTTTGGCATTTTCCCAAAAGACATCATCTTCTTCTCTTCTGGCCCCCCTTTACTATGGTTCCCTGATACAGATTGTGAAATTAGTTGGGCCTTCCTAGCAGGCAGAAGGCAAGGATCAGGAATCTCATGACCTAAGACCAGGCCCTCAACCTTAGAGAATTTAGTAATTATATTATCAGGGCTCTGTGTCCACGGTATATGCTACATTCTTCAGCAACCTCCGGGGGCAGAAAAAGATATCAGTAATAAGTGATACGATTATGAAGCAGAGAACAATCAGCACCTCACAACATTCTCCTAAGGGAGGGAAAACAAAAAAACAAAAAACCTTACTTTGAATCAAAGCTGACCATAATCAAGTCTGCCTCCCAAGGTCAAGTAACAGGAGAAGGACATCATTCACATCCCTGGGAAAATAAGTCTCTGTATGGGCCCCTTTCAGTCACAGAGGCTGGTAGGTAGGGAGGGATGAGACCCCCAAGTCGATGGGTTGTCAGGGCAAGAACTTGTTAGTTTGCCTTTGGATTTGTGAGTAGATTTCCCAGAGCAGAGATTGATGTAGAGTCTATTTCCATTCCTGGGGGTACATGAAGGGACTCCAGAAGTAAAGGAGACAGCAAAAGATGATAGCCAAGCTACACAGTGATGCTGAAAATTGTCTTTTGTGTTTTGTTTTGTTTCCATTTTCCATTGACAATATCTGCTCTGCTAGGATATAAACCCCCATCTGTGTTCTCAAATGTGCAGTGAAGACTGTTACACATAAAGGCCCCTTGAGGGGTTTTTTTTTTCCCCAATATAATTCAAAGCAAAGGGGATACGTGTGGCATTTGGTTCAGCATGGCACACAGAGAAGGAACGGGCATAGGAGATGTGAGATTATGGAATGAAGATGGAGTGAGTTTTCCCACAAGCTGAAAGCAGCAGCCAGGCCTGAACCGACAGTAATCCCCGAGAAGATACAGATATCTCAGGGAAGACAGAGAACAGAGGGTCTGTGCTGACATCTGGTTTGTATTAGTATGCTGTTGTCGTTGTTATTATTCTCCACTGGGGAGCCAAAGAGAACACACACAGCACAGCTCCCAAATACATCAAAGACATGGGGGACCCCTTATCTCTGGGGGAGGGATTTGTGAGAGGTATCATTGCCAGCTCTCAATATGCCCCTAAGATCACTAACTTTTATTCCTACTCAGGACCCAGGGTAAGAAGCGTGGGAACTGCTGCTGTTTCCTGGGGCTGACATACTGGTAGCTAGGAACACCCCATACCAGTACCTACAAATGGCCACTCGCTCATCAACCTTAATCTAATGGAAGGTGAACAGCAGGTACCCTGAAGGGAGCCCTTCCTTTTCCAGAAACTGAAATCTGTCGGAGGGTACTGTGACTCCACAGAATTGAGTACCTCGGAGCCAATCTGCACTATCATGAGGAGCGCAGCCCCTGTGCCCCGCCGGGCCACTTGGCAAGGGCCTGGTTCCCACCGCATGTGAACAGCACCTGCATCATTCCTTCTTTCTGTGAGTGAAGAAATCTTAGTGGCGAGGACTTTGCACCACTGCCGTATAAAATGTGCTTCTCTAAAGAGCCAGCATTAGAAAGTGTTTTACAAAAAAAATTTTCTTATTAGGAATTTCCTATCTTCTCATCTAAAAAGTCTCCCACGGGTGGTTTTGTGGTAGTTGCCCCAGCTCTTTGACGTTAGCAGCAAAGCCCTCAGCAGTCCGGGTTTCTATTTGTGAAATTCAAATCCGCAAATATTTACAAGGGTTGCTGGTGGCCAGTGTGCCTTCCCCACCATCACAAAATGTAGGAATCTGAGGGTTCATGGTACATACTTAGAAGGCGCAGACAGCCAAGTATCTCACAACCTCTTTTCAGACACTCTAGTGGTTCTTTTTCTTTGTTCTTTTCCCCTTCTTTTTTATTTCTTTAGTTAGCTATGTGTTTTCTTCCAGGGGGAATGAAAGCTGTTAATATTCAAATACCATGGAAGCCTGCTGATACACTCTTAACTGCTATAAGAAGCCCAGAGCAACCATGTTAAATACACAGTACTCTTGGTTTTCACAAAGAACAGTATGTACAATTCCTTATCAGGCATTCTTTGCTGTAGACTTTTTTGTAGACTTACACTAAGAGGCTTTGACCAACTGTTTTCTTGGATGAGAAAGCAAGTACTTTCAATTGTTCTTTTTCTATTTCTCTCTCTCTCTCTCTTTTTTTTTTTTTTAACAATCGGAACAGTGAACTGGTAGTCCCAATTGTTGAAGTCATTATTTCTGTTCACCAAATGCTTCCCATTCCTCTTTCCTGAGTACATGGTGGGGTTGCATATGGCTTTGTGGTGAGTGGGACAACATGATTAGTTCTGGCCGTGGATTTAACAGTAGAAATAAGATGTATTGCTCCAAGACTGGAACACTGCATTGTTCAAGAAAAACCTTCCAGAGCCATTGTTCCCTTGGCCCTAGTAACAAGCACCTTTTGCTGTGTATGCTCCATTAAACTGGGTCCTGCAGAGAAGGTGATACAGATGGGCAGATAGTAAGAGCAAGAAATAAATCTTTGTTGTCTTAAGCTACTAAGAGTTGAGAGTTGGCCGGGCGCAGTGGCTCACACCTGTAATCCCAGCACTTCGGGAGGCCGAGGTGGGCGGATCACGAGGTCAGGAGTTCAAGACCAGCCTGACCAATATGGCGAAATCCTGTCTCTATTAAAAATATAAAAATTAGCCAGGCATGGAGGCATGTGCCTGTAGTCCCAGCTATTCGGGAGACTAAGGCAGAAGAATAGCTTGAACCCAGGAGGCAGAGGTTGCAGTGAGCCGAGATCACACCACTGCACTGCAGCCTGGGTGACAGAGTAAGATTCTGTCTCAAAAAAAAAAGAAAGAAAAAAATGCCATCTCTACTAAAAATACAAAAATTAGCCAGCGTGGTGGTACATGCCTATAATCCCAGCTACTCAGGGAGCTCAAGCAAGAGAATCACTTGAGCCCAGAGGCAGAAGTTGCAGTGAGCTGAGATTGCACCACTGTACTCCAGCCTGGGCAACAGAGCAGGATTCAGTCTCAAAAAAAAAAAAAAAAAAGAGTTGAGAGTTGCTTGTTACCATAATGTAAACTAGTTTACCCCATTGATATAACACCTATGACAGAAAGGAAGACAACCTCAGGATGAAGCCAACCCCATAGATAGCAGAAGGGAAAAAATAAACAGTGTTCTGGCCATCACCACTGGATTAACCCTCAACTGCAGGCCATTCTAATGCTAGACTTAGTAATTATGTAAGGAATAAATTTCCTCATAATTAAATCCATTTGAATCAAGAGCACCTGAACGGGTACAGTGATTATGTTCTGTATTATGTGACTCCCCCACCAACAATGGCTATATCTGAATGAAATAATAGAGGGCACTAGATCTTAGAGCAAACAATACTTAGGCTGGTCGGGGTCTATGAAGTAGCCAGACACAGAAGTTTTGTCTAGTGGGGACACTAGATACAGGGAAGTAACTAACCAAAATTAATACCATTTGGCTTCAAATCCTTCAGTAAGTCTATCAGTAGCAGCAGTTGAATCAGAGGCAGAGGAGGCCGGGCGCAGTGGCTCACACCTGTAATCCCAGCACTTTGGGAGCTCGAAGTGGGCAGATCACCTGAGGTCAGGAGTTTGAGACTAGCCTGGTCAACATAAAGAAACCCCGTCTCTACTAAAAATACAAAAATTAGCTGGGTGTGGTGGCACACACCTCCAGTCCCAGCTACTCGGGAGGCTGAGGCAGGAGAATCACTTGAACCCAGGAGACGGAGGTTGCAGTGAGCCAAGATTGCGCCACTGTGCTCAAGTCTGGGTGACAGAGTGAGACTCTGTCTCAAAAAAAAAAAAAAAAAAAAAAAGCAGTAGCAGCAGGGGAGATCTGCACATTGTGAGGTAGGTGGGGAGAGAATTGGAGAGTATGTCTGTCTCCTTTTCCAATTGTAGCATGCCCCGCAAGTCATTTCAAAATTCCAATATTCCAGGGGAAAATTCATGAGGAAAATATGAGAGAATATAAAATAGATGTGATAGAATATGAAATCAGTCACATAAATTGTGGGACATAGTCAAAGTTTGTGTTTTCTAATTCAGAGTTAAAAAGTCCAATTTCTTTCCCATTATAGAGAAACAGGCCATGTCACCCCAAAATTTGCTGATGTGGCATGTCGATTATTTTGAGCTACAGTCACCTGAGAAACAGCAGATGCAGGAAAGGGCTGTGTGATCCGCCCTCTTCCACCTGTCGTAAGCCATAAAGATTTCTTTGAGAAAGGTGCCCTCCCTGAACCAGCGTAAGAAAATAACTCCTATCACCATTGACTGGGAATTGATGCTGCAATGGAGCTGTACAAATAAACTTTCCAAACTATCCCTTATCTTCCTCTATCTTTACACTTCCCTAGTGAATTTCCACAATTTACTGCCACTGGCCCGAACCCCTTTGTCTTGTCAGCTCTTCATGAATTTATGGTTTCTTTGTCTAAAAGGTATTAAAGCTTTCTGCTTTGTCCATTTCTTCAGGTCTTCTGCTGTCCCATGAGGGTCTCCACATGTATGTAAAAATCAATAAAACTCATATATTTTTCTCCTGTTAACCTGTCTTATAGTGATTTAATTCTTAGACCCAGGTGAATATCCCAAGAGGGTAGGGAAGAATTTCTCTTTCTCCCCAACAATAGAAATTAGAAACAAACTAACAAAGACAACAACAGAACGATGTGTATACTCTTGTACCTCCACCCATCATAGATGCAGCCCCTGCCCCTACCATCACCGTATTAGTAACACCATGCCTGGGCAGGAGAAGTGGGCCCTTTGATGGAAGAGCAACAAAGGAGAAAGTGGCTGACTGACGGTCTGCACTTGCCACCAACGAGGCTGCAACACAACCAGCCAGAGATGAGCAATATTCAGTCAGTTCCAAAATACCCCTCAGTCTCTGAGAAGCCTAGGTTTTTGCCTGTTTCCATTTTTCTTTTCTTCTCTTTTTTTTTTTTTTTTAATAGAAATGGGGGTCTTGGAGCCGGGCGCAGTGGCTCACACCTGTAATCCCAGCACTTTGGGAGGACGAGGCAGGCGGATCACCTGAAGTCAGGAGTTCAAGATCAGCCTAACCAACATGGAGAAACCCCGTCTCTACTAAAAATACAAAACTAGCCAGGTGTGGTGGTGCATGCCTTTAATCCCAGCTACTTGGGAGGCCGAGGCAGGAGAATCGCTTGAACCTGGGAGGTTGCAGTGAGCTGAGATCGTGCCATTGCACTCCAGCCTGGGCAATAGGAGTGAAACCGTCAAAAAAAAAAAAAAGAAAGAAAGAAAAGAAAAGGAAAAAGGAAAGGAAAGGAAAGGAAAGGAAAGGAAAGGAAAGGAAAGGAAAGGAAAGGGAAGGGAAGGGAAGGGAAGGGAAGGGAAGGGAAGGGAAGGGAAGGGAAGGGAAGGGAAGGAAAAAGAAAAGAAAAGAAAAAAGAAATGGGGATCTTACTATGTTGCCCAGGCTATTCTTAAACTCCTGGCTTCAAGCGATCCTTCCACTGTGGCCTCCCAAAGTGCTGGGATTGCAGGCATGAACCACCACACTCCGCCAGATTTTTGCCTGTTTCTGTTTTCTGAGATGCTGGTTTTGGATGGAGATCTCTAACTTCCTTATCCCATGTGTTCTTTCAATAAACTCCTCTTAATTACAGTGACCTGAAGGTTTCTCTCCTCTTTGAAAACTGAACACTATTTTCAATAATTATCCAATTTTTCCAACCAACTGTTTCAAAAGAAATTCTATCTTCCCTCTAAAGAATTTTACTCATATTTTTAACCTTAAAAAAAATGAATCTTTTCTCCCAGAGCAATACTGTTTTAACAGCCCTGAGCCTAGTCCTCAAGATAATAGTTGTTGTATCACTTATTTCCACCAGATGGCGCTATTGCTGGTTCACACACCCACTGTCCCAGGAAATTTAATCTCATTACTAAATAAACACCAACAACTGCTTCACAAAGGTAACTGCTTCTCCCTTTTCCTGAGAACTCATCACAGTTTTAACAACCACCATCTCCCTAACTGACCCACTGGACATTTAACAACTGTTTTTGACGGTTCCGTAAGTGTAAGACATTGAGCATCTGATCCCTGGGGATGTTCTCCAGTCACTGCAGGCAACTTAGAATCTAGTAGAAGAGATGGCCATTTAGCAAATAACCCCACAGATACAAAACCACAGCTTTGATCTGTGCTTCAGAAGGAAACACACGCACCTGCTTGCTAATGCCGCACATAACCAAGCCTGAGAGGTGGGACCCAAAGGAGAAGTAGGAGGTAAATTCTGAAGGAGGAGGGAGAGGCAGCCTCCCAAGGAGAGCTGGCAGCAAGGTGCTGAGGCTGGAGGATCACACACAGCACCTGAGTAGGACCAAGAAAAAGAGGCCAGAGCTTTGACACCAAAGATAAGAGTAAAAGAAAAGAGAATTGATTGATGCCATTGATAAGTCCCTGGCTTTAATATCCCCAAGTTTATATCTGTAATGATCTTCCCTTTCAAGTTCCACATATATGTCCCTGCTTGATATATCCACTTAGTTGTTTCAAAGGTAACCCTCAAATACATGTGCAGCTTTGACTTCACCATCTTCTCAGGTCTGAAGGGCTGTCTCCTGAATGTCAGTGAATGGTGACACTCGTCATTTAGTTGTGAAATTCAGAAAACTGTAAGAGTCCTGGAGTTGTCTTTTGCCCTTAGCTCTACAGACAATCTACTACCAAATCCTGTTGATGGTATCTACCACGTCAGATGGCTTTTTGCTCGATCAGTGATCAGCAAAAGGGCTGTTCTGTGCATTGTATGATATTCATCAGCATCCCCAACCACTACCCACTAAACGCCAAGTGTGATCTCTAAACTAGCAACTAGCACCTCCAGGTAATTTGTCAGAAATGCAAATTCTCAGGCCCCACCCATGACCTACTAAATCAAGGATAGTCAGATATCTGTATTTTAACAAGGTTTCCATGATGAGGTGCGGTGCTCACACCTATAATCCCAGCACTTTGGGAGGCCAAGGAGAGAGGCTTGCTTTAGCCCAGGAATTTGAGACCAGCCTGGGCAACAGAGTGAGATCCTGACTCTATTAAAAACAAACAAACAAACAAAATAGCTATGGTGGTGCATGCCTGTAGTCCCAGCTACTCAGGAAGCTGAAGTGGCAGGATTGCTTGAACCTAGGAGATGAAGGCTGATCGAGGCTGCAGTGAGCTGTGATTGTACCACTGCACTCTAGCCTAGGCAACAGTGCAAGACCATCTCTAGTAAACAAATAAGGCTTCCAGGGGATTCTCAAATCCACTACAGTTTGAAAACCAATTTCAGAAACCCACTGCCATGAACCTATTCCATCGCTTCTTACCTGGGCTACTGCAATAGCCTTATAATTATTCTTCCCCATATTCACACCTCCTTCTATGGTGAATCTCAATCCTGGCACACTTTATAACCTACTGGGAGTCAACCTAAACTAATTAAATCAAGATCTCTGTGGGTGATGCCCAGGCTTTGATATTGTTTAGAAGTTTCCTTTGGAGGCCGGGCGCGGTGGCTCAAACCTGTAATCCCAGCACTTTGGGAGGCCGAGACGGGCGGATCACGAGGTCAGGAGATCGAGACCATCCTGGGTAACACAGTGAAACCCCGTCTCTACTAAAAATACAAAAACTTAGCCGGGCGAGGTGGCAGGCGCCTGTAGTCCCAGCTACTCGGGAGGCTGAGGCAGGAGAATGGCGTGAACCCGGGAGGCGGAGCTTGCAGTGAGCTGAGATCCGGCCACTGCACTCCAGCCTGGGTGACAGAGCGAGACTCCGTCTCAAAAAAAAAAAAAAAAAAATAGAAGTTTCCTTTGGAAAGCCAAGGCCAGAACTACTACTCAATGCTAATCCATTCTATCTTGCAGTCAGACTGATGTTTAAAGCTGCAAGTCTGGTCTTGCAATTTCTCTACTTTATTTATTTGTTTGTTTATTTATTTATTTATTTGCTGAGACAGAGTCTCACTCTGTCACCCAGGCTGGAGTGCAGTGGTGTTATCTCATCTCACTGCAACCTCTGCCTCCCAGGTTCAAGCGATTCTCATACCTCAGCCTCCCGAGTAGCTGAGATTACAGGCATGCACCACCACATCCAGCTAATTTTTTGTATTTTTAGTAGAGACGGGGTTTTATCATATTGTCCAGGTTAGTCTCGATCTCCTCATCTCAAGTTATCCACCTGTCTCAGCCCTGCAAAGTGCTGGAATTACAGGTGTGAGTCATGTGTCCTGCTCCCTGCCCCCCCCTTTTTTTTTTTCTGAGACAGAGTCTCACTCTGTCACCCAGGCTGGAGTGCAGTGGTATGCTCTCAGTTCACTGCAACCTCTGCCTCCTGGGTTGAAGCGATTTTCCTGCCTCAGCCTCCTGAGTAGCTGGGATTACAGGCACCCACCACCATGCCCAGCTAATTTTTATATTTTTAGTAGAGACAGGGTTTCACCATGTTAGCCAGGCTAGTCTCAAACTCCTGACCTCATGTGATCCACCCACCTCGGACTCCCAAAGTGCTGGTATTACAAGCATGAGCCACCGTGCCCGG
Source organism: Macaca fascicularis (assembly GCF_037993035.2). NCBI lineage: Eukaryota > Metazoa > Chordata > Mammalia > Primates > Cercopithecidae > Macaca > Macaca fascicularis. The sequence goes on along the minus strand of NC_088389.1, from coordinate 103,281,379 downwards.
CCACCTCTACTTTAAATTCACCTTGATATAGCCTACATTTCTTAACACCTACAGAGCAAACCAACAAGCAAGGGGCCTGTGTTTAAAGCCACCCCCTCTCCCTTCTTCATCATACTGACCTTCTGTCTGTCCTCTGCAGGCTCCATGCTTTGTCCTGCCTTAGAGTTTTGCACCACTGTTTGCTCTCTTGGCCTAAACCACTCTGTCTTCCTCTTTTTGCCTAGGAATCTTCACTCCTTCCGTAGATCTCAGTTTCTTCTTTCCTTCCCCCAGGAAAGCCTTTCCCAACTTTCCCTCTTATAGTAAGGGTGGATAAGAGTGGGGTAGGGAAGAAACCATGGGCCCGAGTTTGCCCACGAAGTCCTGATTTAAGCCTGTTGTTCCAGGACAATTAACATACCCTCTTTCACTCAAAAGTGTCCCGTTTGCAACAATAAATTATACAATGCCCTCACCTGTTAGATACTCTCACACACTTTCTCATATACCTCTCCTTTGTCACTCATCAAAGGTGCCATTTTACATTTTTTTGGTGACTCTTAGATTCATGTCCATCTTCTTCACTGGACTGAAACAGTTTGACACACAGGAGGCACCCAACAAATATATGTTGAATGACTGAACAACCTTTAGAGGTGAGCATTAATTAGTGTTCCCATTTTAGAGAAGAGGAAACTGAGTCAAAAAAGTTTTAAGCGTATTTGCCAAAATCACACAATTAAGTAATGGTATGGCTGAAATCTGAACCTAGCTCTGGTGTTTTCCAAGATCATAACCAGGAAGCTTGGAGAGAGATCTTTCGCTGCCTGATTCAGTGACTAAGAGTCCACAGTAGCCCGGGATTGAGCTTCGCTCAGTCCTTTTTAGAACTGAACTCAGCTTGAAAACTACACAGTTATTTCCTTTCCATTGAAATTGCAATCTGCTTCAAGGAAATGAAGCTTATGGCTGTCAGAGTATAAAGGGCAAGTGTGTGGGAGAAGCCAGAGATCAAACGGTCAAATGCACTTGTTATAGAATTTTTCATGAGCTGAATTCAAATGCTATCATTTGAATCCAAGCTTCTCCCCATTGGATTTTAAAAAACTGAGAACAAAGGGTGAGGGAAAAGGCAGCTGTCAGTGAATAATCAGGAGGCAGATGGAATGGTGCAGGCCTGGGGACAAGGAGGAGAGGCAGCCAAGGGCTGGGACAGAGATCACAAGATAAGTCAGCATAGCAGAAGCTAAGAAGCTGCTTCTCCCTGAGCCCAAACGCAGGGGCAACACTGGGTGTCCTGCAGGTCATCAGTGGGTCTCTCAGCTTGCACCAGCTTCCCTTCCTCTTTCGATACAGTAATAGTAAGTTGTAACGCCCTGAGGTCACTTCGTCTCTGATTCTCAGTTTCCTCAACTGCAAAATGAAGAAGTTCCTCCTAAAAGGCATTTAAAGTTGTTCTTGGCTGTAAAATTTTATGGTTTTATAACCCACAGCCAATGCTGTTGGAATTGACTCCAGAAAGACAAGAACACACCTGGGTGTTAGTAGTCATTCTCTTCTCAAAATCAGAAAAAGGATGGCCCATTTATGCTATTCCTCAACCCATAACCTTACAAACTGCACCTGATTGTTGAAAACATGCCTCAGGTCAAGTCTGACACGCTTTGAAGTCTAAATTGAACCATGAAGCTCAGAGCCAAATGAACCCAAACCAGAGTGAATGCCACAGTGTACTAAATGTCAAACTGAGATTAAACTAAGTTATAATTACAAAAATAAACATTTAACAGAAAAAATTGGTGGTGATATTTTTAATTTTTCCATAATTTCATTTGTTGGCAAGAGGATAAATTATGTATAATTTTAGACAATTAAATCAGAACAAACCCAGATTGTATTAATAGTTCACATTTGTGAAACACAATGTATTTAATAGACATTTTCTAATTGAATCAAAATGTTTCATGAGGCTTTGTTTGTTTGTTTCCCCGCACTGAGCCTCTAGCAAGTTTATAAGGTTAATGTCAACAGTAGGAGTAAGTAGCTAGGACGTAAGACCAGCTAGAGAATTTATACGAATGCAGCTCTGATGTTTCTGTGCTTTGATGCATGCCGTTTACTTGTCCAGAACATTCATTCCACAAACTCCACCTAAAGAAATCTTGCTTGTCTGGCCTGGCGTGATGGCTCACGCCTATAATCCCAGCACTTTGGGAGGCCAAGGCAGGCAGATCACCTGAGGTTGGGAGTTCAAGACCAGCCTGACCAACATGGAGAAACCCTGTCTCTACTAATAATACAAAATTAACTGGGCGTGGTGGCGCTGCCTATAATCCCAGCTACTGGGGAGGCTGAGGCAGGAGAATCACTTGAACCCAGGAGGCGGAGGTTGTGGTGAGCTGAGATCCCGCCATTGCACTCCAGCCTGGGCAACAAGAGCAAAACTCTGTCTCAAAAAAACCAAAACAAAGCAAAAATAATTCTTGTTTTTCTAACCTGGGAAGCAGTTTCCCCACCACATTCTTTGACCTTCCTGCTATTGAAACATAGGGTCTATTTTTCTTCCCCTTAAAGTTGGCCTCTACAACTCCTTGATGAAGAGAATATCATAGAAAGAATGCTGTGCCAATTTTCAGACAGACTTGAAGAAACTGGCAGCATTTACTTTCTGCCTTGGAACCCAGCCACCATACTGTAAGGGAGCCAAACAGCCGCATGTAGAGTTTGGGAGTAGGTGGTCAAGCTGACAACCACCGCTGAGGTCTCCGTCTACGGCCAGCATCCACTGCCTGACATGAGAGCACGGGAGTGAGCAAGCGTTCAGATGACTACAGCCCCCAGCCTTTGAGTTACTCCCAGGTTTTGAGCTGTCCTAGCTGATGCCCCATGGTATAGAGAGGAGTTGTTTCTACACAGTCCTATCCAAATTGCAACTTCATGAGCAAATTAAATGATTTTTGTTATCCCGAAGTTTGGAGCAGTTTGTTATACAGCAGTAAGTAAGCAAAGTTGACAGGAGTGAAGCCGTCTTTAAATCTTTAAATCTCACACCATCCCACAACCACCATTAACCATCAGCATGATAGTCATTAGGGTAGTTCATGATTATTCCCATTCTTTCCTCTTCTGGGTACAAGAAAAAAATGCACTCTTGCCGGGCGCAATGGTTCATGCCTGTAATCCCAGCACTTTGGGAGGCCCAGGAGGATGGGTCACTTGAGGCCAGGAGTTTGAGACCAGCCTGGCCAACATGGTGGCACCCCATTTGTACAAAAATATGAAAAACCTTAGCCAGGAGTGGGGGTGCATGCCTGTAATTCTAGCTATTTGGGAGGCTGAGGCAGGAGAATTGTTAAACCTGGGAAGCAGAGGTTACAGTGAGCCGAGATGGCGCCACTTCACTCCAGCCTAGGCGAGACAGTGAGGCTCTGTCTCAAAAAAAAATTAAAATTAAAAATGTATTCTCCACCTACTCTGTCTGAATTCAGGCATGGTCATATGATGGATGATGGCCAGTAAAATGCTATTGGAAAGAATATATGTCAATTCTTGGCAGAAGCTTTTTAAAATTCAGGGTACAATCCAACAAATTTCCTTCTCTCTATCATAGTGGTGAGAGAATCCCACATGAAAATGCATCTTTCATCAATAGACTTCCTGAAGGGACTAGGACAAACAGGGCTATGTTGCCAACCCATGCTGGATATACGGCCTGAGGAAGAAATAATTATTTGTTGGGTTAAGCAGCTGAGAATTTTTAAAGTTATCTGTTGTCCAGGCGCAGTGTCTCACGCCTGTAATCCCAGCACTTTGGGAGGCTGAGGTGGGTGGATCATCTGAGGTCAGGAGTTCAAGACCAGCCTGGCCAACATGGTAAAACCCCGTCTCTATTAAAAATACAAAATTAGCCGGACGTGGTGGTGCATGCCTGTAATCCCAACTACTCGGGAGGTTGAGGCAGGAGAATTGCTTGAACCCAGGAGGCAGAGGTTGCAGTGAGTTGAGATGGAGCCATTGCCCTCCAGCCTGGGCAACAAGAGTGAAACTCCGTCTCAAAAAAAGAAAAAAAAAGTTATCTGTTACATAACCAGATTTCTCAATGGCAGCACTATTGATATTTTAGGCCAGATAATTTGTTGTGAGAGGGCTGTCCTGGGCATTGTAAGATGTTCAGCAGCATCCTTGACCTCTACCCGCTGGATGCCAGTAGCACCACCACCCCACAGTTGACACACTCCCGACTTTGCCAAATGTCCCTTATTGATGGGAGAGAGGAAATAGACTACACCAACTGATGCAACCACCACCACCAGGAAGAATGAGTCGCTTCCTCTTTACATTTTGAAAGCCTTAATAGATACTCCTGTGTAGCAATCATATCATTCACCACATTGAATTACACCTAGTTACTTGGACTCTGGTCACCCTCAAGAAGTCTGTGAGAGCAGGTGGAAAAGTAGGGCAGGTGCAATGATCTGCCTAGAGTTTGAGTTTTCTCATGTTATACCAAGTGATGTGGCAGGAACTCACATTCTCTCCCAGCAAGATGACCAGATGATCCTGTTCGGGGCCACTGCAAATGGTTGGGCAGTGCACAGACTGCACAACAGTACCCAACTACGGGGATAAGTGGCAACTGAGTTCCATCTCACACTTCTCATTAAGCAAACTTCGCATGTAGGGAGTGAGTTTTTCCTTATTCATCTCTCTCAATAAAAGCCTTTTTGAAAACTTTGCACCAAGGCTAGCAGCTTCTCTGACCTAGATTGTGGGGGAATCTGAGCTACATACAGATCCACATAGGACAGAACTAGAAAATCAAAGCTCCCCTACTAGATGCTGACACAGAAATCCATCTTGTCCTAAATCTTGTGGAAGAGATAGGAAGCTAGTTCAAGCCACTGGACAAGAGTGGGTAAAATAAATGCAAGCCACAACTCTTTCATTTGTGTCAGGCAAATTTCACCAGGATTCCCTAAGATTGGTTCTTTATCTGAATCAAACTGGCATCTCCATCAAATGACACAAAATCCCCAAGCCCTACTGTGTGGGCCTGTAGAACTCTCTAATCTATGTAAATTAAGCACCAATTAGAACCATTTTATTAAAGTTTCCATATAAAGTGCCAACTAAACTGTATATATTAGTGCATGTTGAAATCAGCCCTTGTGTAAATTGTTTCCAAAAGCACACATCCAGGGGCATTCGATGCAGCTGCTGTTTTTGAAACTTCCCCCAGGTTCTTCTCAAGCAGCTCTTCTTGCTATTTTAAAATAGCCACTAAAGTCAAACAGTCCAGGGTGGCGACACAGTTGGAGGAAGTCTGACATCAATAATGGCAAGCCTCAGGGTGCATGATGAATCCTCCTGCTTCTCCATCTACGCCCCATGCACTCCATACTCACCTCCCCGTTCCTACACAACACACATCATGACGCTTGATGACTGAATGGCAATGGCTCCTTGTGAACTCACCACCAGGTCCTATCCCCACACCATCACTGCATGACCCAATAACTTCACTGACAAATTCTCCCAGGATAAGTCTCCATACATTATACTTGCTTCACCTTTCTCTTATTTTGGTCAACTCCAATCCAGAGAAACTCTGTATCTTGCAAACTTCTATATGCTCTTGATCCTCATGACCTCTTTATGTAGGAAAATCCAGTTAATCTCTGTCATTGGCTTTTCCTTCCCTTTTCTTCTTATATTGTCTTCTTCTTTCCTCTTTCCTTCCTCTCTTCATTGTGGTTGTCAATTAAGACATGGCACCCATGATGAGTGATAGGAGTAAGAGAGGCCCCAATGACACCCCTTTATCAAGAAAAAAGGCCAGGCATGGTGGCTCATGCCTGTAATCCCAGCACTTTGGGAGGTCAAGGTGGGCAGATCACTTGAGGTCAGGAGTTCAAGACTAGCCTGGCTAACATGGCGAAACCTCATCTCTACTAAAAATTCAAAAATTAGCCAGGCGTGGTGGTGCACACCTGTAATCCCAGCTACTCGGGATGCTGACATAGGAGAATCACTTGAACCCGGGCAGCAGAGGATGCAGTGAGCCAAGATTGTGTCACTGCACTCCAGCCTGGCAGCAAAGCGAGACTCTGTCTCAAGAAAAGAAAAGAAAAGAAAAAGGAGGAACTACTTTTTTTTTGAGACAGAGTCCCACTCTGTAGCCCAGGCTGGAGTGCAGTGGCACGATCTCTGCTCACTGCAAGCTCTGCTGCCTTCTGGGTTCACGCCATTCTCCTGCCTCAGCCTCTCGAGTAGCTGGGACTACAGGCGCCCGCCACCACGCCTAGCTAATTTTTTTTTTTTTTTTTTTTTTTTTTTTGTATTTTTAGTAGAGAAGGGGTTTCACAGTGTTAGCTAGGATGGTCTCGATCTCCCGACCTCGTGATCTGCCCACCACGGCCTCCCAAAGTGCTGGGATTACAGGTAGGATTACAGGTGTGAGCCACCACGCCCGGCCAGCAGGAACTACATTTTTACGTTGTAATATGCATTCGAGAAGGATCGTGGTGTTAAATTACCCAGAAGTTCCCTTAAAAAAATTCTACTCGCCTCACCTCTAAATAAACCTGTCTTTCTCTAGGAGCAATGTTAATGATAATCTTTTGTTTATTACTTATGCTTTGTAGTGACATTCCCATTTCTCACCACAATTTGATGACATTATGCTGGGTGTGGTGGCTCATGCCTGTAATCTCAACACCTTGGGAGACCAAGGTGGGCAGATCACTTGAGCTCAGGAGTTCAAGACCAGCCTGAGCAACGTGGCAAAACCATGTTTCTACAAAAAATAAAAGAAATTAGCCGGGTATGGTGGGGTGAAGCTGTAGTCCCAGCTACTTGGGAGGTTGATGTGGAAGGATGGCTTGAGCCCTGAAGGTGGAGGTTGCAGTGAGCTGTCATCTCACCACTGCACTACAGCCTGAAGACCACTCACAAAGTTATTTCTGACACCAACGCATTGTTTTTCAAACAATTGACTTATTCATTTATTTATAACCTACTTTTTTCCATAATAATTTCAGACAGCTTACAGATACTGTTTTTTTGTTTTTTTTTTTTTGTTTTTTTTTTTTTTTTTTGAGACGGAGTCTCGCTCTGTCACCCAGGCTGGAGTGCGGTGGCGCAATCTCGGCTCACTGCAAGCTCCGCCTCCCGGGTTCACGCCATTCTCCTGCCTCAGCCTCCCAAGTAGCTGGGACTACAGGCGCCCGCCACTGCGCCTGGCTAATTTTTTTCTATTTTTAGTAGAGACGGGGTTTCACCATGGTCTCGATCTCCTGACCTTGTGATCCGCCCGCCTCGGCCTTCCAAAGTGCTGGGATTACAGGCGTGAGCCACCGCGCCCGGCCTAGATACTGTTATTTTTTATAATGGCATATTTTGTAAACTAAAGCCAAGACTGAAGATCAATATGAAGGAGAAAGGAAGAGTCCAGATATATGGGCCATAATGTCTTACATAGCCATAAAACTTGGGTAACAAGTTTGGCTCTGAGTTTCCTGACAGCCAAAGCACAAAGGAAAATATGTTTAATTACATGGTTCTCACTGTCCAGAAAAAGAAAACATGCCATTGCTTGAGGGAAGCAAAATTTTCCTGGCACTTGGTTTTGAAACAAAAGCTCTTGTATAAGATTTCTCATTGAGGTTGTTGAGTCAGCAAACAATTGAGTCTCAGTTGGGATTTTGGTGCACAATTTTTTTGTTTTGGGAACTGCTAATGAAGAATCATATGGAAAGAGGCAGAGCAAAAGAGACTAATGTAGTGAGGTTATTTTATGTGCTCTTTAATAATAAAGATGAGAACATGTCTAATAAATAAAACCCATGCATAACATAACATCCCAGAAGTAGGCGTCGAAATTATTTTCCTGTTTTCATTGCTTTCATTTGTCTATTTGGGGTTTTATTCGTGGGGGGAGGGGAAAGGGGTTGTTTTTGTTTTTGTTTTTTGAGATGAAGTCTTGCTCTATTGCCCAGGCTAGACTGCAGTGGCATAATCTGAGCTCATTGCAACCTTCGCCTCCCAGGTTCAAGTGATTCTCCCTACCTCAGCCTCCTGAGTAGTTGGGATTACAGGCACACACCACCAATCCAACTAATTTTTTTTGTATTTTTGGTACAGACAGTGTTTCACCATGTTGGCCAGGCTGGTCTCAAACTCCTGACCTCAAGTGATCCTCCTACCTCAGCTTCCCAAACTGCTGGGGCTACAGGCATGAGCCACTGCACCCGGCCCTGTCTATTTGTAATGACAATGAAAACATTTGTATTTTCTGCTTTGTGGAAATTTTGAATGGAAATTTAGATCATTGACTCAGTATTTCTGAGGTTTAGTGTGGGTTTAATAAGTGGGATATTAAAAAAGATATTGAACAGCTTACATTTAATCATTAAACCAGAAATAAAACAGAAATAAATGAAAATGATCTTTTCTCAAAAAGTCTAACATGAAGCACTGAAGCGTTTCAAAATCAAGGGTGTTATTAAGGTTTGATTTACCCCATTCATTGAGTTAGAAGTGTAGAAATCCAGAAATTCAGGAGTCTATGCAGCAAGTTAGCATACAGCTAGAGAAGGCGGGGCCAATAAGAAAGGGGAAAAGAGGAATCTTTTTTTTTTTTTCTGAGACGGAGTCTTGCTCTGTGGCGCAGGCTGGAGTGCAGTGGCCGGATCTCAGCTCACTGCAAGCTCCGCCTCCCGGGTTCTCGCCATTCTCCTGCCTCAGCCTCCCGAGTAGCTGGGACTACAGGCGCCCGCCACCTCGCCTGGGTAGTTTTTTTGTACTTTTTAGTAGAGACGGAGTTTCACCGTGTTCGCCAGGATGGTCTCGATCTCCTGACCTCGTGATCCGCCCGTCTCGGCCTCCCAAAGTGCTGGGATTACAGGCTTGAGCCACCACGCCCGGCCGAAAAGAGGAATTTTAAAAGGCTAGTCAATCTATTTGAAAGCTTCTGAGGGGGCTATGTGAATCTCACTTTGAGAAGTAGATCTGCCCCTGGATACTAATTAAATCCTCAGTTTATATGTAGGCTTCCTATCCAAGCCAAGATCAACTGTGCTTTAAATTTCAGTTTAGGCTGGGCGCGGTGGCTCAAGCCTGTAATCCCAGCACTTTGGGAGGCCGAGACGGGCGGATCATGAGGTCAGGAGATCGAGACCATCCTGGCTAATACGGTGAAACCCCATCTCTACTAAAAAATACAAAAAACTAGCCGGGCGAAGTGGCGGGTGCCTGTAGTCCCAGCTACTCGGGAGGCTGAGGCAGGAGAATGGCGTGAACCCGAGAGGAGGAGCTTGCAGTGAGCTGAGATCCGGCCACTGCACTCCAGCCTGGGTGACAGAGCAAGACTCCGTCTCAAAAAAAAAAAAAAAAAAAAAAAAAAAAAAAAAAAAAAAAAAAAAATTTCAGTTTAAACATTATAGGGGGTTGCGGGGAAGGAAGAGAGCTAAGTTAATTATCGTATAGACAGGACATTAAAGCATAGCACAATCTTCTAAATGTGTTTTTCTTGCTGTTTGCCAACACTTACAAATCTTTGTATGTTTATTGTTAAGATGCTATCGGCTGAGAACGGTGGCTCGCTCCTGAAATCCCAGCACTTTGGGAGGCTGAGGCGGGTGGCTCACCTGAGGTCGGGAATTAGAGACCAGCCTGACCAACATGGAGAAACCCCGTCTCCACTAAAAATACAAAATTAGCCAGGCGTGGTGGCGCAGGCCTGTAATCCCAGCTACTCGGGAGGCTGAGGCAGAAGAATCGCCTGAACCCAGGAGGAGGAGGTTGCGGTGAGCCGAGATCGCGCCATTGCACTCCAGCCTGAGCAACAAGAGCGAAACTCCGTCTCAAAAATAAATATATAAATGAAGATGTTATCATTTCCTATAAAGTTATTCAACATGAAAATTGATAGCACTGTTTTACTGATTCTGTTTTCTGTTAGTCATCTCAAAAATATTCTCTTCAACCAAACAACAACAACAAAAATTCAGACTATTTTCAGTACTGTGGAGCATTAGAACGTAAAATGTGTTCACCCCTAAAATAGTTTACTAATAAAAATAACCAGACTTTTGAGTCACTCCCCATTATTAGGTTTTATTTATAGAGTTCTGAGCTGTTACTCAGGAAAAACAGTGGAGATGAGAAGGCAATAAACTGCTAAGCAAAATATACCAAGAACATATTTGAAATTTGAGCAGAATTTGAAATTGAGCTGCGCTGATACTTCGTGCAAGATAGTGGAACTGTAATTCTTCTTTAAGTAATAAAACTGGCCCAAGAGTCCTCGGGGCTAGGAGTGCTAATCCAGTGAGAATACATTTAGAAAGAAGAATGAAAGACAGAAATGGAGTCAATGCATCTCAATATACTAACTGCAATTCCAGTTAAGATATAATCCCATAAGCAACTCATTAAAAATAAAAATGTGACCATTACAGAGGGCCAGAGATTCAACCTGATATTTATTCACGAAATATCCTTGTGAAAGGTGGCATCAATAAAACCACCCGGGAAGGTAAACATAACTAGAGAAAAATAAATAAACAATCCTAAACTAAGTTTTCCTTGTCAACCTTCAACCTTCTATTTCCCCCTATGCTAGTCAAGGGTGATGCACTATCCATCCAAGAAAACTTTATGTTATTTGAACTCCAAAATGCCAGTCTTTCACCAATCATTATGCATTATTTATGGGGCTAAAGATATTGGAATACATTCATTTTTATGCATTCCAAATAGCATAAAAATTCTTTTGAAGTTAGGATCAAACTGTTTTACAGAGTGATCGAACTTTTGCAGTGGAAGCTGGACTTTCTGCAAATATAGAGAGAGGCAGAGGAGAGTCAGCCAAAGTTGTTTGCCACCCTGAAACCTCTGACTGACGATGGAGCATCATGCAAGCATCTCTGGTTTGACTTGGACATCATCCAACCCTGAATGAGATTCTAGTTTTGAAGAGGTGCTGTGTTATCAGTAGGCTCATGTTCAAAAATCTGCCCACCCTGCTTCTCTTTGAAAAGACATAGTTTAATGTTAAATGGAATTTTCCAAGGCCACTAGATATTTTTGTTTAGGGAGAGGTTGCTTGTTTGTTTTTCGTCCGGGAATTCAAGCTTGGAGTAGAATGCCAGTAAGGTTTTCTCAGTTGTGGTATATATAGATCAATTAATGAAGCAAATGTGATCAAACTTAACTCTGTGTATGTGCATATGTGTGTGGTGTGTGCACTGGCACGCGCGCACACACACACACACACACACTCTGCTTCACTGTCAGATTTAGAGAAAGGGTTTGGAAGTCAGTGTCTTCAATATCTTAAAATGTACATAGGAAGAAATTAAGAGACTGAGGCAAGACAGTGCAAAACCCAAAGCCAGGTTGGATCCCTCACTCAGTCAGATACCATGAGCAATGTGAGGAAATGAGAAGGGTGTGTGTAATAAAACTGCTGGTTGAGGAAGATATGAGTAAGGCTGCACAGTAAGCTGATAGTGAGGTTTCTGGGAAAGAAAGAAGGCAATCCTTCGGAGTAAAGAAACAAGGAAAGAGACGAGACTATATGGTAGGGAAAGCCATGGTTCTCCATGCTTCTTAAACTTTGGGAAACATCAGGAACATTTGGAGGTCTTGATAAAATACATATTCCTGGGCCCTACCCCCGAAGAAACTGATTCAGTAGGTCTGAGATGACACCCAAGTATTTGCGTTTCTACCAAGATCCCAGGTGACACTGATTCTGCTAGTCCAGGAACCACACTCTTTTAAGTAGCAAAGCTGTAGGTGCTGACAGATCTGAGTCAGAACCCCTGCTCAGCCGTTTCTTAATTGTGCACCTTTGGGAAGATGACCCAGGATCTCTGAATCTTGTTTTCCTCTTTCTTTTCTTTTTAAGTTATTTTATTTTTAAATTTTTATCTATTTATTTATGTATAGACCAGGTTATGAGACTGGCTAATTTTTGTATTGTTGGTAGAGACGGGGTTATGTTATGTTGCCCAGGCTGGTCTTGAACTCCTGGACTCAAGTGATTTGCCCACCTTGGCCTCCCAAAGTGCTGAGATTACAGGCATGAGCCATTGCACCCAGCCATTGTTTTCCTCATTCTTAAAATAGAAAGAGACTGCATAAGACTGTTGTGAAGATTGGATAAAATGATGTATTTAAAGCACCTGAGACATGGTAGCAACTTCACATACACTTCCATTTTTATCCCTTCTGAGTGCAGAAATAGGGAAAATAGAATCATGACCTAAGAAGGGCTCCAGGAAAAAGGAGAAGGGGCTCTGTGTCTAGAAGCTACAGTGGTGGTTCTCAACCCCAGACTGGCATCAAAATCAACCGGAAAGCCATTTAGAAGTGGAGATTTCCTTGAGTCAAAGGACTGAGTGGAATCTACAGGACTTGCTTGGAGCCTGGGTGATTCTGAGGCCAGGTAAAGTTGAGCCCCAGGGACACATAGAAGTGTGAGTCAGATTTCCAAGGTAGAGTCCTGGAGAGCAGAGACCAAACAGGAACTGAGAAGACAAAGTTTTAAACTCATGGGCAGTAACAGAGTCAGGAGAAACCAGAGAAAGAAGCTTGCAGATAAGAAAGGGGAGTGTATTAGGATCAGTGTGAGTAAGTACTTAGGTTACAATGACTTGTACCTTTAAAAAATTAAATGAGCAGGTTATAAGTAATGTGATTACAACCCCTCACTGTACAGAAAGATTCAGCTCTGCAATCAAACAGAGATACTGATTTTTCAAAGTAGACAAAATAGCATAAAGAAGTAAAAAGAAACTGGGAGAATTCCAGAAGCCCTGGATCCTCAAAAAGCAATTCCCAATTTGAGCTACTCTCCCTAACCCAACCACAATGGTAGAAACTGGAAATTCATCCATCGACCAACATCGAAAAGAACTACAACTGGGGGAGTTTCCGATTCTGAAATGCCCCATTCATTCTATTCTTCTTTCCCCAGACCCTCAGGCACCACTACAGTGTGCTTCTCAGAATGCCAGACACAGAGAAAGGCTGTGGGTGACATGGTTTCCTTGATAAATATGAAAAACGACACTTATTATAACTCTTTGTTGACTATGCCCTAGGCACATTAGCATATTTAATACTTTTAAAAAGCTCCTCTATTAGAAATCCTTATTTCAGTAAATGCTTTTGTAACCTCCCTCCTGTCACTAGCTCGTCAGCGTACACACACTCAATAGAAAACACAGCCCTACGGCAAAGTCTGTAGTTGCCACTCCCTCTGCCTGCCCCATTGCCAAGATCTGGAACTAAAAGCTGCACTGTCTAAATGCAGAGTTGTTCGGACTCCAAAACGCTTCCTGTTGAAAAGAAAACTTCTCTTGGTTTTCAGATTCATTGCTTGCGAAGGAGGGATAAGAGCATCGCTTGTTTGTCAGTTGGCTTTCATCATTGGTGCAGTTAGTTAATAAGCAGACGGTATGTTAATAACATGGACATACCTACTTAAGACTCTCCACCCCCTGTAGGGAGCTCAGAAAATACACACACACACACACACGCACAAAAGAGGGTGGAGACAAGTTATTAAACAGAAGATAATATGCTCAAAGTCCTTGAGGAGGAAAATAAAATCACAAGCAGCATGGTAGTGCGGTGGCTTATGCCTGTAATCCCAGCACTTTTAGGTGGATCACTTGAGGTCAGGAGTTCAAGTCCAGCCTGGGCAACATGGTGAAACCCCGTCTCTGCTAAAAATTCAAAAATTAGCTGGGCGTGATGAGGCATACCTGAAATCCCAGCTACTCAGGAGGCTGAGGCAGGAGAATCACTTGAACCTGGAAGGCGGAGGTTGCAGAGAGCCGAGATCGTGCCACTGCACTCCAGCCTGGGTGATAGAGTAAGACTCCATCTGAAAATAAATAAATAAATAAATAAATATTAATAAAGAATAAATTAATTAATTTTAAAACATTAAAACAGGCAAAGCCCAAAACACAGTATGCTGGCTACGTGAAGACCCATAACTCAGTTGGCTTGTTTTTCAGCAAGCTAATACTCCCCTCCCTTGAAACTCCAGCTTGTAAATATATTTATAGCTGCTCCACACAATATGCCGGATACTAAAAAAAAACACTGAGTCATTGTTCCTGGTGAACCAGTTTTGCAAGAGTTAATCTAATTCCTGGCATGAAGCTAAACATGCTTTGCCAAAAGCTTCAGCAAGGAAGAATCACGCTTTTGGCCTAAAGGTTAGCTGATCTCCATCAGGCTGCTACAGAAACTCAGTATTTATTGACAGGGCACACTGTTTTTGATCTGTCTAGAAATGGAGGCATTATGAGGCGTGCTTGCCAGTACCTGTGTTAATTGATGAGTCTCTCTTTTACACAATCATAGTAAGTGCCATGAGAGTTTTTGGCTTCTTGTTCCTTTGCTCCACCCGTCCCTGTGTGCTGAGGCACAACACTCCACTGAAGTGGGAGTTTCCAAATCAGATGTGTCAGCTTTTCCTAACGACTCGCAGAGTGATTAAAGAATTTTAAAGCAAGTAATCTCACTGTGACTCCCCTAGGTTATGAGCAGCCCAAGAGCAGGAACAATGGTAGCTCCAGAAGTTCTAACAGGAAGAGGAAAGGGTTAGAGATTTTATTAAGAAAAGAACTTTTGGAGGAGTAATCAGGGGATTTAACTTGAAACAATAGTTGCAGAGTAAGTACATTATTTATCCTTAGATTGTATGCTGTAACTTCATTTAAAAAAAAATAGCATTCCTGAGAATAATTTCTACAAGATTGAAAAAAATCCCAGTTGCTCATATTGCAGAATAACACCAAGGCTGGTAAGTAAAGCATGTTCCAGGAGGTAGAAATTGGGAGTCCAGGGAGGGGCTGGTCAAAACCCATCAAGTCATCACTTGGCACTGGGAAGGAAATATAACTGATTCATCTTGACGTCCCAGCTCTGTGTACCGTCGTTGGCACAAGAAGGAGCTCCGTAAACGTTTATTGAAATCAAAGAGGTGCTGAGCACCTAAAGAAGAAGAGGAAGGGAAGGTTCGAGAAGATAGAGAAGAGAAAACAGGGTCAGAAAGGAGAAAGGGGAGGGAAGAGAGGGGAGGAGAGAGACAAGAAGGAAGGGAGAAAGAGGAGGGGCTGGAAGAGAGAAAAGACCATGACACAGTTGGCCCATGAGCTGAGAGTATCCAGGCTATTTATGGTGCTCTAAGAGGTCAAGTATATTTTTACCCTCTTGGCCAACTAATATAGTTGTTAAATGTCACCATGATCACAGCTCTTGCTCTATAAAACTGGATATATATTTTCCTGCATTAGAGCTGTTTTCTAGAGTTGATTTCCTACAGCTTACTTTGTGACATCTTAATGAAGATTCCGCCATGAGTATGCCATCTCCTCAAGTGGTGCCATCTCTTCAGGCACAGAAGAAACCTGCCTTACTTGTGCAGACATTACCATCGAAAACATTGTCATTGTCCTGGGTCCCCTTCCCCAACAAATTCTTTCTGTACTTCTGAAAACTTGTTTAGCTGATGGGAAGACACATGTGAGCCCAGTTTCTTTTTTTCTTTTTTCTTTTTTTTTTTTTTTTTGTGAGCCCAGTTTCAATCGGCCCTCTTTCTTGACGCATAGGAACCAATCAGAAACGAGTGTTCTGCAGCTCTGTCATTTCCACTCCAGAGAAGAAAAATGTCACAAGCCCTGGATTGTGAGGTAACAAGATGAGCAATACAAAATGAGCCAGAGAGAGACCAGATCAAGGACCCAGGGCCACACCGAAAGCTGCTGTGACTCCATGTCCTTCTCATATGAGGCTTCTTTGTTTCAGTTCATATTGCCTTCTGGGCAAGAACGGACCAATGAAAGGCAAACTATCTGTGCATGTGCTTCTCTCAGACGCCCGCAAAAATCTCCATAGTTGTTACCTTCTGGGAAGCTCCAAATGTTGTCATTGTTCCTGATTTTCCTGTTTGAGAGATTTTTAAATTTAACAACATGGTATTTAACCTTTAAACCTTATCAGGCTGGGCACAGTGGCTCACACCTGTAATCCCAGCACTTTGGGAGGCCGAGACAAGCAGATCATCTGAGGTTGGAAGTTAGAGATCATCAGCCTGGCCAATATGGTGAAACCCCATCTCTACTAAAAATACAAAAATTAACCGGGCGTGGTGGCAGGCGCCTGTAGTCCCAGTTACTCGGGAGTCTGAGGCAGGAGAATCACTTGAACCCGGGAGGTGAAGGTTGCAGTGAGCCGAGATTGCGTCACTGCACTCCAGCTTGGGCGAAGGAGGGAGATTCCGTCAAAACAAACAAACAAACAAACAAACAAACAAAAAAACCTCATCTGCTGTTGCGGACTATCAATACAAATGGGATAATACAAGTACACCCTTTGTACAAGCATATTATTATTTGTCTCTATATATGTAGAAAGAGGGAGGTGAAAGAGTGGTCAAGGAGGGGCTGGGAGGGAAAGCACGACAAAAACAAGGATAGAGGCCTCATGACAGTTGGCCCCCAGCTCTAGTCACCACACCCAACTCTAGGCACTAAATTCATCCCATAAGCACATGAGGCACTGTACTAGGTCTGGGAATAAAACAGTCAGCTCTGGTCCTGACCTTCTAGAAGCCTAAGCTTTATGGTGCAGACAGATGAGTGAGCAGTTACAATGAGGGAGTGATTTCAACAATGGGGTGAACATGGGGAGATCCGCACATATGTGGGGACTGTAGTAAGAACGCATGGTCGGAGAATACTTCTCGGAGAAGCTGACTTCTAGAGATTCACCTTGCATGCGTCTTACTTCTTATAACCCCCACTGCAGAGCAAGGATGCATGCAAAAAGTGACAAGGAAGTAACCGTTATCAACCTTAAGTTAACCTGGCACCCTGCATCAGCCCAACTTCCTGTGGTTAGCAGGCGGCCTTTTACAATCTCCCTCTGAATGGATGCATTTTCCAGTTGATCCCAAAAGCTAAGTCCCTATTACCAGGGAAAAGAGTGATGTTAAATGCCTTTTTGTAAAAAAGGAAGCATTTATTGAAACTGAGTCATGAACTTTAAGCTGGGTTGCTTTCTGCAATGGGAGCAGTCTCTGCTGCAATACTCAGACATAGGCCTTGCATCCCTGATAGCACCATATCTGTTTCTGAGCCAAGGGATCAGTCAGGATGGCAACCCATGCTGGAGCAGCCAACAGCTTGGGCGCCAAATTAAATGGAGGTCACTCATCACAATTCCCTATTTGTGTTCTTTAACCATCTGTACTGGAGGAGACCCTGTTCACAATTCTTTCCGTTCTCTTTTACTAGCCCCAGTCCTACCATTTCAAAAACGCTTTGTTTCCAAAGAATATCCACACAGAGCATGGAGCATGGCCACTCTCTAATCAGAATAGCAAAAAGTAAATTAAAAGGAACAAGATCACGGTTTTTGCAGGAACATGGATGGAGCTGGAGGCTATTATCGTCAGCAAACTAACGCAGGAACAGAAAACCAAATATTGCATGTTCTCACATATAAGTGGGAGCTAAATGATGAGAATTTGTGAACACAAAGAAGAAAACAACAGACTCTGGGGTCTACTTGAGGGTGGAAAGTAGGAGGAGGGAGAGGAGCAGAAAAATATAACTATTGAGTACTGAGCTTAATCCCTGGGTGATGAATCATCTGTATGACAAACCCTCTTGACTGAGTTTACCTATGTAACCAATTTTCACATATACCCCCAAACCTAAAATAAAAGTTTTTAAAAAAAGAAAAGAGAAAAGACAGAAAAAGGGAGAAGTTCTCAAAAGAAACCATTTGACATAAATACCGCTAAAATATTGCAGAAACAGAAATCCTAATTAAAGGGAGATGAAATGAGTCAGTTTTTTTCCGAGAATGATTTAGAATCATTATAAACCATATAAATGAGAACAAGACCAGCCGCTTTTGGCTAAGCCACCCTGTACAGGAATCTATTGCCTGCCTCCTTAATGGTTTAAAGCAAGGTATGCTCTCTTCCAAAGTTTACGCACAGGACTTAACAATTGCTCCTCTTGTCTTTCATTCCAGGTCATCGTGGTAGGTAGAAATGCTGGCACAGCATGCTAATGTCATCATGTACTGTGAGGTCTTTAGTGGGTGGTAGATTTTGAGGCTGTGCATTTATCCTACCGCCTCTTATCCTAGCACCCCTATTTAGAGGAGAACATGCCGTCCATCTGCTTACATAGTTCTTTATTCTGAATTAGCCTTCATTTTCCTCAAATTTATGTTAGAACAGGTGAGACACTCAAAATTCTGGGTTTGAGGAATAAACGTGAAAAAGATTTCCATAAAGTGAAGTGTCTGAGAGAAAGAAGAGTTTGATGGGTTATGACCAGGCATGTATCGTGCGGTCAAAGTATATGAACAGAAAATGCATAACAGAAAAAACCAGTGGCTCATGCACATCTGGAAAACAAAATTCAGCCTCACTAGTTATCAAGGAAAATGCCTCTTTAAACAATAACGAGATAGCATTTCATAACCAACAATATTGACAATTATTTTATTTTACCTTATTTTATTTTATTTTATTTTATTTTTTGAGACAGAGTCTCGCTCTGTCCCCCATGTTGGAGCACAATGGCGCGATCTTGGCTCACTGCAGCCTCCACCTCCCATGTTCAAACAATTCTCCTGCCTCAGCCTCCCAAGTACCTGGTATTACAAGCACCCACCACCATGCCCAGCTAATTTTTCTACTTTTAGTAGAGACAGGGTTTCACCATGATTGGCCAGGCTGGTCTCAACCTCCTGACCTCAGGTGATCCACCTGCCTCAGTCTCCCAAAGTGCTAGGAGATTACAGGCATGAACCAACATGCCTGGCCAATAATTTTTAATTTAAAGAAGAGTAAGTGCTGACAACAGTGAAAGGAATCAAGAAAGTGTACAAATTGCTAGTGGCAATATACACAGGTATTACTCCTTTAGCAAGCCATTTGTCAATGCCTAGTACAGTTGACTATGGGCACCTCCTTTAGTCCCATGTCTATGAATGTCTTTTACATTTATACAAAGAGAGACGTTCGAGGATGCTGCCTATAGTGCTGTTAACAATACCTAAAAAATAAAGTGAGTTTGGGAGGCTGAGGCGGGCAGATTGCTCGAAGCCAGCAGTTCAAGACCAGCCTGGCCAACATGATGAAATACCATCTCTACTAAAATACAAAAATTAACCAGATGTGGTGGTGCACCCTCTAGTCCCAGCTACTCAGGAGGCCAAGGCAGGAGAATCGCTTGGACCTGGGAGGCAGAGGATGCAGTGAGCTGAGATCATGCCACTGCACTCCAGCCTGGATGACAGAGTGAGATCCCAGTCTAAAAAAATAAATAAATAAAAATCAAAAAACAAAGTGAGATAAAGAGACAAATTGTGTATAATAAAATAAATTAAAAAGTAAGTAATCAGCCGGGCACAGTAGCTCACGCCTGTAATCCCAGCACTTTGGGAGGCCCACGTGGGTAGATCACATGAGGTTGGGAGTTCGAGACCAGCCTGACCAACATGGAGAAACCCTATCTCTACTAAAAATACAAAATTAGTCAGGTGTGGTGGCGCATGCCTGTAATCCAGCTACTTGAGAGGCTGAGGCAGGAGAATCACTTGAACCCAGGAGGCAGAGGTTGCAGTGAACCAAGATTGCACCATTGTACCCCAGCCTGGGCGACAAGAGGAAAACGTTATCTAAAAAAAAAAAAAAAAAAAAAAAAAAAGTAAATCTACACAAAGCAACATGATAAATCTCAAAAATATACTGTTGCTTCTAAAGAAAGCAAATTGCAAAAGGATGTATACAGTATGATACTATGAATATAAACATTTAATAGAAATAATAGAATAATAAAAATATTACTATATACTGTATTGCTTATGGATAGATACATTTGTAGACCAGCCTGGCCAACATGGTGAAACCTGGTCTGTACTAAAAATACAAAAAATTAGCTGGGCATGGCAGTGTGCACCTGTAATCCCAGCTGTTTGGGAGGCTGAGGCAGGAGAATCGCTTGAACCTGGGAGGTGGAGGTTGCAATGAGCCAAGATTACCCCATTGCACTCCAGCCTAGGCAACAGAGCGAGATTCCACCTCAAAAAAAAAAAATGCATGAGGTTGATTCACACCAGCTTCAGGATACTGCAAACCTTTGGAATACAGAGAGAAAGAGAGAGAGAGAGAGAGAGAGAGAAGTAATAGTAATCGGGTAGTTTTCTTTCTTTTGTTTTCTTTTTTTTTTTTTTTTTGAGACAGAGTCTTGTTCTGTCACCCCAGGCTGGAGTGCAATGGTGCCATCTCAGCTCACTGCAACCTCCGCCTCCCAGGTTCAAGTGATTTTCCTTCGTCAGCCTCCCAAGTAGCTGGAACCACAGGCACTTGCCACCATGCCCAGCTAATTTTTATATTTTTTGTAGAGGCAGGATTTCACCATGTTGGCCAGGCTGGTCTCGAATTCCTGACCTCAAAGGATCCACCTGCCTCGGCCTCCCAATGTGCTGGGATTACAGATGTGAGCCACCGTGCCCAGCCATAATTGGGTAGTTTTCTATATCTAAAAACTTATTTACAAAAATGGAGATTTGGCCGAGTGCAGGGGCTCATGCCTGTAATCCCAGCACTTTGGGAGGCTGAGGCAGGTGGATCATTTGAGGTCAGGAGTTCGAGACCAGCCTGGCCAACATGGCAAAACCCTGTCTCTACTAAAAATACAAAAATTAGCCAGGCATGGTGGTGTGTGCCTGTAATCCCAGCTACTCAGGAGGCTGAGGCAGGAGAATTGTTTGAACCCGGGAGGCAGAGGTTGCAGTAAGCTGAGATCGCACCACTGCACTCCAGCCTAGGCGACAGAGCAAGACTCTGTCTCAAAAAAAAAAAAAAAAGATTTGGCAAAGTATAGATTTCTCTTAAGTCTACATGGTAAGTGTGTGGTGTTAATGTTATTTTCTCTACTTTTCTGCATATTTGAAGTATTTCAAACTTAAAATATAAGAAATGAATTAAAAAGCAATAATACCAAGATCCCATAAAATATAATGAGTGGCCACATAAAAGAATATGTTATATACTTTAAAAGATCTGTAATTCTGTAGACCAAACTGTTCATGATGGTGGTCTCTGGAAAATGTGTTTCAGAGGTTTTTTTCCTGGACTTTCTACAATTTGTTTTCTTTGAATATTTGCCATAATTGTGGATTACCTTGGTAATATCAGAACAACCAGCCAAGATGTTGAAAAGGAGTGAAGGAGATAAAGAAAAATGTAAAGAAACTTGCATTTAAGTATTTACAACACACACACACACACACACACACACACACACACACACCACTCTTTGAGCCCCATCCCCTTTCAAAGAGTGGGACAGAGGGAAAAAAAAATGCAGTTATGTTCTCAGAAGCCAATAACTAACTAAGCCCCAATTTTGCAATTATGCAACACCAGCTGCCATTTCTGAACATTCACAAAGAGCTAAAAAAGGGTCATTATATTCCTCTGAAATCTGCTCCTCATCCTGTATTCTCTGTCAAAATGAATGTTGCCATCAAATCTACCACCTTAATAACTTTGTAGCCGCCCCCCCCCCACATACACATACTCTTACCCCAATGCTACCACCTTAGTTAAGCTATCTTACAGAGCAGTATTTCTTCACGCCTCAGGACTTAACCCTTGGAATCCTTCTAGCAGACAACACGCCGGGTGATCAGCCAGAAGCACAATCGACCACATAAATCCCTTCCTCAATTCATCATCTCTACAAAATGTCAATGTTTCTTATTACTGACAAGATAGAATGCCACCTCTTCAGCCTGACTTCCCAGGCTGGAGCCCTTCAGGAGTTCCTCCTGCCTACCTCACCAAGCTGGCCTCTCTCCATGCACACTGTAGCCCCGTCATCTCTCTGCAGCTACCTGTAGTTTCCTGGGCTTCACTCTGTGCTTTGTTTGTTGCTTCCTCTGCCTAAAATATCCTGCCCCATCCACCTGGAGAATAGTTCATTTGACCAACTAGCTCAGTTTGGCACTTCCTTTATGAAAACTTCCCTGGTTCGGCCGGGCACGGTGGCTCACGCCTGTAATCCCAGCACTTTGGGAGGCTGAGGCGGGCGGATCACAAGGTCAGGAGATCGAGACCACGGTGAAACCCCGTCTCTACTAAAAATACAAAACACTAGCCGGGCGCGGTTGTGGGCGCCTGTAGTCCCAGCTACTCGGGAGGCTGAGGCAGGAGAATGGCGTGAACCCGGGAGGCGGAGCTTGCAGTGAGCCGAGATCGCGCCACTGCACTCCAGCCTGGGCGACAGAGCGAGACTCCGTCTCAAAAAAAAAAAAAAGAAAACTTCCCTGGTTCTTATCCATATATATGTCCATTTGGTCACAGAGTCCAGCTTTTCACTCCATCCTGTTCTTATTTTATGGCTTTAATGATTTCCCAATTTTCTCTCAGTATACTAAATAGAAGCTGTTGGTTTTAATTACAGTCAACTCTCTGTAGCCGGGTTCTACATTTGTGGATTCCAACCAACCCCAGGTTAAAAATATTCTGGAAAAAAAAGTTGCATCTGTACTGAACATGCACAGACTTTTTTTCTTCTCATTATTCCCTAAACAATACAATATAACAACTATATACAGAGTATTTACATTGTATTAAGTATTATAAGTAATCTAAAGATGATTTAAAGTGTACAGTAGGATGTGCATAGGTTGTATGCAAATACTATACCATTTTATATCAGAGACTTGGGCATCCAAATTTTGGTATCTGAGGGAGGTCCTGGAATCAATTTCCCACAGATACCAAGAGATGACTCTATTTATTGTTTAGTTCACTTCTGTATTTCTCAAATTCTTTCCGTTTTCTCCAGGGATCAACTTGTTTTTCTTGGATTATCTTGTTCATGCTGTTGGTTTTCCAAACATATCTAATAATTCCATATCTTACTATTCAATTTACCTTTTATTTTCTAAAAAACTTTTGAAATGTCGTATCTGCTGATAATATCCCCTTCTGTTCCCTTTGCTTTATAGATATGTTTAATTCTGAAGATCTACACTTTTATTTCAGAGAAGTATGGAGAGGCACAATGAGTAAATACAAATGTTTGGTCCACTATCTTGGATCAGAAGGTTAGCCGAACATCTTGGATTCCACTGAACTAACTGACATTGTATAATAATGAAAAAAATAAACAAGTTTCTCAAGACAACAAACAAGTTTCTCAAAATATCTAAGAATGTAGGGCAATAAAATTTTAGGTAAGCAATCATGATTTCATAACTATGAAGTTTACAATGTAAGCTTCTTTGGGGAAGAGCCTGTGTTCTCTTCACCTTTGTAGCTGCCGTGCCCAGCCTAGTGCCTGACTAATAGCAGGTCTCCATAAAGAGTTGTTGAACAAATGTAACTTTAACAGAGGAGCCTAAAGCAATCTTTCTGCTTTATTGTGTTCTGATTATATCCATTACTAGAATAGGATTCTAATCTCATTTCCATTTTAATTGAAAAATGGAGAATTTAGACAGAGCCAAAAGTGTAAGAAACATTTTAGAATATGGTTTCCCACCTTTGTTGCCTCAAGAAATACATGCTCTCCATAGGTCAAGCTTGTGACTGACTGTAGGGCACAGGGGAGTGTGTTGAAGAGGGAAGTTCAGTTTAGGGGGTTGAGAAGCGGTAGAGAAAGAAGCAGTAAATTTGGGAAAAGGATCTGACTACGAAAGCTAAACCATGTTTATCTGGGGATTCCTGAGTGTCTCTCCTTTTCCACCAGAAATCCTCAAAAAAAAAAAAAAAAAGAAAAAAGAAAAAAATCATGGTGGGGAGCACCACACCCTCTTCCTTTTCCACACTTCCAGTTAGTCCCAGGCCTTCAGTCCCAAATTCAGTACTCACAGGCCACAAGGATGGAGATTTGGCCCAAGTGTAAATTTAATCTGTGGAATAAAACACCATCTAGGACTAGGCTCTCCCAAAAGATGATAAACAATGTTTAGGGCCTCAGGATAAAATCTAGATTAATGAACAATGATTCAAAGGTAAAATTATTTGTTTGAGACAAAATAAGACTGCATGAGTGCCTTAGCTGTCTTCAGCTGGAAGGCTATTTTGAGGATGGTGCTTAATATGGTTTGGCTCTGTGTCCCCACCAAAATTTCACCTTGGATTTTAATTCCCATAATCACCATATGTCAAGGGTGGAACCAGGTAGAGGCAATCGGATCATGGGGGGCGGTTTCCCCCGTGCTGTTCTCATGGTAGTGAGTGAGTCTCACAAGATCTGATGGTTTTATAAGCATCTGGCATTTCCCCTGCTTGCACTCATTCTCTCTCCTGCTTCCCTGTGAAGAGATGCCTCTGCCATAATTGTAAGTTTTCTGAGCCCTCCACAGCCATGCAGAACGGTAATCATTTAAACCTCTTTCCTTTATAAATTACCCAGTCTTGGATATTTCTTCATAGTGGCATGAGAATGGGCTAATACAGTGCTATATATCCATTTATTCCCTTCACAGAGGGGGAATATGGGTGTAAATATCTGAGACCATTCTGGGGAAAGGAGTTACAATGATGAACAAAGAAGACTGTATTTGAGAAGTAAAGAATACAGACAAGCAGACAAATACAAGACTGTGATAAACCCTACCAAGATCCAATGACCAGGTACTATGGGAACATAAAGACGGACATATGCTTGGAACAAGGAGTCAGGAAAATGTTCCCAGGGGAAATGACATCTCTGAAACCTAAAGAATTTGAGAGGAACTCATCATGGCTGAGACATCGTCTGTGAGGTGGAGGATTGTGAGGCCTGAGGCAGGAGACATAAGCAGAAAAATTATAAAGGAACATCTGCCTCCATACTAGAGAGCTTGAAGTTGACCATGAGGGCAAAGAGAAGAACAACTAAAGGGGTTGGGATTGGGATGCAACAAGGTCTGATTTGAGAAAGATCTCTCTTGCTATAATATGTGAAATGTGTAACAGATGAAAACAACTGGGCACCTGGTGCTGGGAACTGAGGTAGGAGTCTGTGACCGCAACCCAGGAAAGGGGGAGAGGGCCTTAGACTAAAATAGCAGCAGTAGACTAGAGACAAGTGGATAGAATCAATTTGGAGGGCATGTCTGTGGCAGAGTCTACAAGGGTAGGAGGAAGGGCCTAAAGCTGTAGGCTAAATTTGCTTTTTTATCAGAGTCTGAGGACCCCAGGATGTTCAGCTGTTCAGAGCAGGGTCTCCTGTGGGCTCCTTCTATTTGCAGCCTGTTTCACCTGCTTTCACAAAGCAGCATCATTTGGTCTCCCCCTTTCCACAAAGGGCCTGTTCTCTGAACCTCTGTGATCCATTTTCCATCCCCCTCCAACCCCACCTAAAAGAGTGGCTTTCCTCTTCACCTTCCCACCCACCCCAACCCTGTGCACTTCCCAAAGCCCAAGACAGTCCCTGTGGAGTGACTTCTTGAGGGCTTCTATTGAAAAGGCAGGGATAGCCTTTGACTCTATAGAGTTGATGGCAGATGGTGGATGATGGAGGGAGAGAGGCAATCCAGGAAACTGGTCCCTTTTAAGATCGTAGTGGTTTAGGATGCTAAAGCCAGATGATCGATCACTTAAGGTCAGGAGTGAGTTCGAGACCAGCCTGGGTAACATAGCAGTACTCCCATCTCCCATCTCCACAACAAACAAACAAAACATCAGTTGGGCATAGTGGCACGTGCCTGTAATCCCAGCTACTCAGAAGGGAGGATCACTTGAGCCCAGGAATTAGAGGCTGCAATGAGCTATGATCATGCCAGTGTATTCCAGCCTAGGAGGCAGAGTGAGACTCTGTCTCTTCTCTTTGATTTATTTTATAGATGGTCCATCAGTCACTAATGAAAAAATTTATATATGTGCACATGCATACACACAGGCACACTGATATGGTTTGGCTGTGTCCCCACCCAAATCTCATCTTGAATTGTAGCTCCCATAATCCCCATGTGTCTTGGGAGGGAGCTGGTGAGAGGTAATTGAATCATGGGAGTAAGGTTTCCCCATGCTGTCCTTGTGATAGTGAATAAATCTCATGATATCTGATGGTTTTGCAAAAGGCAATTCCTCTGCACACACGCTCTTGCCTGACACCATGTAAGATGTGCCTTTGCTCCTCCTTCACCTTCCACCACGATTGTGAGGCCTCCCAAGCCACTTGGAACTGTGAGTCCATTAAACCTCTTTTTCTTTATAAATTACCCAGTCTCGGGCATTTCTTCATAGCAGTATGCAAGTGGACTAAAACACACACAAAACTCCAGCATGCATACACACACACACACACACACACACACACACACACACACACACACCCACCCTCCAAAGGACAAATATTAATTCTC
The DNA here is from genome assembly GCF_037993035.2 of Macaca fascicularis. Taxonomy (NCBI): domain Eukaryota; kingdom Metazoa; phylum Chordata; class Mammalia; order Primates; family Cercopithecidae; genus Macaca; species Macaca fascicularis. The sequence goes on along the minus strand of NC_088389.1, from coordinate 103,254,979 downwards.
AAATATATACAACATATAAAATGATAAGAAAAAAATAAACATTTTCCTAATTGCCTCGTAATTTGCAAGTCACCGTTCTTACACATAGAGTCAGTGTTTTATTTCCTCCTTTTTCACTTTCAATTTGTGCTTCTTCATTCCTAGCAGGAATAAGAAAGAGCCTTTTGCTGAGTTAAAACACCTCTTCATGCTTACTTTCAAAGTACCCAGTCTCTTATTCAAAACTGTGATATTATTTGTCCCTAAGGCTTGATTAAATTTTTAGTCAATGTTTCTCATCATCCTCTGTTTCTGCCCAGGGTAAGGAAAAATATTTATTATTTTATTGTTTCAAATGCATCAATATGTTGTGTTCCTCTAGTCAAATAATAGAAAGTGTTTAGCAACAGTACAATATTATGCAAACGGCTCTGGTTAAAGTAAGACCTTGGCTCAGAAATGCTCATTAACTGCCCAATACTGAGTAAATCACTTATTTTCCCTGAGTCTTAGTTTCCTCATCAGTACAGAGATGGTTAACATAGGTTGAGTTTCTTTTTCATAATACATTTTATATTGAGTGCAAAATTACATACGTAAATAGCTAATATGTAGCAGTTGTTTAAAAACTATTGTATTTATTTTTGGCTAAAATCAGAAATCATTTAAGGTAATTATTAATTTTTGCAAATGAAGGTGCTAAAGCAGAGTGAGGTAAGACCTGCCCAGTTCCACAAAGTGGCACAGTCAGGAACAAAGGCCAATTTCCTGACTCTTGCTCAAGGTTCTTTCCACTATACCCTCTAGAGAGAGCTGGAGTGTGTAGAAGGGGGGAAGAGCCTTTCACTATGGAATTTTGTGCCCTAAGGACATGTCCCCCCACTAAATGTCTAGGCAAATGCCAGTTCTTTTCAATGTCCATGTGGTTTTGTCTTGGATGGAAAAGTTTTTTCCAGCACCACCTATCCTATTATCCTGTTTTGAAAGGGTAATCTGTCAGGCACATCAAACATTAAAAGCAGTGGGAACATTCTGAGGTTTATAGCGTGTATATTTTTCTCACCGATTAAATCCTCGCTCCTCAGTTATCAGACAAAAGGGAGAAAAGCTGTTCCCCTCCTCCTCTAAAAAGAGAAAAGCTTTTAAAACAGTTGGCAGAATCTACTATTCAAAGTGAAAAAATAAAAGTTTCAAGTAACATTAGGTGAATAAGGCAGAAGAACGCATGTGTTCAGGATAAAGTTTGTTTGCTCTCAGGATAAAATATTGCTGCTTCATGATTCTAAGCTACTATCATTAGAGTCAGATTGTAGCCAATTTTATCAACATAATTTAATGTTTTCCCTAGGTTACCATAATTAGAAAAATATAGGGGAAGTTTTCAGCAGAACTCACAAAACAACGACAGAAAATGGCATTAGTAAAAATATAATTTGTCTAGATGGCAAAGTAAAGGATTGATGTGTAAAACTCTCGAAGTTTCTTCTTTACCCACAAGTGATGTGTGTGATTAAAGATATCATCAAGACAGTGATATGATCTCCTGGGAAACAACTCAAGAGTGCCATATGTCCAGGCTGGAATCTCAAACTCAATACATTCCAATAGGAATCCTGTATCTCCTCCCCTCCCTCAATTTATTCTTTTCTTTTCTTTCTTTTGTTTTATTTATTTTATTTATTTATTTATTTACTTTTGAGCCAGAGTTTTGCTCTTGTTGTCCAGGCTGGAGTGCAATGGCTTGACCTCAGTTCACTGCAGCCTCCACCTTCAGGGTTCAAGCAATTTTCCTGCCTCAGTCTCTTGAATAACTGGGATTACACGCACCCACCACCACGCCCAGCTAATTTTTGGTATTTTTAGTAGAGACGGGGTTTCACCATGTTGGCCAGGCTGGTCTCGAAATCCTGGCCTCAGGTGATCCACCCACCTCAGCCTCCCAAAGTGCTGGGATTACGGGCATGAGCCATTGCTCCCGGACAATTTATTCTTGCTTCAATTTATTCTTCATCTTAGCAAAAGTGCCATTAGTCATAAAAGACATCAACTCCTTCTTTCCCCTTATCTTCTGCCTTCCTCCCCTCCCAAATGGTCTCTTAAGTCCGCTACAAAAATCCTAGAAATGCCTCTGGCATCCATGGTCACTGTGTTCATTCTGGCTTTCATTGTCTCTTGCATTATTGGCAGTTAAGTTTAATGAATTGGCCCCTTGGTGTCTGCTCTTATCAACCTCCAACCCATGCATCTTATGAAGTCAAATTATCATAGTCAAATGTAAAGCTGATGATGATTGAACGCTTTCTGGGGCTCCCTATTGCCTAAATATGGCAAAATTTTTCATCTCGTCTGGAAGACCTTTCTCAATCTGATCTCAATCCAGTTCCTAATCTTCCTTCATCTCCATCCACCACACAACTCAAGCTTTGGCCACCCCCAGAGTACTCGCTATTCTCCCCTCAAAAACATTATTCTTTTTGTACCTCCACACCTTTGTTCATGCTGTACTCTCCGTTTGCAAATCTTATATTTGAATTGGCTACCAGGTAACTTTCTTCATAATCTGAAAGACAATTCAAATGCCACATCTCTGTCCAATTTTCTATATTTTTTATTTATTTTATTTGAGACGGAGTCTTGTTCTGTTACCCAGTGATCTCGCCTCACTGCAACCTCCACCGCCTGAGTTCAAGCAATTCTCCTGCCTCAGCCTCCCAAGTAGCTGGGATTACAGGCATCTGCCACCACACTCAGCTAATTTAAGTTGTCTTTAATAATCCCCAAAAACTTAGTTAGATCTTCCTCTGTATTTTCATACTATAGCTAATTAACTGTTATTATACCAATTATACCATTTCACTATGATTTTTCTTACTTGGAAACTCCTTTTTAAATATTTTTAAAAATTTAATTGACAAATAATAATAGTATATATGTATGGGATAACTAGGGAATTCTGAGAGATGAAGTTGTATCTTCCTTGTATTCCCAGTTTCCAATACAATGTCTGACACAATAGGGATTCAAATGCTTGTGAATCTAACTAAATTATTTTACTTTCTCCTAGTGATAATAAACATGAATTATTTTCATGTATAATCTTTTCACTTAGACTTCCAGCCATCAGAAAAACAGATTAGTTCTCAAACAATATAACATAGCACAAAGGTGTACTGCTAAATATGTGAAAATGTAAATTACATAAATTACATGAGAGCACTGTTTTGATATCTGTCAAGCAGCAGGTTGAACAGATCATATAACTGAGCAAAGGATGTTTTACGCACAAAGGAACTTGAAAAGAATGAGGTAATGTAAAACCAGTGACCCTCAAAAAAATGCTTTTTTTTTTAATCAGAACCTGCAAGACCCTTGACTTGGAACATATATTTATGAGTATATAGTCAGGGCAGGACGTATTCCTACTTAATGAGTTAATATTACAGGCAACCAAGTGGACAGAATGGTAACTATGTATGTTTAACAGCACTTTGAGATGTTGTTAGACAGTAGTAATGATCATGTTGTAATTACTGTTGACTTGTTTGGGCCCTTTTGTTAAAATTTTATTTTATTTTATTTTTATTACTATTTTTTTTTTTAGAGATAGGATCTCATTCTGTTGCCCAGGATAGATCGCAGTGGCAGGGTCATAGTTCACTGTATCTTCAGACTCCTGAGCTCAAACGATCCTCCCACCTCAACTTCCCAAGTAGTGGGAATTACAGGCATGAGCCACGGCACCCGGCTCCCGTTTGGGACCTACGGACCTAGAAGAAGAAACGTCTCCAAGTCTGTGACCCAAATTTTCAGTATTCAAACATGTGCCTAGAATGTAGAGAAGCGGTTGAGGCAGAATTGTGGAACAGAAATAGAACAGCCTGGATTTAAATCCCAGTTCTGAACTCACTACCTCTGCTGACCTTTGGCAAGAGATCTTATCCTTGAGGATCCTTAGACCAACTTTCTCTTAGATGGGACAGAATCTACTTCATAAGGCTGTGAGACTTAAGCTGAAAACAGTGCCTGGCTTGGAGCAAGCCCTTATTAAATGCTGTCTACTGTTATTTGTGGACATTGTTAATATATTTATTACCATGGCTCATAGTGAGACCAAAGTGCCAACTTCATCTTATCAGCCTTCCACGTCACTGCTATAAACTTCTAAAATTAACAGTTTAACTTGCATAGTTTTGCTTCCTACACTTCTGTGAACATCCCCTATATGGGTGAGAGAAGAATAAGAGATATCTAAATGTAGCTGAGTTACTTTTTCTCTCTCTCTCTCTTTTTGTTTTTTTTTTTGTTTGTTTGTTTGTTTGTTTTGTTTTTTGATGGAGTCTTGCTCTGTCACCCAGGCTGGAGTGCAGTGGCACGATCTCCACTCACTGCAAGCTCCACGTCCCAGGTTCACACCATTCTCCTGCCTCAGCCTCCCAAGTACCTGGGACTACAGGCACCCAAACCACCACGCCCAGCTAATGTTTTTGTATTTTTAGTAGAGACAGGGTTTCACCATGTTACCCAGGATGGTCGTGATCTCCTGACCTCGTGATCTGTTCGCCTCAGCCGCCCAAAGTGCTGGGATTACAGGCATGAGCCACCACGCCCAGCCTTTTCTCTCTCTTTAATTGCCCAAAAACATACTCCTGCTCTTGCCATTGTGTTGAATAGAATGGGAAATACTCACATGCTGGGAAAATCAAATCTAAGTATCTCTGGCTAATAGGCACCCCTACAGAAATCTGACGTCATCAGAAAAATAAAATATGTATAATGAAGTTTGCTTGGGTGGTAAAATGAAGTTTAGTTGAGGAAATGTGGTGAAACTTGCAAAACCTGATTAAGCAGAGAGATAAAGAAAATGAGGCCGGGCGCAGTGGCTCAAACCTGTAATCCCAGCACTTTGGGAAGTGGAGGCGGGCAGATCATGAGGTCAGGAGATCGGGACCATCTGGCTAACATGGTGAAACCCCATCTCTACTAAAAATACAAAGTTAGCCGGGCGTGGTGGCACATGCCTGTAGTCCCAGCTATTTGGGAGGCTGAGGCAGGGGAATCGCTTGAACCCAGGAGGCAGAGGTTGCAGTGAACTGAGATCGTGCCATTGCACTCCGGCCTGGGTGACAGAATGAGACTCAATCTCAAAAAAAAAAAAAAAAAGAAAAGAAAGAAAGAAAATAACAACAACTCCATCACAACACATACAAATTGAGAGTAAATTACAGCAAAGTTCAGGTGGATGAGGCAAATTTAGGATTTATAAAGATACAGGAGGGGATTAACTTTTATCCGATCAAAATTAGTTAAGATGATGGCCAGAGGTGTTTATACTGTACCTGCAGGTGGAATTTCGTGGTACATCCAGACATTGCTTCAGCAATCAGATACTCGTGTAATTTGGCTCTTGGGAAGTAAATAACAGTAACTACAACTCATGACATAATTGTGTTTATCTAATCATCAAAGATTGACAGTTGCACAAGGCAGGTTTTAACACTTCCCTGTTGGGGATATTGGAATAATGAGTGTTTTCAACAATGTTTTGAGCTGCTGAAAGCTACAAGCAAATATAGGGGTGATATGTCATGGTTATCAGACACAACTGTTATTCATTTTCCTTGTAATCAAGGAGCCATCAGGCCCAGAGGTTCCTTCTAACATACCTATTTAAGAATGAGTCGATATTTCTCAGCCAAATGAAAGCTTTCAGTTGTTCTAAAATAACAGATTCCTCCTAAATACACTGAGGTCTGGTTGTGCACCCAGCATCAGTGACTTTCTGCTTGCTAAATCCATCTGAGCACTTCTTAACATCCAAAGCATTTCACGTGGTTATTGAGCTTCTCTCTTTAGCCATTTTGTTGTTGTTGTTTCCGTGTTTCTATTCAGATGGAACCATCATGGTGGATGATTTGTCTCAATTTTCGAAAATTTAACCACTCTTTTTTGTGACCACTATGATGCTACGTTTTTCTGGATCTTATTACTTGCTTTGCAGATTCTTTCTCTACACATGCGACAAGTTTGTTCCTTTTCTAGGCTCTGCTCTTTTCTTTCTGAATTCTCACTTCCTGAGCAGTGTTATTTATTACTCCATTGCTACAGATCTGATGAGAAACACTGAGTGCTGGAGGAACTCCGAATATGACCTGGTCGTTATAGAAGGTATCAGGAAATAGGTGGCATTTGAGTTTGTTTCCTAAAGATATGGGCATGGGGGGCCTTACAAAGTTTCTGGTATGAGTTATTTTTGTGAAAAATTATATCTCTTAAACAAAAAAGAAAAAGAAAAATTCTATCTCTTGTCAGGCACGGTGGTTCATGCCTGTAATCCCAGTACTTTGGGAAGCCAAGGTGGGGGATCACGAGGTCAGGAGTTCGAGACCAGCCTGGCAAACATGGTGAAACCCTGTCTCTACTAAAAGTACAAAAATTTAGCAGGGCCTGGTGGAGTGCGCTTGTAATCCCAGCTACTCGGGAGGCTGAGGCAAGAGAATCACTTGAACCCGGGAGGTGGAGGTTGCAGTGAGCCAAGATTGCGCCATTGCACTCCAGCCTGGGTGACGAAGCAAGACTCCATCTTGAAAAAAGAAAAAAGAAAAATCTTCCAGGCTCATTTCTTATCTCAAAATGTGTTCATTTGAGTTCAATATGGTATCAAAGAGAGAAGTTGTATGACTCCATTTGTCCTTCAATCTTTCAAACAAGAATTCTTATAAGGCAGAGCAGGCTCTTCTATTTGGAAAGAAAAGTATGTTTTTAATTGCATTTCTTATAACAAAAAAAATTGTTGAAAAAGGGAATTACACAACCTTTTAAAAATAAAAATTTTAACTGTAGAAGCACAATTTTCCAGAGTAGTACCAGAAAAGTTGGCTTGGGAGGGGTGTGGATTGTGATGGATTCCTCAAAGGATACAGGTGTTGATGCATTCGACTCTGCAATTTTATTGTACATTTTTATATTTGTAAAGTGCTTTAAAATAACTCCTCCTGACGAGCATGTAAGCCAGATAACCGTTACCATCCCAATTTTTCAAAAGATAAAATAGAAACAGAGATCAGTGAAGGTATCTGCCCTGTTCAAGTAGAAAATGGCAAGTGGTAACAGATTAGAAATCACTGAGCCTGAAATTCTATTTTGCTGCATGAGCTGAAGTCCAGATCTACCCCTTGGATGAGTGCTTCTCAGCACTTGCCAAATTTGAACAAGGCAGTGCACAATTGTGACAGTTCATCCAGATAATTCAAGTCAGAATTTCCCTGTGACCCTGGAATCTCAAAAACAATGTAATCGAAATTATTTAACAAACTCATAACTCTATGCTTAGTTACTGAGCCGGGCCACCAAGATGCTAGTGTCCCATGGGAAAGGGAAGAGATTTAACCCACATTTGGTTGGGCTGAGGTAAAGTAAGGAGAGGGATTGGGAATTTTGCTTATGTAAAAGTGTCCCATTTTAATTTAATTTTTAATATATTTTTCCATGTCTTCATTTATGGAGAGAGAGAGAGCGCGAGAGAGAGAGAAATGTTCACCAAATACAAATTAGAAATATTTCCTATGTCTTCAATTTGGACAATTATATTCACTGAAGAAGCATTTTTATTTTATTCCTGGCTGCCCTTATCGTGCCAGGGAAGCCTCTTTCTGTGAATATAATCTGATATCTCACTTATTAAAATAATTGACTCCCAGGAACAATTCCTCAGGGTCTGAAGCCTTCCACACTGACCCAGCTGTAGAGGCCACAGGACACCCACGTGGGCTCCAGGTATTGCTCAATGACAATACAAATCAATGAGCAACTAAACAGCTGTTTTTCCTCTTTAGCCTCCCTCACACCAAAACACCAGAAGACCTGAGTGAGCAGATCAACGCCACAGGCAAATGACTCAGTGAAAATCTTGAATGTTTCCTAAGATCTCCTGCAGCATCACAGGTCAAAGAGGCTGACTCGGAGGGCCCTACTCCCACTGCTGGCCCTGACACACATTGGAGAGGCCTTAAGATGTGCTGCCTCTCAAGTCTGGTATCATGTGACTCACAACCTAGATCTGGGAGACATGGCTTGAGTGGTGGTATTTGCCTTTCAGTTCTTAAGAATTTTTTTTTTTAACAGTTGTCATTTCTTTGTTTAATGATTATAAAATAAGTGTACCATATTAAACATTTGGAAAGAACAGAAAGTTTTTGGAACAGTAGAGAAACAATCATCACAATCCCATCCAGAAGTAATCACTGTAAACACTTGTGTCATTTTTTTTTTTTTTTTTTTTTTGAGACGGAGTCTCACTCTGTCACCCAGGCTGGAGTGCAGTGGCGCGATCTTGGCTCACTGCAATCTTTGCTCCCCGGGTTCAAGCAATTCTCGGCCTTCTGAATAGCTGGGATTACAGGTGTGGGCCACCACGCCTGGCTAATGTTTGTATTTTTAGTGCAGAAGAGGTTTCACCATGTTGGCCAGGCTGGTCTCAAACTCCTGGCCTCAGGTGATCCGCTCGCCTCAGCCTCCCAAAGTGCTGGGATGATAGGCATGAGCCAAGCCATCTGTCCTGTCATTTCTTTGAGACTAGCATTTCTCAACCTCAACAAAATTGACATTTTGGACTTTTAATGCCGTGGGGGGCTGTCCTGTGCACTGCATAATGTTCAGCAGCATTCCTGGCCTCTACGTATTAGATGCCAATAGCACTTCACTCCCCAACCCCAGTTGTGACAACCAAAAATGTCCCCAGCCATTGTCAAATGTCCCCTTAGAGGTGAATTTGCCCTGCTGGAGAACCAGTGTTTTTGTTTGTTTGTTTGTTTGTTTGTTTGTTTCCAAGGTAGAGTCTCACTTTATCTCCCAAGCTGGAGTACAGTGGCGGAATCTCGGCTCACTGCAATCTCCGCCTCTCAGGTTCAAGTGATTCTCCTGCTTCGGCCTCCAGAGTAACTGGGATTACAGGCATGCACCACCACACCTGGCTAATTTTTTTGTATTTTCAGTAGAAATGGGGTTTCACAATGTTGACCAGGCTGGTCTCAAACTCCTGACCTCAAGTGATCCACCTGCCTCGGCCTTCCAAAGTGCTGGGATTACAGGCGTGAGCCGCCATGTCCATCCGAGAACCAGTGTTTTAGAGAGTATGCTTTCGGCAAGCAGGGGTGTCTATTTGATATTTATGTATGGAAATTTGTGAGAAGTTCCTAAGGAGTAACAGTTGAAGCTTTAATATCACAAGTGAGCCAGGCATGGTGACTCACACCTGTAATCCCAGCACTTTGGGAAGCTGAGGAAGGTGGATCACCTGAGGTCAGGAGTTCGAGACCAGCCTGGCCAACATGGTGAAACCCCATCTCTACTAAAAATACAAAAATTAGCTGGGTGTGGTGGCGGGTGCCTGTAATCCCAGCTACTCAGGGGACTGAAGCAGGAAAATCCCTTGAACCCGGAAGGCAAAGGTTGCAGTGAGCTGAGATCGTGCCATTGCACTCCAGCCTGGCTAACCAGAGCGAAACTCCATCTAAAAAAAAAAAAAATCCCAAGTTTTTGAAAAGGCTAACAGAAAGGTGTCTTGCAGAAGGTCACTAAGTGGATTAGGGGTTAGGCCTGCCTAGCTTCTGATTAACTGATATCTCCACTCTTCTTCTTCTTCTTTTTTTTTTTTTTTTTTTTTTTTTTTGAGACAGTCTCGCTCTGTCGCCAGGCTGGAGTGCAGTGGCACAATCTTGGCTCACTGCAAACTTCAACTCCCTGGTTGAAGCTATTCTCCTGCCCCACCCTCCCGAGTAGCTGGGATTACAGGCACGTGCCACAACACCCAGCTAATTTTGGTATTTTTAGTAGAGACGGGGTTTCACCATGTTGGAGATGGTCTCCATCTCCTGACCTTCTGATCTGCCCACCTCGGCCTCCCAAAGTGCTGGGATTACAGGCATGAGCCACCGAGCCCAGCCTCTTTGTGCAATTCTTATAATTCATACTTGATTGTTACATATGTGGGTCACAATCACAGCTGTCTTTTGTCTCTGGCCCTTGTATTTCAACCCAATGCCATTCCTAGTGTGAAATGGGATTTTTTCCCTGATTTTTATGCTCTTTCTTGGGCAATAGTGACCAGTTGCACAGTAAAAGTTTCCTTTTAACTAAAAGTAAATCTGGTTTTCTCAACTTCCAGTCCCTGTGCTTAGGGGAATTCAATGAATTCCTAGAAATTCTTATGTTTTACAATCTCATGTCCCTCTGTTCTTCTGCTTCTTGTAAGCGTTCTGTCTTCATTGGGCAGAAACCCAGTTATTTAGGATAGCTTTTTTTTTTTTTAACCTTTGTCCTGATCCATTCATCTAAATATCAGCCCTAAATTTTTCTTCATCACTTCTCCTGGAAACCCTTTGCTTCTATTCAAATTCAAATTCCCATCATCTTTCATCTGGGCTAAGGGAATCACCTCCCAGAAGTCTTCTTGCCTCTGCTCTAGCTGTTCTACAATCCAAAATCCAATCCTCACTGAGCTCTTATCATTTTAAAATGTAAATCAGGGCTGAGAGCAGTGGCTCACATGCCTGTAATCCCAGCACTATGGGAGGCTGAGGCAGGCCAAGGTCAGGAATTCGAGACCAGCCTGACCAACATGGAGAAACCCCGTCTCTACTAAAAATACCAAAATTAGCTGGGTGTTGTGGCACATGCCTGTAATCCCAGCTACTCCAGAGGCTGAGGCAGGAGAATCGCTTGAACCTGGGAGGTGGAGGTTGAGGTGAGCCAAGATTGCGCCATTACACTCCAGTTTGGACAACAAGAGCAAAATTCCATCTCAAAAAAAAAAAAAAAGAAGAAGTAGTAAATCAGTTATTGCCACTCCTCTGCATAAAATCCTCCCATGGCTTTCCATTGCACTTAAAATACAAGTTCCTAGCCATGGCCTACAAGGCTTCGTGTCTTAAAAGGCCCCCACCCACTCGGCTCCATCACAGTGGCCTTGTGGTTATTATCAGACATTCCAAACTCTGCCGTCTCAGGGTTTTTGCATTTGCCCTTTACTCTGCATGAACTGTTCTATGTTCCTGTGACTGGCTCCTTCTCATCAGTTAGGCTACATCTCAAAAGTCAGCTTTTCAAGGAGGGGGTCAATCTTTTTAGCATAACGACTTCTGCCTCCACGTGCGTCACTCAGGATCACATTACCCAGTGTCATGAACTTTATAGTATTTATTGTTATCTTAATCTGAGCAATCTTGTTTATTTGTTTACTTTTTATTATTTTTTTTTCCCTATCCCCTACCAGAACATATTTGTTTTTTTCACTGCTAGTGCCCAAAATATATTTTGGGGTTTTTTTCTTTGTTGTTTGTTTGAGACAGAGTCTCAATCTGTTGCCCAGACTAGAGTGCAGTGGTGCTATCTAGGCTCACTGTAACCTTCACCTCCCAGGTTAAAGTGATTCTCCTGCCTCAACCTCCCGAGTAGCTGGGACTACAGGCATGTGCCAACAGGCATGGCTAATTTTTTTGTATTTTTTAATAGGGATAGAGTTTCACCATGTTGGCCAGGCCAATCTCAAACTCCTGACCTTAAGTGATCCGCCCGCCTCGGCCTCCCAAAGTGCTGGGATTACAGGTATGAGCTACCACTCCTGGCCCCAAAATATATTTTTGAATGAATGAATGAATGAATACCCTACAGAACACTTCTGCAAATAGAATTTAAAATTCTTAGTATCTCTTTTTCAATAACCCTCACCCATCCTACTCTAATATACTTTCTACCCCCTGCCCCACCTTTATTGTACTACATTATATAGCAGAGTCATATCCAAAGTACCAAAGTATTCACTTGGTGACATTTATTTAATATTCTATGCCCTAACTGACTGAGTCGCTTGAATTTCATAAAATGTCCCAATTTTATATGTTACCAATAATCCTGTTTTTTGGGTTTTTTTTTTTTTCCCCCTAGTCATGGATTGGTTTACCTGGGTAACATCGTTTAAGAGTTAGGTCCAGGCCGGGCGCGGTGGCTCAGGCCTGTAATCCCAGCACTTTGGGAGGTTGAGGTCAGTGGATCACAAGGTCAGGAGTTCGAGACCAGCCTGGCCAATATGGTGAAACCCCGTCTCTACAAAAATACAAAAAAATTAGCCAGGCATGGTGGCACATGCCTGTAATTCTAGCTACTTGGGAGGCTGAGGCAGGAGAACTGCTTGAATCTGGGAGGCGGACGTTGCTTGAGACTGCACTCCAGCCTGGGTGACAGAGCAAGACTCTGTCTCAAAAAAAAAAAAAAAAAAAAAAAAAGAGTTAAGTCCAAAGCCAAAAGGACTCAAGGAAGCAGTTACTAACAGTATTCCACTTATTTGCATGGGATTACTCCTACCATCCACATCATCTGGGTGTGGTGACAACAAATGAGATAATATCACAAAGAAATCTGTGAGTATGGGCTGGGCACAGTGTCTCACACCTGTAATCCCAGCACTTTGGGAGGCTGAGGAGGGAGAATCACGAGGTCAGGAGATCAAGAACATCCTGGTTAACATGGTGAAATCACATTTCTACTAAAATACACAAAATTATTAGCCAGGCACGGTGGTAGTCACAGTCCTGCTGAGGCAAGAGAATCGCTTGAACCCGGGAGACGGAGGTTGCAGGGAGCGGAGAACGTGCCATTGCTCTGCAGCCTGGGGAACAAGAGCAAAACTGTCTCAAAACAACAACAACAACAACAACAAAAACAAAAACAGAATCAAAACTCAGAATTCAGGACAGGTGCTGTGGCTCATGCCTGTAATCCCAGCACTTTGAGAGGTAGAGGCGGGTGGATCACTTGAGGTCAGAAATTCAAGACCACGCTGTGCAACATGGTGAAACCCCTTCTCTACTGAAAATACACAAATTAGCCAGGCATGGTGGCACATGCCTGTCATCCCAGCTACTCAGAAGACTGAGGCAGGAGAATCGCTTGAACCTGGGCAGCAGAGATTGCAGTGAGCTGAGATTGTGCCATCACACTTTGGCCTGGGCAGCAGAGTGACACTCCATCTCAAATAATAATAATAATAATTTCAGAATTCAAAAATATTTAGGAATAAAGGAACTGAGTAAATTTCAGGAATTTTCTACATTCTTAACTCTCTGGAGCCTTTAACTGTATTTATACAATATGGAAGTTTACAAAGTAAGAAAGCCTCTTATAAATCACATGATCCAACCCCCTTATTTTACAGATGAGAAAGTGGCATCCACAAAGTCAGATACCAAAGTCCTTTAAGCTTGTGAATGAATGATTGAAACCAGCTTCCCAGACTTTCACTGCTGAAACTGTTCTGTCATGTCCCATTGCTTCTCAGTGCACTGTTATTCTATTACCCTCCTCTGAAATACAAAGGTCAAGCTAGAAACCAGGAAGAGAAAGTAAAAGGCTAAGATCAAGATATCACCAAGAAAAAAACACATAGTTTTGCCCTAGTATTTCCAGTTTTCTGTCTTTTGACAAGAAATAACCACTCTTGTTAAAAGTATGCAAATACGTAACTGGAAAGAATTCAGATCCACATGGTCAACATTTTAAAACCTTGGCTAACTTGGACCTTAGCCCTCTGGAATGCTCAGTAAGCTGGAACAACACTGGATCTAGAAGTAGCCTGGGGCAAAAATTTAAGGAAAAAATGTTTAACTTGAAAAATATTTCAGTGGGAAAGAATTGCCCTTAATTATTCAGCAATAAATGATCACAGATAAGAAAAGCTAAAGACCAAACAGAAGACAACACCCAATAGAACAAATCTGTCAGTGCTTCTCATGGGGGAAAAAAACAGGCACTAATGCTTACAAAATACCAAGATTTTGAAGAATCTGAAGTCAAGAGTGTGTATGCCGTGAATCATGAAGAAATATTAAGTTAGATGCTTTGTGCTCTGTTTGAGAAAGTGGAGCAATTGTGAGTGAATTTATTAAAGGATTTTCATTGGTATAAGTTAAAATGAATAGTCAGGCATAAAATTCAGTTGGTTTGAAAACTGAATGTGTTTTCAGATATAACAGTCGTAGGGAGACACCAGTACTTAGACACTTTCAAGAAAAATGCCTTGAAAGGAAAAATTGAGAAAGGATGAATTGAGATGGCTCCATATAGAACTGGTGGCATGATCGCTAATCATTATGTGTCTAGGACCCCAGAAATCCAATTACTTTTAAAACAAAATTCTAGATGATGATAGCGATAGTAGTTTTTATACATTGAATTGTCCACTTCTCACCTATTAATACAGGAGAGATAAATTTAAAATAAGCCTTTAAAATGTCCAAGCTAGGGAAAAAAACGTATCAGCAAAAGTACAGGCAAACTCTGATAAAATATGAGCACATACTACAGTATAATTCTGCTTTCTCTTCTGTTTCATGCTTTGCTTCATTCCTTTTTGGTTCTTCCAAAATCTAGCAGTAGAGAAGAGTAGAACAGCTACAACTGGGTTATCTCACAAATAACTCAGTCTCTTTTTAAATAGAGTAAAAGTTAAGGAGATATTCAACTTTACATTCAGTTTTCTTCATCTGGAGATAGTTAAAATGGCAATAATAATAATATTAATAACATGAAAACTGATATGTGAGTATACTTTGTATCTTCAATCTTTACACTTACATTTAAAAATATACAGAATTGAAGCCAGGCATGGTGGCTCACGCCTATAATCCCAGCACTTTGTGAAACAGAGTGGACACCAGCCTGACCAACACAGAGAAACCCCGTCTCTACTACAAATACAAAATTAGCTGGGTGTGGTGTCACATGCCTGTAATCCCAGCTACTCAGGAGGCTGAGTTAGGAGAATCGCTTGAACCTGGGAGGTGGAGGTTGCGGTGAGCCAAGATCGTGCCATTGCACTCCAGCCTGGGCAACGAGAGGGAAACTCCGTCTCAAAAAAAAAAAAATTATCTATATAATTGAATGCTACCAAGCACATTATTTGTAATTCTGAGAATCGTGTGTGTATATGTATATTTAATGTGGACATTTAAAAAAATAAATATTGTATACAGAAAGAAGATAAAGAGCATTGAAATCTTTGAACTCGATCCCTCTTTTAATATGGTAAATAGATCAGTCATCTAAATCTGAACAGAAACAATCACAATATGCAAACATCTAGTTATTATTATACCTCGGGACAAACAACACAAGTGGTCAGTTGGTTGATTTTACAAATAGCAAGTAATTCCATGTAACTATCATCTCCTTGCCTCTGAAGTATTCTCTTGTTCTTTAATTAAAATTTTAGCGAGTACTAATCTAATTAATGCAAACACTACCTTTCCAAGTATCTTGTGATCCATGTTAACAAAGCTGTGCTGTAACCAGAGTGTCCTGACAAAGTCCAAGGTGCAAATAAGCATCTGTGATGTGTCCCCCAAATACAACAGTGTTTGCAGCCCACTCCACCCCCACTTCAGACAATAAGCAGCTCAGAAGTTAGTGGGTCTCCAGACTCCTCTATCCACCCTCCCTTTTAGTTTTCCACAGGTCTTTAATGCTTACGAGTCTCTTCTGGGGGTGGATTCCTTTACAGCTTGGACCTTTCCTAGTCAGGGAGTGACAGCAGGGGGAAGAGGCAGGTACAATT
Source organism: Macaca fascicularis (assembly GCF_037993035.2). Taxonomy (NCBI): domain Eukaryota; kingdom Metazoa; phylum Chordata; class Mammalia; order Primates; family Cercopithecidae; genus Macaca; species Macaca fascicularis. The sequence goes on along the minus strand of NC_088389.1, from coordinate 103,239,396 downwards.
CTGTCCAAAGCACAGAATCCTTGCAGCAGCTCATCTTCAGGAGTTCATTTGTTATGTGGAAGAGCTCCCAAGTAAATAGGCCAAGATCATTGAGACCTTTCAATCTCCTCTTCCCTGGCAGAAATTTGGGTTATTATGGACCAGGACCCCTGCTCGCCAGTGTGATCAAATCCCCCTGGCAGAAAACACAAGGTCACTGTGTTAGTTTAAGGGCTACTGTAACAAATTAC